>NC_053493.1:368951466-369551466 GCF_905171775.1 Rana temporaria | reverse complement strand
GGCGGAATGCAAATTCCGTGGCTAGGGGGAGTGTACAATTTAAATCAGGCACGTTCCCGTGCCGATTTAACTGCGCATGCGCCGCCGGCGAAAAAGCACAGTGCGCATGCTCCAAATGACGTCGCTAGAACGTCATTGCTTTCGGCGGCTAGGTTACTTACGGCCATCCGTATTCCCGACGTACTTACGCAAACGACGTAACAAATTTAAAACTCGGCGCGGGAACGTCGGCCATACTTAACATTAGCTACCCCTCATATTAGCAGGGGTAGCTATCCGCCGGAAAAAGCCGAACGCAAACGACGTTGAAAAAGAGCGACGGGCGGGCGTACGGACGTGAATCGGCGGTTCTCCTCATTTGCATATGCAACGTTTAAAAAAAAGCGACGACACCTAGCGGCCGGCAGGAGATTACAGCCTAAGATTCGACTAGTGTAAGTCACTTACACCAGTCGGATCTAAGGGAGATCTATGCGGAACTGATTCTTATGAATCAGTCGCATAGCTCCGACCGTCGGATCTCACAGATCCGCCGTCGTATCTCTTGACGAATCTGCCCCAGTGAATCTGTTATCTGTTAACCTGAATATTTGAAATAATATCTGCACTCACCATAACAGCAAGTACGGTTTCTCTTTTGCTTTTTAGGCTGCATAGAATGGTATGGCGAGGAAGAAATATGTTTTTTGTTTAGTTTACTTTCTGCCAACAGCATGCTGTGATCAAACTTTAATTTAGTGACTTTTCCTTTCCGAGGAAAAATATTAATTAGTTGTGTTGAGTGATGTTAACAGCATCTAATTTATACAATACATTGCTTTTCAATTAGACAGGAGTTTTTGTTTTTCCTCATTACCTACTGTATAGTGTATAATATATATAGTATACTGTATATAAATATATTTATACCCTGGTCAGTGGCTAGCATGCAATCACCTTTCACAATGAGTCCTAAGATGTTTCTAAAGTTATTTTTGTCTTCTTCTTACATAATCTTTTTTGTTGGCTACATACATAATCTTAAATAGTGTGTATTATTTTAGGAAGATTATGACAATACAGGATTAAAAGGCTTATTTTATTATGCAAGACCATTGTTACATAAGGAGATGGAAGTACTGATGTAAAATGGCGTGCAATGAGGCATCCAGCCAACTGAACTGCCTGCAGGTGACTTTTCAATAGATAAGAAAGCAGATGCACACTTAAGACGAACATGAGAGAAGTCTTCAATAAAATAACAGCATGGAGATTATACTGAGGCCCAGGGCCGATCCGCCCTATAGGCTCACTATGCAAGTCGCTTAGGGCCCCGCAAATCACGAGAGGCCTCGTCTGGTAAGAAGTCATTTTCGGGCCCTTCACCCCGCTTCTCAACTTGCTGGCTGCATGGGAGAAGAGGTAAGAAGGCAGCACCCCCTGCTTCTTTCTTTAAAGTGGAGTTCCACCTAAAAATGGAACTTCCGCTTAATACACTCCTTGCCCCCTTACATGCCACATTTGGCATGTAATTTTTTTTTGGGGGGGGGGGGGAGTGGGGGCTTCAGGAGCAGTGGGACTTCCTGTCCCACTTCCTCCTTCCGCCGAGGGGCTGGTAAGGCGAATAGCTTAATCGCCTTATTGCAGCCCCTCCCTGTAGGCGAGCGCCTGTCCAATCGGACGGCACCGCGCCGTTCGCGCATGCGCAGTGCCGCTCACGAATGCGCAGTGGGTGCCCGGCCGTGAAGCCGAAAGCTGTCACTGCCGGGTACCCACACTAGGAATGAAGACACCGGCCGGCGAGGGGGGGTGAGAAGCGAAGCCCCGGCCGACGCGTCGCTGGAACTGTGGAGCAGGTAAGTGTCTTTTTATTAAAAGCCAGCAGCTACACTTTTTGTAGCTGCTGACTTTTAATAAACTTAAAAATAGGCTGGAACACCCCTTTAATGTAAGATGTAATTTCTGACAGCAGAACACTGTCGGCAATGTCACTGTCGGCAGCCCACCCCCCGATTCTCAACCTTAGTCTGACATGTCATTTTCGGCAGAAATCCCCCCCCCCCCCCCCCGCCCCGCTTATCAACTTTAATGTGACATGTCATTTTGCTTAGGGGACCAGGGAGGTCAGGATCGGCACTGCTGAGGCCTGTGGAGACGGAGACGTGTCATCATGAACAACCAAACTGATCTTAGTTGTCATTTCTCTAGTGTAAAATAGAAAATGGAAGGAATGATCTGATTAGCTGCAGCTGACTACTTCATTATTCTCCACTGTTTTCTGGAAGTCACGCTAAAATTTAACATGAACGTTTCCAAGTCTTGGGTATAGTCTTGGGTATATGCCCAGATGCACTTTACATTGTTCACTTGTGTACATGCATGTCAGGGGTGAGTTGGGGGTGACAATAGCATCACTGCTTTGTGGAAGTCAAAGGTTGTGGGCACCATGGGCCAAAAACTAACAACAACTCTAGGAGATGAGGAATAAGGTGTACTACAAACCTTACTCCTTGCTCTGGCAAACTCTCTCGATCCATGCAACTGGTCCCCTGAAGCCTCTCATATAAGTTGCCCCAGGCCATAGTCGCACAATAATCTAATCAAGTACAATATAGTGCCAATAGTCCTGCATTGTATGTAAGGACCACGAGGGTCCCCCAATAAGTTAGGCTTGAGGACAGCCCTGGAGTTAAAACGTAGTTCCGCCTGGGAATGTTTTTTAAAGTCAGCAGCTACAAATACTGTAGCTGCTGACTTTTAATATATGGACACTTATCCGTCGAGGGAGCCCACAATGTTGGCACATGAAGCCGATCTTTGGATCAACTCATAGGTGCTGCCGCCACCATTCCTGGTAAGGGAACCAGGCAGTGAAGATTTTCGGCTTCACTCCTGGTTCCCTACTGCGCATGCACGAATCACGCTGTGCTTTCTGAATGGTCCCTGCTGTCTTCTGGGACCTGTGTGTCTCCCAGAAGACAGCGCGGGGAAGAAGGAGGGGCCGGACAATGTGCGGCGCTCTTTCGCCAGAAGTGATGCTTGGATTTGACAGGTATCTGCTCCCCCTGAAAGGTGCCAAATGTGACACCGGGGGGGGGGTGGGGGAAGAAATCGGATCAGCGGAAGTTCAATTTCTGGTTTCTGGGTGGAACTCCGCTTAAATGAGCATTTAACACCTGCAATGCTGGAGGGGCACACTGCAATGGTATTTTTTTTTTAAATTCCTGGATGAATTGTGGTTTAAGGCATTTCCAAATTAAAAGCAGTTATATATAATACCATACACAATACAGGACAATTGAGAGTTTAAAAAGGAGTAAGACTTCAATTGATCTTTAGCCCATGTTCACATTGGGCCGATTTGGCATGCGATTTGACATGTCAAATCGCATGCCAAATTGGTGGCTATTGCCGGCAATGTCACTGTCCGAATCGATACGGCGCTACACCGATTCCCAAAAGTAGTTCCAGTACTACTTTTGACAACTTCGGGGGCGAATTGAATAGACATCTGTGCACGAACCCGCACAGATGTCTGTCAAATCGCCCCCGAAGTCAGACTGCATTGCCAGTTTGAAATCGTGCGAGTTCAGCTAAGCTTGCACGATTTTTAACCCACATTCAGTGTGAATTTAGGCTTAAGCAAGGATATAACCAAATGTCATAATTACAGTAAATCTGCCAAAACTATTCAAGCTGACATAAAAAGTAAAAAAAAAAAAAGTGCATTTATGTAAATGTAGATGTAGCACAGTGATGTTTAGGCAGGAATGCTGCACTTTTCTCTTCTGTCACTGGATGGCAGGGTATCTTGTGACACTAGATAAGACTAGGGCATTGCAAGGACAGATTAGGAATAGATTGGGTATCTCGCCAATGGGCAGGGATCTTCTTGAGTCCCTTGGCCTGCTGGGAGAGCCTAATTATGTGGATGAGGTCAGGTGATTGGGGTTCTGTACCACCAGGACGGTCTGGGTGGATATGTGTTGTATTGCTCCAGGCTGCTAGGCCAGAGCCTGAGGCCTATCCCGGGAACATCTGGCTGCTGGGCTGTCTAAGGGTCTATCCAGAAGCAAGAGAGCAGGGCAGAGTTGGGACTGTGGCATGCAGTCCAACCAAAAGTGATGGTTCTGCCAGCTGGAGAACCTGTCGTGGTCAGAAGTAGAGGGGAATCGGTCGCCACTAAGGAACTATCCACATTGTTACCAGGGACCATCGTGAGTAGCTGAAGCAAGTACCAGAGCAGTATTCTCACCAGCCGGGGATGGTGAATAATCGGGAAACTTCAGCAGGTGTCAAGCCAGGGACCCAGCCAGCGGAGGTGATGCTTGCAGAGCAGTCTTGTGTGCCAAGCCAAGGACAAGCAGGCCAGTGGGGTGACGCTTATATTAAAGGGCCACACACAGCCCTTGGGTCTCAGGTTGGGCACCAGAGGCCTATAGGCAAAGTCCAGGTTTTGGGCCATGTTTCATATTATAGTGATATTTAGGGTGTGACATGAAGTGCGGTTGCATAAATAATCCCCAAGGGTACTTCTTCCAGGTGAAATTTGTATTCTTTTGAACAGTTGCATTATCTATTCATTTGGATCACTCCCAGTGAATTACTCCAAGTCCCATCTGGCAAAGGAACTATGCAGACACATCAGCAAACCTTCCTCCTACAATCCATTGTAGCTCAGGCGCACTTCCTCCAATCAAGCTCTGAATCAATGTACAGGCTTGGGGCTGGAGCTAAACAATGATAGAGCCTGTGCATTGCACCCACAATGTACTTATCATGGGTGCAATGCTCTGCTGGCTATAATGCAAAAAAGTAGTAAAGTATATTGATCAAGAGATGAGTGTTGCTGCATTTAATACTTTTATGAAAAAGGAGGACATAGCCTTTAACACACACAAAAAAAACACATGACTAAGTTTAAAACACATTTTTTATTGTATAACACACGCACATTTTAGCATGTTAAAAGAGTGTTCCAAAATCCAATTTTATCACAATTTGGCATGACATCAAAGCAAAATTTGCCCTTGAAGATTAAAAATACATATATAGGCTCTCTAAAATGCTTCAGTGACTGTCACATGTCAAGTTAGATTTTAATCTGACATTTAATGAAGTACATTTTTGTACAAAGGGCCATATTTATAAAGCAGCCAAGGATTAATTTGCTGATCCTTGCTGTCTTTACTCTGCATGTTCACATGGTTCAACCACATCTGCACTCTCCATTCTTCAGCCCAGGTTCACACTTTAAACTAGGGACGTGTGGTGAGGTCAGGAGCTGGTGAGGCACTGGCTAGTATAAGGCCTCGTACACACGATAGGTTAAACAGAGCACAACGGTCTGATGGACCGTTTTCATCGGTCAAAACCGATCGTGTGTGGGCCTCATAGGCAGTGCCGGCCCAAGACATTGTGCTGCCTGGTACCATCATTATTTTATATCATGATAACTAAAGTGGACCTATCATGGCTCTATACATGTATATAGGAGTATAAAAAGGACCTGTTATGGCTCTATTCATGCAATTAACCCCACAGTGGAGCGGAGAGCGGAATGGGAAGAGCGGTTGGGCGGCAATTAGCCCCACAGTGGAGTGGAGAGTGGAGCTGGCGGAATGGGATGGCGTGCAGGCAGGAAATTTGCTGCCCCCCTGAAAGTGCTGCCTGGTACAATGGTACCATCGGGTCTCATGGTAGGGCCGGCCCTGCCCATAGGTTATTTAACCATCGGTTAGAAAAAAGCCAACTTGCTTTAAATTTAACCGATGGATTCCTAATCGATAGGTCAAAACCGATCGTTAGTAGGCACGACCATCGGTTAAAAATCTACGCATGCTCAGAATCAAGTCGACGCATGCTTGGAATCATTGAACTTCATTTTTTTCAGCACGTCATCGTGTTTTACGTCACCGCGTTCTGACACGATCGGTTAGCTTCATCGGTTAACCGATGACAACGGTCCGTCAGACCGTTCTCATCGGATGGACTGATCATGTGTACGAGGCTTTAGAGCCAGATACACACAGGTTACATACACCGCGATAGAGTGAGAGAAATAATTCCAGTACTAGACCTCCTTTGTAACTCTAGACATGTAACCTGCGTGTGTATGCAATTTTAAAGCGTGACATGTTAGGTATCTATTTACTCGGTGTAACATCATCTTTCACATTATACAAAACAAATCAGGCTAACTTTAGTGTTGCGATGACCACCATTTTATTCCCTAGGGTGTCTGTTAAAAATATATAGCAGTATATAATGTTTTGGGTTCTGTATAATTTTCTAGCAAAAAAATGATTTTTACATGTAGGAAAGAAGTGTCAGAATTGACCTGGGTGGTAAGGGATAATTACCATACGTAAGTAATATACAAATAATTATTATATATTGTTTTTTTGTAATTTACTATATTATCAAAAACTGTGAAGAATTAACTTCAAACCATTATTTTCACAGTAAATAGATAAATAATAAATTATTATCTTATAACACATAGCATAATAATATACGATTTAGCTATTTAGCTTGATTATAACAGTACCTTTTCAACAGCAGCAGATTTTCATTCTCCCTCTTAACTGTGTGAGAAAAACATGGGATTGTGGGTAAATCTTATACACATAAACCCATGATTTTTCCTTCTAGTTAAGAGGGCTGGGATGGAAAGGAGTATTTATAGCTAGATTCAGGTACGTTGCCGCAACTTTAACCCTCCTGGCGGTATTCCCGAGCGCGACTCGGGGTGGATTTTTTGTGCTAAAATCGGTAACCCCGAGTCGCGTTCGGGGTAGCTATGCAGAGCCTGCAGCACGCGCTGGCTTACCTTGTTCCTGGATCCAGCGATGCCGGGTGCTCGCTCGATTCACACAGTGTCCTCCTGTGCCGCCGATCTCCATTCCCTGCGACGTTGCGAAAAAACGCAAAATTCAAAAAGGTAAACAAACACTATACATACAATATACTGTAATCTTATAGATTACAGTACTGTATGTAAAAAATACACACCCCCCTTGTCCCTAGTGGTCTGCCCAGTGTCCTACACAGTGGTCTGCACAGTTTTTATATAATAAAAACGGTTCTTTCTGCCTGCAAACTGTAGATTGTCCATAGCAACCAAAAGTGTCCCTTTATGTCAAAAATTGTTTTAGATGAGCTAGAAAACAGTGATAATAAATTATAATCACTTGCAGAATTGTGCGATAGCGATTTGTGGGGAAATTCGTCATAAAAAAAAAAAAAAAATAATGACAGCAACAATTCTGCAACTGAGCAAATTTCAGTGATTTTGAGTTGATTACATTATTGAATAATTTTTATTAGAATTATATTATTATTTGTTATAATTATTTATTATATTATAATTTATAATTTTTTTTAAAAAAAAAATCATACCCGGGATGCCTATTAGACTCTGGTTTGGTCAGATTTAAGTGAGTTATTCCTAAGAATTGCAGGCCTACAGTATAAAACGCCAAATTTCCTTGCAAATAATGGTACCGCTTTCAGCACCTTTTTTCTGAAAGAATCATACCGCCAGGGAGGTTAAGGCGGTGTAGCTTAAGGCATTTAAGCTACGCCGCCGTAAGTTAGCGAGGCAAGTACATGATTCACAATGTACTTGCCTGCTAAGTTACGGCGGCGTAGCCTAAAGCGGGCGGGCGTAAGGGCACCTAATTCAAATGTGTGTAAGGGGGCGTGTTTTATGTTAATGGAGCTTGACCTTATGTTTTTGACGTTTTGTTCAACTGCGCATGCGCTGGGCGCCTACATTTCCCAGTGTGCATTGCGGCTAAGTACGCCGCACGGGCCTATTGATTTCGACGTGGACGTAAACTACGTAAATCCCTATTCACGGACGACTTACGCAAACGACGTAAAAATTTCGAAGCGGGAACGGCGGCCATACTTTAACATTATTATTCCATCTATTAGATGGAATAACTTTAGGCCTGATAATGCGTTACGGAAACGGCGTAAATGTACTGCGGCGTCCGGGCATACGTTCGTGAATCTGCGTATCTACTGATTTGCATATTCTACGCCGACCGCAATGGAAGCGCCACCTAGCGGCCAGCCTCAATATTGCAACCTAAGATAGGACGGCGCAAGCCATCGTATCTTAGATATGTTTAAGCGTATCTCTGTTTGAGAATACACTTAAACATAAATTGGCGTAGATTCTGAGTTAGGTCAGCGTATCTACTGATACGCCGGCCTAACTCTACCTGAATCTACCTAGATGACACATTTCCCCTTCTATGACACTGCAGTGAGAGAACAGCCTCCGCTGCATTTTTATTGGAAAGCTTGTTCCAATAGTGCTTTACCATTGGTCGAAGACTCCAAGCTGTCCATTGAGCTCAGTACCCCTAAAACAAAGTGAGTAGAGGCACTGTCAGCTCATCCTTTCAGACTGCTTCAAACAGAGTGTGCCAGCTTGTATTTAAACTGGTCACTCTGTATGCAGCTTCTGACAGGTTGCACAAAAGGCCCTGTATCTCCAGAACTACGACCCTTGACGCTCAATCATTTTTTTTTTTTTTTTTTTTTATGTTCATGGCAGGTGAGGCTCTGACATGATCACTTTAAAGCACTTGTGTTAGATAGCAAATCATTAATCTTACTATTAGTTTAAAGAAGGGCGAGTATAGCCTCATTTAAAATACAATAATGAAATTAAAAGTGTACCCTCATCCCAGTTGCAAATAGAAAAAATGGGAGAGTGGGTGGGGGAATAGTTGCTGAAGCTAGACCCAATATGACCCACTCAGTGTGTTGGGGGGGACTGTCTCGGTACTGATAAAAGCAATAAACAATGATGATGTAAAAGAGATTTATTTGATTAAAAATGCAAAACAATTGTACAAATCCAGGATTGGTCGGCGTCTACTAGTTTCGCGGGTTTTCCGCTTCATCAGGACAGCCAATCTAAACAATAAGTAATATAATAAAACATATAGCATACATCAGCAAAGCACTATGCAATAAAAAAAATTAAAAATATATATAGACTTACCCCGTGGGTCAATTGTTTATGTGTGGGACCTGGTGAACGGGGAGAGTTCCCCCAGTGGCGAACAGGGGGATAATAAACCGTGGAAATCTAAGTGTGAACAGAGATATATATATAGTACTAGCAGTGTGTATGAATGTATGAAATATATCATAATACAATTGCGTTAAGCTCGAGATCCACACATAAGGGCGGGGGAGGGGAGAAGGAGGCTAATGAAGGGAAGGGAAAGGATAGGAATAGGAAGGGCACGGAGGGAAGGACTGGGGAAGGATGAGAGAGAGGGGAAAAAAGAAGAGAAGAGAAAGAAAAAGAGGGTGGAAGGGATTGAGGGGAGGGGGAAGGGAAGAGAAGAAGGGGGGGGGGGAGAGGAAGGAAAAGAGGGGGGTGGGAAGAGACGAGAGAGGAGGGAAGGGGGGGGAAAGCAAAGGGGGGGGGGATGGAAGGAGGGGGGGGTGGTAGAAGGGGTAGGTGAGCTTACCATAATAACGGTTATTGGGGGGTTAGACCAGGTCAAGATAGAGAATTCCTGGTGGCATAGGCAGGTGAGGAGGACGGAACCATGGAATGGAACATCCGAGCGGGGAATAACATGGGTGCATAGTTCAAGGTGTCCACAAATTGCTGGTGAAGCCAGCAGTGCGTCACAGAACAGAGGTATCTGTATGTGTGACAATTGCAGTGTACTGCAAGGACTGGGGGTAAAGAGAACTGCACCGTTGGAAACCCCAATTGGCTACCAAACGGAGTCCCGAGCTAGTACCAGCCAACCGCCTGACCGCCAGCCAACAGATCCACGCTGCTGAATCAGGGGCTGAAAAGCTCCTAATAAGCTATCCCAACCCGGAAATGCCATAAACGCCGCGGGAAGCCGCGTCAAGGCATCACCGGGTCAGTCTCCCTGCACAACGCAGGCGTGCGTACGCATCAGTCTGCGTGCGCGCTCAGCCCCAACCAGGGGGCGGGAAGCCCCAAGTCGAGGACGAACAAGGAGGGGCGTGACTGGTTAGAGACACCTCCCCCAGGGGAGACACAAGTCCGCCATGGAGAGGGAATAATGGTCACCGGGACCGCACCAAATGACCCACGGGGTACCTATGAAAAAGGGAATAAAATAAATATTTATAAAGTAGGAAGAAACACATAAAGGCTAATGATGATACGTGGGGATATATATCCCACTAAATGATTGCTAATAGGTGGTGACATGGATAACTGTTACCTCGCTAGTGACTGCAAAACGGACAGTAAGGAAGGAAAAGGGCCATATCAGTCCAGGAAGAAGTTGAAACTGATAGAGGGGCGCATATCTATGATCAAGTCAGTGATCGTGAAATAGTGTAGCCGCGTGAAAAATAAAAGGTGTGGTGCTGAAAGCTGGAGGTGGGTCAGACAGGGGACACTGGAGGGTGTACCCCCTAGCACCGGACCTGCGTTCAGGTAAGTAAAAACAGAAAAGACTGTGAAGGTGAAGTGAGAAAAGGGCTGTGGAATAATCAGCCGGGAAGTGCAAAAGGTGAGGGAATGATAAGGTAAAAAAGTGAAATGGTGCGTGGTGAAAACATTTAATCAATTAATTAAGTAAAACATGAACCCGGAATTGGGCCAAGGCAGTGCAATTATATGGATACAAAGTATGCAAGAATAAGGAAGAAAGAACAGGTGATATAGTGAGATGGTTTACATAAATAATTAATTAGTTTACCTAAAAGTATGCCGCTGGAGAATGTGACCACATATTCTCAAGGCCAAAAAGGCGTGGAGAAATAAATGGTTTGATCTGCCATAGTAGGACAAATTGTGTGGGTAACATAAATTAATACCAAAACGGCTGGGGATATTCAGTCCGTATAGGCACCAAAGGCCCTTAATAAAGGTCAATAGGTCTAGAATCAATCCCCCAAAGTGGGAATGATTGATCTAGTTGTAGCATACAACAGAAAAGGGCATACTGATAAATTATACATAGGTACATACAATAAAATTATAATGAATTACATAACATAGATAGGGACTGACCATTCAGTCCCAAGACAGTCCATTATAGAGTCCGTTGAGAGGACAATATCCATGACAGAGTCACCAAGCAATCAAGGTATAGTTAATGATAAAGAAGAAGGGGGTTATAAATCAGAGGCACTCAGGGAAAGAGAGAAACGGGTGTGTTATCCACCCAATGAATATAAGGAAGGGCGAGTATAGCCTCATTTAAAATACAATAATGAAATTAAAAGTGTACCCTCATCCCAGTTGCAAATAGAAAAAATGGGAGAGTGGGTGGGGGAATAGTTGCTGAAGCTAGACCCAATATGACCCACTCAGTGTGTTGGGGGGGACTGTCTCGGTACTGATAAAAGCAATAAACAATGATGATGTAAAAGAGATTTATTTGATTAAAAATGCAAAACAATTGTACAAATCCAGGATTGGTCGGCGTCTACTAGTTTCGCGGGTTTTCCGCTTCATCAGGACAGCCAATCTAAACAATAAGTAATATAATAAAACATATAGCATACATCAGCAAAGCACTATGCAATAAAAAAAATTAAAAATATATATAGACTTACCCCGTGGGTCAATTGTTTATGTGTGGGACCTGGTGAACGGGGAGAGTTCCCCCAGTGGCGAACAGGGGGATAATAAACCGTGGAAATCTAAGTGTGAACAGAGATATATATATAGTACTAGCAGTGTGTATGAATGTATGAAATATATCATAATACAATTGCGTTAAGCTCGAGATCCACACATAAGGGCGGGGGAGGGGAGAAGGAGGCTTACTATTAGTTTGTTATTTTTTCCTTATATGTTTTTAATCCCACTCCATTGTCCACATTTGCTGCACATATAATAAACTGCAAAATAGGATTTTAGTTAAGGGCCCATTGTACACTGGGACCAGCAATACATATTCACTTACCTCTCCTTATTTAAGAACATTGCCAGTACTTTCCGATATGGAGAAGCATGTGGCTCACTCCCTTTCGACTCATATAACCCAGTATTGTTACTTGCGGGTGTGGAGACAGTCCTTAGCCTTGTGTATGCTCCAACTGAACAGACTAGGAGGTTACATTAATTACGTTCCATAGGATAAGGAATATTGGTAAAACCTTCTTTGCCTGCAGCTGCAATGAGCAGAGTGTTTCTGTTATTTGATTTTGCCACAAAATTAACAATTTAGTCAAAATAGAAACTCTCAATTACGCTCATTCCACTATTTTTTTTATTTAGAAGGTTTTATATTTTTGTGTATTTAAAGTAGTTTACTTTGTTTAATTTAGTGTGTTTTGTACTTGTATATTTTCCTTGTTTTATGTATGTTTCTGTTATTTGTGTATTGTTGCTTTAACCACTTAAGGACCGCCTAACGCCGATATACGTCAGCAGAATGGCTGGGCACAGGCACGTACAAGTACATTTCCCTTTGAGTGCCTAGCCGTGGGTCGCGTGTGCGCTGCCGGAGGGGCGCTTGCGACACGGTCCGAAGCTCCGTGACCGCGCCCGCGGAACCCGCGCACCCGATCGCCGCCGGTGTCCCGCGATCGGGTCACAGTAGCTGAAGAACGGGGAGAGGTGAGTGTGACGGTATCGGTATGATATCCCCGTCAACGTTCCCTTCTTCCCATAACGAAAATCACCCCAATATTCCACGAGGAGGGATATTCCTGGAATCGCCCAGAAAGCCACACATGAGACCAGCTTACTGCTTGAACAACACAGACTTTAATGTTATCACACACAGCTTATATGTCATTTCCAAAACTGTTACAATGACAAATCTCCGCCCCCCTCACACTGGGGCTTCCATACAGATTATAGGTAGACACGACGGGGCCGATGCTGAAACACATTTTCTTTAGACAATGACATCAATGACGCTGAGCACTAGCTGTACTGAATACATCAACCAGACCGCTCGACCCCGCATATAGAGACATAATTACCACAATGAAGCAATCAGAATAATTAACACAAGCCACTTAAACCCAGCTCTCCTTCACACAACACAATAGATCAATTAACCTTTAGAAATAGTGAGGGGACATTAGCACATCAATAACCTGGCTAGCAGGGAGCAGTAAACTGAGACATAGCAAATGTATCACAATGGCCCCCCTTTTGCTCCCTGCTCCGGCAAACCCGGTTGGACCTTCCCTGGTCCAGTAGGGTTGACGGGTTCAGAGCTATTAGTCAGAGGTTAACTCCGTTTGGCATGACTGACCTCCCTTGGCAACTGCTTCAGACTCAGGTATGTCACCGGGTCGTCAGATCACACGCCGGTCAGTCCCCAAGTCTTTGTGCGATCTGCAAAGTCACCAGAAGTCAGTGTGAAGACAGCGAATGGGTCTGTGCGCCGCCGTCTAGGTGTCCCGCTATGGGAGGGGGCAGGTTATGGCTCTGAAGTGACAATCCCAGGAGATTCATAAAAAGAAAAAGTTATATTTGTTGAAATGCTGTAGCACTGGTGCTCAGAGTCCGGGGGGGGGGGAGGGGAATCAGAGCCCCATAAGGTCAGCCACCCCCTGCTCCCTCCGCAGCCGCCGGTTCTCCTCTTGGAGCTTCTCCAGCTCCATCTCCAGTTCATGCTGCTGTGACCTCAGGTGGTTGTTCTCCTCCTCCCTGCGGCTTATGCACTCCTCCAGCTCTATGTACTCACGGATCAGCTCCTGCTTGCTCATGTCCTGCAGGCTCTCCACGTGGTCCTTCATCATCAGGAACTGGGTGGTGGTGTAAGGGGCCACCGGTGGGCCCTTGGCGAACATCTCGGCACGCATCTGGGACGCCCGCTGCGACTCCCTCTCCTCCAGTCGCTTCTTCTCCTCCCAGGTCAGCTTGTTATACGGCTTCCAGGACCTCTTCTTCTTGAAGGGTGGCCGGCGGTGCCTCTTTCTGCCCAGCTCCCTCCAGGGCCCCTCCGGCTCAGGGCTGTCGCCCATGACCAGCTGACAATGGTGTTCCCTGTTGTCCGTAATAACAGATTGTACCATGAGGGCTTCGTAAGGGGTGCCCAATGGTTCTTCCTGACCCAGCTCCTTTGGATCCCAAGCCGGGTCTACACAATGGGCTGCTGCTGGTGGGCGGTACCCAGGTTGAGACCAATTTGACCTGGTGTTGTCATTCATGGGGCAATTCTGCTTGAAGTGACCCAGCTGTTTGCACCGGAAGCAGCGTTGTTCGTTGCCCTCCTGGCGATGATAGCGAGGGCTAGATGTCACCGGTCTGTTAGGAGGTTGGTATCTAGCGGTTGGTGGGTGTGAGGGCACCGTTTGTGGTGGAGGTTGTTCCTGTGGTGTGACCTGGTTCGTCTTGCGAGTATCTGCATATTCATCCGCCAACTTCGCGGCCTCTGGTAGAGTCATGGGCCTGCGATCTCTCACCCAATCCTTGACGTCCGTCTGGATGTGATTGTAAAATTGCTCCAGGAGCATTAGTTGCAAAATGTCCTCTGCGGTGGTGGCCTGGCTGCTGTTAGCCCAGTTAGAGGCCGACCGGGACAATTGGCATGCCCATTCTGCATAAGAGTCTTTCGTGGTTTTGCGTGAGTCCCTGAACTTCTGTCGGTGGGACTCTGGGGTTACTGCATAACGAGCCAGGAGCACTTCTTTAACCCGGGCGTAGCTATGGATATCCTGATCTGGCATGGTCCGGAAAGCATCAGAAGCTTTGCCTGACAGTTTGCCTGACAATATTGAAACCCAGTCTCCTCTAGCTATTCGGTGCAGGTTACATTGTCGCTCAAAATCTGCCAGGAAGTTATCAATCTCACAGTCCTTTTCATCAAAAGCTTTAAAAGCGCTAAACGGAATCTTCCTTGCGTCTGCTGTGCTGTACTCACTGTTCGTAGACGGTGCGGCTGCTTGTTGGACTGCTGCCAGTTTTAACTGTAGCTCTGCGTCCCTTATTTGTTTATCCTTCTGTAGTTCTGCGTCCCTTATTTGTTTATCCTCCTGTAGCTCTACGTCTCTTATTTGTTTAGCCTTCTGTAGCTCTGCGTTTACTAACATGTCCATCACTTTCAGTACCACATCTGGCGTTGGGTTCGGGCCGAACCACGCTAGCTTCTCTCTCATTAGCTTGTTGGCTGGCGATTCCTCCTCCTGAATCACTGGTGTCTCCATCTCTTGTACTGCTGGCGTTGCTGCAATCCCGTCCTCCTGGTCTAGCTCCATTGATTCTGCTATTATGACCCGCTTGGTTTTGTTGCTAGCAATCCTTCCACGAACTTCCAGTAGTTCTTCCAGTGTCTGCTTGGAATCCGGGTGTGAAGGGGAATAGAAGGGAAAAATCCCACTGCTACCAACCAATTGTGACGGTATCGGTATGATATCCCCGTCAACGTTCCCTTCTTCCCATAACGAAAATCACCCCAATATTCCACGAGGAGGGATATTCCTGGAATCGCCCAGAAAGCCACACATGAGACCAGCTTACTGCTTGAACAACACAGACTTTAATGTTATCACACACAGCTTATATGTCATTTCCAAAACTGTTACAATGACAAATCTCCGCCCCCCTCACACTGGGGCTTCCATACAGATTATAGGTAGACACGACGGGGCCGATGCTGAAACACATTTTCTTTAGACAATGACATCAATGACGCTGAGCACTAGCTGTACTGAATACATCAACCAGACCGCTCGACCCCGCATATAGAGACATAATTACCACAATGAAGCAATCAGAATAATTAACACAAGCCACTTAAACCCAGCTCTCCTTCACACAACACAATAGATCAATTAACCTTTAGAAATAGTGAGGGGACATTAGCACATCAATAACCTGGCTAGCAGGGAGCAGTAAACTGAGACATAGCAAATGTATCACAGTGAGTGTAAACACACCTTCCCTGTTCTTCTCTGTGGCAGTGTCACTAATCGTCTGTTCCCTGTTATAGGGAAAGACGATCAGTGACGTCACACATCCAGCCACGCCCCCCTACAGTAAGAATCATTCCCTTAGGGCACACTTAACCCCTTAGCGCCCCCTAGTGGTTAACCCCTTCACTGCCATTGGCATTTTCACAGTTATCAGTGCATTTTTATAGCACTTTTCGCTGCGAAAATGACAATGGTCCCAAAAATGTGTCAAAAGTGTCCAATGTGTCCGCCATAATCTGGCAGTCATGAAAAAAAATCGCTGATCGCCGCCATTACTAGTAAAAAAAAAATTATTAATAAAAATGCCATAAAACTATTCCCTATTTTGTAAATGCTATAACTTTTGCACAAACCAATCAATAAACACTTATTGCGATTTTTTTTTTACCAAAAATAAGTAGAAGAATGCGTATCAGCCTAAACTGAGGAAAAAAACGTTCTTTTATATATTTATGGGGGATATTTATTATAGCAAAAAAAAAAAAATATTGAATTTTTTTTAAAATTGTCGCTCTATTTTTGTTTACAGCGCAAAAAATAAAAACCACAGAGGTGATGAAATACCACCAAAAGAAAGTTCTATTTGTGGGGAAAAAAGGACGCCAATTTTGTTTGGGAGCCACGTCGCACAACTGTGCAGTTGTCAGTTAAAGTGACGCAGTGCCGAATCGCAAAAAGGGGCCAGGTCCTTTACCTGCATAGTGGTCCAGGTCTTAAGTGGTTAAAGCTAAGTTCTCCTTTAAAGCGGAGTTCCGGCCACAATTTCACTTTTTAAATATAAATACCCCTGTAATACACAAGCTTAATGTATTCTAGTAAAGTTAGTCTGTAAACTAAGGTCCGTTTTGTTAGGTTGTTACAGCATTTAGACACTTTATAAAATAGAAATTGACTGGGGCCATCTTAAGTGTGGGCATCATGAAGCCAGACTGTATGACTTCCTGGATTTCAGCCTTGCAGATCTCGCACATGCTCAGTGCTGCACAAGCAGTGTAATAGGTTTCAGATCAGGTTTCAGCACCTGTACTGTCCAGGTCACATGATTCTTCGAGACTGGGGAGTGCACAGACTCCTGGAAAGTTACACCCACTACATTCCCAGGAGTCTGTGCGGTGTAGGTTAGGAAGCTTAAGCACCTAGGTGCAGGAAGTGGGAAGACTAACTATTCTGCCTAGCAACAACACTTTGAAGGCATCTAAAAAAATAAAAAAAATTCTTAAAGGACTAATGACATTTTTTTAAAACTACTGATGTAATGTTATATTTATGGGTGGAACTCCACTTTAAGAAAATAAATAACTAAATGCACATTTTTGCAGGTAAAAAAAAATGTGCCTTTACATTGTATTATTTTTTTACACAGAAGCCTACAAAGTATTGCACCCACAATCAGTGGATCATGGGTGCAATGTCCGACTCCTACGGGCACTTCCTCCAGCTCTCTGCCTAATGGACTGATCAGTGCACTTGTAGTCCATTGAGAACTACATGTCTGTCTGCCATGGTGACTGATGGGACTTTCAGTTTATTCGTTCACGGATCCCTGTGAATGAATGACAGGGCTATGTGGGCAGAGCCACATACAACAGCCACAGCAATAGTAACAACAGCTGCAAGCAAAGGAACTCACACCCATGCTACGGGAGGGGGCTCAGGGAGTAAGGCCTCTTTCACACGGGGCGGATCAGTAATGATCCGCCCCCTGCACCTCTGCTTGCTCAGCGGGGATCGCTCCGTTGATCCCCACTGAGCCGGCGGATGACAGGGTGGTCCCCGCACACTGTGCAGGGACTGCCCTATCTTTTCTCCACTCCCCCCTATGGCGGGATCGGATGAACACGGACCGTATGTCCGTGTTCACCCGATCTGCCAGACGGATGGAAAAGTAGTTTTTTCCTCCATCACACTTTGGCGGACACCAAGTCACCGCTGACATCCGCGGCTCCATAGAGGAACACGGAGCGCCCGTAGAGGTCCGCAAAAAAAACTGACAGGCGAACCTGTACGGACGCTCAATGTGAAAGAGCCCTAAGGGTTGGGGTGGTTAGAAAATAAGGGTGTAACATGCAACCTGTTGCTAAAGATAAAAATAACCTTTAAAATTTTGATTTAACTTTTTTCACTGTAGGTTTTTATTGTATAACAATAATATAAAATAATGTGGTTTTTGAACGGCATACAGTAGGTGAACCCGATTTTGTGTCAATCTCGCTCTCTTTCTCAGCGAGATTGAGCACCTACGAGCCCCATCGCGGGAGCCAGCGCCGAGCTGGCTTGCCGCGATGGATACAGAGCCGTCATAGAAGCGACGGGAGATCCGACTTGGATTCCCGCCAATTCTACACGTGTGCGGCGTTTGTTATGAATCCTGAAGGGGAAGTCCCCGCCGGATTTTAAATAAAAATCCGGCATGGGTCCCCCCTCAGGAGCATACCGGGCCCTTAGGTCTGTTATGGGTTGTAAGGAGAGCCCCCCTACGCCGGAAAAAACGGCGTAGGGGGTCCCCCTACAATCCATACCAGACCCGTATCCAAAGCACGCTACCCGGCCAGCCAGGAAGGGAGTGGGGACGAGCGAGCGCCCCCCCCCTCCTGAGCCGTACCAGGCTGCATGCCCTCAACATGGGGGGGTTGGGTGCTCTGGGGCAGGGGGGCGCACTGCGGCCCCCCCCACCTCAGAGCACCCTGTCCCCATGTTGATGAGGACAGGGCCCCTTCCCGACAACCCTGGCCGTTGGTTGTCGGGGTATGCGGGCGGGAGGCTTATCGGAATCTGGGAGCCCCCTTTAATAAGGGGGCCCCCAGATACCGGCCCCCCACCCTAAGTGAATGAGTATGGGGTACATCGTACCCCTACCCATTCACCTGCAAGAAAAGTGGTAAAAACACAAATAAACCACACAGTGTATTAAAATATTTTATTTTTCTGCTCCGGAGGCCGCCCCCTGTCTTCTTTATTAGCTCTTTTACCAGGGGGGGCTTCTTCTTTGACGTCTTCGGGTGGGTGGGGGCCGCCGTCTGGTTCTCTTCCACCGCCGGGGGGGTGGCTTTTAAAAAAGCCCCCACCCCCCCGGCGGGTTTCCTCCGGCGTCTTCGGCGGGGCTCTTCTTCTTCCGCTATCCCGACGGGTCTTCTCAACTCTCCGGGGTTCTCCTTCTGTCTTCGCCGCTCTCCGTTGTTGACTCGTCGCACCCCGGTTCTTCGTCTCGCTGTCCGGTGTCTTCTTCCGTGATGTACGTCTTCTCCTTCCGTGCTGTGATGAGTTCTTCTTCCGTGCTGTGACGTCATGTTCTTCACTTCTCTCCTTCTCCCGATGTTGCCACGCCGGTCCTCCTCGCTGAAATGACGGATGCGCGCCTTGCATCGGACCTATATAGGCCTCACAGTCCCATCATGCTCTGTACAGTAGGTGAACCCGATTTTGTGTCAATCTCGCTCTCTTTCTCAGCGAGATTGAGCACCTACGAGCCCCATCGCGGGAGCCAGCGCCGAGCTGGCTTGCCGCGATGGATACAGAGCCGTCATAGAAGCGACGGGAGATCCGACTTGGATTCCCGCCAATTCTACACGTGTGCGGCGTTTGTTATGAATCCTGAAGGGGAAGTCCCCGCCGGATTTTAAATAAAAATCCGGCATGGGTCCCCCCTCAGGAGCATACCGGGCCCTTAGGTCTGTTATGGGTTGTAAGGAGAGCCCCCCTACGCCGGAAAAAACGGCGTAGGGGGTCCCCCTACAATCCATACCAGACCCGTATCCAAAGCACGCTACCCGGCCAGCCAGGAAGGGAGTGGGGACGAGCGAGCGCCCCCCCCCCTCCTGAGCCGTACCAGGCTGCATGCCCTCAACATGGGGGGGTTGGGTGCTCTGGGGCAGGGGGGCGCACTGCGGCCCCCCCCACCTCAGAGCACCCTGTCCCCATGTTGATGAGGACAGGGCCCCTTCCCGACAACCCTGGCCGTTGGTTGTCGGGGTATGCGGGCGGGAGGCTTATCAGAATCTGGGAGCCCCCTTTAATAAGGGGGCCCCCAGATACCGGCCCCCCACCCTAAGTGAATGAGTATGGGGTACATCGTACCCCTACCCATTCACCTGCAAGAAAAGTGGTAAAAACACAAATAAACCACACAGTGTATTAAAATATTTTATTTTTCTGCTCCGGAGGCCGCCCCCTGTCTTCTTTATTAGCTCTTTTACCAGGGGGGGCTTCTTCTTTGACGTCTTCGGGTGGGTGGGGGCCGCCGTCTGGTTCTCTTCCACCGCCGGGGGGGGGTGGCTTTTAAAAAAGCCCCCACCCCCCCGGCGGGTTTCCTCCGGCGTCTTCGGCGGGGCTCTTCTTCTTCCGCTATCCCGACGGGTCTTCTCAACTCTCCGGGGTTCTCCTTCTGTCTTCGCCGCTCTCCGTTGTTGACTCGTCGCACCCCGGTTCTTCGTCTCGCTGTCCGGTGTCTTCTTCCGTGATGTACGTCTTCTCCTTCCGTGCTGTGATGAGTTCTTCTTCCGTGCTGTGACGTCATGTTCTTCACTTCTCTCCTTCTCCCGATGTTGCCACGCCGGTCCTCCTCGCTGAAATGACGGATGCGCGCCTTGCATCGGACCTATATAGGCCTCACAGTCCCATCATGCTCTGTACCTACCCATGTGATACCTACCCACGTGGGTAGGTATCACATGGGTAGGTACAGAGCATGATGGGACTGTGAGGCCTATATAGGTCCGATGCAAGGCGCGCATCCGTCATTTCAGCGAGGAGGACCGGCGTGGCAACATCGGGAGAAGGAGAGAAGTGAAGAACATGACGTCACAGCACGGAAGAAGAACTCATCACAGCACGGAAGGAGAAGACGTACATCACGGAAGAAGACACCGGACAGCGAGACGAAGAACCGGGGTGCGACGAGTCAACAACGGAGAGCGGCGAAGACAGAAGGAGAACCCCGGAGAGTTGAGAAGACCCGTCGGGATAGCGGAAGAAGAAGAGCCCCGCCGAAGACGCCGGAGGAAACCCGCCGGGGGGGTGGGGGCTTTTTTAAAAGCCACCCCCCCCCGGCGGTGGAAGAGAACCAGACGGCGGCCCCCACCCACCCGAAGACGTCAAAGAAGAAGCCCCCCCTGGTAAAAGAGCTAATAAAGAAGACAGGGGGCGGCCTCCGGAGCAGAAAAATAAAATATTTTAATACACTGTGTGGTTTATTTGTGTTTTTACCACTTTTCTTGCAGGTGAATGGGTAGGGGTACGATGTACCCCATACTCATTCACTTAGGGTGGGGGGCCGGTATCTGGGGGCCCCCTTATTAAAGGGGGCTCCCAGATTCCGATAAGCCTCCCGCCCGCATACCCCGACAACCAACGGCCAGGGTTGTCGGGAAGGGGCCCTGTCCTCATCAACATGGGGACAGGGTGCTCTGAGGTGGGGGGGGCCGCAGTGCGCCCCCCTGCCCCAGAGCACCCAACCCCCCCATGTTGAGGGCATGCAGCCTGGTACGGCTCAGGAGGGGGGGGGGGGGCGCTCGCTCGTCCCCACTCCCTTCCTGGCTGGCCGGGTAGCGTGCTTTGGATACGGGTCTGGTATGGATTGTAGGGGGACCCCCTACGCCGTTTTTTCCGGCGTAGGGGGGCTCTCCTTACAACCCATAACAGACCTAAGGGCCCGGTATGCTCCTGAGGGGGGACCCATGCCGGATTTTTATTTAAAATCCGGCGGGGACTTCCCCTTCAGGATTCATAACAAACGCCGCACACGTGTAGAATTGGCGGGAATCCAAGTCGGATCTCCCGTCGCTTCTATGACGCGCTTGCTGGAATGTGCTGTCACTATTCCAGTGAGTGTGAGATGTCGGCGAGATCTCGGCACCCTGTCGCCGAGTATCAGCGCGACGCTGTCGTGCTAAAAGCACAATATCACAAACACCTACTGTAGTTTAAAGGCTTACCCAGTGAAGCTATTTGAAGGCCATTGCACCCTTCCATATTGTCTCCAGTGTATTTTGCACGGTAAAAAAAAACACCCTATCTTGGCTTACACATTGATTCTATTGTAAATAACAAAATTTTACTGAAATCTTCAATTTTTTCTTTAAATTTTGCCTGTAGGTATCTTGTAAGGTCCATAACAGATAAGGGGAAGAGGCAATTCAGAGGCAGAAATTGTAATTTCTGGTGTATGAAAGATTAAAGGAGCCAGTGGCTTCTTCTGATTGTCGACATCTACTCTGAAGGGCAAAATTAGATTGATAATTTCAGGCTCTGGGTTCATGGAAACAGTTGCTTTACACAAATTCAAAACACATTGGCACATTTGTAGACAGTATTGATTTATTTTTTTAATATGTTTGAATGTTGTGAAATGTTCCCATAACCCCTAACCAATTGTTCAACCGTGCCAATTCTTCCTGCAGCTATTTCCATAATGGCTTTAAACAGGGACTTTGGTTGCAAGGTCTATATTTCATGGAAAATCATATTAACAGTAGATGTAATAAGAAAAACAACATTTATTGTTAGCAGTAATTACAGTATAGTCTATATATTAACAAATCCTACAAAGCATCCTTTATTACCGAGAGCCTTTGAAGCTCTATGTTTGCATGATCCTTTGGCTACACTTTCCAAGATCTTGTGGTAGGCTGCTTTCAAATTTTCTTCCGTGCAAGTTTATTCAGAAAAACTGTCAAAAGAATGAAGAGCAAATAAGAATAATGACTTATCGGAATCCATGTTAGTCGTTGGCATGAACATTTACCCTTTTCACAAACTAGCGTATCCACCACTAAAGGCTCAAGTGAAGTCACAAAGCTTGGATAAAGATCTTTAGTTTATCCATGTAACTGTAATTTTCAAATCTCATTGGATGTAGCTGAAAATAAGTGTACTTTTTTGAAAAAAAGGATGTTTGTTCTGGCCTGTTAGCTTTGTGAATTTGCAACTTGGAGGATAAACAAGAGCAGAGCATACTGGGTCAGACCTGAAATAAGCAGCCTCATAACAATGTTGGGCTACTGGAGAGTTAACCTTTTATGACCACCTCTGCTTTCTTTGATCATTTTAAATATGGCAATAAGGAGACAATTGGGTCTGCTATAACCACTTCAGCCCCGGACCATTTGGCTGGCCAAAGACCAGAGCACTTTTTGCGATTCGGCACTGCATCGCTTTAACTGACAATTGCGCGGTTGTGCGACGTGGCTCCCAAACCAAATTGACATCCTTTTTTTCCCACAAATAGAGCTTTGTTTTGGTGATATTTGATCACCTCTGCGTTTTTTATTTTTTGCGCTATAAACAAAAATAGAGTGAACATTTAGAAAAAAATTCAATATTTTTTACTTTTTGCTATAATAAATATCCCCAAAAAAATCTATAAAAAAAAACATTTTTTTCCCACAGTTTAGGCCGATACGTATTCTTCTACATATTTTTGGTAAAAAACAACCGATAAAAATTGCTGATAATGGGCATCGGGTGCCCGTAAATAAATTTAAAAACACAATTTAGAAACATTCAAACACTAAAGGATAATTATGGCACAAGAGAGGTGTAATTAACAAGTTTAAACACAAGGTTCCCCATTAGGTAATTTCCAACCTGCACATTAGCACAAAAGGGGTAAACAAATTTGAATATCCATTCAGTGGGATGAACTCCCTGAGGGTTTGCTCTGAATCCAATGAATGATTGGAGGGGGGAGTGCAATTTGTCATGACAAGTTTATTTAAGTGACTGGAGCTTCCTGCTTTTGATAACGTTGCACATAGATGACGAAACGCGTCAAGGTGAATCTTCCACACATCACCATCGGCCCAGAGAGTGGAACGCACGCCATACTCTAGGCGGCGACCACTGTCCACATATATGTAGGGCCGTTTTTTGCTTTTTGTGACGTCCAGTTTGGTCATATTTACTATTTATTCACAGCAATACTGTTTGAATAAATGTTGCCATGTATGATGCCGACACTTATTAAATCGTTTGAGGATTTTATACTATGAGGAGTTTTTCTCTCCATACATTGCACATCTGCATACCCTGACCCGGTGTCGGGGCTCCATTCCCGGCTCCATTGAGCTCCCACGCATGCGCGGTACGGCAGCGCGCCGTGTGCGTGGAAGCGCGCACGTGCAGGTATGCGGCAACCCTGGGGCCAATCAGAGGCCGGACACTCCTATTTAAACCAGCAGCCTTCCCTGAACAGGTTGCTGGTTTGTCTTCAGCTCCTATGTGTTTACCTGTTGCCGTACCTGCCTGTTTTGACCCGGAATTCCTGACGACTCTCCTCTCACCTGGAACCTCTGACCCTTTGGCTAATGTTACCTGGATTGCTGTTGTCTCCTGCCCCTTGACCTTGGCTTGCTCTCATGGACTCCCTCTGAACTCTCCTGCCCTTGACCCTCGGCCTGTGACTCGGATTTGCCTTCATCTCCTGTGGACCCTACCAGACTTACCTACCAGTTCCTGCCTGACCAACGCTTGTCTCCAGTCTTCTGCACCTGCCCTGCTTCTGTCAGCTGCACCAAGTCTGCCTGCCAGCTCCCGGCACCGGTGCCTCCTTGTGCCGTCCCTCCTCTGTCCCAACTCCAGGGAGTGGTCTGCACAGGGTCGCAAAGGTGAGCCGCCCTCAGCATCTCGGTCTCGGTGAGTACAGGCTCTGACACCCGGGAGCTCTGAGGACCAGCTTTGGAGGTAACCCACACCGTTATTAATTTACAAAATTAAAAACGTTAAAGTGCGCCTGAATCCCCACCCCCTCCTCTCCCATGCTCACCCACAAAGGTAAACAAACACGTAGGTCCCGTACACATATGTGAATGGTGATTGCACAACCAATGTTAAGAATTGTCGCAAACGTCAGAGCGGGAGCAATAATTCTGGCACCAAACCTCCTGTGTAACTCAAAACTGGTAACCTGTAAAGCATCACCTATTCGGCTTTTTAAGTATCGTAATTTGTAACCATTCCACTGGCATACACAATTTTAAAGCGTGACATGTTAGGTATCTATTTACTCTGCGTAATATTCCATTTTGGGATTATTTTGGGGATAATTGGGTATTATATTGTGTTTTTGTGTCATTGTGTCACGGACCGTTGTAGCTGTACATCGTCCCTTTAAGCGGGATAGGGGGGTGCCCATGCTCGTGACGGGTCTTCGCAATGACCGCCATCCATGAGTGATCCCGGGCATGAGAAAAGAAAAGGGACGTGTGTGTGTGTAAACGTACACATCCCTGTTCTGAGAGAAGAGGAGATGCAGATCGTGAGTTCCTACAAGCTGGAAACCATGATCTGTCATCTTCTATAGTGAGTCCCCTCCCCCCACAGTTAGAACACACATTAGGGAACACAGTTAACCCCTTGTTAGCCCCTAGTGTTAACCCCTTCCCTGTCAGTGACATTAACACCGTAATCAGTGCATTTTTATAGCACTAATCACTGTATAAGTGCCAATGGTCCCAAAAATGTGTCAAAGGTGTCTGATATGTCCGCCATAAAGTCGCAGTCCCAATAAAAATCTCAGATCGCAGCCATAATAAAAATGCCATAAATCTATTCCCTATTTTGCAGACGCTATAACTTTTGTGCAAACCAATCAATATACGCTTTTTGCGATTTTTATTACCCAAAATATGCAGGAGAATATATATCTGCCTAAAAAATGGGGCTATTTATTACAGCAAAAAGTACAAAATATATATTTTTTTAAATTGTCGCTCTTTTTTTGTTTAATAGCGCAAAATATAAAAACCGCAGAGGTGATAAAATACCACCAAAAGAAAGCTCTATTTGTAGGAAAGAAAGGGACGTCAATTTTGTTTGGGTACAACGTTGCACGACTGCACAATTGTCAGTTAAAGCGACGCAGTGCCGAATCGCAAAAAATGCTCTGGTCATTGAGCAACCAATTCTTCCGAGGCTGAAGTGGTTAATGTGTATTTTTTGGAAAACATTTGCGTTTAAAAAACTGCTGTGTAAATATTGTGTGAAATAAAAAAAATGTTAAAGCACATAATTTTATTCCCCAGGGCCTCTGCTTAAAATTTTGGTTCAAAATAATTTTCGATCAAAAAAAATAATCTGATTGTTACATTTATGTGAGAAATGTCAGAATAGGCTTGGGAAGCAAATGGTTAAATTCAGGTCCACATTAATGTTTTCTTTGTACAACCAGCTCATCATGTAACAAAATTTATGAATAAACTGTGCCGATTTCAACAAAATTAGCAAGGCACTGTGGAAAACAGTGAGCAACTGGCTTCTGTTCAAGAACATAAATAAATGCAAACCAAAAACAAAAGCACGTTGTTATCACAAGGCAGTGAATTTGTGCCATCTAGAACACTGTGTCACATTATTACTGCTATTATCAATTAATACACTGGTACAAAGTTCAGGCTGTAAACACAAACGCGTGGTGGAGGTGGTAAAACCCAGCCAGTTCTCAGAATCTTGACAATACCAATATCTTTATGGCATTTTCCCACATATAAAACAATAAAGTCATCAAAAAGCGTCATAGTTAATAGCCACCATTTGCATTTTCCCAGGGAAAATTAACAGAGAAATCTGATCAGGAAAATAATCGACAGTTAAAGTTAAATATATCTAACATCTTAACTCCAACCCAATTTTTTTTTTCCTTAGGCTCGATTCACATCTATGCATGTTGCTTCTGAGCGTTTTTGCAGTGCTTTTTGCTTTGGGACAGGACGGCTCTGCCCCCCCGTCCCAAAGCACCTTGTTTCCATGTTGATGGGGACAAGGACCTCTTCTCCACAACCCTGGCCGGTGGTTGTGGGGGTCTGCGGGCAGGGGCTTATCTGAATCCTGAAGCCCCCAGATCCCAGACCCCCATGTGAATGAGTATGGGGTACATTGTTTTTCTACTCATTCACCAGAAAAGTAATGTGACAAAAGACAAGAAACAGTTTTTGATAAGTCCTTTATTTAAAATGTCTTCTTCCTCCCCCGCTTCTTCCTCTGGTCTTCTTCTTTCTCCGGTCTTCTTCTTCCCCAGCTTCATCCTCCAACGCTGGGATCCGCCGATCTGTCCGCTCCGATGTCGGACATTTCTTATATAACTATGGGGCAGATGACGTCATCCAGAGACCCCGCCCCCTTGTGACATCACCGTCCGGAGTATGATGGATCATCACAAGGGGCGGGTCTCTGGATGACACCATCTGATGGCCTCGCCCCATAGTTATATAAGAAATGTGCGACATCGGAGTGGACAGATCAGCGGGATGGCCGCTGGGCACCCGTGATTGCTCATCACAGAGCTGGGACGTGGATCTGTGTGTGTAAACACACAGATCCACATCCTGTAAGGGGAGAGAAGAACCGATCGTATGTTTCTTGTATATAGGAAAAATGATTGGGTTCCTCCTCATATCAGTCCCCTCCACCCACAGTTAGAATCACTCCCTAGGACACACAATTAACCACTTGATCGCCCCCTAGTGTTAACCACTTCCCTGACAGTCACATTTATACAGTAATCAATGCATTTTTATAGCACTATGTAGAAGAATACATATTGACCTAAACTGTAAATTGTTAAAAAAAACTGGCTATTTATTATAGCAAAAAGTAAAAAATATTGTGTTTTTTTTTTCAAAATTGCCGCTCTTTTTTTGTTTATAGCGCAAACAATTTGGGTACAACGTCGCATGACCGCACAATTGTCATTCAAATTGTGACAGTGCTGAAAGCTGACAATTGGCCTGGGCAGGATGGGGGTGAAAGTGCCCGGTATTGAAGTGGTTAAATCAGCTAGATACATTCCAGATGCTTCAAAATAAAAGGTGATGGAAGTCTTAAGCCGCATACACACGATCAGTCCATCCGATGAGAACGGTCTGAAGGACCGTTGTCATCGGTTAACCGATGAAGCTGACTGATGGTCCGTCGCGCCCACACACCATCGGTTAAATAACCGATCGTGTCAGAGCGCGGTGACGTAAAACACAACGACGTGCTGAAAAAATTAAGTTCAATGCTTCCAAGCATGCGTCGACTTGATTCTGAGAATGCGTGGATTTTTAACCGATGGTCGTGCCTACTAGGGCCTCGTACACACGATAGGTTAAACAGAGGACAACAGTCTGATGGACCGTTTTCATCGGTCAAAACCGATCGTGTGTGGGCCCCATAGGTTATTTAACCACCGGTTTAAAAAAAGCCAACTTGCTTTAAATTTAACCGATGGATTCCTAACCGATAGGTCAAAACCGATCGTTAAGCCACGTACACACGATCAGTCCATCCGATGAGAACGGTCTGAAGGACCGATCGTGTCAGAACGCATGCTCAGAATCAAGTCGACGCATGCTTGGAAGCATTGAACTTCATTTTTTTCAGCACGTCGTTGTGTTTTACGTCACCGCGTTCTGACACGATCGGTCCTTCAGACCGTTCTCATCGGATGGACTGATTGTGTTTTGACCTATCGGTTAGGATAGGTTAAATAACCTATGGGGCCCACACACGATCGGTTTTGACTGTTGAAAATGGTCCATCAGACCGTTGTCCTCTGTTTAACCTATCGTGTGTACGAGGCCCAACAGCTGATTTTACTTAGGAATCAGCCAAAACCTGAGTAGAAAAGCTTCTCCCATGCCCTGTGTACTGCAGAGAAGGACTCTTGCACTCTGTGTGGAAGCAGTGGTCTTTCTGCAGAGATCCGACACACCCCTTAATGAGTGAGAGCTAGAGCTCTCTGATCAGCAAAGCTCATTCTCTCTGCTGATTGGGGAGCTCTGGCAGAAGGTAAATGCAATTTCCCGGGAACATTAAAAGCCTACAGGGCTCAGAATGAGGCTTTATCTCCCTTTCTAGTGCCTCATGCCACATACACACGATCGGTTCATCCGATGAAAACGGAGCGATGAATTTTTTCATCAGATATCCGATGAAGCTTTCATCAGTCTTGCCTACACACCATCAGTTAAAAATCCAATCATGTCCAACGCGGTGACGTAAAACACAACGACGTGCAGAGAAAAATGAAGTTCAATGCTTCCAAGCTTGCGTCGACTTGATTCTGAGCATGCGTGGATTTTTGACCGATGGATTTCCCCACAGATGATTTTTTTTCTATCGTTTTTTTAACCATCAGAAGATTTTAAAACAGGTACTACGATGGGGCCCACACACGATCGGTTTGTCCGATGAAAACGGTCCCGTTTTCATCAGGCGAACCGATCGTGTGTACAGGGCATGAGACTTGATTGGTAAAAACCAACATTGAGCCTTTTAGGATGTGGTCAGTTTTTGCACACTAAGCAGGACTGTCTGCCAGGAGTTTGATGCTACCTGCCTTGATTAAGGCTGCATTCACACCTGAGCGTTTTGTCGCCAGAAGCGCAACGCTCAAAAACGATAGAGGGGAAAAAATACATTATTCCCTATGTAGATGGTTCACATCTCCACTCCAAAACGCCTAGCGCCGAACGCCTGAAGCTCAAACAAGTTCCGGACCCTTTTTTGTCGCACGAATCGGGCGGTTTGGGCGTTTTTGAGCGTTTCTATTTCCCATAGAAAGTAATGGAAATGCTCGATTCAAGCGACCAGCGCGACAACAAGCGTTTGCTACAGGCGTTTTGTCGCTTTAATCAATAGAACATTTCGCCCAGGCAGAAGATAAAAAAAATCTACCAACATAGCAACAAGTGATGAAAAGATGATCATATTTCCTATTGGCTAAAACGTCGAAGTACAAAAACGTCGGACGACGCTGTATGCAAACGCGCAAATAAGCATGAATACGCGCGACAAAACGCCGGAAAAAAACGACCGAATGACCTACGCTCAGGTGTGAATGCAGCCTAAAAGGTGCCAGCTATCAGTTTAGCATTGTTCGGGTTAAGGCCACTGCTAGAAATCAAGGGCACCGTACAGCCTTTCTGATGAGGCACCATCAACCCCACCTACAAAGGGGCGCAGCAGAACAGGGGCACTGACTTTATCCACCTGTGCCCTGAAATATGGAAAAAAAAGGTCCCTCTTTTGCTCCCACCTTCTGGGCCCCCCTGTTGACTTGATGAGGTCCATGTAAATGTAATTAGAACCCTGGTAAGCAAGTAGGAGCAGGGGTGTGATCTAGTAAAAATCCATTTAGGCAGAAATGAACAATAAAGCTGTTCTTGGCCCCCCTGTTTAGCTGATGGGGCCTGGGCCCAGTACAACAAGACTAGTTGTACTGCCTTATCAGCTGCCCTGGTTAGGATAACCTCAGATTTATTTTAAAGGACAACTTCACCTTTCGCAAAAGTGTCCTTTAAATAAACCTACACATTTAAATACTTAACGTCATTTAAAACTGCTATCTTCACCATATTCAAAAACTTGCCCTACCACTCCCAAGTTCCTTACTGCGTGGCACTGCACCACCTTTGAATCCAAAATACCTTGTGCCTAGTTCACATGTCCACCATTGACCCTTTTCGTTCCTATGGATGGTCTGTAGTCTTGGAGGCCCCCAGCCATCCAGGGGGGTATGGACCTTCCATAAGAAAGAATCAGGCTGGAGCGAGTATCAACAGTAGGGAGAGAACCCAGATGAGGACTTTTAGATGCGGACTCTGCTGGGCTACACAGTGAAGACCTTGTGGCAGAGGCGACGGTAAGTACCTGTGCTGGCTACACTTGGGGGGGGGGGGGATTTTATTTAAAGAACAACTGTACTAAAAGTGTAGTTGTTCTCTAAATAGCAAATGCAATTCATCTCAACTTATATGATTATGATGATGCCTAAAATAATATTAATAGAAGTGGGGCAGAAAGAATAATGTGTCCGTCCAGCAGTATCGTGAGCCTGTGCTGGTTGAGGAGATGGGGCGCAGTGACGGGGGTCAGCTGAGGACACAGAGACAGCTGGGAGATCTGGAGACTGGCAGAGGGAGGAGAGGCGGACTTTCATTCAATAAATGTTTTATTAACGTCCCCGGCCTTGTAATCTGGGTTGAGTCATAAAGTAATAGGCATGGTGTTTGTGATGTTTATTGTTCTAGTCCCAGGATTTGTGGGGCTGACAAGTACTGACAGATGTCACACTGAATAAAAAGGTTTCTTGCCACATTAAATGGTATAATGGTCTCATTTCCCCCAAAACTAATATTTTTCCCCAATGACACCTACTCTGGCTAGTTAACTTTTCTATATTTTTTAATAGAGGAAATGCAGCAGAAGTGAGACTCTATAGTAACAAGTGAAGTCCCCAAGCAACTGACCTTTCTAATTTTATTCCTCTAAAGCAATTTTTTTAAAGAATATTTAGTGGGGCAGAGCAAGGTGGTTGTAGCGTGTTAAAAGTAATGCCGCGTACACACGACCATTTCTAATGGTCTAGAAAAAAACAAAGTTTTTTTCAACCCGATTATCGTTAAAGCGGGAGTTCACCCGAAATTTTTTTTTTAACATTAGATTGATGCTCATTTTGTCAAGGGGAATCGGGTAGTTTTTTTAAAATCGAAGCAGTACTTACCGTTTTAGAGAGCGATCTTCTCCACCGTTTCTGGGTATGGTCTTCGCGTTCCTATTTGATCGACAGGTTTCCGATGGTCGCATACATCGCGTCACGAGTAGCCGAAAGAAGCCGAACGTCGGTGCGGCTCTATACGGCGCCTGCGCACCGACGTTCGGCTACTTTCGGAAAATCGTGACACGATGTATGCGACCGTCGGAAGCCTGTCAATCAAATAGGACCGCCCAGTCCCGCAGCCCATACCCGGAAGCAGCGGAGAAGATCTCTCTCTAAAACGGTAAGTACGGCTTCGATTTTAAAAAAACAACCCGATTCCCCTTGACAAAATGAGCATCAATCTAATGTTAAAAATTAACTTTTCGGGTGAACCTCCACTTTAAGCCGGCTTTGCCTACACACGATCGTAAAAAAAAAATGCTCTAGCAAAGCGCGGTGGCGTACAACACGTACAACGGCACTATAAAGGGCAAGTTCCGTTCGGATGGCACCACCCTTGGGGCTGCTTTTGCTGATTTCGTGTTAGTAAAAGTTTGGTGAGAGACGATTCACGCTTTTCAGTCATCTTGCTTTTCAGTCTGTTACAGAGTGACGAATGTGCTATCTCCATTATGAACGCTAGTTTTACCAGAACTCCTGTCTCGTAACTTGCTTCTGAGCATGCACGTTTTTTTCACGTCGTTAAAGCCCACACCCGACCATTTTTTACAACGTTAAAAATGATGTGAAAATTTAGAGCATGTTCTAAATTTTTAATGCCCATTACGTGAAAAATGCTCTGGAGCCCACACACGATCGTTTTTAATGACATTACAAAAAACATAATGCCACGTACACACGATCAGAATTTCCGATGGAAAAAGTCAGACGGAATTTTTTCATCGGATATTTCGACTGTGTGTATGCCCCATCTGACTTTTTCCGTCCGAAATTCCGACGGAGTTAGAAAGGGAACATGTTCTCTTTTTTTCCGTTCGTCTGTATGCAACTCCGACAGGGAAAAAACACGCATGCTCTGAAACAATTCGACACATGCTCGGAAGCATTGAACTTAATTTTTCTAGGCTCGTCGTAGTGTTGTACGTCACCGCGTTTTGGACGGTCGGAATTTGGTGTGTCGGTGTGTATGCAAGACAGCTTGAGCGGATATCCGTCGGAAAAACCCGTCAGAGTTTATTCCGACTAAAAAAACGTTTGCGTGTACGGGGCATTATTGTTCCACTAACACCAATGATAGAACACCATTCCTTCCACTGACACCAAAGATGGGGCACTGTTCCTTTCACTGACAACAGTTAGAACATGTTCTCTTTTTTTCAGACGGAAAAAGATTCTATCGGAAATTCCATTCGTCTGTACGGAACTCTGACGAAGAAAAAACCATGCATGCTCGGAAACAATTTGACTCATGCTTGGAAACAATTTGACAAATGCTCGGAAGCATTGAACTTAATTTTTCTAGGCTCGTCGCAGTGTTGTACGTCACCGGAATTTGGTGTGTCCGTGTGTATGCAAGACAGCTTGAGCGGAATTCCGTCGGAAAAACCTGTGGGAATTTATTCCAACAGAAACTCTGATCGTGTGTATGGGACATAAGAGTTTCAGTGGAAGTAAACCCTCCTATACTTTCAGCAAAAGAAGTTGCAATCTTAAAGCGTTGTTCTGCCGGGGGAACTTTTTTTAAAAGTCAGCAGCTACCAATACTGTACCTGCAGACATTTAATATATAGACGTGTAGCGATACACTGGCACGAGTTCAGAAGATCCACACATCACCCTGCTGTCTGACCATCCATTCATTCATTTTTTTCAAGACACAATGAAAGAAAGTCACTTGCTTTACCTTGCGATTTTTTTAATTGTTGGATTAACTTGGATAGAGTGGGAAAGGATATAATGACATGGGATGCCCATTCATTTCGGCACATTGGTAGTTTAAATTCTGAGGGTAAGGCACAGCAAAGACCTACAGTCTATTGTGTTGCGTCACTGCAGACTATCGCTCCTTTACTGCTGCATTGACGTTTGCAGAATATCACTTGCATATTCCTGAGTAAAGCCCTTGCTGTAAACTGTTCCTGAATTTCCTGCTTTCTTGTGAAGAGTCACTCTGAATAACTCTTCAGCACATGGACAGTTACTCAAATGCTGACACTCAAATGCTGACACCCAGTGTCCTGATTATCAGTGCAGTCCCAACGGTGCCCATCAGTGCTGCCAATAAGTGCCCATCAGTCCCTTCTCGTCAGAATAGGCCACAAAGAACTGGATGGTAGATAAAATAGATGGCAAGGCAACCGCAATGTATAAACCAGTAAACAGGCAATTGAGCCAATTGAATACTATAATGTGGCATCAACTGAACTGCAGCCATGCTAAACCAATTGCTAACTGGCATAAACAGTGATAAATTTAACAGCATTAGCCAAACATAAAAAGTGTTTTTGAGTACACTTTACGCATACACCACTAAGAGTGGGTGGGTTTATGCATTCTGAGAGGAGAACTCCTTAGGGAGGGCAGAAAAGTACCTGACTGTCTCTTTAAGGGTTAACCCCGCTGTTGGCTGACGTCACAGAGCCGGTCCAAGTTTGGGCAAGATCGCGGTAATGAAGTCAAGATCCCCTACATACCTGGACCGCCACCCAGGATCAGCCTCTCAGCAAGCTGCTGAGAGATCTCCCTACCTTCTTCTGTTTGCAGAGATGTCAGACGGCGGCCATCAATTATTCAAAAGCCGCGCCTCCTCAGGCTGTTCCGTGAATGGCGGAACAGTAATTTTCCCAGCAGAGCACCTGTTCAGTGTTCCGCCTATCACGGATGTCCTCTCGTCCAAGGCTGAGGATGAGAAGGCATCCGTGATAGGCTGGAACACTAAACAGAGGCTCTGCTGGGAATATTTGTGTTCCGCCTATCATGGCACAGTCAGAGGAGGAGGTGCGCTTTTTTAATAATGGATGGCCGACGTCTGACACAGGTGCCCGGCAAATAAGATGACCCCCGACTTTTGGGGCATGATTTTAGATGCAAAAAGTCGTCTTATACGCCGGAACATACGGTAGTCACTAAAGTTTATATTAACTGCTCTTACTAAAAAGACACATTAGGCTTCGTTCACATGGGCGTACCTAAGGGTACACATGTTTTCCCACATTGGGATGCACAGGTGATCCGTGCATTACTGTGCAGGTAGTCCCATTCATGTTAATGGGGACGTAGAGGCTTGTCCCCGTGTGGGTGTGGGAATGTGTCCCCAAACACAGACAGTGTGCTTTGGGGGACAAGCACCCACACAGGTGTCAAATTGGGAGCAGCGGGTGTGTTCGTGTAGCCTCTGCGTCCCTATTGGGGGATGCATGGAAAACCTGCTCATCCTTGTGTGAGCAAACACGTCCCTCGCACGGGTGCGCACCTAATTACATCCGTGTGAAGTATGTCTAAGTGCCACAATTCACCAGGAAAAATGCTTGGAATGTCACCTTAAGTTAACAACACAAGAATTGATTTAACCTCTCAGTTTAACATATTTTCAAAACAATGGGGCACATTCGGACAACATAGTAACTCGTTAATAGCCAGAAAGTCAGGTTTGTCCTTTTTTATTAGACCTACTAATATACTTTATATATGTTTGCTTTATACATTCCACTAAGAAAAAAATATTCCTAATTCTTAAAGGATCACTAAAATAATTTTTTTTTTTAGCTAAATAGCTTCCTTTACCTTACTGCAGTACTGGTTTCATGTCCTTATTGTTCGTTTTTGCTTTGAAGTAGCTGTAATTCTGCTGTGATCTCCACACTTCCTGCTTGTCTGGCTCCTTATAAAAAATCTCATGGGAGCTTCTCACTGTGGTCCAAGCTGTGTGTCTAAAACTCCTCAGAACCAATCAGATTCATTTTAAAAACAAAACACTGCCCTGGATTTGTTTGTTTTAGTTCTGTGGGTCTCTTTACTTCACATAAACATAAAACCAGTTTAAAACCGAAAGTGAAACTAAAGGCACATTATATGATAGAATTTAATCTATTTTTAATAATGTTTAAAAGGAATCAGTTAACTTTTATGTCTCTATACCCTGTAAACAGTCATTTCAGCAAAAAAAATGTTTTTCCTTTAGTGACCCTTTAAGTGTTTAATGTGATCCTTAGTTGGAGAAAATAGTACTTATTGAAATGTGCATGTGGTGGGAAAACTTGAATTGGACTTAGAATTTTCGTAGTCATGAACATTTTTTGTTTTAAATGGGGGGTCTCCAAAGTACAGCGTGTGAGCCACATTCAGCTTATCTGACCCACACCGGCCGGGTCCTCAGACTCATTGCCCAGAGTTTCCGAGCAGTTGGTCTCCACTCAAGCTAAGGAGGAAAGTGGATGTAGGGTGGGACACAGATATAAGGGGTGACTCTGAAGAAAGGGGCAGATAATGGAGGACTCTGATAGGCTCAGATTAATTTAGAATTTTTAATAAAGTCCTTTTTCTGTTGCTGTGAATTATGCCGCGTACACACGGTCGTTTTTCGGCTTGAAAAAAAATGAAATTTTTCAGCATGTCCAAAAAAAAAGTTTTTCCAACTTCATCATTAAAAACGATGTTGCCCACACACCATCGTTTTTGAAAAATAATGAACAAAGCGCGGTGATGTACAACACGTACGACAGCACTCTAAAGGGGAAGTTCTATTCGCCTTGGGGCTGCTTTTAGCTGATTCCTTGTTAGTAAAAGACGATTCGCGCTTGTGGGTAAAAGAAATATGAAAGTTAGTCACAAGAGGAAATAAATAAGGTGATGGTGGAGGGGGGAAGGTTGGAGGGGGGAGGGGGAAGGGAAGAAGGAAAAAGGAAAATAGAAATAACACACAGACGACACGGCTGATAATAAAAATAAGGTTTTATGTAAATGTAATTAAATGTCTTTTTTAATGTATATTTTTGTATATGATTGAAAACACAGAGTGTACCACAAGAGCAACATTTCTAAATAAAAAAGGAATTTATTTAAAAAAAAAATACTTACCTGCTCTGTGCAGTGGATTTGCACAGAGTAGCCCCAATCCTCCTCTTCTCAAGTCCCTCTTCAGTGCTCCTGGCACCTGCCACGTCCAAGAGATGAGTAGACAGACAGGTGACTCAATTCACAATGGGAATTCACACCTAAGGCCTCGTACAGACGGGCAAACATGTACGATGAAAACGGTCCGCCGGACCGTTTTCAGCGTACATGTCTGCCCGGAGATTTCTGCATGATGGCTGTACACACCATCATACAGAAATCCGCGCGTACTCGATACGCGGCGACGAGGCCGCGCCGTCGCCACGACGGCGAGGTGCGCGGCCCTGGCAGTTCAATGCTTCCACGCATGCGTCAAAGTCATTCGACGCATGCGAGGGATGGCGGCCGCTCGGACATGTACGGTAGGTCTGTACAGACGACCGAACATGTCCGACGGACAGGATTCCAGCGGGCATGTTTCTAAACATGTTTAGAAATATTTGCCCGCTCGAAAAAGGCCCGGCGGGCAAACGTACGCTGGAATCTTGTCCGCTCGGCTGTACAGACGACCGAACATGTCTGCTGAAACTGGTCCGCGGACCAGTTTCAGCAGACATGTTCGGTCGTCTGTACGGGGCCTAAGAGACGCACAATGGGACAAATACACTTAAAGGAGTTGTAAATAAGAAAACATTTTTTTGCTGAAATTACTGTTTACAGGGTATAGAGACATAATAGTTAACTGATTCCTTTTAAAAACGATTAAAAATAGATACAAATAAATCATATAATGTACCTGTAGTTTCTAGTTTCGTTTTTGCATGTTTCCTGCTCCTCTGCTGTACAGAGCCACAGTAATCACACCTCCTTGATTAGTGACCACAGAGAGAAAGCTTCCAGTACTGTGGTTATCAGGAAACAGACAACCAGGAAGTGTGGAGATCAGAGAAGAATTACAGCAACTTGAGAGCAAAAATGAACAATGAGGACATGAAAACAGCACTGCATTAAGGTAAAGGAAGCTATTAAGATAAAAAAAAAATATTTCTTTACAAACCCTTTAACACATTAAACAGATTATAGCAGGAGACCCCGGAGTCAGGTTGTTTTGAGCTGATTATATTAACATCTGCTCCGAGTCTCACAGTCTAAAGCAGTCATTGCTGCTTTGGGCACAAAGGCTCCAAATCTGGATCCAGGTCCTAGATTTCCAGTTTGTGTGTTTTTTCGAGGAGACATGGACCCGAATCGGAAGCAGGACCACTACAAGGGTCCCCCAGGCACACACCTCCCAAAAAAAATATTTTCTTGGAAGAAAAGTGAAATTCTGTCATGTCTGAGACTCATTATGCTTCGCTGTCCTGACTATAACAAAAAGTGGTTGGGATGGTCATGTCATTTGTGAAAATCCCATGTGGACTACAAACAATGCTAGTACAAAATGAAAAAAAAAGAATTCTGACTCTTCAGCAGACATTGATTCCGGACAAGGTATTCCATATTTAAAAGAAAATCATTTTGCCTGGCAGCTGCTGAAAAGCACTGACATTTACTTGCCAACCTGTACTGACTTATCTGTCTGGCATCTCGTTGAGAGAATGTAAGTGATGTGACGTGGGAAAGCACCATCTCGCACTTCCTGGGGAAAGTAAAACACGTATGTTGTAGCACAGCAAGTGTGCATACCTATTTGTCTAGTGAAACTTCACGCACGTTCGTTCTGTGTAAATTAACCGGAATTCGCTTGTTGGTTTTAATGATTATTCGCACAATGGATAAAGCTGTGGCTGTGTGTAAATGGGACAAATCTAATTGTTCTAAAAGGGGACCTTCACCCTTTTTTATTCCACTCCTATCCCTCCTCTCTCACAATAATAGATTTTTTTTAATCCCTTTTTTAGGAAACACATCTTTGCACTTCTTTGACTCTTACCTAGGTAAGAAATAAGTGATCAGCTGCCTTCAGCTTCCTAGGATATTTCCATCGGAAAAAAATCCATGGTTTTGATGTTGAAATTTCCGATCGTCTGTATGCGGCATTGGAATACATTCCACCTAGTACTATTCACCAGAGAAAACTATACAATGACATGTATAATACAAAAGCGGATTTGTGGTCAAAATGTAAAATCATATGTAGCACCCTCTAGTGTAGAGCGCTAGATAGTATATATAGGTTTTTCTGTAGTGTAAGCCAAGCCTGTTTTGATCCTGGGTCAGGGTGAGTAGGCAGCACCTCTGGTATCTCCTCCTACTTGCTGGAACCTTGGAGAAGTTTCCAGAAAAATGGGAGGGAGGTTAGCAGGGGCAGTGTGGAGTTTGGGTGGAAGCTGGAGATGGAATACTGAGAAGGCTGTCGGAGAGCCTTGAGGGTAGCCTCCTAATCTGGGGGAGGTTGACTTTTGGCCTGGGGCTCAGGTGCTGAAGGGATCCTCTACAACACACAGAGTCCTGTCCTGGATGCACAGGAGCAAGTGTGATGACAGCAGGAGAGAGTCAACACGTCCGAGAGATCTCCAGGAAGAAGACAGCCAGGTGGCTGGTGATGAGTAAGTCAGTCTGAGAGGACTACGGGAAGTAGCCAGGTGGGCTAGTGAAAGGGGCAGCTGCACCCAGGTGGGCTGGCAGTGCCTGAAGAGGTGGTGCTGGGATCAGTAGCCACAGAAATGAAGCTAGACACTGGACTTTTCTCTACACACCAAAAAGGGCCCGCAGTCATTGCCTGTAAAGGGCTTTTGCTTAATCTGGCTGAGTTCCTTGCCAGATCCACCAAGCAGTGTTCCATCTGGGTCTGAGTTGTTTCTGCAAGCAAGTGGTGTGCTGTAGAAAGAGGAGTGTATACAGGGAGTGTATACAGTTAGACCCCATTCACACCTGAGCATTTTTTAGCTTGAAGCCTGAAGCTACAAAAGGGGAATAAATCTATTATTCTCTATGGAGATGGTTAACATCTCCACTCCAAAACGCCTGAAGCCAGAAGCTCCAAAACGCCTGAAGCTCAAACAAGTTCTGGGACTTTTTTTTAGGCAGATTTGGGTGTTTTTCTGCATTTTACATTGGTGACCTTTTCACCTGTACAAAATCGTGGCAAAAACGTTGTAAAAAACGCTGCAAAAATCATGGTAAAATCATGTTAAAATTGCGCGACTTTCTGCCTGAAAACACTATGCTCAGGTGTGAATGGGGCCTTAGAGTGTCTCTGAAGAGACTTTGTTCCAGTCAAGTGGGCATCCCATAATACCCCTACCCCCATCCAAGTTTATTAACCCTAATAAAATACAAAAACAAAGTTGCTGGACTGTTTAGTGTCTCAAGCAAGCCTGTGGAAAACTTGGTGTGCCTGGCTTTGCAGGGTGGGGATCCCTGTTCACCAGCAGCTCCTACAGGGGATGCGCTATACATGCGGTATATACATACTGTATGATTTTTTTTTTCTAGCCTACTCCTATTGCTCTGAATGATCTTGAAGTTTGTAAACTTACTTTGCTAAGATCCCCACACGTTTAGGCTCCATGCACACTGGGCATAAAGAGAATTGTTGTATACCTATTTAGGAGTGTTTAGCATTTATTCCGGCAAGAAAATTCCTCTCATAAACACAATCTAGGAGTTTTTTATTCCTGCCTCTAAACCAGGGGGCCTCCAAACTTTTTAAACAAAGAGCCATTTTACTGTCCTTCAGACTTTAGGATGGCCGGACTATAGCCAGTAAGAGTTGAAAATGCCCCAACATCAGTGGGAGTAGACCATATCTCAGGCTTGATGGTCAGTAGGAGTAAACATTACATAACACCCGTGGTCAGTAGGAGTAATAATGCCCTTCATTGGTATTAGTGGAAGAAATGATGCCTTATCATTGGTATCAGTGGAAGGAATTGTGCCCCAATGTTGCTATCAGTGGAAGGAATGGTGCCTTATCATTGTTGATAGTGGAAGGATTAGTGCAGTGGTTCTCAACCTGGGGGTCGGGACCCCCTTGGGGGTCGAATGACGATTTGCCAGGAGAACAAAGAAAGAGTGGTACATCCAAAAATTTACCATAGGGGTTTTAATGCTGTACAAGTGAAAGGGACTCAGGGAGCGCTAAATGTCTGTGGGTTAGGGGCATAAATTACTTGTCTTGCCTTGGGTGCTGACAACCCACGCTACGAAAATGATATTTATGGTTAGGGGTCCCCACAACTTGGGAAATTTTATCAAGGGGTCACAGCACTAGGAAGGTTGAGAACCACTGGATTAGTGCATCATATCAGTGGGAGGAACAGTGCCCCAGGTGGAAGATAAGGATAAGCAAAGGGCCACATCTGGCCCGCAGGCCACAGTTTGAAGACTACTGGTATAATCGATTGTAAGAAACAAACTGAATGCATATATTAGAGCAGGGGTCTCCAACGTTTCTAAGCAAAGGGCCAGTTTACTGTCCTTCAGGCTTTAGGGGGGCAAGACTTTGGCCAATGGGAGTAGAAAATATCTGAACTTTAGTGCCCCACCTTTGTTTTTAATGGGCGAAATAGTACTCCATTGTTGGTATCAATGAAAGAATAGTGCCCCATTGATGGTGTCAGAAGGGGAAATGGTGACCCAACATTGGTGTCAGTTGGTGAAATAGTGCCCCAAGGGCCAAATAAAGGCAAGCAAAGGGCCACCTTTGGTCCCCAAACCCGGCTCCCTCTGAGACCACTGCTCTAAACGCTGAGTTCAAAATATGCCTCTAATCGTCCTGGTATGCATGGGCACATAGACTAACATTGAAAACGCAAAACTTGTATAGAAGCAGTGTTTTTTTTTAGCCAGTGTGCCTGGATTCTAACTTCCTTGAATTCTGTGACACATTCTCTATGCCCTGTACTACTGTTTCACACGTTTTACAGAGCCTGCCTTCTAAACTACAGAGGTGCTGAGAGAGGAGAATACAGGATACATAGCTGCCATGTACAGACAACCAAAGTAATGAATAGCTGTAGACAGGTGTGTGCTATTACTTGGGTAAACCCATGCATTTGTGCTGGCGCACAACCCTGGATACAGAAAGTCTGTGTACAAAGGCATATGGCCGTACACGTGTGTTTTCTTCGCATGTAGAAGTCTAAATCTGCGTAAAGCCATGTACAGCCATTCATTACAATGGTCGGTTGTACATGGCATTTGTGCATCCCAGGCATGGAAATAGGCCAACTATCAATGTGTCCGATTGCCTGAAGGTGTAAAAACACGGACAAGGTTTTATTAATTTCATCCGAAACAAAAAAGTTCCACTTTGTTCTATTCAAAGGCTGAGCTAACGTTTGAGTTGGAAATGAGCAAATAATTCAATTGAACCTAGGGGGCAAAATAGCTCACAAATGCACCAACAGTAACAGTCAGCTGAGAAACTGTGAAAGAAGGTGGGTAACCGTAACTCTTGTCCTGCCACAGAGGGCACCTCCTGGGACAAATCTTTTAAAAGTAATCTATACCAAAAATAAATAGGAGGTTACCATTACTATTAGATGGATCGAAATTCAGCCAGTTCAGCAGGGACCAGCTGAATTTCAATCTACCTATGGGCAGGCTGGTTGTACAGAAGTCGATTTCTCGATCGACTTCTGCACAGCAAGCCTGTTGGAAAATGTTCACTTGATCAGTGCCACCGGTGCTGATGAGTATATTCTGATGCTGGGGATCCAGTGGTGACTGGTGGTATATTAGTCGGTTCTCCTTTCAGCCACTCGGATAACGGATCTCATGATCTCGCTTCCTAATTGGCGGGAGGAGAATCGGAAAGCCCACCCTCTGGCTTTAATCACGTGCTTAAAAAAAAAAAAACCCTATTGGAATCCATGGGGTAGATTCACATAGATTGTCGGATCTTTAGATCCGCGTAATCTATGTGATTTACGATCCGCCGGTGCAATTTAGCGAGGCTAGTGCAGTATTCACCAAGCACTTACCTCGAAACTTGCACCGGCGGATCGTAACTCCCCCGGCGGAATGCAAATTCCGCGGGTAGGGGGAGTGTACAATTTAAATCAGGCGCGTTCCCGCGCCGATTTAACTGCGCATGCGCCGCCGGCGAAATTTCCCAGTGCGCATGCTCCAAATGACGTCGCTAGGACGTCATTGTTTTCGGCGGCTACGTAAATTCCGGCCATACGTATTCCCGATCGACTTACGCAAACGACGTAAAAATTTGAATCTCGGCGCGGGAACGACGGCCATACTTAACATTAGCTACCCTTCATATAGCAGGGGTAACTATCCGCCGGAAAAAGCCGAACGCAAACGACGTTAAAAAAAAGCGACGGGCGGGCGTTCAGACTTGAATCGACGGTTCTCCTCATTTGCATATCCAACGCGTAAAAAAACGCGACGACACCTAGCGGCTGGCGGTAGATTGCAGCCTAAGATCCGACTGGTGTAAGTCAATTACACCAGTCGGATCTAAGGGAGATCTATGCGGAACTGATTCTAATGCCCCGTACACACCATCGAAAAAAAATGACGTTTTTAAAAACGTCACTTTAATTGACCGTGTGTGGGGGAAAACGTCGTTTTATGTCTTGTAAAAAACGACCAAAAAAAATTGAAGCATGCTTAAATTTTATGTGTCGTTTTTCAAAACGTCGTTTTTTACTTCACAGAAATTGCCCGTGTGTAGCAAAAAACGTCGTTTAAAAAGACGTTTTTACACCCGCTCATGCCCAGAAGCTACTTATGAAGCGAGCTTCAATGGAAAAAGTGGTGAGAACGTAACCTCGCTTTGCTAGAACATTGTGACAAAAACGATGGTGTGTAGGCAACTTCGTCTTTGAAAATTGAAGTTTCAAAAAGGTAATTTTTTACTTCACAGAAAATGTCGTTTTTTTTCATCACATAAAGTGATGGTGTGTACGGGGCATTATGAATCAGTCGCATAGATCCGACCGTCGGATCTCAGAGATACGACGGCGGATCAGGAGATCCGCCGTCGTATCCCCTTGATGAATCTGGCCCCATGCGTCTGGTAATGCAGATTAAGGGGCTGTACACATGGATAGGGGGGCAGTGCCCCTGCATTACCGGCCGCCACTGCAGGCAACACTCTGAATGGAGGTGTGGATGAGGGAATCGATTCATTTCACTTCATTCAACCCACTGCTTGAACAAAAGAAAATGAATCATGTATATCCTGCCCTAGTATTCTGCAGGTGTAGTATTTTTAACTCATAAGTGAGGATGACTCAGAGCAAGAAATCCCCCGGTGACGCATGCCTTTATTTTTCTGTTTGAATATTTACATTGAACCATAAAGACATAGAATAGAAATGCCACATTGAGGTGTTGTCAGAGGCAGCTACTCTAATGCCGCGTACACACCATCGTTTTCTGCGATGGAAAAAAACGTCATTTTCAAAAACGTCAATTTAATTGACCGTGTGTGGGCAAAAACGTCGTTTTATGTCTTCTAAAAAACGACAGAAAAAAATTGAAGCATGCTTCAATTTTATGTGTCGTTTTTGGCCGACGTCGTTTTCTGTGTTCTAAACATTGACCGTGTGTACGTAAAAACGTCGATTTAAGCCCGCGCATGCTCAGAAGCAAGTTAGGAGACGGCAGCGCTCATTCATGTAAAACGACTGTTCAGAATGGAATCAGCACATTCGTTAAGGTGTTTTTCAGCTTATAGACAAGAAAATAAACCGCATCTTTAACCCCTGCTTTTAACTGCTACCCAGAAATGGACGTTTGTTGCGGCTGATCTTGTTGCATAGTTATGACAAGCTTTTAATTAGTTTCTTTCTTGTTTGATAATGTTTATGTTTGTGTTCTGTTATTTAGTTGTATCTTCCATCTTAAACATTTTAAATATATATATTGGTCCACCTTTTATTTTTTTTAAAAAATTTTCTCACCAATTTGATTAGTAATCTCTATTATTTTTTTATTTAGGAGTGTGTGAAGTGTATGCAACAACCTAATTTTTAAGTTTACTCACCCACAAGCATGTTTTTTTACCTTGTTAATGTTTTCATTATTTTTTTTGTCATGGGTCTGCCCACTCAATACTGATCTCTCAAATCTACAATAAAGAAACATGTTTAAATTTGGCTGAAAATTAAATTTTTATTTTAGTCTTCATAAAAATTTAGAAAAAAAAAAAGTGGCAAACCAAAAACACAACATAATAAAAACAAAGATGCCAGGGTAGGCAGCACTTTAGAGCATGCTTGTTTTTTTCTGAAAACAAGGGTCCCCGAAGCCACAAATACAGCCTGTGAGTCCACATAAAAATTCCATCAGGGGCACCGTATTATTTCTTCGCCCTTTTCTTCCCAGCAGCCTTCCCTGCAGTCTTCCCTGCAGCCTTCCCGGAAGCCCGAGTCCTTGGGGGCTGGGTTCCTGGAGGAGATGAGGTGGCAGGAGCCATAGCAGCCTCATGAGGTGGAGAAGCAGGAGCAGGAGCAGGTGCAGGAGCAGGAGCAGGAGCAGGAGCAGGAGCAGGAGCAGGAGCAGGAGCAGGAGGAGCAGCAAGGACAGGAGGAGCAATCCGCACAATGTGGGTGTCGTCATCGAGCTGCCCCAGGGATGCCATGGTTATGGCTTCGAACATGAGGAGTTCGCAGCGCACACGCTGGCTCTGCTCCAGATTGTACAGCTTGGCTGCAATGAGCGCTGCGAACCCCTCAACTTCACTGGGTGGCTCTCGGATGGCTGCAGTAGCTTGGCGAAGCAGGCCCTGGGTCTCCTCCTCCATCTGTCGCATACTCCTGAGCCGTTTATTGGGATTGCGGAATGGAGGGATCCGGGAGATGGTATCCCGCCGGCGTGCCTCCTGGGTCCCACTGGGGCCTGCCACCTCCTGGCTCCCAGTGGGCTCTGCCACCTCCTGCCTTGCAGTTGGCCCTGGCTCCTCCTGGCTCCCTGTGGGCCCTGTCTCTTCCTGGCTCACTGTGGGCCCTGGCTGTTCCTGGCTCCCTGTGTGCCCTGGCTGTTCCTGGCTTGGGTCTGCCTGTGTATGAAAAAAAGGAACATATGTTATTTGTGTTTGTCATTAATCACACACATTTTTACAATCATGAGTGATGCAAATTGAATGTCAATATATATTACACACAGGGTCGCCATCCTTAATTATGTGGCCCCTTAAACACCTTCAGACATGGTCCCCCTGGAATTATGTGGGTTGTTGCATGCCTAATTTAGTAAATAAGTGGCCTTTTACCCAAAAATTAGGTTAATCAATTTAGTGTCAACTAGATAGTACTCAAAAAGGGTGTCTTCCATCTGGGACCCCTTGCAGGTGTATTGCGTTACTCCCCCCCTACTGGCCTATCTGAAAATGCCACCCACTCCTTCATCAACATTATTAATTTGCCCATTTTGACCCCATCATGTTTTCCCACTACTGACTATTGATCCTATCCCTAAACTTTACAAGATTCACATAGAATTTAGAACAATAGTAACATACATTTACCATAATTACTATACTTGTCATATACTAACTAAATTCAAACAAAAAACACATACCATTCTCCACGGCTCACAATTGGGGTCCTCCAGGAACTCTTCCTCTTCCTCCGAGCTTGTCTGCTCTTGTCTGCAGGGAAGACTGGAGGATTGGCTGCTGGGAAGCTGGGAGCTACCTCTTGGGGGAAGGGTAGACAGGGATGGCCTGGTCTCTATGTGGTCGTCCAGGAACTGCAGCTGACTGTAGTACCACAGGGTTGGTTTGTAGATGGAGTCAGCTGCAGCCCCAGACCTCATTGAGGCCAGGACTTGGACCCGTTGGGCCCTGTAGGTGCCCCTGATGGAATTGATTTTATTTTTCACAGTGGCTGTTGTGGCGTTGGGGACCCTTGTTTTCACAAAAACAAGCATGCTCTGTCTAGCTTTCTCCCTGGCATCTTTGTTTTTATTTAGTGTGCTTTTGGTTTGCCACAGAACTGGATGTTCCTTCCATTTTTGGATGAAGTCTGTCAGGAAGTCCGCATCCTTGAAGGCATCCATTCTTTCTGCACATGAAACAGAAGCCAAAACATAATGTAATTAAAGGCACTAGCTTACTTCCCCTAACTAGCCCACAAACTCATTCCCTATTCACTATAATAAAGTCGGAATTAAAAACTTACGTCTCGTCGTTATTAGGAAAGATCGGGAATTACGACTTCTTCCACAGACTATGCAGGCCGTTTCCAAACACGTCCCATCCCTTTTACACTACGCACGCGTGACGCTCCGCACGACACCCCGCCCCTGACGTTCGGTATCGTCCTTTCCACGCCCCTTCTCTGTCGTTTGGTGAGGGAGAAAAGATGGACAACATGGAGGTGTATTCCAGCTCAAGCCAGGAGGCAGGCCAGGCCCAACCACGCCGCAGATTCCGCTGCAGAGCCTCCAACATGTCATTTAATGAAATGGTGGAGATGGTCACCATATTGAGGAGGGAGGACTATGATGCCAAGCATGGCCCCTACATGCATCCCAATAAAGTAAAAGCACAAATTATGGAGAAGGTCATCCGTAGGCTCCAGCGGAAGTTTGGTAAAACCAGGAGCAGAGAGCACCTGCGCAAAAGGTGGTCGGATTTGAAAAAAAGGGAACCCCACCAACTTTACCGAATTAATAAGGTGATTCGAAGAAGAAGTAAGTTTTTTCCATGTGTATTTAATTATTTTTGTGTGTTCTTTGTGCCCTTTTTTTTTTGTGCCAGGTTGACCATAAAATGAATATTATGAATGTGGACGCATGATGCAGTCGTCGTAGTCGTCGTTCATTCGGTGACTTTCAATAATCCAAGACCATATTAACGAGAAATGGCATCATGCCTAGTTGGCATGTGCAAAGGGGAGTTGAAGCACTGTATCTGATCAAAAATCGTAAATTGAGGAATTGTGGGCGAATGAACGACGACTCCTATGACCAATTAGTCGACACAAATATGAAAGTTGTGACATTTTTGGGGCTTAAAAAAAAGGTGTATTCAATTCTGGACTAGATGGAAATGTGTTTCAGCTTATTTTAGAAGAAACGTAAATACCTTGAGATTCACAAAAAGGAGCGTTTGCTACTCCTTTTTTTATTGAACATGTGTACTCAGTAGCACAATTGTTTGTCACAATCACAACCTATGTTGGGTCACACACAGGGGTGAGCAGATCCAGGGGAGACTTGTTTAGCTTACATATCTAAACGTAAAAATTGTGTTAACTGATTTGAGATTACTTTGTGAATGGATTAAATATTGGTCTATTTTATTGATAATTGTTTAAAAATCAACAATAGTGACCTTTTGTTTATCATTTTTTAATTTTTGGGTGTCATTTCAGGCCGCTCTTAATGGTTGAACCTCATGTTTTCCCTTTCTTCAATCTTGTAGGGCACAATGAAGCACAAAGGCAGGAGGCACAAGCCAATCAAGCCACACCCCCGAGGGATGTAGAGGAAGAGGAACCTGCCTCAACATCCGGTAAAGTAACATCTACCACATTTTCTGTGAATATAGATATAGGCATACAATCTTTTAACACATGTTTTGGTTCCACATTTCAGGAGGAAATCGGGCTGGTCAGGGACTGGACACGTATAGTGCCCAGCTCCTCATCGGCGAGGTTCTCACCTGCAGGGCCCAAGTTGAGGACATACGTCTGGCCTGCCGTGAAATACGCCACAAAGCCAAGACGCTGGAACGGCAGCTAAAAAATTTTATTAATGTTTTGGGGAGGGTTTAATTTTTGGTGTATTTTCTTTTTTCCTTGAATTTAAAAAAAAAAAAAAAAAAAAATATAAAAATATATTTTCTAATAATCAAAAAAGACCAACAAAAATAAAAAAAATATTATATTTTGTAATAATCAAAAAAGACCAAAAAAATAAAGAAAATATATTATATTTTGAAATAATCAAAAAAGACAAAAAAAAATAAAAAAATAATTATATTTTGTAATAATCAAAAAAGACCAAAAAAATAAAGAAAATATATTATATTTTGAAATAATCAAAAAAGACCAACAAAAATAAAAAAAATATTATATTTTGTAATAATCAAAAAAGACCAAAAAAATAAAGAAAATATATTATATTTTGAAATAATCAAAAAAGACCAAAAAAAAATAAAAAAATAATTATATTTTGTAATAATCAAAAAAGACCAAAAAAATAAAGAAAATATATTATATTTTGAAATAATCAAAAAAGACCAAAAAAAAAAAAAAAAAAATTATATTTTGTAATAATCAAAAAAGACCAAAAAAATAAAGAAAATATATTATATTTTGAAATAATCAAAAAAGACCAAAAAAAAAAAAAAAATGATTTGTTGTACTAATCAAAACTAAAAAAGTAACAAATAAATAACATTTTGGACTCCAAACAATTTGTGTGTAGTTATTGGTATCAATGCAGACTCATTAAATTAATCAGGCATATTTGTAGAGTTATTAAGATTTAACACTCATGGGAATTTATTACATCCCAAACACATGGCTGGATGAGAACCTACGAAAAAGAAACATTACCCCCCAAAACTTACAAATAACTAAAATCAAACAAATAAACACTGTTTCATCAAACAAAAAGTAAATTTATTTTTTTAAACAAGCTCAGGCATTGCAATGGCCCCCCTCCCCATAAAATAGTCCACATAGGATTGACGCACTGCACGTGCGGTTTGGGGGGCCAAGCCTCTATGGCTAGCCTGATGTCCCGGCTCCGGAGCCACAAGATCAGCCTCATCAGGCAATACCGTCAGGTACGTTTGAGAATTTCTTTTCAAAAAATTGTGCAAAATGCAACAAGATAGTATAATATAATTCCACTTGTATTCCGCCATGTTTATTGCTGTTAAAAACAATCTGAATCGGCTGGCCATGATTCCAAAGGCATTCTCTACCACACGTCTTGCCCTGGCCAGCCGATAATTAAAAACCCTCCTCTCATGGGTGAGGGTGCGTACGGGAAATGGCCTCATGAGGTGGGGACCCAAACCAAAAGCCTCATCTGCTACAAACACGAAGGGCAGACCCTCTTCGTTCTCCTCCGCAGGTGGCAATCCTAGGTCCTCCAACCGAAGCCGTTGTGCGAACTCCGTCTCCGCAAAGACACCGCCGTCCGACATCCGGCCATTTTTCCCAACATCCACGTACAAAAACTCGTAATTTGCTGAGACCACCGCCATCAAAACAACACTGTGGAATCCCTTATAATTGAAGAAATGGGATCCACTATGGGGTGGGGGCACAATGCGGATGTGCTTGCCATCAATGGCTCCTCCACAGTTCGGAAAGTTCCAACGCTGGGAGAAGTCCGCTGCCACAGTCTGCCATTCCTGTGGCGTGGTGGGGAACTGGATAGAAAGAAAAAATAAAAAACATTAGAACAAAGATTTTAAACAGAATATAGCTAAAATTACAAGGGATCCCACCAACAATTCAACAAAAAAGGTTAGTATTAAAAAAAAAAATGTGAACAATTAAGCATATTAATCACCCCCCTCTGATGTTTAAAAAATATATTTAGGGGGAGTGGGGCTCAAGATGAGATGAGAAACAACCCCCCAAAAAATATCTAAATAAGAAAAATAATTATTAGTATGTATTTCAAAAATCTAGGGGGGGGGGTTTGGACAATGGAGGCCACAAATAAACGGGGATATAGGGACACACAAAATGCAGCACTACAATGGAGGCCACAAATAAACGGGGATATAGGGACACACAAAATGCAGCACTACAATGGAGGCCACAAATAAACGGGGATATAGGGACACACAAAATGCAGCACTACAATGGAGGCCACAAATAAACGGGGATATAGGGACACACAAAATGCAGCACTACAATGGAGGCCACAAATAAACGGGGATATAGGGACACACAAAATGCAGCACTACAATGGAGGCCACAAATAAACGGGGATATAGGGACACACAAAATGCAGCACTACAATGGAGGCCACAAATAAACGGGAAGATAGGGACTATGCTAGGTGGGTTTGCCCACAACATAGAATGATGGACAGGTTGGCTAAATTAAATAAACATGTAGGGCTTTACTAATTGTGTAGAACAGCATACATAGAGACAAAGTGAGCATTCTGAGCATATTAGAAAATTATTACTTTTTTTTTTTTTTTTTTGGGAATTAGTTTGACCATTGAAAGAACACCACTTACCTTAACATAGTCCTCCTGAAGAACCTGAATGATGGCCGAACAGGTCTCAGGGATTATGAGGCCCAGAGCCTGGGGGGAGATGCCCGTCGAGAACTTCAAGTCCTGCAGACTTCTCCCTGTTGCAAGGTAGCGCAACGTAGCAACTAGCCTCTGCTCAGCAGTGATGGCTTCCCGCATAACGGTGTCCTGCCTGGTGATATATGGCGACACCAAAGCCAAAAGCTGCTGAAATACGGGGTCAGACATCCTAAGAAAATTCCTGAAATCATCAGGGTTATTTTCTCGGATCTCCCGCAGCAGAGGCATATGAGAGAACTGGTCCCTGCGTAGCAACCAGTTCTTGGTCCACAACCTCCTCCTCACCCTGTTCATGGACCGTCGCTGGGATGCAGCACACATCCTAACAACAAGCACAGCACGATCTCGGCGACGAGTTCGTACCCGCAACATGGCTAGAAAACGGTCGTCAAATCAGATCAGACTAAAAATTACGCCCTGAAGTAAAGAATGGCCTTTGAAGAACGACCTGCTAAACAGCACCGTGCACACCAAACGTAATGCCTAAACAAATACGTCCTTAGTACAAGCACTGTATCACAGATCCGACAACAAATAGACAAACTGTACGACAGAAAACGAAATTTAAAGCACAGTCACTGAAAATCACGAATCGTATCTCACCAAACTTTTACTAACACGCAGCAACACGATATCAGCAAAAGAGGCCGTCTTCCGCATGGAAACGACCCTTTATAGTGACGTAGTGCGTGATTGACGGAACTGCGCTGTGCTAGAGCGTTGTGAAAAAGCGATGGTGTGTATGCTACGTCGTTGTTCAAATTGAAGTTTGAAAAATGACGTTTTTTTAAAGCACATAAAGCGTCGCTTTTTTCCATCGCAGAAAACGATGGTGTGTACGCGGCATTAGAACAAGATGTGTGGTTTCATGGTGCACTGATGTGATGTATGTACCAACTACATCAAAGAGCTTGAACATTTTTAAAGTTAACCTAAACTAGAATTTAACATTTCAAAAGGAAATTACCTTAGACAAGACACCGATATTTGCCCCACTTTAGCGAAGCCAGACATTGCATGTAATTCGCAGCGCACTGCTGTTCACATTACATGCGATGTCTGTGCGGTGCGATATCAGCCATACAGATAGTTTGGCTGATATCGCACCGCATTCGGACCAAATACGTTCAGGGCTATTTCTTTTGTTTGGACCAGAATCGGATCGCATGTGTGTTCACACATAAGCGATCCGATTCATGTCCGAACTGTCAGTTTGCAGTCCGATTCGTGAGCTGAAATGGGGGTGTCGTTAACATATAATGACACTCCCCAGCAGTTTGCATATGGAAATCTGAACTGCCGTGTGAGTCAGGTGCGATGCGGGAATCCGCAGTGGATTCGCAGGGGTCTCGCATCACACCAGTGTGAACCAGGAATTAGGCGGGCTTACGCCGGCCCACATACGTTATGCCGCCGTAACTTAGGGCGCAAGTTCTTTCTGAATACGGAACTTGCGCCCAAAGTTAGAGCGGCGCAACGTATCTAGGATACGTTACGCCGGCCGGATAGATATCTGAATCCAGCCCTGTGTGTGTATATATATATATACTGTATATATATATATATATATATATATATATATATATATATATATTTATTTATATATATCTAAATGTATTTCTAAATATGCAATAAACATAGACATTTAAAGCGGTGGTTCAGCCTGCTGAACAACATTTCAGCATACAATTCGGCATCGTAGCGCGAGCTACAGTATGCCGGTCTTACATTTTTTAACCCCGTACTCACTGTTTAATCGTACATAGACGATTCCGTCTGCCGCGGGGAATGGGCGTTCCTAGCAAGAGGGAGGGTGATTGACGGCCGACTCTGGCACGTCACGCTCCCCGAAGACAGCCGGAGTAGGTCTCGGCTCTTCACGGCGCCTGCGCACAGGCTATGCGCAGGCGCCGTGAAGAGCCAAGCCTATTTCGGCTATTTCCGGAGAAGCGTGACGCGCCAGAGCCGGCCGTCAATCACTTTCCGTCTGGATTGGAACGCCCATTCCCCGTGGGCAGACGGAATCGTCTAGGTCGGATTAAACAGGGGATAAAAAATGTAAGACCGGCATACTGTAGCTCGCGCTACGATGCCGAATTTTATGATAGAATAAAAAAAAAAAAAAAAAAAATTTATTCTAGGGTGAACCCCTGCTTTAAACAAACTTTGCTTTGCATTATTCTTTCACTATTCTTTCATTAAATAAGCAATAAAAGAAACCAGTATATTACGTTTGGGAATCAATCCAAGTAGTATGCCGCATACACACCATCACTTTATGTGATGAAAAAAAACGACACTTTCTGTGAAGTAAAAAATTACGTTTTTGAAACTTCAATTTTCAAAGACGAAGTTGCCTACACACCATCGTTTTCTCACAATGATCTTGCAAAGTGAGGTTACGTTCACCACGTTTTACCATTGAAGCTCGCTTCATAAGTAGCTTCTGGGCATGCGTGGATGAAAAAACGTCTTAGAAAACGAAGTTTTTTGCTACACACGGTCAATTTCTGTGAAGTAAAAAGTGCACTTTTGAAAAACGACACATAAAATTGAAGCATGCTTCAATTTTTTTTGGTCGTTTTTTACAAGACATAAAACGACGTTTTCCCCCACACACAGTCAATTAAAGTGACGTTTTTAAAAACGTCATTTTTTTTCATCACATAAAGTGATGGTGTGTACGCGGCAGTAGACTTATGGATGGCACAATGGCTGAACAATTTTTCAGAATTTCGTCAAACATTTTAACTGAAATTTAACTGTGTAAGAGAGGATTTTTTTTTTTTTTTGCTTTGGAGAGATTTCAAATTACTTACTGCTGTATCTAAAAAACATCTCCCTAATAGGACACAGATCACATAAAAAAAAAAAAAAAAAGATATACTTTAACACTATCTAGTCTTAGGCCCCGTACACACCATAGAATCCATCCGCAGATAAATCCCAGCAAATGGGTTTCTGCGGATAGATCCTATGGTGTGTACACGCCAGCGGATCTTTTTCCGCGGATAAATCTCCCCTGGGATGGATTCCAGCAGATCGGATATTTGCTGACATGCACAACAAATCCATCTGCTGAAGTCCATCCCAACGGATGGATCCGCTCGTCTGTACAGACTCACCGGATCCATCGGTCCAAAGGGATTCCCCCGCACGCGTCGTAATGATTTGACGCATGCGTGGAATTCCTTATATGACAGCGTCGCGCCCGTCGCCGCGTCATAATCGCGGCGACGGCGCGACACGTCATCGCCAGAGGATTTCCGCGCGGATTTCAATGCGATGGTGAGTACACTCCATCGCATAGAAATCTGCGGAAATCTTTGAGAGGATTTATCCGTGGAAACGGTCCGCTGGACCGTATCCGCGGATAAATTCTCTCGTGTGTATGGGGCCTTAATCAGTTCTTCTCTACCTTTAAAGTGGAGGTTCGCCCAAAATATAAATTTTTAACATTAGATTTAGGCTAATTAAGGGGAGCAGAAATGGGTATTTTTTTTTAAATCAATGCCGTACTTACCGTTGTAGAGATAGATGTTTTCCCGCCGCTTCCGGGTATGGGCTGCGGGACTGGGCGTTCCTATTTGATTGACAGCCTTCCGACCGTCGCATACAGCGCGTCACAAGTTTCCGAAAGTAGGCAAACGTCGGTGCGCAGGCGCCGTATAGAGCCACACATACTGTATTTTCACCGCCTCTTCCGGGTATGTAATCTGCGGGACTGGGCGTTCCTAATTGATTGACATCCTTCCGACCGGCGCATACAGCGCGTCACGAGTTTCCGAAAGAAGCCGGACTGCGAGTCGGCTCTATACGGTGCCTGCGCACCGACGTTCGGCTTCTTTCGGCAACTGGTGACGTGCTGTATGCAACCGTCGGAAGGCTGCACAATCAAATAGGAACGCCCAGTCCCGAAGATCATACCCGGAAGCGGCAGGAGAACATCTATCTCTACAACGGTAAGTACGGCATTGATTTATAAAAAATACCTGTTTCTGCTCCCCTTAATTAGCCTAAATCTAATGTTAAAAAATGGTTTTCGGGTGAACTCCCGCTTTAAGGCCTCGTACACACGATCAGTCCAAACCGATGAAAACGGACTGAAGTTCAGTTTTATCGGTTCACCGATGAAGCAGACTGATGGTCTGATGTGCCTACACACCATCAGTTCAAAAACTGATCGAGTCCAACGCGGTGACGTAAAACACAACGACGTGCTGAAAAAAATGAAGTTCAATGCTTCCAAGCATGCGTCCACTTGATTCTGAGCATGCGCGGGTTTGGAACCGATGCTTTTGCGTACTAACCATCGGTTTTGACCTATCGCTCAGGCGTCCATCGGTCCAATTTTAAAGCAAGTTCTCTGTTTCTGGACCGAAGGACAACAGACTGATGGGGCCCAGACACGGTCGGTTTGGACCGATGAAACTGAACTTCAGTCCGTTTTCATCGGTTTGGACTGACCGTGTGTACGAGGCCTAATTCTTTACTCGGTCCCCCATCACCTCTACCCACTGCCCAGGATATTTCCAATCAAAAACAAGATCAATATAATTTGTGGGGACATCTCCAACACTGTACAGATATCTTTCCTACTTAAAGCGAGGGTTCACCCAAAAAAAAATTTTTTTAACATTACATTCAGCCGAGTTGTCAAAATGACAATCGGCTGTTTTTTTTTATTTTATTGCCTTACATACCGTATTTTCACCGCCGCTTCCGGGTTTGGTCTGCGGGACTGGGCGTTCCTAATTCATTGACATCCTTCCGACCGTCGCAATACAGCGCGTCAGGAGTTGCCGAAAGAAGCCGAACGTCGGTGCGCAGGCGCCGTATAGAGCCGACTCGCAGTCCGGCTTCTTTAGGAAACTCACGACGCGCTGTATGCGCCGGTTGGAAGGATGTCAATCAATTAGGAAGCGGCGGTGAAAATACAGTATGTACGGCAATAAAATTTAAAAAAACAGGCGATTGTCATTATGACAACTCAGCTGAATGTAATGTTAAAAAAAAAATTTGGTGAACCCCCGCTTTAACGTATCCTGACTTTCTTCCCCTAGATGACGAATATTGAGGTAACATGCAAGGCCCAAATCTAAACCAGCAGCTCCTACGGGGGTAGTGCTACATATGGTTTGCGTTTGCCGTCCCAACTTCCTATCTCCAGCTCTGTGCTGATATTGGGTGGGATGTTAGAGGGGAGGGCTTCAGATACAAGGCTTAAATTGGAAGATAATGTTAACACAAGTACAGTGGTTTCCTTAATTCCACACCCAAAGCAAATAATTAGACTTTACCTACCTGAAGAAATATTTCAATTTAACAGAGACAGATAACACAAGGAATAAAACAAGAAATTGCATTTGAAAAATGTCAGGAATTCAGAGAACACAAATGTCAAGAGAATAAAAAAATGACAAGAATTTGTCATTGTCTCTAAATCAGTTTTGTCAGTGACATCAATACTAAGATTGCATCCCATGTGTTAGCACAGAATTTTTATTGTAAAAACGTGATTGATTTAGATTTAGGGTTGTTGCTCAAAGTAAAGCACTTGTGGAATTGTTTTTTTTACATCCCCTCCAGTCAGGGCTGTCTTAATGAGAGGGCACACCTGGGCACTGCCCAGGGGCCCCAGCTGCATGGGGGGGCCCTGCACTCTCCCCAAAGCATAGATATCTAGGGTGGAGAGGGGTCAGAGTACTGGGGGGGCATCAATCTAGCAGCTTTGTCACTTTATGTATGTAGTATTTGCTGTACAGAATGATTGTTCATGTAGTTAATGTGGATCTCCACCCAAAAGGGGAAGCTCCGCTTGTCTGCCTCTTACCTACTTGATGTCTGTTTACCTGCACTGTCTCCATTGTAGGGGCCCCAGAGCATTACTTTGCCCAGGGGCCCATGATGCTATTAAGACGGCCCTGCCTCCAGTCTAGGCATAGGTATCTCTTAATAATCCAGAAATAAACATGGCCAAATTTAAAGTGGAAGTAACCCCTTTGTTAAACTACTTGCCGCCCGCCCACCACCAAATGACAGCGAAGCGGTGCAGCTCTCGTTCTGGGAAAACATCATATGACGTTGCCCAGTTAAGCCGCAATTGCGCACTGTGTACCCCCGATCTCAGCAAAGAGCCACAGCCGCAGCTTTTTGCCCATGTGATCGGCTGTGTCCAATCAAGGCCGATCACATGTAAACAAGGAAGTGCTGTTAATCATCTCTCCTTGCCTCACACTGACAGTAAGGAGAGCAGATTAGCGGCATCTCCTCACAGGGAAGATGTGAAAAGGTAATCAGGGCACTGACCATCAGTGCCCTGATTACAATACAGCCCCAGCTGTGCCCATTAGTGATGCCACTCTGTGCCCACCAGTGACACCAGTCTGTGCCCACCAGTGACGCCAGTCTGTGCAAAGTGATACCAGTCTGTGCCCATCAGTGATACCAGTCTGTACCCATCAGTGAGGCCAATCTGTTCCCATCAGTTATGCCAATCAGTACTGCCTTTCAGCACCCATCAGTGCCTTCTCATTAGTGCCTCCCATCAATGCCCATCAGTGCTGCCTATTAGTGCCGTCTATCAGTGCCCATCAGTGCTGCATATTAGTGCCTCCTCATTGGTGCCACCCCATTAGTGCCCATCAGTGCAGCCTATCAGTGCCCATCAGTGAAGGAGAAAAATTACTTATTTACATTTTCTGACAGAAAATAAAAACCTTTTTTTTTTTTCAAAATGTTTGGTATTTTTTTTAGCAAAAAATAAATAACCCAGTAGTGATTAAATATCACCAAATGATAGCTCTGTGTGTGTGAAGAAAATGATTAAAAATTAATTCAGGTACAGTGTTGCATGACTGTGCAATTGTCATTCAAAGTGTGCCATCACTGAAAGCTGAAAAATGGCCTGGGCAGGAAGGGGGTGAAAGTGTCCTGTATTGAAGTAGTTAAATATGGCTTTACCTGTAGGTACAGTGAAAATATCCAAAACTTGCATGGTTTAGGAGATATTCAAACTGCATGCAGGCAGTGACGTCACTGGTGCATGTGCTGTGAAGGGATGGTATACCTGTGCCTTCCCCTCAGAGCTCCGTGTCACGATCCGTGACTCCTGCGTGCATGTCAGCGGTGACAGAGCGGCATTGGAAGGCTTCATTCTAAGGTAAGCACATTATGCCTTTACCTTTTAGGGTTCAAAGTAAAATTGGTGCGGTTTACTACTGCTTTAACACCCTTCAGTGTATGGTTGTAGCAGAATGTAGTACAATGTCTATTCTTCTATTAAAATGGAGGGAAAATGGGATTTTAAAGCGGAGGTTCACCCTTTAAAACATTTTTTGACATCACACAAAGTCGCGCCATCCTACCGACACAATGCCGGTGTTTTTTTTTTTTTGTCAGCACATACCTCTTAATCCCGATTTTCACCTCACGGCGATCCTGTGGGAGTGGGCGTTCCCAAGCACTGCCTGTGATTGACAGGCTTCCGAACGGCGCATACTGCGCGTCACAGGTTGCCGAAAAAACCCGAACGTCGGTGCGGCTCTATACGGCGCCTGCGCACCGACGTTCGGGTTCTGTCGGCAACCTGTGACGCGCAGTATGCGCTGTTCGGAAGCCTGTCAATCACAGGCAGTGCTTGGGAACGCCCACTCCCGCGAGATCGCCGTGAGGTGAAAATCGGGATTAAGAGGTATGTACTGACAAAAAAAAACACCGGCATTGTGTCGGTAGGATGGCGCGACTTTGTGTGATGTCAAAAAATGTTTTAAAGGGTGAACCTCCGCTTTAAGGTTCCTGATAGTTCAGATAGGGTCATCTAATATTTAGGAACATTCCAGAATGTTGAGAATCCCTATTTAAGGAGCTGTCTGAGGGAGTCCGGGGCCAGCCGCTCCTGAGGAGGACCGTTCAGCAGAGCTTACATCCCCCTTTGTCGCAGCAAAAAAGCTATGTGGATAAATCTCTTTGCAGAAGCAAAGGGGATAGTTGAATTATTTTAAGTCAATTTTCATTTCAGCTCGAGTCTAATGCCGCATACACACCATCACTTTATGTGATGAAAAAAAACGACATTTTCTGTGAAGTAAAAAACGACGTTTTTGAAACTTCAATTTTCAAAGACGAAGTTGCCTACACACCATCGTTTTTTCACAATGCTCTAGCAAAGGAAGGTTACGTTCACCACGTTTTTCCATTGAAGCTCGCTTCATAACTAGCTTCTGGGCTTGCGCGGGTATAAAAACGTCGTTTTAAACGTCGTTTTTTGCTACACACGGTCAATTTCTGTGAAGTAAAAAACGGCGTTTTGAAAAACGACACATAAAATTGAAGCATGCTTCAATTTATTTTTTGGTCGTTTTTTACAAGACATAAAACAACGTTTTCCCCCACACACGGTCATTTAAAGTGACGTTTTTAAAAACGTTGTTTTTTTTCATCACATAAAGTGATGGTGTGTACGCGGCATTAGTGGCTGAGCTGTATTTTTAGTTTGAACAAATGGTTGAGTAATGTGAATATGTGATTTGAGTTAATGGTTTTATAATAATTAAATCCAATAGTTACGCCGCGGCCATAATTTTATCCAAATTTTTTTTATATATATATAAAATAAAGGTGTGTGTTTTTATTTATTTATTAAAGTGATTTAAAAATAAATTATAATAAGTGTGGTTTCAAGTTTGGTATGTCCAGGCATCCTGCCTATAATCCCATTAGCATCACAGACACCCTCCCTCCCCATTAGTTATAGTCATATCAATCGACTCTGTAGCCTTGGGCACATCAGATCATATCAGCACATCTTCCCAACCTTTAATCTGGCCACCAGATACACTAGGAGAATTCAGTTTGAAAAAATGTGTTTTTGGAACATTCATTTGATTTTCCGATAATTAATAGGGTCGAATTTACAAACAAAGGGCTAGATTCACGTAGAATCGCGGCGGCGTAACATATCGTAGATACGTTACACCGCCGCAAGTTTTTATCGCAAGTGCCTGATTCACAAAGCACTTGCGATGAAAACTACGCCGGCGGCCTCCGGCGCAAGGCGGGCCAATTCAAATGGGCGTGTGCCATTTGAATTAGGCGCGCTCCCGCGCCGGACCTACTGCGCATGCTCCGTTTCGCAATTCCCGTCGTGCTTTGCGCGCCGTGACGTCATTTTTTCGAACAGCGACGCGCGTAGCGTACTTCCGTATTCTCGGACATGTTACGCAAACAACGTTATATTTTAAATTTCGACGCGGGAACGACGGCCATACTTTAGACAGCAATACGATTGCTGACTAAAGTTAGAGCACCCAAAACGACGACTAAATTTGCGACGGGAAACTAGACTAGCGTCGACGTAGCGAACGCGAAAATCCGTCGTGGATCGCCGTAACTCCTAATTTGCATACCCGACGCTGGTTTACGACGCGAACTCCCCCCAGCGCTGGCCGCGGTACTGCATCCTAAGATCCGACAGTGTAAAACAATTACACCTGTCGGATCTTAGGGATATCTATGCGTAACTGATTCTATGAATCAGTCGCATAGATAGAAACAGAGATACGACGGCGTATCAGGAGATATGCCGTCGAATCCGCTTTGTGAATATGGCCCATAATAACAAGGAAAATCAATAAGGAAGGATGTAAATTTTTTCTCAAACAAAATTCGAGCTGTGAATGTTTTTTACTTATTATAATGCACATGTACTGTATATCCTAAAATTGAATGAAGAATTCAAAACATTGGCACGGCTATCAAATATAAATGTTCAGGGTTTTCATACAAAGTTTGTTGAGTCTATAATGGGACAACTGAATGCGATGACAAAGCATTTTTCAGGATTTCTGTTTGAACGTTCGAACAGGATTCTGCTGGTGTATAGCCAACTTTAAAGTATAACTGAAAGCAAAATTTTTTTTTTTGTTTTTAATAGAGCCGAGAGGGATAAGCAGCTTTTAGTGCCGTCTGTGTCCCCGTTAGAGAGATTCTCTCTCTCTATTTGTCCTGTTTACAATTATCATTAAAGTGAAAGAAAGTCCCAAATTTTGGGTTGTCTCTAGAAAAGTTATAGAGGGGAAATATCCTAATGGGGACAGTAGTTCTGGTGATTTGGGGGTCCCCAAGGAATTCCCTTAATTTGCAGGGATATCTTCTCATTTCCTGTTTGGCTATGGGACAGGAAGTGAAGGTAAATCTCCTCAAGGGACAAAGATGGCAAAAATAAACCTTACAGGGTATAACTCTGCCTTTATGCCCCGTACACATAATCCGAACATCATACGACAGATCGTAAGACTTTTTTCGGTTAATAGTCGCAAGTAGAAATTAAATGGTTATTAAAGTCACGAAAATTCTCGTACGACAGAAAAAAAAAATCGAAAGTGATGTCATGTGTTGTAATGTATTTGTATTGTATTTTCGGACGACAACTGTACTGACTAAATGAAAATCGTACAATCTGGTACTGTACGAGAAATGTTCTCGTGCTTGTCTGATAAAATAATATCGGATGAACTGTCATGATCGGCTCTCGAAAGCTATGTACTAACGATCCGGTTATCATACGATTCTTCCTCGGATGACATTTTTCGTACGATATTCGGATCGTGTGTACGGGCCATTACTGTTCTCCCTGTGTCCCTGTGTTTGTGTGAGCAGTTGGTTGGCTCCTGTCTAAATTGTTCCTAGTATGTGTGTAAAAATTGGCTATGCACATGGGATATGTTCTGCATGCCAGGTCCAAGCTGAGCAACTGGGGAGGTGAATAAATACCTGAAGATCTACCTGAAAATTCTATGGAAAAGGCCCTCAAATGTATCAGTCATGGTGCCCAGACAGCAGGACCGGAATCACCAAGAGCTAGATACAACTGAATGATAAATACATCCATACATAAAATTGATTGGTTGCCATTAGTAGGCTGAAAATACTAATAGATGTGAGAGTTCCGAGAAGAGCAATCTGTGATCTGACAGTGTTGAGAAAAGTGGGCTGCGTCCTACCAATGCATTGGACCCAGTGCTGATCCTGACCTCCCTGGGGCCCTAAGCAAAAAATGACATGTCAAATTAAAGTTGAGAAGCGGGGGGAGGGGGTGTTCTGCTGTCGGAAATGACATCTTACATTAAAGTGAGAAGCGGGGGGTGCTGACTTCTAACCTCTTCTCCCATGCAGCCAGCGAGTTGAGAAGCGGGGTGAGGGGCCAAAAATTACTACTCACCAGGCTCGGCCTCTAGTAATTTGCCCATCATTGCAGTCTTACTGTGCCCACCATTGCAGCCTCAGCATGCCCATCTTTGTCGCCTCACCGTGCCCATCATTGCAGCCTCGGCGTGCCCACCATTGCAGCCTAACTGTGCCCATCATGGCAGCCTCACAGTGCCCACCATTGCAGCCTCACTGTGCCCACCATTGCAGCCTTACAGTGCCCATAATTTTAGGCTTACTGTGACCATTATTGTAGCTTTACTGTGCTTATCAATGTAGTCTCACTACACTGACTGTGCCCGTCCATGCAGGCAGCCTCACCAGTCAGTGTCTGGATTATGCACAGACCGCTGTGTCACGGAGCTCAGTGTGAAATGTTCGGCCACGCTGTGATAAAAGTCCCACCCTCCTCCTAGACCAGCTCGTGTGATAGACAGAACACTGCGTCTATCACACAAGCTGGTCTAGGAGGAGGGCGGGACTTTTATCACAGTGCGGCTGAACAATTCACACTGAGCTCCGTGACACTGTGGTGAAGTTACATATACACGAGAGGAGGGAGGGGAGCGCTGCAGCCACAGCAAAGCGGCCCCAGGGCAGGCAGCCTACCGGAAAATGTCCCGGTATCCCGGTAGGCCAGTCCGGGTGAGAGTTCTGAGAGCACTGGGTAGGCACATAGGCCCGGATTCACGTAGAAGAGCGTATCTTTGTGCGTGCGTAACGTATCCTATTTACGTTACGCCTCTGCAACTTTGACAGGCAAGTGCAGTATTCACAAACCAAAGTTGCGGAGGCGTAGCGTAAATAGGCCGGCGTAAGCCCGCCTAATTCAAATGTGGAAGATGTGGGCGTGTTATGTAAATTTATTGTGACCCCACGTAAATGACGCTTTTTTACGAACGGCGCATGCGCCGTCCGTGAAAGTATCCCAGTGCGCATGCTCCAAATTAACCCCCAAGAAGCCAATGCTTTCGACGTGAACGTAAATTACGCACAGCCCTATTCGCGAACGACTTACTCAAACAACGTAATCGACGGAAAATTCAACGCTGGCTCGACGTCCAAACTTAACATTGGTACGCCATATATAGCAGGGGTAACTTTACACCGGAAAAAGCCTAACGTAAACGGCGTATCTGTAATGCGACGGCCCGGCGTACGTTTGTGAATTGGCGTATCTAGCTGATTTACATATTTCTAGGTGTAAATCAGCGTACACACCCCTAGCGGCCAGCGTAAATATGCCGTTAAGATACGACGGCGTAGGAGACTTACGCTGGTCGTATCTTATACTAATTCTGGCGTATCTGATTCTTTGAATCAGGCGCCAAGATGCGACACGTATCTGGAGATACGCCGTTGTATCTCCTACGTGAATCCGGGCCACAGTGTGTGAAAGTTCAGGCACTTACATACCTCTCAACTTTTTGAGATAGAAACATGTGACACCTATTAGCAAAAGTATGTAGGCATAGGACACACACCCTGCCATGCCCCTTAAAGGAGAATCACACAAAAAAAGATAAGTTAAACCCAACAGTAATTTTTTTAACATTACAAATGCAGCAGTTTGGAAATTGGATGAAAGATTTAGCACTGGAAAACACTTTTTGAAAAAGAAAAAAAGTATTTTATATACAACTATATAGATCAGACCAAAATGAGGGACAAATGAGGGGGGGAGAGGGACAGAGGGACTTTGTTCCAAATCAAATGCTCGAAATCAGGGACAGTTGGGAGCTATGCACTTAATTGGAGACACAAACTGTGGATCAATTCATGGGACTTATTTTTGCACTATTAGTATTAATGTATAATTTGATTGTATATTATACAGTATGGGGCAGATCCTCAAAGAAATTACGCTGGCGTTTCTGTTGATACGCCGCGTAATTTCAAATTTTGCGCGTCGTATCTTTGTTTTGGTATCCACCAAACAAGATACGACGGCATCTGTGTTAGATCCGACAGGCGTACGCCTTAGTACGCCGTCGGATCTAAGATGCAATTTTTCCGGCGGCCGCTGGGTGGCGTTCACGTCGTAATCCGCGGCAAGTATGCAAATTAGCTATTTCCGACGATCCACGAAGGTACGAGCGGCCGTCGCATTCTTTTACGTTGTTTCCGTTCGGCTTTTTCCGGTGTATAGTTAAAGCTGCTATCTGGTGGCGTACTCAATGTTAAGTATGGCCGTCGTTCCCGCGTATAATTTTTGCAACGTCATTTGGAGCAATGCACCCTGGGAGTTTTGACGGACGGGGCATGCGCAGTTCGTTCGGCGCGGGGACGCGCTTCATTTAAATGAAACACGCCCCCTACTCTCCGCATTTGAATTCCGCGCCCTTACGCCGCGAGAGATACACTACACCGCCGTAACTTACGGCGCAAATTCTTTCTGGATTCAAACCAAAGCCAGGTAAGTTACGGCGGCGTAGCGTATCTTAGATACGCTGTGCCGGTGCAGATCTTTGTGAATCTGCCCCTTTATTACTGCGCTACATATTGAGGTTTTACACTATTAAAGCGGGGGTTCACCCTTAGAGGGCACTTTTCCCCCTTAGATTCCTGCTCGTTTTTACTAGGGGAATCGGCTATTTATTTTAAAATATGTGCAGTACTTACCCGTTTACGAGATGCATCCTCTCCGTCGCTTCCGGGTATGGGCTTCGGGAATGGGCGTTCCTTCTTGATTGACAGGCTTCCGAGAGGCTTCCGACGGTCGCATCCATCGCGTCACGATTTTCCGAAAGAAGCCGAACGTCGGTGCGCAGGCGCAGTATAGAGCCGCACCGAAGTTCGGCTTCTTTCGGCTACGAGTGACGCGATGGATGCGACCGTCGGAAGCCTCTCGGAAGGCTGTCAATCAAGAAGGAACGCCCGCTCCCGAAGACCCATACCCGGAAGCGACGGAAGAAGATGCAGCTCGAAAACGGGTAAGTACTGCTCATATTTTAATACAAATAGCCGATTCCCCTAGACCGAACGAGCAGGAAGCTAAGGGGAGAACAAATTTTTTTTTACAAATGGGTGAACTCCCGCTTTAAGTTGAACAAGAGTAAATTGTTTTTTAATTCATCGCATTTATTCATTTCATTGCATATATTGAAGTAATGGTGATATAAGTTTTTATTGTTTATTTGCAGCGTGGCGCCTATCATATTGTCAATGTAATAAAGGTGCCTGTCATGTTAACTCAGGAGCAAACTTGCATGACCCATACGCCCTCTCCATCTTCTTGGTGGCCTAAGTTACATTTGACCAAACATGCAGCATCACAGGAGACCAGCCAATAAAACGCTTTATGTGCTTCTCCTATTAAATCAGAATCCTTGGAATTAAACACAGACATGACCGGGATGCTGCATTTTGTTTGCAGGAGTTGCTATGTCTAGGTTGCCTTGGTAATACTTTGCTATGGAAAACAATTTCTAGCAATAATAAGACTGAGTGGCGCTGCAATTTTGAAAGGGTTTACTCATGCTATACTTAAAGTGGATTAGTAAATTTACAAGTCTGCCTGAATAAATTCCTGACACGTCATGATATAGAGCAACATAACCTTTTAAAAAAAATCCACGTTATCATTACAAAATCAGTCCTTGAGCTCCAGTCCAGTGACATTGCCTAGGCTGGTATGAAGTAATCAATCTGCTGCAGAAAAGAGGAAGCATTTCCTCAGTCTCTGCTCCCTATTAATCAGACTGCAGCATTGAAACTTTTGTAGCAAGTCTCACAAAAGTGATGCCTTGTACACACGACCGGTTTTCCCGTCGGAAAAACTGTGATGATAGCTTTTGACCGGGAATTCCGACCGTGTTTATGCTCCATCGCAGTTTTTCCGACGGGAAAACTGCCGGGAAAAAAAAGTGAGCAGGATCTCTTTTTTCCCGTCAGGAAAAAATCATTGTTCTGGTAAAACTAGCGTTCGTAATTGGAGATAGCACATTCGTCACGCTGTAACGGACTGAAAAGCACGAGGCTGAAAAGCGCGAATCGTCTCTAACCAAACTTTTACTAACACGAGGATCAGCAAAAGCAGCCCAAAGGGTGGCGCCGTTGGAATTGAACTTCCCCTTTATAGTGCCGTCATATGTTTTGCACGTTACCACGCTTTGGACGGGCAGGATTTGGTCTGACCGTGTGTGTGCAAGACAAGCTTGGCCGGAATTCCGTCAGGAAAACCATCGCTTTTTTTTTATCCAACGAGAAAACCGGTCGTGTGTATGTGGCATGAGTCTTCAGCAGTGTCTGATCTGTGTCAAATATTTGAAGACACAAACAAATTGCACGGGCAATAGGATTTTGTGTCATCTCTGAGCCAACATCTCAATCCAGGCTGCATATTCTGATGCAGAAAATCTCCATTGATGCCTATGGAGACACCCACTACTATGTAAATTAACAGCTGAGTGCATGGTCCTAATTCTCAAAAATGTCTGTGTAACTTTTTTTCTCTTTTCTTGATGTATCCCTAATAACATTTTATTATATTTCCATGGCAGATCTGGATATGACTGGAACTGTAAGAAATTTTTCAGTACAGGGACAATCTGTTGCAAAACCTCCATCTCAGACTAAATTCATTATTTCCGATTTCCCACCCTTAACTAAAACATCAAATCCAGTGACAACACACTGGACTAGATGTCAGAAGAAGCTCCACTCGGAACTCTTCAAAGCCACGTTAAGGAAAAAAATAAATACAATTCAGCCGCATCAAACGGCTGAAGAAACACTGGATACCATAAACACAGCCCTATTACAGTCAGCCGACTTAATAGCGCCGAAACGTAAAACCTGCATCTGGAAAAATAACTCCAGCTGATTCAACAACCAACTGGCATTACTGAAGCAAGAGCGTAGAAGGGCGGAAGCCGCCTGGAAAAGAAGCTCTTCAGATGAGAACCTCATCGTCTACAAAGCAACAACAAGAAAATACCACAAAGAAATCTTCAAAGCCAAGAAAAACTATTTTTCCGAGGCTATCAACAGCGCCCTTAATCGCCCACGCGAACTCTTCAAATTGGTCACTCAGACCATGAATCCAGGATGTCTTGAAGCCCCCAATTCGGACTCACAAGAATTTTGCAGTGAATTGTCGGATTACTTCATTAATAAAATCGAGGGGATCCGACAAAGCATTCAGCAAAATAATTCCCCCCTCAACCCTCCCCGTAATGATTTACACAATACCTGCAGTAATTCACCACAACCAGGTAAGTTCACGCTGGAACCTATCTCTATCCATGCCACTAAAAATATCATCGGTACTCTGCGTAACAGCACTGCGCCGAATGATATCATCCCCACTAAACTGCTGAAGGAATGCGCCGACATCCTGGCACCTCCTATCACGCAGCTTATCAACCAATCCTTCAGGGAAGGCATAGTGCCCTCCCAGTTGAAGGAGGGTATAATTCGACCCATCTTGAAGAAACCCAACCTGGACCCCAAGGACCCACTCCACCGTCGTCCAATAACAAGCCTAAATGTACTCTCAAAGGTAATGGAAAAAGTAGTGGTACAACAGCTGCAACAGCATCTAGATACCCACAACCTACTTGACCCATTTCAATCGGGATTCCGGCCTGGACACGGGACAGAAACCGCATTGCTCAAAATATGGGACGACGCTCTCGAGGCCGCAGACGAAGGAGAATCTTGTCTTCTGGTTCTGTTGGACCTAAGCGCAGCCTTCGACACAGTAGACCACAAGCTTTTATTGACTCGGCTAGCTGAAGTAGCCAGAGTCGCAGAAGGCGATTTATCTTGGTTCTCCTCTTTTTTGGAAAACCGATCGCAAATAGTGAAGTTAGGACCTTTCACTTCTGAGAAATGCACATTATCGTGCGGAGTCCCTCAAGGATCTCCCCTGTCGCCGGTGTTATTCAACATCTATCTTCATCCGCTTTTTGAGATTATTAGCAGTCAAAAACTGCTCTACCACTCATATGCAGACGACACGCAACTATATTTCCGCATTTGCAATAAAAAGGATCATCACCTCAATCTAGAGACATGCCTCTCTTTGATAGAGGACTGGATGACAAAGAGTTATCTTAAACTCAACGGAGAGAAAACAGAACTTCTCCTGTTTCACGCCAAGCGTATGAATCAACCTACAACAACTTGGACCCCCCCCCCCCCCGCCCATTCTGGGCAAAATCATCACCCCTAGCGCCAAAGTTAAAAGTCTCGGGGTCATCTTTGACTCTCACATGACATTGGACGCACAAATAGGGTCAGTAGTCAGCGGATCTCACCATCTGCTGCGCCTACTACGCAGACTTACTCCTTTTATACCCAAGGAAGACATAGCGGTCCTGGTGGGAGCTATTGTAAACTCAAGATTGGACTATGCAAATGCCCTTTACCTCGGACTCCCCAAGTACCAAATCGCTCCTCTACAAGTTGTTCAAAATACGGCCGCTAGACTTGTGACTGGGAAAAAACCTTGGGAATCAATCTCACCTTCACTGAGAACCCTTCACTGGTTACCAGTAAAAGACAGAATCACTTTTAAAGCACTCTGTCTAACGCATAGATGTATCTATGGGAATGCTCCCCATTATCTATGCGAAAAAATAAAAGCTCATAATCCCAATCGCGTTCTGCGATCCACCAATCAAAATTTCCTCCAGATACCCAAAGCCAGATACAAGTCCAAAGGAGAAAGGAGATTCGCGGTCCAAGGGCCTAGACCAGGGGTCTCCATACTTTCTAAACAAAGGGCCGGTTTACCGTCCTTCAGGCTATAGGAGGGCCAGATCGATGGCCAGCGGCAGTGGAAATTTTTCTGGCATCAGTAGGAGTGAACATCACTACATTTGGTATTAGGTTGGGAGGAATAGTGCCCCATCTTTGGTAATATAGGGAGTAATTGTGCTCCATTATTGGTGTCAGTAGAAGAAATGGTGCCCCATTGTTGGTGTTAGATGTCAGAATAGTGTCTCATATCAGTGAGAGGATTAGTGCCCCAAGGGCCAGATAAAGGCAAGAAAAAGGCCGCATCCGGCCCCCGGGCCGCAGTTTGGAGACCCCTGGCCTAGACTATGGAACGCTTTACCAACCAGCATTCGGTTGGAGGAGAACCACTTGACGTTCAGGTCAAGTTTGTGCAGCGCTTTACATCAGGGAAGACAGTACAGTCACAATACAATTCAATACAGGAGGGATCAGAGGGCCCTGCTCGTTGGAGTTTACAATCTAGAAAGAGAGAAATTATGCTACATGTGAGCCCACACAGATCAAAACAAACAGGCCTAGCTTGCTGTTAGGCCTGATTAAATTTACCCGCACTTCTCAAAAATCCTACATCTTGCACCAACCTAAAGAAGAGGGTGCTACTGCATTTATGCTGATGATTTTAACACAATATGCACAGAGTGATAATATGTAGCTTTGCACGGGACTTATTGTTAGACAACGCTGGGTTCACATATTTAAATTTTAAAAAGGACACTCCACCTTGAAACGCAGCAGCAGTCTATATTATCATATATTAGACTGGTACACATACCGCAGTGCAGGGACACCAATATCTAAACCCTGGTTCTTCATTGTCCATTCTAATAAGAGAAATGTACCTTTATTGAAGATGTTTCCAAAAAAGCTGAAATATAATATCTTGATTCCTGAGATTCTGCCAGAACCGTGTGCTGTGCAGCCAGAAGATTACAAAGTTATGTCTTGGCATCAGTAACATGACCTCTGCCACTAAGCCTTCTGCAGGACACCCACATACAAACAGCTTCATTGTCCAACACATCTACTGAACAAAAGACCATACAGATAGAAACTGATTCATATTTTATTAATTCTGCTTTATAACTACAACAACAGTCAGTTCCAGTATGTGTGGGGTTGATACAAAAAGATCCAAACCCATACCTTCTACCTTTTAGGGTGATAATCTGATTGAACAATCTATATTCAATCTCCATTAGCTTTTCCAAAAATGTGTAAAATGAGGCTAACCCTAACAATCCATGTGTAAATATCAAACCAGGCTGGCCATTGGACTACATACAGTAGTTTACGGTAGAGCTAAAGGTTTGTATAGATTGTATAGTGCAGGGGTCACCAACCTTTCTAACTAAAGGGTCAGTTTACCGTCTTTGAGACTTTCAGAGGGCTAGTCTGTAGCAAATGTAAGTAAACAACGCCTCAAAAATTCCATAGCACCTGTGGTCAGTAGGAGGATCAGGGGCACATCATTGTTGTCAGTGAAAGGAACAGTGCCCCATCTTTGGTGTCAGTGGAAGGAATGGTGTCCAACCATTGGTGTTAGTGGAAGAATAATGCCCCATACACACCATCAGTTTTTCCGTCGGAATAAGCTCAAGCTGTCTTGCATACACACGAACACACCAAATTCCGACCGTCCAAAACGCGGTGACATACAACAATACGACTAGCCTGGAAAAATGAAGTTCAATGCTTTGAATTGTTTCCGAGCATGTGTGTTTTTTTTCCTCCGTCGGAGTTCCATACAGACGAATGGAATTTCCGATAGAAATTACGTCGGAATTTGCGACGGAAAAAGTCAGATGGGGCATACACACGGTCGAAATATCTGCTGAAAAAATTCCGTCTGACTTTTTTCATCGGAAATTCCGATCGTGTGTAAGAGGCATTAGTACCACATAATTGTTGTTAGTGGAAGGATTAGTGCCCCTGTTGGAATACAGCATTTTGCAGTTGCTTGCACAAAGGAAGGTGTACTTGTGGGGTACAGTGAATTTCAAAAGGGATACAGAATTCTACACCAAGACACAAACAAGGTAACCATCAGTAGAAGTGTAATTGTCGATGAAACTTCAGTGTTTTCAAAATTTCATGAACTAACACAAATGCTTCAAACTGAGGGAAAATCCACATCAGTGTCACAGTGTGTGACACTGTGTCAAAGTGACACAGAACTAGAAATTAACACAGACAATCCAAATTCTGTAAAAGAAGAAACCAGGCCACAAGAAGCTTCAATCAGGAAATCCACCAAAAGCAATAAGGGCATCCCAGCCAAACGTCTGTCCTGTCCTCAGATAGCAATAAAACCAGAGCCAGATTCATGGGATGAGATACAAAGTGGAAAACTGCATACAAGAAACAGCTTTAGAGAACTGAGATCCAAAATAGGACTAATATGAGAAGTAGTTCTTGAGTGGGGGTTTTAGAATACAGAATTGTATTTTGTGCGATAACTACATCAACTAGTAGATTGCAGTGTTTATAAGTTTGCAGTTGCATCAATGTTGATACTCTGTGGGCCAGATTCACATAGATTAGCGGATCTTTAGATCCGCGTAATCTATGTGATTTACGATCCGCCGGTGCACTTTTGCGAGGCTAGTGCTGTATTCACAAAGCACTTACCTCGAAACTTGCACTGGCGGATCGTAACTCCCCCGGCGGAATTCAAATTACGCGGCCAGGGGGAGTGTAGTATTTAAATCAGGCGCGTCCCCACGCCGATTTAAATGCGCATGCGCCGTCGGCTAAATTTCCCGGCGTGCATTGCTCACACTGACGTCGCTAGGACGTCAGTGGTTTCGGCGTGAGCATAACTTGCGTCGGGAAGAATTCTGAATCGGCGTACGCAAACGACGTTAAAATGTAAAACTCGGCGCGGGAACGACGGCCATACTACATAGGAAACGCCGCAGTTACCCCTGCTATAGCAGGGGTAACTATCCGCCGGAAAAAGCCGAACGCAAACGACGTGAAAAAAAAGCGACGGGCGGGTGTTCGTTACTGAATCGGCGGTTCTTCTCATTTGCATATCCGACGCGTAAAAAAAAACGAGGCGACACCTAGCGGCCGGCGGGAGATTGCAGCCTAAGATCCGACGGTGTAAGTCACTTACACCAGTCGGATCTTAGGGAGATCTATGCGGAACTGATTCTTATGAATCAGTCGCATAGATCCGACCGTCGGATCTCAGAGATACGACGGCGGATCAGGAAATCCGCCGTCGTATCTCTTGATGAATCTGGCCCTGTGTTTTTTCGCTGTACTGTATAATAAAGTTTTCTGTTCCTGTTTGCAGTTAAGCAGCAAATCCCATGTGGATAGTGCACTGATTGTTTGTACTGCAGGGCTATATACAGAACTTCTTGCAGCCACATCTTTGATGTCGGTGGAGAAATAGTGCCCTATCCTTGGTGCTAGTGTAAGGAATAGTGCCTCATTTTTGGTGTCAATGGAAGGAATAGTGTCCTATCTTTGGTGCTAGTGTAAGGAATAGTGCCCCATTGTTGGTGTCAGTTGAAGGAATAGTGTCCTAACTTTGGTAACACTGGAAGTAATAGTGCCTCATCATTGGAGTCAGTGAAAGGAATAGTGCCCCATCTTTGGTGTCAGTCAAGGAATAGTGGGAAGTTCAAAAGTTGGGAGGTGTGGTATACAGGGATAAGAGAAATTATTTTTGGCATGAACACCCACACAGATTAAACTGGATGGACCGATGTCTTTATTCAGCTTTACCAACTACGGCCCAGATTCAGGTGCAATAGAGCCGGTGTAACGTAAGCCGTTTACGTTACACCGCCGCAAGTTTTCAGTTTTAGTGCCCGATCCACAAAGCACTTACCTGGAAACTTGTGGCGGTGTATCGTAAATACGTCCGGGGCAAGGCGGGCCAAATCGAATGGGCGGGTAACATTTAAATTAGGCGCGCTCCCGCGCCGGACCTACTGCGCATGCTCCGTTTCGGAATTCCCGGCGTGCTTTGCGCGCAGTGACGTAATTTTTTCGAACGGCGACGCGCGTAGCGTAATTCCGTATTCCCGGACGGCTTACGCAAACAACGTTAATTTTTAAATTTCGACGCGGGAACGATGGCCATACTTTATACAGCAATACGATTGCTGTGTAAAGTTAGGGCAGGTCAAATAACGACTAAAATTGCGACAAGAAACTTGACTACGGACGACGTAGCGAACGCCAAAATCTGTCGTGGATCCGCCGTAACTGCTAATTTGCATACCCGACGCTGGTTTACGACGCAAACTCCCCCCAGCGGCCGCCGCGGTACTGCATCCTAAGATCCGACAGTGTAAAACAATTACACCTGTCGGATCTTAGGGATATCTATGCATAACTGATTCTATGAATCAGTCGCATAGATACTCTGAGAGATACGACGGAGTATCTGAGATACTCCGTCGTATCTCCGCTGTGAATCTGGCCCTATGTAACTATGAGAATAGAATCGCTGCGAGATCCCAAAACACCAAATGTGAATGGAGCCTGACAGGTGGAACCTCCTATCAAACTCACCCATTGAGGTCAATGGGAGCAAGCTGGTTGAGATACGATTTGTTTTAACATAAATTCCCTTTCTGATTAAAAAGAATTTAAACAAAATTTAAACAAAAAACAGTCATTCAGGAATCGGCAAGATGGCCTCCAGAAGGCCTGTCAGCCACTGCTCTACCATAAAAGAGAAGCAACGTACACGCTGGAAACATCGAATTCCAGTCTGCATGTAATGAAGCCAGGGAACCATGTGAGAGTAAATGATACTTCAAAAGTTAAAGAGGTAATCGGGTATTAAGCGCCTTAAGAGTAGCGTAAAGCACAAAATGAATACATCTAAATGAATCCATCCTGAGCCCCGTGTCTTCACATAATTATTTCAAGTTCATCCAGTTACAGCTAACTGCTCTGACTTGCTGAGCTAATTCTGAAATAGCTGTAATTATGTGATCACCCAAATTTATTTGTTTGCAATGAATGTATCGAAGCAACAACTCATCACTTATTTTGGAGAGAAAGCCAGCTTAGTGAGGAGAAGGATTTTTGGGATATTTCTGCCTCTCTCATCTACCACTCTAGAGCAGGGGTTTCCAAACTATGGCACACGGGCCCCATCCAGTGTGCTACAAAACTTTACCCAGCCCACAGCTAGGGTCAGTGGTGTATCTCCACTTCTCTGATGGGGACCCTGATGTAAGGGGGACTGTAATGGAGCCCCTCGTGTAAGGAGATCTCCGATGGGGACCCTGTTATAAGAGGGGACTCTGATGTAAAGGGGGCTCTGATGGGGACCCTGATGTAAGGGGTATTCTGATGCAAAGGGGACTCTAAACAGGACTGCCATAGATCTGTACAGCTGACTGGAAAAACCTGTACCCATCCGGCACAGAAATCTGTTGATCTTATCGGCGTATGGTGTTAATGCTGTGCGCATGAGCCCCTAGGCTAGGTTTAACCGATGTGCTTTTTGGGAACACGCTTGAAAGTCATACACTCTCCTGACATGCGCAGAAACAAGTTTGTTGTCCTTTAGCAGACGCATGCCAGTTCTATGTGTGGCACCCCACATACGCTATACACCTGCCTTTACATGCACATGAACTTTAATGACATCCCAGTCTTAGTCTGTAGGGTTAAATAGTGAGTTGGCCCGCCCTTTGTAGCTATAACAGCTTCAACTCTTCTGGGAAGGCTGTCCACAAGGTTTAGGAGTGTGTCTAAGTGAATGTTTGACCATTCTTCTAGAAGCGCATTTGTGAGGTTAGGCACTGATGTTAGATGAGAAGGTCTAGCTCACAGTCTCTGCTCTAATTCATCCCAAAGGTGTTCTATCAGGTTGAGGTCAGGACTCTGTGCAGGCCAGTCAAGTTCCTCCACCCCAAACTCTCTCATCCATGTCTTTATGGACCTTACTTTGTGCACTGGTGCGCAGTCATGTTGGAACAGGTAGGGGCCATCTCCAAAATGTTCCTACAAAGTTGGGAGCATGAAATTTTCCAAAATGTCTTGGTATGCTGACACCTTAAGTGTTCCCTTCACTGGAACTAAGGGGCCAAGCCCAACCCCTGAAAAACAACCCCACACCATAATCCCCCTCCAACAAATTATTTGGACCAGTGCACAAAGCAAGGTCCATAAAGACATGGATGAGTGAGTTTGGGGTGGAGGAACTTGACTGTCCTGACTTCAACCCAATAAAACACCTTTGGGATGAATTAGAGTGAAGACTGCAAGCTAGGCCTTCTCGTCTACATCAGTGCCTGACCTCACAAATGAGGAAAAATTATCAAAACGTTCCCATAGACACTCTCCTAAACCTTGTGGACAGCCTTCCCAGAAGAGCTGAAGTTGGTATAGTTGCAAAGGTTGGGCCAAATCAATATTGAACCCTATGGACTAAGACTGGGATGCCATTAAAGTTCATGTGCATGTAAAGGCAGGCGTCCCAATAGTTTTGGTAATATAGTGTATCTACTAACACGCTCCGCACCATGCAATTTGGTGTGGTGCGATTTTGAAAAAGGGAAAGAGCATGCCCACTGGCGTGCCAGGCTGGAGAGGCGGTGGGAGTGGCAGGCGTTGTGTCAGGGACCTGCCGGTATGGGAAGAAGGCCCTTGCGTGAGCGCATGCGCACTGCTGTACAAAATAGACATCAGCATCCATCTGTGCCTGTGCATAGGCACGCGTCCAATTGTGTTGCGCTACTTGGCGCCATTATGCCTTTAAAAGGCCAGCAACTGCAATGATGCATTGCTGTTTGATCTGCAGCTCCAGGGCCGATCCTAAACAGGGTGCACAGGGTGCTTAGCACCCAGGCGCCTGCAGAGGTGGGGCGCCGAAGTGGCAGAGTTCTCCCCTCCCTCCTTCTCTCCTTGTTTGTGTCCATCCAGAACTACTGTTCTGAGCATAGGTGTGTGTCCGTCCAGAACTGATGTGTCTCTGACCGTCTCCTGTACAATGTCTGCAGTCTCTGACCATCTCCTGTATCATGTCTGTAGTATGTCTAGTGGCTCTTTCTAACAGACTCTCTAACAGAAGCCCTCTCTGTGTCCATCAGAGAGGCCCCCCACCAGGTCCCAATAAAGTACTCTGTTTCTCTTCCTGTATTTTTTTTATTAAGAGATCATGTTAGGATCCCAGGGTAAGGAAGACTTTGTGGGGAAGCATCTCTGTGGTTGAGTCATTGCCATAGAAACATTTGAAAAGGGGATGAGTTAGTAAAATGACCACGCCCATTTGGGGGCGCCAGAAATATTTCTGCACCCAGGCGCCTGTGACCCTAGGATCGGCCCTGTGCAGCTCTGTACCAAGTAATCTGTATTCCTGTTATCCACTACCTGTACCGACCCAGCTCTGCTTGACCATCCGATATCTCCAGCCCCGACCTCGGCTTGCTTGACCCCGCTCAATCTCCTATTTGCCTACCTGCTGCCAGACCTTGCCTGTACCTCTGACCACGCTTAGTCTCCTGTATTTAACTGTCCGATTACCTGCTCCGACCCGGCCTGTCCGACCCTGCTTCTGCTGCTCTGTGTTGTAACTAACCCGGCTTGTCTCACCCTGCTCCAGCCTCCTGCTGTTCCTGCACCTGCCAGCTCCTGGGTCGCTGACCTACACCCACCTCTACTGCTGCCTACAGTTCCAGCCATCCCCTGAGGATCATCATCCTGCCACTGTGCCAGGCCACTACTACTACCCAAGCACTCCTACCTCGCTGCGCTCCCGAGCTCACTGTCCCCACTCCAGTGACTCCTGATCCAGGGCTGTAAGAGAGGTCTCCTCCTGCAAATCAGGCTTTACTATCAGGTACGCTCTATACCTAACACGTTGGCTTTCAGTGGCTTACTGAGATGCACATCCAGCTGATCAGGCACCTGGATGGATTCTGACAATATGGTCAGGGTCCTTCCAGAGCCTGGGACAGCTCTTAGACATCAGCCAATAGTGGGCTATAGCTGATTCTGGGTCACATTAGAGAAAAAATAAATTCACTACTGTGACCCACAAGGGAAGTATGACCAACAAAGCTTTGGCCAAACTACTTCTTTAACCACATTAGTACCAAGCTATAGCCAAAAGATGGCTACAGCACGGTACTATGGTTATGGGAGGTTGTCCATAGACGTCCTCCCAGAACCCGTCCCCCTGCGCACCCCCTGGGCCATGCATTCGGACGTGCTTTGTGACCACTGCTTCCATTAGACACAGATCACAGATTGGAGCAACGGGCCAATCACAGAGGCCTGTTACCATGTGATCAGCTGTGTCCAATCACAGCTGATCACATGTAAACAGACTTGCTGGTTATTGGCAGTCCTTTCCACAAGCACTGTGTCTGTGTGAGAAAAGGAGTGCTGATAGTTGGCATGGCTGTTAGCACATTGTTTACACTGCACTGATCATCAGTGCTCTGCTGATCAGTGCAGCCTCAGCAGTGCCAATCAGTGGTCATCAATGCCACCTATCAGTTCCCATTAGTGTGTCCTCATCAGTGCGTCCTCATCAGTGACCATCAGTGCAGCCTCATTGGTGCCCATCAGTGCAGCCTCATTGGTGCCCATCAGTGCAGCCTTATGAGTGCATCCTCATCAGTGCAGCCCCATTAGTGCAGCCTCAACGGTGAAGAAAAAAAAATCTTATTTGCAAAATTTTGTAACAGAAGCTAAGAAAACTGTTTTGTTTTTTGTTTATTTTGAGCAAAAAAAAAAAAAAAATGTGGAAAATTGGGTAAAAGTGCCCAGTAGTGAAGTGGTTATTCTTATAGTTATCATTAAGCAAGGGCAGTCAGAAAAAAATAATAATAAGAGTTTCAGAAGGGGGCTGGATACATTTACAGCTAAACTCGAAAACCTATTTTACTGTTTTGTCTGTGATAGGAATACTAACTGTCATTATTATTTCCTTTTGTCCTTCTATCTGGCCCGAAATAACACAGTGTGCATTTTATACAATTTGTGTGGTGCCGGGATGGATACAATGGAGAAATTGTTAGATAACGCATTATTCCCACAGCAATAAAAGGCGAGTTACAGAACAGATTGTACCAGAAAATGACCTTTGCAGTAATAATTGGCCTAAAGATCTGTTTAGATAAAGGCAAACTATTCCTCTAACACTTGTCGTTATGACCTCTTTCAGATTGCACTTGATGTTTATGATCTAAAACCTAAAGTGGCACTGTCATGGCATGGGTAATTTAAATCTCCTATGAATACGGCCATGGTACCGCTACAAACTAGTAAAAAGCCGATCTGCAAGGTGTATTTACTGTCACAGTGACAAAGCTGATGAAACGCATAGCAAAGGATTTTTGAACAGTATTTTACCTGCGTTGGTTTTATTAGAGATTGCCCCTGCCAGTGTACTTCCTTCGAGTGAGTGCTAAGTGACAGTTTCTGTCCTGCCTACATCCTGTGATCAGTCCCAGTGTTCTAATAATAAACATTGCACCCTGGCATTCCTGTGGTTGGGCAGAACCCCCCCATAAAGCTGGTCATACATGAATCAAATTTATAACGCCCCATGGGTGGCCCTATCGGTACCACTTGGCTGGACAAATGTTGATTTTTCAATCAACTCCTAGCCAAACACGCCCATATCCAATCAGATGCAGGCACTATTCAGATAATTTTGCAGACACAGGTGCCGTCTATCAACATAAAATAGCAGGTACTGCATATTGATCAATTCATGGGGCCGGATTCAGAAAGAGATACGACGGCGTATCTCCTGATACGCCGTCGTATCTCTGAGTTCGGCCGGTCGTATCTATGCGCCTGATTCAGAGAATCAGTTACGCATAGATAGCCCTAAGATCCGACAGGTGTAAGTGTCTTACACCGTCGGATCTTAGGCTGCAATTCCAGGCTGGCCGCTAGGTGGCACTTCCGTATTTTTACGCGAGGAATATGCAAATGAGGATTTACGCCGATTCAGAAACGAACGACCGCCCGGCGTTTTTTTTACGTCGTTTGCGTTCGGCTTTTTCCGGTGTATAGTTGTATGAGGGGTAGCTAATGTTAAGTATGGTCGTCGTTCACTTCCCGCGCCGAGTTTTGAAATTTTACGCTGTTTGAGTAAGTCAATCGCGAATACGGCTGGGCGTAATTTACGTTCACGTTAAAAGCACTGACGTCCTTGCGACGTCATTTAGAGCAATGCACATTGGGATATTTTATAGACGGCGCATGCGCCGTTCAAATAATACGTCAAAAATGCGGGGTCAAGTTAGATTTAGATAATACACGCCCCCAACATCCCCATTTGAATTACACGGCCCTACGCCGCAACACATACGTTACGCCACCATAACTAAGGGGGCAAGTTCTTTATGAATAAAGAACTTGCGCCCAAAGTTAGAGCGGCGTAACGTATCGGAGATACGTTACGCGGGCCGGACAGATACGCTCAGGTATCTGAATCCGGCCCATGGTGTTTAGTAGACATGTGTGATTTGCTTCGTTACGAATCGAAATTCAAACAAAATTTTCCTCAATCAGAGATTCGGGTAGTGTAAGGTATAAAAATGAAATAAGAAGATTCCTGCTTATTGTTTTTGGATTGGATGGAGGTGGACCCATCAGAATATCTAAATAATAACATAACGAATGAATCCAAAATGAATTTAGTTCCATTTGTTACATTCAGATGGATGTGACTCCAGATGATATCGTCCAATCGGCTCATTCCATTTCTCTTTGTGGGTTGGAATGTCAGAATTGACTCAGTGGGCATGAGTAATCTCCTGATATAACAAATTATCACTTTAAAAAGCAATATAACCAACCTTCCGAAAAAGCGAATCCATTCAAAAGTACAAATATACAAAACAAATTTGAATATACAAAATTAATTGCAAAAACAAATCATTCTAACGGTAGTACCTCCTAGCTATGTTGCTAGAGTGATAGGGTTTTTCACTGTTAGAGTAGATAAATTATTCAGGCTTGGCTGGCACCCAAGCATGTGTGTTTTTTTTGGGTCAGGGTTTGAGTGACTCAGGGAGAGCTGGATGACTCACTGGCAGCATCTCTCAGACCTCCCCCTACTTCTAGAAACTGGTAGAAGATTATAGATCACAGGTGGCAAACACAAGTCCTGTGGGCCGAATATGGCCCTCCATGCCATTTTATGGTGCCCCTCGCACCTTTCCTGCAGCTGCAGGAGAGCTCCAGCCCTCCTCTGGTCCTGAGACCCTTACTTTCTGCTATCAAGCAATGCATCCAGCTTATTCCCAGCAGCAGCATAAGGAAAGCGGGGTGCACTGTGATGTAATGGAGAGTGGGGGACTCATCTTCTGATGGTGGAGTGGCTCTTGACATCTAATATATGGGGAGGGGATGCACTGGACATCTAATCTTATAGATACAACCGGCCCTTTTGAGGGCAATCATAATGCTGATGTGGCCCACGATGAAATTGAGTTTGACACCCCTGTTCTAGATGAATAAGGGTGAAGGTGAGGAGGAGCTGCCTGGAGTATTCTGAGGCTTGGCAGGGGGCAGACGCTCTCAAATACTCAGAGTCAGTGCAGCTGGAGCAGTGGAGTTCAGGAGGAAGCTGGAGATGGAGTGTTAGGCTGTCGGTTGCCCTTGAGGGTAGCCCCGTAGTCTCGAGGCACGTGAGCAAGTGAAGGACAGCAGGAGAACACTGCTGGCAAATCTCCAGGGAGGAAGACAGCCAGATGGGCTGGTGAGTGATAAAGTTGGAGAGGACTGAGAAGCATGCCTGACAGGACTGGGTGCAAGCAGTCTGGGATGGGTGCCAAAAAAAGTCTGGAAGGACTGTGGGGTCTTAGCTAGGAGGGCTAGAGAAAGGGGCAGATGCAGCCAGGTGGGCTGGCAGTGCCTAAAGAGGTGGTGCTGAGTTCAGTAGCCACAGGAGGAGGGCAGCTGGACACTAGGACTGTGCTACACAAACAAAGGGGCATGCGGTGCCTGCCTGTAAAGGGCATTTGTCACCGGTCTAACTGAGCCTTTGTTAGATCATCCAAACAGTGCCATCTGGTCCTGGGAGCTGTAGTTCTACAAGCAAGATTTGTGCTGGAGGTAGAGGAGAAGTGTCTATATCAGGCATGTCCAAAGTCCGGCCCGGGGGCCAAATGCGGCCCACGTTTTGGTTTATTGCGGCCCCACTGGTAATTTGGATATATATATCTTTTGTGGCCCCCAATGAATTCCAGAGCACTGCGTGGCACAAAAGATATATACCGTATTTATTGTTCTGGCAGCCAGGGAGGGGGGGTGGGACGAGTGCTGTCAGATTACATGCAGGAGAATCTCCTGTTTACTTGGCGGCTTCTCTAATAGGAAGGCCGCCAAGTAAACAGGAGATTCTTCTGTATGTAATCTGTTGATGCTCAGTCCCGCCCCCCTCCCTGTCCCGTCCGAGGCTGTAGATGGGCATTGATCAGGCTGCACTGATGGCGATACAGAGGATGCATTCATTTCACTTGTGAGGCTGCATTTATGGCAATGGCGAGGCTGCATTTAGGCAATGGTGAGGCTGCATTGATGGGCACTGACCCTTATTTTGCTTCACAGTTCATTATTTAAATGTTTTTTTCCTGAAACTTCTCTCTCAAAGTGAAAGTGTGTGTTATACGCCTGTGTGTGTTATACGCCGATAAATACGGTATATACAAATAACACGCCCAAGCTCATCCTTAGACTCTTCACCACACACAGCCACAAAGGCAAGAGAATTCTCATTGGGCAGTGTATTCGTTCATTTGCATTTAATTTTAATGGTTCAAAAAATGATAGGTAAAATAGTCGGCCCTCACGCATGTTCACTTCATCAAATCTGGCCCTCTTTGAAAAAAGTTTGGACACCCCTGGTCTATATGGACTGTATATAGTTGTGTCCCTGAGGACTACTGCTTTGATCAAGTAAACATCCCATAATATCCCTATCCAAATTTATTCCCCTTAATAAAATATAAAAATAAAGCACTTGACTGTTCTGACTCAAGTGTGCTGTGTAAATGAGGTGTGCCTGGCTTTCTTCTTGCAGGTCCTTAGGGGGTGCGCTACATAACATAATGAATATGATGAAATTCAATTTTTTACTTAACAAATGAACCCGAAAGGAAACAAATGTTATCGTGCACATTTCTACTGTTTAGTGTGGAATTGAGTTATTTCTCTCATTCATCCCATGGGACTGAACCAAAGAAACCTGTATATGTATGATCAGCTTAGGTTGGGTTCACATCTATGCGTTTTTTTAGTGTGTTTGCTGAACCACAACAACCCATTTAACATTATTTCCTATGGGTCCCCTTCACATCTACAGATTTTCCAGTTGTGCATTTTTTGGAAATGTACAGGGATTTTTTTACACGGAGGATGGTGAGTTTTTGGGTCTTTAGACTTCAATGGAACCATAGGCCCAGATTCACATACCTCGGCAAATCTTTATGCGGGCGTAGCCTATCGAATATACGCTACGCCGACGCTGCGCAGAGCCGCGAGCACAGTGTTCACAAAGGAAATGCTCCCAACGTTGCGCAGGCGTAACGTAAATTCGTAGGCCTAAGCCGGCCTGATTTAAAGTAGGTGGAAGTGGGCGTGATCCATTTAAATGAACCGTGACCCCATGCAAATGATTGGCCGAGCGAACGGCGCATGCGCCGTCCCGTGGACGCTTCCCAATGCGCATGCTCAGAATCACGTCGGAACGAACGCCTAAGATACGTCGAATCACTGCCTACGACGTGAACGTAACCTACGCCCAGCCCTATTCACGTACTACTACGCAAACGATGTAAAATACGACGGCTGTTCCCTGGTCCATACCTTAACATGACTTACACCTGCTTTATGAGGCTTCACTTTACGCCGGACGTACGACTTACGTAAAACGCGTATATTAATGCGCCGGGCGCAAGTACGTTCGTGAATCTGTGGTGGACGTGAAAATGAATATTTTATTCTATTTTACTTAGTGTTAGAATCACTGAAATGTTTTCTCTTTCCTATATTCCTTATACTGTTTATTTGTTTTTATACGCATTATGCATATGTATGTATGGGTATGTGTTGCAATGCAGATATTATGTTGTAAAAGTTACCATTTGAAATGGAGATACAAAAGGACTATTATCAAGAGCAGATGCTGTCATCCTCCATTTTCCCCTCATGTTACAAATGTGTTCAACCTCCCTTCCCCCTATTGTATTCCCCTTGTCTTCACATTCCAAGCCCTTCCGTGGAGAGAAACAGATATGGACTTGCGCAAGGACCCCTCCCCCTTCCCCTCACTCGGAGCTTGTGTGACTTTTGAAAGGAAACCCTTGCCTTTTGGATGACTGAAGGAACTTTGAATCTTGTAACAAGAACTGTTTATGCTAAATATGAACTTCTCCTCCTACTCTTTTCCTATAAGTTTACATGGGTTTGAGGAGAAAACCCTTGCAAAGCTGGCCGGGAATCCCTATGTTTGAGCATTGAACAAAGACTTAGACATGTGCTCACAGGGGGGCGTGTGAATGGGAGGGTGAGGGGTGGGGCAGTGGGTCATTGGGAGGGTAGAGTGGGTGTGGATGTATAATGTGAACCAATCAGCATGCATATGTCTTGTGATTTCATGTGGCTAATAAAACTATAGTGAGAGGACCTCCTCTCCCTCTTTCTACTCTGGCAACCAAGGAAAGCAGTGTGTGTGCATTCCTTGCTATAGTGTCTGAGCCAGTAAAGCAGTGCAGGTTTACCCTGTCTTGTGTCAGGAAATTAATCTTTAACAAATTGGCGTATCTCGCTCATTTGCATATTCGAATCGTAAATCAATGGGAGCGCCCCTTGCGGTCAGCGTAAATATGCGCCCACGATACGACGGCGTAGGAAACTTACGCCGGTCGGATGAAGCCTATTTACAGGCGTATCTTGCTTTCAAAGTCAGGCGCATAGATACGACGGCGCACATTGACACTTACGTGGCGTATCTCGAGATACGCCAGCGTAGGTGCTACGTGAATCCGGGCCATATTGTTTAAAGTTTTGTGTTTCACAACACCTTCTACAATGAAGCATAAAAATTAGATGTCCCAATCCAGCAAAAGAGACATCTCCATATATTCAGCAAAGAGACATCCCAATCCAGAAAAGATACATCCTCATATTTTCAGCAAAAAGACATCCCAATCTAGCAAAGAGACAGCCTCTTATAATCAGTGAAGAGACAGCCGAATCCAACAAAGAGACATCCCCATATATTCAGCCACTGGACACAGCAGGTGACGGATCAGCCTGCTGCAGGTGTTTCGTCAGATTTGGTGACCTGTCACATTTTGTAACGTAAGTGACGTTCTATCGCCACCATCTTTCTACACCCCGCACTTGTCCACAGTAAGGATATAGTGAGAAGGCGGCAAGTGGACATCTTGTTACACCCACTGGAGTTTTGCATTTCACACTTATTTTTAACAGTAAACTGAACTTATATAGTGAAATACAGTATTTAAAAATCTGTCTGACTGTTTAGGCAAGCCTGCTGATCTCACAGGTTTGCTAATCTGACAGAACACAGCTGCTTTGAAAAATCAACATCAAAACAGTCTGACAGATTTCAAAATACTAAATTTCACTATACAGTATAAGCTCAGTTTACTGGTAAAAATAAGTGTTTAACCACTTGACCATTGTGCACTTAAACCCACTTAATAACCAGACCAATTTTAAGCTTTCGGTGCTCTCACATTTTGAATGACAATTACTCAGTCATACAACACTGTACCTAAATTAAATTTTTGTCTTTTTTTTCACACAAATAGAGCTTTCTTTTGGTGGTATTTAATCACCACTGTGGTTTTTATATTTTTTCGCTATAAATGAAAAAAGAATGAAAATTTTGTAAAAAAATGTATTTGTCTTCATTTCTATTATAAAATTTAGCAAAAAAGTATTTTTTCTTCATAATAGGTGGCACTGGTGGACACAGGTGGCACTGGTGGGTACAGGCGGCACTGATGTGGCACTGAAGTGATGCAGATGAGCACTGATAGGCAAATGTGGCACTGATGGGCACTGGTGGGACACAGATGTGGCAGAGATGGCACAGATGTGGCCCTGCTGGGCACTAAAACTTCATGTCCAGCAGATGAATGGCTCACACGTAAGGAATTTCCCCTACTCGGCTCTGTGTCTGGCTCACTTCCACAATCATTAACGCAGCACATAGGGAGGTGTGTGTACATTTGTGATCGCCCCGTCCAAAGACGTGGTAAAGAGCCACATTCTCTGGCCCTTTACTGCGATCCTCGTTGCTGCGGGTCCCATGGACCCGGCGAGCACAGATGATCGCGCGTGCGCGCCCAAGGGCGCGATTCTCTGGGAGGACATCCTTGGACGTCCTCCCAGAGTTAAGGAACCACCTTGAAGCCGTAATTCGGCTATGGGGCGGTGATAAAGTGGTTAATGCAAGACTCCGGTGGGTGTAAAAAGATGTCACAGTGTGTAGCAAGATGGCGGCAACGGAACGTCACTTCCGTTACAAATTCGGACAGGTCGCATTATCTGCCGAAACACTGTTACCATGTGATCACTATGACCAATCACAGCAGATTACATGAAAATTGCAAACAATGAATGGCTTTGATTCGTGCAATTCATTGTGTACAATTGTGTTGCCAGCTGTGATTGATCACATGGTACAGACAGTGCCAATCACAGCCTATCTGTACCATAATTTAAGGCCTGTACACACGATACGAAAATCGGAAGTAAAATTTCATCCGTCGAATGATCTGCTGATTTTCGGATAGTTTGTATGGTGCTTACGACAGTCGATTCCGATTTTTCGTATTACAAAAGCTGGATGTGCAGAATATAACATTTTTGTCAGATGTGAAAACAATTTTTGTTTAATACAATTTTTGTCCGGAAAAAATCTGACTACGTATGCTCAGAAACGAAAGAGCACATACAAAACTTTTCAACACATTACGTCACTTCTGAAGTTGAATTCTGTCGTACCCAAATTGTTGTATGGTGAGTACCCTCTTCACTTTTGACATTAGACTAGCATGCAACAAAAAGGAACAACAGTTTGTCCAAAAATCTGATCGTGTCTGGTGTGTTCCTTGGCCTTCATGATGCTGCTTGTTCACTAAGGTTCTCTAACAAACCTCTGAGGGCTTCGCAGAACAACTGTATTTATACTGAGATTAAATTACACACAGGTGGACTCTATTTATTAATTAGTGACTTTTGAAGGCAATTGGTTCCACTAGATTTTAGTTAGAGGTATCAGAGTAAAGGGGCTTAAATACAAATGCACGCCACACTTTTCAGATATTTATTTGTAAAGAAATGTAAAACCATTTATCATTTTAGTATTGTAATAGTATTGGACTTAGTTTTCTTTGTTCAGTTGAAATTGGTTTTATATCCCTGCAGGTTCCACTAAGGGGCTTATCCTCTCTATGACACACTGATATTTTGCGGAGTTATCTACTTATGGGTTTTTGCCAGTTCTCTGGAGTTGTGTTCACATTTAGGGTGAGATTCTTTTCATTAGATGACCTATATATATATATTTGTATTCTGTCTGTTTATACGCAAATTAAATTGAGATTTGTAGACCATGTATGGTCTTTATTTGTATGATGAAGTAATAATATTTTCGTGTTTATTTATAGTGATATTGTACATAGTCTTACAAAGTCTCCTGAAGAAGCCAAAGTCCTGGCAAAACATGTAGAGTCAAAAATGTGTGTACAACGACCTTATGAAATGAATCATGTTGGTTTTAATATATAACTTTTAATGATGTTTACCAAAATAAAATATTTTTTTTATATAATTGTCTCTAATTTGAATAAGCCCAAGTTCACACTGAGCTGCTGGAATGAAGCCATGCGAGTTCAGCTGAGCTCGCACGATTTCACTCCCGCGTGGCAGTCCCGATTTCAGAGACATTTGTGCAGGTTTCTGCACAGATGTCAATGTAAATCGCAGCCTGAAATCGCAAAAAGTAGTACGGAAACAACTTTTTTAAATCGGTGCGGCGCCGCAAATGCAGCGTTGCGCCGATTAGGACGTTGGCACGGTGGACGGTGGCAATTGCCACCGATTTGACATGTTAAACCGTACCAATGTGAACCAGGGCTTACTCCCGATTCCTACGTCTCTATTTGAAATTTTCTAATTTGGGGAGGTGGCGCATCTAGGTACATAATATAGTTACATAGTAGGTGAGGTTGAAAAAAGACACAAGTCCGTCAAGTCCAACCTATGTGTGTGATTATATCTCAGTATTACATTGTATAGCCCTGTATGTTGCGGTCGTTCAGGTGCTTATTTAATAGTTTTTTGAAAAACAAAGGAATGGGGAAGTTAAAAGGACAGCCGCTTAGGCTCCCCTTTCCTCATGAGGTCACGGCATCAAAAGGTAGCCAAGTAGTTAAAGGTGCAGGCTATAGTTTAGCTGGGTAAGTTAAGCTAGTTAATAGTAAAGGCTGTTAAGAGGTCAGTAGGTTACTATAGGTCAAAGGGAGGTGAAGTTTCTAGAGGTAAACGGGTTATATCAGAATTGGCCAGTCAGGTCAGGTGGGTTCAGAAGGTTCTGGAAGGTGTAGAGGTCAAGCTGGGATTTGTTAATAAGGTCAGCTGACAGGTGAGAGAGCATTCTAGAAGGGGGCTCTAGCCTATTTAAGGATCAGTTCTGAGGGGGTCAGCACCAGTTTCCAGAGAAGAAACCAGCAGGTGAAGCTTTGTCAGTTTTTTACCAGCATTATGGAAGGCTTAATCCGGCAGCTAATAGAGAAAGCAGCTCTGCAGCAGGACCGAGCGGGAACATTTATCAGCAGCCATGTGTGCTTCCAGCAGAGGCACCGTCTGTGGAGAAGCTTCTTCCGGAGGTCACAGAGGGGAATGACGCTACAGAGGAGGAGCCGTATGCACGGAGGACCAGCAAAAGGAAACGCCAGGGGAAAGAAGATGTGAGCTCAGCTCCGCCCACAGCAGCCGATGGTGTCCCGGAGGTTTCTTTTTTCTCTTACAGGGGTCGGCGCGGTGGCGCTGTTCAAAGCAACAGTGGCAATGGACAGAGCTCCCAGGGACCAGCAGCACCGGTCGGAGGTTCCCCCTCACGAGCAGGAGGTCAAATGAGCAAGTCGGGCTCCAGCTGGGGCAAAGGAAGAAGGAGCAGGTCTAATACACCAACCCAGCATGAGGAGCAGAGAACCAACAGCATTCCTGTGCGGTGCACATCGCCCATGTCAGCCCCTGGAGTAAGTGGAGCTCAGGGGCTGGAGTGTGAGTTTAACAAATCATCACAATTACCTGTATTATCTTTGCTTAAACAATTAATCAATGTGGTTAAATCTCTGCAGCAATGTGCTGCGGGAGGAAAAAATGACCTAGCAGAGGTTTGGTCAGCAGTAGCAGCTACGCCTAAGGTTACGCCAGTTTTGCAAACTGGGCATGAAAATAATGTTGTTGCAGCACAAGAAAAGGCTGACAGGGAATGCATGCCATGTTTGTTATCACCATTAGGTTTTCATCTGCCTGCTCAGGTTAAGGAAAATATATGGAAAAAAGAATATATTGATTTAAATACAATTCTCCCTGTTACTAGAGAAACCAAATATGAAAGGAATGATAAATCTGAGGATGGTTGCAAGCATTTCTAAGTTATGCTAGTGTGCAATGCGAAAAATGCCTGGTATTAAGCCCTTTATTATTTCAGCATATTGATATTATTCTAGAAGCTTATAGAAGTTTTAGTGGCCTGTCATGGTTGTCATATGACAAGGCTTTCAGACAAAAGCTAGCTGTGCAGCCGTCATTGCAGTGGGGTTCTAAGGATGTTGGCCTTTGGCTGAATTTATTTTTGCCTCAGAAACAGCCTTTTGGGCGTCCAGTGGTAACGGCAGCACCAAACCAAAGCGTTCCCCCCTCCAGTTACAAGAAAGGATTATGCTTTGCATACAATGATTCGCAATGTAGATGGATGTCGGCTTGCAAGTATAAACATTAGTGCGTCTTTTTGTGCCGGGAGCCATCCCATAGAAAAGTGTTTTTGTAAGCTACAGGGGTAGGGATGGTTTTCCAAAAAGCATCCACTCCGGTGATGCTCCCAAGAATGCTGCCATGGTTACGCATATATCCAATCCAGCGGATGGCCTCTCTTCTAACTAAGGGATTTACGGTAGGTTTTCAACTCCCAAGTTTTCAAGGTACTGGTTGTACAATTGTTGATAATTTAAAATCAGTGAAAGATGCACCACATTTGGTAAGGCCCAAACTAGTTAAGGAAATTCAAGCTGATAGGATGGAAGGTCCATTTGATCAGCCACCATCTAAAGATTTTAGGATTTCACCTTTGGGTTTGGTTCCTAAAAAGGAACCAAACGAATATCGCCTCATACACCATCTTTCATTCCCTGCTGGCAGTTATCTCAATGATCAGATTGACTCAGATGATGTATCTGTGTCTTACAGGTCTTTTGATTTAGCCATCGAAAAACTTCAGTCATTAGGCAAAAATAGTTTAATGGCGAAAGCAGACATTAAGTCTGCATTTCGGCTTCTTCCTTTGGATCCTAGTTGTCTCAACTCTTTCGGTATTTGTTTTGAACATCAGTTTTATGTGGATAAATCTTTACCAATGGGATGCTCACTCTCTTGTTTTTATTTTGAAGCTTTTTCGTCCTGTTTGGAGTGGGTGGTAAGTATGGTATCTGGTTCCCAATCGTTTATTCACTATTTAGATGATTTTTTATTTTTGGGTCCTGAGCACTCTAGTGACTGTTTTCAGTTATTGTCCTCGTTCCAACAAGTTTGTAAATATTTTGGGATTCCGTTGGCCGAGGAGAAAACAATTTATCCAACTACGTGTATTGAGTTTCTGGGAATTGCTTTGGATTCAGTCACCGGGGAATATAGATTGCCTGATGAGAAAATCTATAAGTTATCCCAATTACTAAATATGTTTCTCAGAAAGAGTAAAGTGACACTAAAAGAAATGCAGTCCCTACTGGGTCAGCTGGCATTTGCAACGAGAGTATTACCAATGGGCAGGATTTTTTCCAGACGATTACATGCTGCTATTTCAGGTCTAAAAAACCCCTCTGCCCATATCAGATTAACATCAGATATAAAACGGGATTTAATGGTCTGGTTGAAATTTTTAGAACACTTTAATGGCAGGACGTTGTGGCAGCAAGGTTTTATTCTTGACAGCGACTTTAATTTATCAACCGATGCAGCTGGATCGGTTGGTTTTGGCGCTGTTTGGGGTAATCGTTGGTGTGCATCCTCCTGGCCAGCTAGGTGGATCAACAATGGTTTCTGTAAAAACATTGTTTTATTGGAATTGTTTCCAGTAATAGTGTCTCTATAGAGATTTGGGGCCACTTCTTTGCTAACAGAAGGTTATTGATGATTACTGATAACAAGGGAGTGGCATTCGCAGTCAATTGCCTTTCTTCCAAATCCCCTGCAGTGGTGGCATACTTGAGACATCTGGTTTATCTCTGCTTAAAATGGAATGTTTGGTTGAAAGCGAAGTACATCCCTGGTAAGAATAATGTAATTGCCGATGCTCTCTCTCGCTTGCAGATGGACCAATTTTTCAAGTCGTTACCGGGGTTGTTACCGAGCCACTTGGGGTACCCTTCCCTTCACAATTATGTGATCTAATTTGATTCTACAGAACATTCAGAATTCAGTGGCCCCGTCAACATGGAAGAATTACACTTCTTCGTGGCTCTTGTGGTCAACTTTTTTAGGGTCTTTAAGGAGGTCAGTGGCGGACCATTCAGAGCGATTGGTGCTTTTGTTTCTCCAGTCCTTACTTCAGAAACAATACTCTTGGTCTTCCATTAGTAAAATCTTGTAAGGGGTGTCTTTTTTCTTACGCCTTTATGGCCTCCCCCTTTGTCACAGTTTCTTTTCAGTACGGCAGGTTTTGAAAGGGTACAAGAAGGGTATCAGTCAGAAGGATGATAGGTCTCCCAGAAAATCTGAAGAAAATCTGTAAAGCAACTTCGTTGATTTGCTCCTCTGATTATGAGGCTATCTTGTTCAATTTCTGTTTTTACTTTTTTTGGAGTTTTTAGAATCTCAGAACTGCTACCCGCCTCAAAGGCTGGCAAAGGGGGGTTTTTATTGTCCAGTGTGTTTTTTCTAAGTGAGGGTCTTCGCCTTTTTTTGAGTATTAGTAAAACGGATCCCATGGGTGTAGGAACTTGGGTTAATTTGGGTAGCTGTAAGGATAGGGCGGTTTTCCCAGTTTCAGCTCTCAAATCTTACCTTACAGTCCGCCCCGCTGAGTCTACCTTATTATTTATTCATAAGGACGGGTCTCCTGTAACCATTTACCAGTTTTCAGCAGTACTTAAGAAGTGCCTTGTGCAGCTTCAGTTAGGACATCTCAAATTGACAACTCATTCATTTCGAATCGGAGCGGCAACTGAAGCCGCTAGGATTGGGCTTGAAGTGAGTACCATAAAAAAGATAGGGAGATGGAAGTCAGATTCATACAAACTTTACATTCGCCCGTTTTAATTGTTGTTTTATTTTCAGGTTCTCACCGCACAGTGTGGATTATAGGTCACTCTTTTGTTTTTTGGGCACAAAAACGAGCAAGGAATAGAGTCTACTCAGAGAATTTGGGCCTGGATCCTTCAGCCTACCGAGTTTATTGGTATGGACGAAGGGGTATGGTATGGAAGGATTTGGTTTTCGAATTGGGTAGATTGTATGCAATATATGATGCTCCTGACATTTTGATTTTACATATTGGTGGTAATGATATCGGTAAAATAAAACATTTGAGTTAATTTCAGTTATGAAAGATACATTCCGGTTTTAAAAGTGACCTCCCCAGGTACAGTGCTGGTTTTCTCTGAGATTATACCACGGTTACGGTGGTCAAAATCTATGATTTTCAAACCGCTTGACAAAGTTCATAAGCGGATAAATAGAACATTGCAGACATTTCTTGCCCCAACGTTGGGCATGTCTTTTCGCCATGTGGAGCTTGAAGGTAATGTACAGGGTTTATGTAGACATGATGGAATACATTTATCAGATATTGGTTTGGATATCTTTAATGCAAACCTACAAACATGCATAGAGATGGCCGCGGTCTAGGGGTCAGTGGACAGGAGGGGTGCTTTGGACACCCCTCCTGTCAGTTGGGAGATTTAAGGAAAAATGTAAGTTCAAATGCTGTTTCAGCTCGAGTCTCAGTGGCTGGGTTGTAGATTGGGTTATTGAGATAATATTTGGTTTACGTTTTTGGTGAAATAAAGTTGGTATTTTACTGATAAAGTTTATTAAACCAATGAATCAGGTCGTGGCCAATATTTTCCAAAAAATGTTTTTTGGATGATAATAATAAAATAAATATTATTTGATATATTTTTGTTGTGTATTTATTCTCTGTGCATGTTTGAGTATGCATGATGCCTGTGATCCCATGGGGAAGTAAAAGGGACAGCCGCTTAGGCTCCCCTTTCCTCATGGGGTCACGGCATCAAAAGGTAGCTAAGTAGTTAAAGGTGCAGGTTATAGTTTAGCTGGGTAAGTTAAGCTAGTTAATAGTAAAGGCTGTTAAGAGGTCAGTAGGTTACTATAGGTCAAAGGGAGGTGAAATTTCTAGAGGTAAACGGGTTATATCAGGATTGGCCAGTCAGGTCAGGTGGGTTCAGAAGGTTCTGAAAGGTGTAGAGGTCAAGCTGGGATTGGTTAATAAGGTCAGCTGACAGGTGAGAGAGCATTCTAGAAGGGGGGGTCTAGCCTATTTAAGGATCAGTTCTGAGGGGGTCAGCGCCAGTTTCCAAAAAGAAACCAGCAGGTGAAGCTCCCCGCCCTACCCCACCCCCCCTCGTCGCGGCCAGATTCATGTGGTAGGCTCCCTCTGGAGGTTTAACTAGAGGGGAGATTTAAGGAAAAATGTAAGTTCAAATGCTGTTTCAGCTCGAGTCTCAGTGGCTGGGTTGTAGATTGGGTTATTGAGATAATATTTGGTTTACGTTTTTGGTGAAATAAAGTTGGTATTTTACTGATAAAGTTTATTAAACCAATGAATCAGGCCGTGGCCAATATTTTCCAAAAAATGTATTTATGGATGATAATAATAAAAGAAATATTATTTGATATATTTTTGTTGTGAATTTATTCTCTGTGCATGTTTGAGTATGCATGATGCATTTTCAGCATTCGGTGCTCTCACAATTTGAATGACAATTACTCAGTCATACAACATTGTACCCATTTGAAATTGTTGTCATTTTTTTCACGCAAATAGAGCTTTCTTTTAATGGTATTTGATCACCTCTGGGTTTTTTATTTTTTGCGCTATAAAAGAAAAACGACTGAAAATTCTGTAAAAAAAAAAAAATCTAGTTTCTGTCATATTATCAGGTTATTTCTCACACACAGCATATGCATACCACAAATTACACCCCAAAACACATTCTGCTATTCCTCCCGAGTATGGCGATACCACATGTGAGCGACTTTTATACAGCGTGGCTACATACAGAGGCCCAACATGCAGGGAGCACCATCAGGCGTTCTAAAGCACCCAGGCCAATTCTGACATTTCTCTCCTACATGTAAAAATCATCATTTATTTGCTAGAAAATTACATAGAACCCCAAAACATTATATATGCTTTTTTAGCAAAGACCCTAGAGAATACAATGGCGGCCGTTACAACTTTTTATCTCGCATGGTATTTTCGCAGAAATTTTTTGAACGCGTGTTTTAAAAAAAAAAAAATTGTGCTTAAAAAAAAAAACAGTTAAGTTAGCCCAATTTTTTTTCATAATGTGAAAGATGAAGTTACGCAGAGTAAATAGATACCCAACATGTCACCCTTCAAAATTGCGCACACTCATGGAATGGCGCCAAACTTCGCTACTTAAAAATCCCCATAGGCGACGCTTTAATTACTTTTATTGGTTACATGTTTTTAGTTACAGAGGAGGTCTAGGGCCAAAATGATTGCTCTCACTCTAACGTTCGCAGAGATACCTCACATGTGTAGCTTGAACACCGTTTTCATATGTGGGCGGGACTTACGTATGCGTTCGCTTCTGCATGCGAGCACACAGGGACAGGGGCACTTAAAAAAAATGGGTATTGCAGAGTATTTGGGTATTGCAGAGTATTGGGGTATTGCAGAGTATCGCGCAGGGTATTGCAGAGTATTGGGGGTATTGCAGAGTATGGGGGGTATTGCAGAGTATTGGGGTATTGCAGAGTATCGCGCAGGGTATTGCAGAGTATCGCTCAGGGTATTGGGGTATTGCAGAGTATCGCGCAGGGTATTGCAGAGTATTGGGGTATTGCAGAGTATCGCGCAGGGTATTGCAGAGTATCGCGCAGGGTATTGCAAAGTATTGGGGTATTGCAGAGAATCGCGCAGAGTATTGGGGTATTGCAGAGTATTGGGGTATTGCAGAGTATCGCGCAGGGTATTACAGAGTATTGAGGTATTGCAGCGTATCGTGCAGAGTATTGGGGCATTGCAGAGTATTGGGGTATTGCAGAGTATCGCGCAGGGTATTGCAGAATATTGGGGTATTGCAGAATATTGGGGTATTGCAGAGTATTGCGCAGGGTATTGCAGAGTATTGGGGGTATTGCAGAGTATTGCGCAGGGATAGCTGAGCTGGGATGGATGGATGGCTGGATCTGTGACTGCAGTTGTCACAGATCCAGCCCTCGGTGCTGCTGCTGACACCCGCTCCCCCCCCCCTCCTCTCACACTGTACCGAACGGTACAGAGAGGAGAGGGAGGAACCGTCGTCATCAAATGACGCCGGTTTGTTTACAAGTGATCGCTCCATCATTTGACGGAGCGATCACGTGGTAAACGGCCGCTATCAGCGGCAATTTAACGTGATCCGTGATGCGCCGGGTCTTCTAGACCCGGCGCTCACGGATGATTCCAGGAGCACGCCCCAGGGGGCGCTCGAGTGAAGGAGTCTGGGAGGACGTCCTCCCAGAATAACTCCACCGCGCTGTAGCAGTAAAATGTCTATGGCGCGGTGGGCAAGTGGCTAGAGAGAACAAGTTCAGTGCTCGTAACCTTTCCTCATAACTAATATCCTCCTGACCCTTTATTATCTTTGTTGCCCTTCTTTGTACTCTCTCCATTTCCAGTATATCCTTTTTTAATGCATGCCAATAATCTGTTTGCTATGTGCCACTTTGTATTGGTCTATCTATCACATAAAATCCCAATAAAACACATTTACATTTTTGGCTATAACATGACGTGGAAAAATGTCAAGGGGTGTGAATACTTTTTCTAAGCACTGTGTGTATGTATGTGTGTATGTGTGTAATATATATATATATATATATATATATATATAAGAAACCAAATGTTAATCTTTTGTAAAACAAAAGACATATTGTGTAATGCATGTCTTATTCTGATTACATCCATAAAGTCCATGTTAGCATTTCTAGGTGTGTCAGCCAACCTTCCAACTTTGACCCATTGATGATGTTTCTACTGCTTCTCATTTGTGGCCTTATCTATAGATACACAAGTGTTATGATACATTACAGCCTGCAGAATAGCACTTGAATAACTCACCTGAATACTAATGACGTGTGTTTTCTAACTCTTCTTTCAAAGAATAGGTTGAAAGTTTGCTGAGGATACAGATCCTATTGAACAGTCTTCACTCTGCTTGCAACTTAAAGCGGGGGTTCACCCTATCGACGGGAAAACATTTTTTTTTTTCCTTTTACCTTTAAATCAGGCATTGTAGCGCGAGCTACAGTATGCCTGTCCCGAATTTTTTCCCCCCATACTCACCTTGTAGTCGTCCATCGAAGATACCGGGGAATGGGCGTGCCTCTGGAGACGGAGGATGATTGACGGCCGGCTCTGGCGCGTCACGCTTCTCCGGAAATAGCCGAAATAGGCTTGGTCTTCACGACGCGTGCGCATAGCCTGTGCGCACGCGCCGTGAAGAGCCGAGACCTACTCCGGCTGTCTTCGGGGAGAGTGACGTGCCAGGGCCGGCCGTCAATCATCCTCCCTCTCCATAGGCACGCCCATTCCCCGCGGGAGCCGGAATCTACGATGGACGACTACGAGGTGAGTACGGGGTTAAAAAAATCGGGACAGGCATACTGTAGCTCGCGCTACAATGCCTGTCTCGATGGTAACATCAAGTACGAGAGGGTGAACTACCGCTTTAAGTGTAATTGTGGGCCCAAACAAAAATGACATACAGTATAGGATGCAGTCTGTGACTAGCATTAAAGTGTTTGCTACTGATATGTGCCTGCTCCCTGCTGTACCATGTATTTGTATGACAAAGTCTCCTGTTCTCTTTAGATTGCTTCCTGGTGGTCCTGCCAGTTCCGCTGCTTTCCTATTAATAACTGACCACACTAGGCATGAGAGAACAGTGTTGTCAGTTCTCTAGCTGTGCTGGAAACTCAGCCTGCTCTCCTCCAATGATCAGACATGCCCTGACACCCCCCTTTTCCTCCCTGTGCACAGAAATTCACTGGGAAAATCAGTGTGCTGGTGTTTCTCCTTCCCCAGCTCTTATGCAGATGAGAACAGAGGGAATGTAATCACTTTTTCTTATAAAAAAGGGGGAAAAGTTACTTATGTTTTTTTATACCTACGCAAATGCTGTACCTTTCATTTCTATTTTAAACTGAATGGGTTGTTTTACAACAGGGGTGCCCAACCGGTGGCCCGCGGTGCCCTTTGATGTGGCCCGCAATCTCCTCCTCTGGGAACCCACCAGCAGTGCCAGAAATAAATACCAGGGATACCCACAAGCAGTACCATCCACCAGGGATACCCACCAGCATTACCATTCACCATGGATACCTACCAGCAGTGCCAACAGTACCCATCAGGGATACCCACCATCTGTACCATCCATCAGAGATACCACCAGCTGTACCATCCACCAGGGCCCACCGCAGTACCCACCAGCAGGATCCAGCAGCACTACCAGCCAGCAGGACCCACAGCAGTACAAACCAGCAGGACCCACAGCATTACCAGCCAGCAGTACCCACCAGCAGGACCAGCCAGCAGACACCACCAGCAGTACCAGCCCTGGAGGACAGCCAACAGCAGCCTCCAGCCATACCTTCCCTAGGGACAGAAGCAGCCGCCAGCCATTCCTACCTGAGGAAGAAGTGATGATTGACGTCAGTTGAGGTGCAGGTAAACCGCAGTGCATTAGTGTAAAAGCAGCATTAGGTCCCCTTCACCCGATCGGTCCGATCGGGTCCACCTGTCCATTTTCTGGCTGGACCCATTTAGACCCCCCTATTCTGCTCTTTAACCACTTGGTAACCGCCCCATAGACAATATACGTCTACAGGGCGGGTGGTTAACTCTAGGAGGGCGTCAATGTACGTCCTCCCAGAGTCCGTCTCCCCCGCGTCCCCTGGGGCGCGCACACGGGAACATTCGTGACCGCCGGGTCCAGAGGACCCGGCCGATCACGAATCGCGGTAAACCGCTGCTGATAGCGGCCGTTTACCATGTGATCGCTCCGTCCAATGACGGAGCGATCACATGTAAACAAACCGGCGTCTTTTGATGACGCCGGTTCCTCCCTCCTCTCTCTGTACCGAGCGGTACAGTGTGAGAGGGGGGAGCGCGGGTGTCAGCAGCGCTGTGGATGGATCTGTGACTATTGCAGTCACAGATCCATCCATCCCTGCTCAGCCATCCCTGAAACCCCCTGCAATACTGTGCAATACCCCCCCTACAATACTCTGCAATACTCTGCATACCCCCTACAATACTCTGCAATACCCCCCCTGCGCAATACTCTGCATACACCCCTGCGCAATACTCTGCATACCCCCCTGCGCAATACTCTGCATACCCCCCTGCGCAATACTCTGCATATCCCCCTGCGCAATACTCTGCATATCCCCCTGCAAAATACTCTGCATACCCCCCTGCAAAATACTCTGCATACCCCCCTGCGCAATACTCTGCATATCCCCCTGCGCAATACTCTGCATATCCCAATACTCTGCATACCCCCCTGCGCAATACTCTGCATACCCCCCTGCGCAATACTCTGCATACCCCCCTGCGCAATACTCTGCATACCCCCCTGCGCAATACTCTGCATACCCCCCTGCGCAATACTCTGCATACCCCCCTGCGCAATACTCTGCATACCCCCTCCGAAATACTCTGCATACCCCCCCTGCGAAATACTCTGCATACTCCCCCCTGCGAAATACTCTGCATACCCCCCCCTGCGAAATACTCTGCATACCCCCCCCTGCGAAATACTCTGCATACCCCCCCCCTGCGCAATACTCTGCATACCCCCCTGCGCAATACTCTGCATACCCCCCTGCGAAATACTCTGCATACCCCCCTGCGAAATACTCTGCATACCCCCCTGCGAAATACTCTGCATACCCCCCTGCGCAATACTCTGCATACCACCCCCTGCGCAATACTCTGCATACCCCCCTGCTCAATACTCTGCATACCCCCCTGCGCAATACTCTGCATTACTCCCCGGCAATACTCTGCATTACTCCCCGGCAATACTCTGCATTACTCCCCGGCAATACTCTGCATTACCCCTGCACAATTACTCTGCAATACCCCCCGCACCAATACTCTGCAATACCCCCGCACCAATACTCTGCAATACCCCCACACCAATACTCTGCAATACCCTCGCACCAATACTCTGCAATACCCCCGCACCAATACTCTGCAATACCCCCGCACCAATACTCTGCAATACCCCCGCACCAATACTCTGCAATACCCCCGCACCAATACTCTGCAATACCCCCACACCAATACTCTGCAACTCCCCAACACCAATACTCTGCAATACCCCGGCTAATACTCTGCAATACCCCGGCTAATACTCTGCAGTACCCAGAAAATACTCTGGGGAAAAAATGCGTTTTAACCACTTCCCGCCCGCCGGCCGTCATGACGTCCTTGACTTTGTGCGGGGATATCTGAATGATGCCTGCAGCTACAGGCATCATTCAGATATCATTTTTTTCAGCCGGCGATTCCCTACACCATAAGAACGATCATGGCCGCTGTTCCGCCTCTTGATTGTTCTTACGGGAGGCGAAAGGGGATGTCTCCCCTCCCTTCTCCCTCCGGTGCCTCTTCTGACTCACCGCTACGATCGAAACCAGGATCGTTTTATTTTTTTTAATTTTTTTTCAGGCTTCCCAGCCTAGAGGTGAGATGTGGGGTCTTATTGACCCCACATCTCACTGTAAAGAGGACCTGTCATGCTATATTCCTATTACAAGGGATGTTTACATTCCTTGTAATAGGAATAAAAGTGATCAAAACATTTATTTTTGGGGAAAAACGTATCAAACTAAAATAAATAAAGTGAAATGAACAATAAAAATAATATTTTTTTTTAAAGCGCCCCTGTTCCTGCGTGCACGTATACAGAAGCGACCGCACACGCAAGTCGCGCCCACATATGAAAACGGTGTTCAAACCACACATGTGAGGTATCGCTGCGAACGTTGGAGCAAGAACAATACTTTTGGCCCTAGAGCTCTTCTCCAACTAAAAAGATGTAACCAGTAAAAATATTTAAAGCGTCGCCTATGGGGATTTTTAAGTAGCGAAGTTTGCCGCCATTCCACAAGCGTGTGCAATTTTGAAGGGTGACATGTTGGGTATCTATTGACTCGGCGTAACTTCATCTTTCATATTATGCAAAAACATTGGGCTAACTTTAATGTTTTTTTTTTTAAAAGCACAAAACCGTTTTATTTCCAAAAAAACACATTCGAACAATTGCTGCGAAAATAACGTGCGCGATAAAAAGTTGCAACGACCGCCATTGTATTCTCTAGGGTTTTTGCTAAAAAAGCATATATAATGTTTTGGGGTTCTATGTAATTTTCTAGCAGATAAATGATGATTTTTCCATGTAGGAGAGGAATGTCAGAATTGGTCTGGGTGTTCCAGAACGCCTGATGGTGCTCCCTGCATGTCGGGCCTCTGTATGTGGCCACGCTGTGTAAAAGTCTCACACATTTGGTATCGGCATACTCGGGAGGAATAGCAGAATGTGTTTTGGGGTGTAATTAGTGTTATGCATATGCTGTGTGTGAGAAATAACCGGCGAATATGAACATTTTGTTAAAAAAAAAAAAAAAAAAAATCTTGATTTTGCAAAGAATTGTGGGAAAAAATTACAACTTCTAAAAACTCACCATGCCTCTTTCTAAATACCTTGGAATGTCTCCTTTCCAAAAAGGGGTCATTTGGGGGGTATTTGTACTTTTCTGGCTTGTTAGGGTCTCAAGAAATGAGAGAGGCTGTCAGTACATCAGATGTGATCAAATTGATCAATTTTCAGTAATTGGTACCATAGCTTGTAGACCCTATAACTTTCACCCAGACTAAATAATAACCCAATTTTTTTTTTTTTTTTACCAAAGATATGTAGCAGTATACATTTTAGGCCAAATTTATGAAAAAAAATACTTTTTTGCAAAATGTTATAATAGAAATGAAGAAAAATTCATTTTTTTTACAAAATTTTCTTTCTATTTTCATTTATAGCGGGGAAAAATAAAAACCGCAGAGGTGATCAAATACCACCAAAAGAAAGCTCTATTTGTGGGAAAAAAAGGACAAAAATTTCATTTGGTTACAGTGTTGTATGACTGAGTTATTGTCATTCAAAATGTGAGAGCACCAAAAGCTGAAAATTGGTCTGGTTATTAAGGGTGTTTAAGTGCCCAGTTGTCAAGTGGTTAAAGCAGCAGATGTAGACGGATTTTTTGTCTGTTTACACCTGCCTAAAAAATCTGATCCGCCTAAAGCAACATCTGTCCCCTTCTGTCTGGGCGGAAAGGACTGGAGGGCCCATAGAGTAGAGCGGACAAATGTGTCATCTGCTCGCTACGATCATTGTGGCTTGTGACCGCTTACCAAGTCACTAAAGTGGTCCACGCTCTTCAAAAGGTTGGGCACCCCTGTCTTACAAGGTGATGATTTACAATCCCTTTAACACAAATATCTTTGTTTTTCTGAGTTCCTATTGTAACATAATATGATTACCTGTTGATCCTGCCAATCTCTTACTTTTACTTATCTTTTAACAGGGTGACAATACTGTTTATCCTAAAGTGATTCTCCCCTAGCATTGTCACCCTGTGGACACAGTAGTCTAAAGCCTTATACACACGATCGGACTTCCATCGGACGAATCCGTCCGATGTCCGAAGTTCATTGGCCGTGAACTTGTTCTGCATACAGACGGCAGAACTTTTTCAGCCAACATTCATGAGACTATGTGGTTTTTCTGCTCTTTAACGCCACCCTTTGGGCATCTTCTGCTAATGTTGTCTTATGGTTAGTATTGGTTTGGAGCATGCGTGTTTGTACTTTGAAATTTAGTCTGACTAATTTGTGTACACACGATCGGATAATCAGACGGAACACATTTGTTAAATAAAAAAGCATTGCAGCGCTAAGAAACTAAAACTGAAGCAAACAACACATGAACAAGTCCAAGGGTGTAGAATACTGAGGCCTGCAGATGATGACAATATAGAGCAATCAGAGAAAGGTAGGAAGACTCCTTAAGTAGTGGACAGGGTGCTTGAAAACATTCAATGTGCGTCTGTTTCTGTGTCTCCTCCTCCAGAGATGCAAGCCCACCTTAGCAAATGGACCTCTGAACAAACAGCAGGTCATGCAAGCACTCCCTTAACCAGGGTAAATGTGAAGATGAGAGGGAAGCTGTCTTCATACATAATCCTTCACTCTATTGTCTCAATCTGTAAATGGCTCCAAACTCGCTCATAGACATTCATGTGAAGATGTAAAAAACATACATAGTGCTCTCCATATGTAAAGGTAAACACAAATTTATTTAAAAAAGCTACTCACAAAACAGGCACTGTGTGCCAGTGCACAGAATGAGAACATTTAGTATACAGATAAGAACCAGGTAGGTGGCTGTCTTGACATCTCATAGCCCCCCGCACGCGTATCGTTTGTGGGTAAGGACTTCCTCAGCGAGTATATTTCTCTTTATTATTTTACTGGAACACATTTGTTGTCGGACAATTTGAGAGCATGACCATCCAACATTTTGTTGTGAACTTTATTGTGAACTTTATTGTTAACTTTGAATACCTAACCACAGTAGAACATAATACGATGGATCAATGTATCATTAGAGCCTGGTTGCCTGGACAGAATCATGCGATATTTAGGTGTTTTTCCAAATACCGCATGCGATCCTGAAAATGTCAATTCATAATTGCTTTATGTGATATTTACCGAATAAACGCTTTTTAAATAATGCATAAAACAGGAATTAAAGTCAATTCACAAAAAGAAAAAAAAATGCATGCGAACCACTGGCATCCTTAACAACCAGTTAAAAACCTGGTTGTTAAGGAGTGGGCGACTGCAGTTTCCTTAACAACCAATGAGTCATCAGCTGAATAAAAAAAAAATGCTAAGCAAAAAAAGGCCCTTTGGGTCTGACATGGATTTTGAGGGAACCCCCACACCAAAATGTAAAAAAAAAAAAAGTGGCTTGGGGTCCTCCCCAAAATCCATACCAGACCCTTATCCAAGCATGCAGCCTGGCAGGTTAAGAAAAGGGCAAGTGTCCCCCTCCATCCTGAACCATATCAGGCCACATGCCCTCCTCAACATTGGGGGTGCTTTGGCGCAGAGGGGGCTCTTACCACATGCTTTAACTACTAAAATACTGCATGACTTCATAAAATAAATAATGCTGCATTTTAGTAGCATGTTTTAGTGAATGAGTAAGCCCATTGCATCAAAAAAGTAAAGGGGTGGGAAGGACTACCCTATCCCCTCTTACATTCCCCTCACCCTCTCTTTTACCCCAACCCTCATCTTTCTTTTCTGTGTGAATTTCATTAACCCTAAAACCCTCAACCCAACTCCTCAATCTAAGAACAAGTACGTTTTATATCTAGCTTGCATGCTCCATCCTATCAATGTTCAGATTGTAATAGGCCTCTGTTCATCATACTGGTTCTAAGCGGGAAAATATTCCCTCATCCATATCAGGTTTTGGTATTGTCCCAACTATGTCATTACTCAATGTTCTGCTCTTCTTTTGGTGTAATGCTGAATCAACATTGTTATCGAACTTGCGACTCTGTATGCCTCAGTGTACTTTAAACACTACAAACTTGTTCCAAACTTTTCTTTATTGTGCTTTGTTTACAATGATAAAATTTCCAGAAAATCAGATAGGCCTGAAATGAACTTGAAACAAGTTACAAACAAATTTAGAGTTTAACTCCAACTAAAATGTTTTAAAGGCTAAGTGTAGCTAAAATTAAAGTGATTGTAAATGATCATCTTGTAAAACAATCCATGCAGTTTAACCATTTCCTTACTGGGCACTTAAACCCCCGTCCTGCCCAGACCAAATTTCAGCTTTCAGCGCTAACGCACTTTGAATGACAATTGCGTGGTCATACAATGCTGTACACAAATGCATAGGTGTGCGCAGCCTATTGCATTAGGGTGTGCACCCCAAAGCACATGCATGCGTGTGTGTGTGTGTGTATATATATATATATATATATAGTAGCAGTAGAGCAATGGACAGTGTCGGTAGAGAAGTGGACGATGCCAGTAGGGCAGATGTTTGTGACAGTAGAGCAGGGCACGGTATCAGAAGGGCAGAGATGGGTGTCAGTCGTTTTTTTTTCTTTATTATGACTTTTTTACAGTTTTATTATTTCTTACAATATTTTTTTATTATTGTTTTTTACAATTTTTTTTAGGAGCACCATTGGGGGACATTGGTGAAATATCAGGGGTCTAAACAGACCCCCGATGTCTAATTTTAAGGCAGAGAAAGGGATTGAGGACAGACAAATTCCCCCTTTCTCTGCAGCCAAGCAGCAGGGGGAATTTGCCCAGCTTAGGGTGTGCCCAGGCACACCTGGCACACCCTGTGCGCACACCTATGCACAAATGACATTTTCACACAAATAGAGATTTCTTTTGGTGTTATTTAAACCCTGCTGGGGTTTTTATTTTTTGCTAAACAAACAAAAGAACATGGAAAATTTTGAAAAAAAATAAAATCATATTTCATAGTTTGTTATAAAATTTTGCAAACAAGTAATTTTTCTCCTTCATTGATATGCACTGATGAGGCGGCACTGGTGGGCACTGATAGGCTGCACTGGTGGACACTGATAGGCTGCACTGGTGGGCACTAATAGGCACAGATAAGGCGGCACTCTTGGGCACAGATAAGGTGGCATTGATGGGCGGCTCTGATGGGTGGCACTGATGGGTACTGGTAGGTGATACTGATGAGCACTGGTAGGTGACACTGATGGGTGGCACTGTGGGCACTAATAGGTGGCACTGTGGGCACTGATGGGTGGCACTGATGGCTGGCACTGTGGGCACTGATGGGTGGCACTGTGGGCACTGATGTGTGTCACTGGTGGGCACTGGTAGGCAGCACTGTTATGCACCGGCAGGTGTCAGAGATGAGCAGGAGTTGCTTTCCTTCATTGGGTGATCGGCTTTTTTCTCTCTCCTTGTGCTATCAGCGTGAGGAGAAAAAATAGCCGATTACCGACTCTGTTTACATCACATGATCAGCTGTCATTGGCTGACAGCTGATCATGTGGTAAGGGGTCGGGATCGAGATCAGCCATGTCTCATAGACTCGTAGATCAGAGAGCATGCCGCACGCGCCATGCAGGGGGTGCACAGGCCGCTCGAGAACGGGAGGATGTCCATGGACGCCCTCCTGGCAAATTAGGTCCGCGCTGTAGCCGTCTTTCAGCTACAGCGCGGATCTGAAGTAGTTAAAAGAGAAATGAAAGGAAAAACATTTATGTATAGATATTTAAAAAAATTATCAATACCCTTCTTTCCTTTTTTTATAAGTGATGCATTTCCTCTTATCCCTCTGTTCTCAGCTGCAAGAGCTGGGGGGGAGGGGAGGAAACTGATCTTCCCAGTGAATGGGTGTGCAGGGGAGGTGTGTCAGGACAAGTCTGATCATTGGGGGAGAGCAGGCTGAGTTACCAGCACAGCTAGAAAACTTACCATGGTGTGTCCTCCTACCTTTTATAGGTAAGCAGAGGGACTGTCAGGAACACCAGGGATTTCCCACGAAAGGAAGCAATACAAAGAGAAAAGGATACTTTCTCATACAAGTACATAGTACAGCAGGCACATATCAAGAATATGAAATGTTGGGGAAACAAACACTTTAAAAACAGAAAAATCAGCACAAGGGACATATTTTACATCTGGTAGGATGTGTACCTTGTGCTAATTAGTCTAATTTCAGTTGAAATCCTCCTCCTTTGTCCCTGCTCCCCACCCTTGCCACTATAATCTTTCAGCAGCAAGGGTGGGGGGCATGGACAAAGGAGGATTTCAACTCCTTCAACAGGATCTCTGCGTGTTTTTGCAGGCGACCAGCGAACATCGAGTCCTCCAGACCCGCTGATTGGTTTCCCCACTGGCCAATGGGTCGCTGTGTACGAGCCAACGTCCAGCTATGGCAATTCGCGCAGCCGTGCCAACCTGCCGCAGTATGACTGTGGCTGCTGGTCGGCGAGCGGTCTCTTGCAGGACGCCAGATGCATGAATTCCAATGGGTGGGTGGGGTTTGAAGTACCAGAGGCTCTAATAGGCTTCAAAATAGGATGGGCTCAGGGTGCAGAGAATGCCAACCGTGCCCACCCAGGTGTGTTACAATAGCAAACTAATATTTGCTATTGTAATACTGATCCTCCTCCCGGACAATCAGGAAGCAGGTCTTGAGACCTGTCACCCGATTGGCTGAAAGGACAGGCAATCCTATTGGGTGCCTAGGAAGAGGGGAGTAGATGCATGGTGGAGGCGAGGAGGAGGAGAGGACACCTGCCACCTAGATAGGGTAAGTGCCAGACCGACCCGCAGACAGCAAGTGGGCAGGGGGGAGGGGGTGTAGGTACTGCCGGGGGATGTGGTAGGTGGTTGTTTGCCACCCACACCCCAAAAAAAACTACATATGTCCATATGCACATTTACAAAAAAAAAATTATTTTTGCCTCTTTCAGCACAAACACATTTTTTTCAGCCACTAATCAGGGTTATTCCTGCATTTGTTTCAGGAAGGACAACCCCAGGGACCCTGCGAAGGATGTTTGCCATGGCTGCAGTGAATTACAGAGAGATTAGGTGAACTGAGGGGACTCGCTGACTTTAGAATAGTAGCGGTATTTCCAGGATAGCAATATTAGCTCGCTGATTGTTTTCACCTGTCGCCTGGAATTGCTTTTTAAAGAGAATGAAGATGTTGCTTAGAAACAAAGTACTGTCTACATAACCCCTTGTGGAGGACCCATCTCCGTAATACAATGCTTGGCTTCTAAAGACACAACAAATGCAAAAATACCTTTACTATTAGATACCATTGGCTTGTGTCAGGCTCATCCAGGTAGAACGGGGTTTCTTAAAGCTGAACTCTGGGGTTTTTGTTAAAAAAAAAAAAAAACACACCCTTGCAGGAGGGAAACAGTCAAGCTGCTACTCAAAGAAGCAAAGCAGTTCCCACCGATCATTAAAATACTCAGGGACTGCTGTCAAAATGCAGGCAGGCAAGAGGGAAGAAGTTAAGATATACTTGTCTAGGAGTAGAGACGAAAGCTGTAATACTTATGTAGCGCTCACCCCCGAAGGAGCCGCTGTTTAGTTTGGGATCGGCCTATTTAACCACTTCCTTACTGGGCACTTAAACACCCCTCCTGACCAGACCAATTTTGAGCTTTCAGGGCTCTCACACTTTGAATGACAATTACTCAGTCATGCAACATTGTACCCAAATTATTTTTCTGTCCTTTATTTTCATACAAATAGAGCTTTCTTTTGGTGTTATTTGATCACCTCTGGGTTTTTTATTTTTTGCGCTATTAATGAAAAAAGACCGAAAATTTTGAAAAAAAATGTATTTTTCTTAGTTTCTGTGATAAACTTTTACAAATTATTAATTTTTCTTCATAAATTTTGGCCACAATTTATACTGCTACAGGTCTTTGATAAAAAATAACCCAAAATTTTGGGAAATTATATGGTCTGTGTGAAAGTTTTAGAGTCTACAAGCTATAGTGCAAATCATAAAAAAATATCACATCTGATCACACCTGATGTACTGAAGGCCTATCCCATTTCTTGAGACCCTAACAAGCCAGGAAAGTACAAATGCCCCCCAAATAACCCCTTTTTGGAAAGTAGACATTCCAATGTATTTAGTAAGAGGCATGGTGAGTTATTTGAAGTTGTAATTTTTTCCCACAATACTTTGCAAAATTAAGATTTTTATTTTTTATTTAAAAAAATTGTCATAGCTTATTTCTCTCACATGGCATGTGCATACCACAAATGACACCCCAAAATACATTCTGCTACTCCTCCTGAGTAAAACAGTAGTTTTTGGAATATGTGGAAAAAAAATGAAAACTCATTTTTTTTACACAAAGTTGTCCATTGATAAGATATTTCCAACACATAGCATGTACATAGCAAAAATGACACCCCAAAATACATTATTCTACTCCGATACCCCATGTGTGAGACTTTTTCACTGCCTGGCCACATACAGAGTCCCAACATGCAGGGAGCGCCATCAGGGGTTTTAGGAGCATAAATTGCACATCTAACTAGTTGACTACCTATTACACTTTTGAAGGCCCTGGAACACCAGGACAATGTAATTACCCACAAAGTGACCCCATTTTGGAAAGCTAACACCCCAACGTATAATCTATGAGGCATAATGAGTCTTTTGAACGGTTTATTTCTTTCCAGCAGTTTTTGGAATATGTGGAAAAATATTTAAAACGCATTTTTTTTTACAAAAAGTTGTCCATTGATAAGATATTTCCAACACATAGCATGTACATAGCAGAAATGACACCCCAAAATACATTCTGCTACTCCTCCTGAGTAAAACGATACCCCATGTGTGAGACTTTTTCACTGCCTGGCCACATACAGAGGCCCAACATGCAGGGAGCTCCATCAGGGGTTTTAGAGGAGCATAAATTGCACATCTAACTAGCTGACTACCTATTACACTTTTGAAGGCCCTGGAACACCAGGACAATGGAATTACCCACAAAGTGACCCCATTTTGGAAAGCTAACACCCCAACGTATAATCTATGAGGCATAATGAGTCTTTTGAATGGTTTATTTTTTTCCAGCAGTTTTTGGAATATGTGAAAAAAAATGAAAACGCATTTTTTTACACAAAGTTGTCCATTGATAAGATATTTCCGACACATAGCATGTACATAGCAAAAATGACACCCCAAAATACATTCTGCTACTCCTCCTGAGTAAAACGATACCCCATGTGTGAGACTTTTTCACTGCCTGGCCACATACAGAGGCCCAACATGCAGGGAGCGCCATCAGGGGTCTTAGGAGCATAAATTGCACATCTAACTAGTTGACTACCTGTTACACTTTTGAAGGCCCTGGAACACCAGGACAATGGAATTACCCACAAAGTGACCCCATTTTGGAAAGCTAACACCCCAACGTATAATCTATGAGGCATAATGAGTCTTTTGAACGGTTCATTTTTTTCCAGAAGTTTTTGGAACATGTGGAAAAAAAATTAAAACGCATTTTTTTTACACAAAGTTGTCCGTTTATAAGATATTTCCAACACATAGCATTTAGATAGCAAAAATAACACGCCATAATACATTCTGCTACTCTACCTGAGTACGACGATACCACATGTGTGAGACTTCTACACAGCCTGACCACATACAGAGATCCAACATGCAAGGAACACCGTCAGGTGTTCCAGAGACACATAGCATGCACATACCAAGAATTACACCCCAAAATACATTATGCTGAGCAAAGCGTAAAAACAAAAGATTACCTGTGGTAATAGTAGCCCAGTTCTACACAGTAGGATAGCACTGGTCCAGGCAGCAGGCAGGGACTTGGTCAGCAACGTCCAGGCAGGGATACTGTCCAGTCAGGGTTAGTGCAGGTGGTCAGTTCATGCAACAGGCAGAGGCATGATGGCATAGGTCCTACAGGCAGCAGGCAGAAGTAGGGCCTCATTCAGGACAGAATGGGGACAGGGGTAGAGGCTTCTCCCACCCAAATCTCTTTGAAGCCTCCGAGCAACCAGACCCTAATCTAGGATGAGAAAACAAAAAAAATTGGTTTCTTCATCCAGAAAAACTTTTCTGGAGCCCCTCACATATGTGAGACCCCTGTGTTGAATCCCACTAGTCCAGTAGCAGGGTACAAGATCAGTCCAAGAGGCAGGCAAAAGGCATGGTCAAACAGTCCGAGGTCAGTTCCAAATCAGGCAGAGGTATTACAAAATCGTTAGGCAGAAGCGTGGTCCAATAACAAGCCGTGGTCAGTTACAAAGCAGGCAGTGGCATAAGGGGTGTGAAGGTGTGTGAAGGCAGGATTACGTTTACCATACTAAACTCATAATTTAGTTTAGTATGGTAACGTCGAAAACAGTCAGTTACACAGAGGCCTGGTTGCGAAGGACACTCGGAACAATAATAAACTGTCTCTCGTCTGACTCCTTCACTGGCACACACTTTACATTTTTTTTTACCTCGTCGGCCTGATGCTGTGGGGGGGACTTTATCTGGAAAATGTCGTTCGCAGAGTCGACTTAGAACATCTGATCGGATGTTTCGGGGTAGTTCGTTCAGGAATATTAGGGAAGTGGTGATTTCCTCATGGTAGCCAAGGAAGGGTAGGGGGTTTTGGGTGGACATACGAAAAATGATATAGGAATTGTAGACGGCCAAATGAAAAAAATTAATTGCTACTTTTTTGTACCAATCGTACGTGCGTCTTGTGGCAAGGTATGGTTCCAACATTTGGTCATTAAAATCGACCCCCTCCCCCCATGAATAAATTGTAGTCCCGGATACATGTTGGCTTTTGGATGGTGGTGCCACGCCTTCTGCGGGTTTCTACAAAGGAATCGTTGTGGATGGACGACAACATGTATACGTCTCTTCTGTCCTTCCACTATACTGCAAGAACCTCCTTGTTGCGCAGACTTGCCGATTCCCCTTTCCTCAGCTTCTTATTCACAAGGCTTTGAGGAAAGCCTTTCCTGTTCTTTCTTGCCGTGCCACAAGCCGGGGTCTGCTTCCGATGAAGGTTGTGGAACAGGGGAAGAGACGTATAAAAGTTGTCCACGTACAGGTGGTATCCTTTATCCAGGAGGGGGTTGATAAGTTGCCAAACCACTTTTCCACTTGTTCCCAAGTAGTCTGGGCAATCGGGGGGATTCAGCTGGGTGTCCTTCCCTTCGTAGACCAAGAAGGAATACAGGTACCCTGTGGCTCGTTCACAAAGTTTATAAACCTTCACCCCATAGCGGGCTCTTTTGCTGGGTATAAACTGTTTGATTTTAAGTCGGCCACAAAATTTAACGAGGGACTCGTCTACACATATGTGTTGTTCCGGGGTATATATTTGGGGGAATAATTCAGAAAATAAATTTAATAAGGGGCGAATTTTGAAAAGCCTGTCAAAATTTGGGTGGTTTCGGGGAAGGCACTGGGTGTTATCGTTGAAGTGGAGGAACCTCATGATCATGAAATATCGGGATCTGGGCATTGTTGCCGAAAAGATTGGCATGTGATAAATGGGGCGTTTTGACCAAAAAGAATGCTTTTTGTTTTTTGGGTTGAGTCCCATGCAAAAGGTGAGGCCTAAAAAAATCCTGAACTCCTCCACTGTTAGGTCTCTCCAATTGAAGGGACGGGCATAAGACGATTTTGGGTTGTTGGAAATAAATTGTTGGGCATATAAGTTGCACTGGGCCACAATGCTAGATAGCAGTTCCTCAGTAAAAAAATAAATCAAAAAAATGAATTGGGGAAAAATTGTCCGTGTTCACCTGGACTCCTGGCTGGGCAGTGAAAGCGGGAAAGTTGGCTTCTCCGGAATTTGGAGGAAACCACAAGGGGTACTGAAGGGCATAGGGAAGGCTTGCATGGGTCCTTGGCCTTTGCTGCCGAGGTACTGCGGGGTGCTGGTGGATGGCACTTCGGTATTGGTGGATGGCACTTCGGTGCTGGTGGATGGCATGACGGTGCTGGTGGATGGCATGATGGGGCTGGTGGATGGCATGACGGGGCTGGTGGATGGCATGACGGTGCTGGTGGATGCCACTGCCTCCTCACCAGAGTGCCTTCTTTTGGCGGGCTGATTATCTTCCCCCTCTGAGCCTGTCTCGGTTCCACTGCTGTAGACTGGCTCGTAGTCTACATCCGAATCGGAATCCAAATGGGAATCGGAAGAAGAGAGCTCCCCGTTGCTCTCGTCAGCTGCGGAAATAATTTCATATGCCTGCTCGGCGCGAAAGAGATGTTTTGACATTGTTGCTGGCGACTTCACAGGTGTGTGGCACAGATGTGCACTGAGGCGGCACAGATGGGCACAGATGGGTACTGAGGTGGCAGAGATGGGTAGTGAGGTGGCAGAGATGGGTACTGAGGTGGCAGAGATGAGGTGGAATAGATGTGCACTGATGAGGCGGCACTGATTGATTGCACAGATGTGCACTGATGAGGCGGCACAGATGGCACTGATGAGGCGGCACAGATGGTACTGAGGCGGCACAGATGGCACTAATGAGGCGGCACAGGTGGGCACTGAGATGGGTACTGATGTGCACCGATGAGGCGGCACAGATGTGCACTGATGAGGTGGCACAGTTGGGCACTGATGAGGTGGCACAGGTAGGCACTGATGAGGTGGCACAGGTAGGCACTGACGAGGTGGCACAGGTAGGCACTGATAAGGTGGCACTGGTGGGCACTGATGAGGTGGCACAGGTGGGCACTAATGAGGTGGCACAGGTGGGCACTGATACGCACTGAGGCGGCAGGTGGGCACTGGGCACAGGTGGGCACTGGTGACACAGGTGGACACTGGTGGCACAGGTGGACACTGGTGGCACAGGTGGATACTGGTGGCACAGGTATCACTGGGCACTGATTGGGTACTGGGCACGTAACACTTTTTTTTTACAGGTTGTAACACTTGATACTATGTATCACTCACAGATTGTCTCTCCCTCCTCACACGCGCTGTCTGTGTGAGGAGGGAGAGCCGGCAATGAGAGATGATCTCATATGTTTACATTTGAGATCATCTCTCATTGGCCACAGAATTGCGCTGCAAATAGCTGCTGTGATTGGCTATTTACCACGATCTGTAATTGGCTGTGTCCAAGGGACACGGCCAGTACAGGAGTTCCCCGATGCACGCTCGGGAGCGCGCGCGGGGAACGAGGAAAGGGGCGGCCGTATAAAGACGGCCTCCCAGAGATTCAGAGCCACCCTGCGGCCGTACAAAGTCGTACGGCCGTCGGGAACTGGTTAAGTTACCTTCTTGACTTGGTCTAGGGGTAATAGCTGTGAGTGTGAATAAAGAGCAAGTGTCCAGACGTCAATTGAGTTTTCAATGCTTTATTCCAAGGCCTAACATGGCCAACATCAACATGACACACAAGAGAGAAAAGTTGATGAGCGTAGAGAAACTTTAGTATCAGGCCTTGGATATGAAAGAGAGCAAGCCTGCTCTCAGCAATAATGTAACACAATTCGTCGCCACCATAATCAGGGTGGGTAAAGTGCCCCCGGACAGGCGTCTTTCACAGGCCTGGCAGCCGGAGCGCCACTTAAAGCGGTGGTTCACCCTTAGAGGGCATTTTTTAGGCTTAGATTCCTGCTCGTTTTTACTAGGGGAATCGGCTATTTGTTTTAAAATATGAGCATTACTTACCTGTTTACGAGATGCATCCTCTCCGTCGCTTCCGGGTATGGGCTGCGGGAATGGGCGTTCCTTCTTGATTGACAGTCTTCCGAGAGGCTTCCAACGGTCGCATCCATCGCGTCACGATTTTCCGAAAGAAGCCGAACGTCGGTGCGCAGGCGCAGTATAGCGCCGCACCGACGTTCGGCTTCTTTCGGCTACGAGTGCCCGCTCCCGAAGACCCATACCCGGATGCGACGGAAGAAGATGCAGCTCGAAAACGGGTAAGTACGGATCATATTTTAATACAAATAGCCGATTCCCCTAGACCGAACGAGCAGGAAGCTAAGGGAAAAAAAAAAAAAAAGAAATGGTTGAACTCCCGCTTTAAGAATCACTGGGAGGAACAGGCCTCTGCCACAGGCTCGACAACTTGAGATTTGTGAAATTAGATTAAATGAATGCTCGAAGTCAGTTCAGATAATGTCACCCACTGACAGCTTAAGCATACCTGTCATACAGTGTGGTGACCGGACCCCAGATGGTTCGTCTAGGCCTCCTGGACAACCTCTGGTTCTAGGTTCTCCCAAGCCAATCCCCCATCGCACAGCTCCCGGCTTAGGATCCTCTCAGTAGAAGGCTGGGACCCAGCCAGTCGCTGGGGCCCCTCTCTTGGTTGGGATGAGGCTCCGCATGGTGCGTGACCCCAGTAAAGTAGGCCACGGTGGCGGGGCCCATGGTTGCGCGCACCCTGAAGGTAGGTACCGCACCTGGAACTCGGGCCCCGCACAGAACAGAGTGGCCAAAAGGCGGTTGCCCAGATATATCCCCCTCCCAGCATGCCCAACGAGGGAAGAACTCCTCTGATTGGCTGCTGAGAGAAGGTGGGTCTGTCAGAACCCCTCTAGCGCCAGCTGCCGCCCAGGGGTGATAACGCACCCCCGGAGCGCAGACTGACCCACAGGACAAATTCTGAAAATTGGCAACAGCCTAAATTTTCATAAACCGTGAATGGGAGAGAAACTAATCCTCCCATTCCAACTTACTCTAGCGTAGCGCCCATACTGAAAAGTAAGGGGGCGCTACACTTACTTTATTCCTTGCTCTGGCACTCACCTCTTCCCTCTCACATACAATGCAGGACTACAGTAGATCCTGCATTGTACAGGACAAGGTCAGAGCAGGACTGCTGATCAGAATGCCAATGAGATGGGGCTTCAAGAGACAGGGTATTGGTATCCTGTGTAAGATTGGGGTGATCAGACTCCAGCGGTAGGTGCGTTTTTAGTGACTATGCCAGTCCAGAACTAAATTTTTAAGGGCCTGGTAGCCCACTTTTATTTAAAAGCACAAAAAGTTCACAAATACATCAGTAGCCCTCACAAGGGGGTTTCACCATTACTGTATCTTGCATACTCAACACTTTAGCCTCCTGCTGGCTTTCATTCTTGCCATCCGGCTGTTTCAGGCCTTTAGCCTAGGCCTTAGGTCTGCTCCTCAGAAAAAAACAGTTTCCTAGAGTTAAACTCTCTCCTAGCTTACTCCTGATCAGCGCCTTGCTGCCCAATCATCAATGACATCTGCCTCCTGCAAACATACATGCTCTGGCTGCACCCATGCAGCGTCTGACGCCTCTCAGAGGGATGGGAGTCCACCTGACTCCCGGGCACAGACTTCCTGTCGGTTGGGTGGGGCCCTGAGCCATAGTCAGGTCAGAACTAAATAGCCCAACACACAGCTGTGCAATTAGCGTACCTTTCTCTCCAAAATCTGGCGTAAACCAACAGTCTTTAAGGTCGCACAGGGTCCCACCGCCACACCTGCCAGAGCAGAAGTGTAATTTTTATAGCGTATTTCTATACCCCTAGACTTAACAAGCAGTTATCCCTTACAGCATGGGGTGGGGTTGGGTGCTTCACTGCAAGGATATTTTTTACAAAAATCCTAGAGCTCAGTTTTAAGATTTACTATATGGATTAAAGTGGTTGTAAACCCTTTAGCCTACAGGTAAGAAAAGTCCAGCCAACAGACGCGCACCTGCGCTCAAGCACATATACACCAGTGTGTGCACAAAGAAGGACTTGTATTGGCGCATGCGTGCGCATGCACGTGCACGTATGGGCGCCAAGTAACCTTATTTAAACTGAACACTGACACATGAACATTGCTGAGTGGTCTTTCAGCTAGTGTCTGTTTACCCGTTCTGATCCAAGTTTCCTGTGTCTTGACCCAGCTTCACCTGAACCTACTCTTTAATCTCCGCCTGCCTACCTGATCCCGGCTTGTGTCTGACTACGCTTCTGCCTGATGTTCCTGCACCTTTCTGCCCGACTGTGTACCGATACCTGCCTGTGTCCTGTCTCTGCCTCTCGGTACCTGCTCTGTCTGGCTGTTGATGACCTCCTGGCTTATGTCCCTGCTACGCCTCCATCTGCTGACCCAGCGTTACGGAGCTTCCGTTCTCAGAGTCTGCTCAGCACTCTCCAGCCACCTGGTTCCTGCCAAGACTCAGCCAGCGCCATCCATTACATTGGCCCTCGTGCCACTCTGTGTCCATCACTCCCTGTCATCACTACCAAGGGTGTCAGACAGGAGGTGCAAGAGAAGCCCCCTCTCCAGCTTGGTCTCCACCAGGTACATGACACTGTGCCTTTAGTAGAATATCAGTCAGTCTCTGTTTTTTCTCCTGGAGAGAAGTGGCTTCTTTGTTGCTCTTCTTGACACCAGGCCATCCTCCAAAAGTCTTCTCCTCACTGTGCATGCATATGTACTCACACCTGCCTGCGGCCATTCCTGAACAAGCTCTGCACTGGTGGGGCCCCCGATCCCGCAGCTGAATCAACTGTAGGAAACGGTCCTGGCACTTGCCGAACTTTTCTGGGCGCCCTGAAGCCTTCTTCACCATTGCGGTGGAAATGTTTTTTTTTGGGGTTGATTAAGTTAATATTTATGGCAAAGAGGGACTTTGCAATTAATTTCAATTCATCTAAACACTTTTCATAACATTCTGGAGTCTATGCAAGTTGCCATCATAAAAACTGAGGCAGCAGACTTTGTGAAAATGGCTGTACTAAAACAGCATTCTTTTTAGGAGGCCAACAATGGCAGCCTTTGTAATTTTTCTTATGGCAGGTTTACTTTAAAGGAGAAACTCCACTTTCGTGGGGGAAAAAATAGCAAATAGATTTTTTGTTATATATATATATATATATATATATATATATATAAAATATGTAGCGCTCTGCTCCCATTGGGCGGGTACTATGTGTTAAATTATAGTTGCCTGAGCAGTAGTTTTGGCTCAGAATAATTATTCTAAATTGTTGGTTCTGTTCAGTTCGGCTGGGTTGCACAGGTTTCCCCCTGATGGTGAGTGCCGCTGTCACCGCAGGTCACGGGTGGACATGGCAAAAGGTTGGATGTATTGGGTATCTCTCTCTCAGAAGTGGCTCAGGGGGCGTGGTCAACCAGCTGTGCATTCTGGGGAGGGGTACTTAAGGGACAGATGCAGTTTGGCGGGGTTCGTCTTCCGACCCCGACCTGATGGCCCTCCTGGCCTTAGGGATGCTGAGCTGTTTCGTAGCCTTGGGGCCGGTTGGCCCGAGACCTAGCAACTGAGAGTAGGCCCAAGAGTTTCTGGGGCCTACTGATCCAGGGATGGTCCTTCGCTACCTTATCTATGGAAGGAAGCTGAACCAGTGGGATTCAATTGATGAACAGACCCTAGTGGATTTGCCTCACTGTGCTGCCGGTCCGGCCAAGATTCTTGGCACCGTGAGCCGTGTAACTTTTGTTGGAACTATATCGAGTGTGCAGTCAGTTGCATGATCTTGTGGCAGAAGATCGTGGGACGGTCTGACGACACTTATCAAGTCTGTGGCAGAGACTTTGTCGAGCTTCGCACCAGCTACTAGGCCGGTGAGAGAAGACCTATCTGGTGGTGGCTTATATCCAGTGTGGAGCTGAGTTAATCCTCTGGATCTAAGTGATACCCGTGATCCACAAAGCAAAAGTACCTGAGTCTTTCCCTATTCCTCTACCCCTCTGTTGGAGAACTTTGCCTAATAAAACCCTTGAAAGAGACTCTGGGCCTGATTTACTAAGCTATGTGCGCTGCGCTGGTTCATGCATTAATTAGTACTCCGGGTGGAGGCTTAATCAGGCGCATGAACCAGCGTAGCAGCCGGCGCATTGAAACTAATATGTAAAGCCGCGCCGAACTCCCTATAGAAGTCTATGGGAGAAATCAAAAGTGTTCATTTTAAAGGCTAATCTGCAAGTTTAGTCCTAAAAAGTGTTTGGGGACCTCAGTCCTGCCCCAGGGAACATGTATCAATGCTTTTTTTATTTTTTAAAACGGCCGTTTTTTCGGGAGCAGTGAAATTAATAATTCTTAAAGTGAAACAATAAAAGTGAAATATTCCTTTAAATTTCGTACCTAGGGGGGGTGTAATGTCAGCATGTGAAATAGCGCATTTTTCCCGCACTTAGAACTCCCCCTGCACAAAGTGACATTCTGAAGGAAAAAAGTCATTTAAAAATTCACACGCGGCTATAATGAATTGTCGGCTCTGACAATTCTAAAGGGATTCATTCATAAAACAAACAAAAAAATGTGTAGGGGTTCCCCCAAATTAAATTACCAGGCCCTTCAGGTCTGGAATGGATATTAAGGGGAACCCCGCCGTAAAAACCAAAAAAAAAAAAAGACGTGCGGTTCCCGGCAAATATCCATTCCAGACCCTTCAGGTCTGGTGTGGATTTTAAGGGGAACTCCACCCCAAATTGAAAAAAAAAATGGCGTGGAGTCCCCCTAAAAATCCACACCAGACCCTTATCCGAGCACGTTGACCTGGCCGGCCGCAGAAAAGAGGGGGGGACAGAGTGCGGCCCCCCCCCCTCTCCTGAACCGCACCAGGCCACATGCCCTCAACATGGGGAGGATGTCCCCATGTTGATGGGGACAAGGGTCTCATCCCCACAACCCTTGCCCGGTGGTTGTGGGGGTATGCGGGCGGGAGGTTTATCAGAATCTGGAAGACCCCTTTAACAAAGGGGACCCCCAGATCCTGACCCCCCCCCTGTGTGAAATGGTAATGGGGTACATTGTACCTCTACCATTTCACCCCAAAAAAAATGTCAAAGTGATAAAAATGACAGTAGCCGGTTTTTGACAAATCTTTTAATAAAATCTTCTTTTCTTCTTTCCTTCGGGGTTCTTCCGCTGCCTCTTTCTTCTAGTCCACATCTTGCCCGACGTCTTCTTCTATCTTCTCCGTCCGTCCTTCCGCCTTCTGGTCCCGCATCTTGCCCGTTGTCTTCTCCGCCAGCCTCCTCGTCCGCATCTTGGGTCTTCTGCGGTCTTCTTCTCGGTCCGCCGCCTTCTCGTCCCCTGCGTTTGAATTGTAATTGGCCGCCGTTTTCCCGCTCCTGGGACCCGCCCCCCTCTGACGCCACAAGTAAACTCCTTAGAAGGTCATGTGCGTCAGAGGGGGGCGGGGTCGCAGAGCGTCACACAGCGGGGGAATTCAATTTCAATCGCGCCGCCCGGAGAAGAAGTTCCCGCCGTGTCACACTCATGTGACCCCGCCCCCCTCTGACGCACATGACCTTCTAAGGAGTTTACTTGTGGCGTCAGAGGGGGGCGGGTCCCAGGAGCGGGAAAACGGCGGCCAATTACAATTCAAACGCAGGGGACGAGAAGGCGGCGGACCGAGAAGAAGACCGCAGAAGACCCAAGATGCGGACGAGGAGGCTGGCGGAGAAGACAACGGGCAAGATGCGGGACCAGAAGGCGGAAGGACGGACGGAGAAGATAGAAGAAGACGTCGGGCAAGATGTGGACTAGAAGAAAGAGGCAGCGGAAGAACCCCGAAGGAAAGAAGAAAAGAAGATTTTATTAAAAGATTTGTCAAAAACCGGCTACTGTCATTTTTATCACTTTGACATTTTTTTTGGGGTGAAATGGTAGAGGTACAATGTACCCCATTACCATTTCACACAGGGGGGGGGTCAGGATCTGGGGGTCCCCTTTGTTAAAGGGGTCTTCCAGATTCTGATAAACCTCCCGCCTGCATACCCCCACAACCACCGGGCAAGGGTTGTGGGGATGAGACCCTTGTCCCCATCAACATGGGGACATCCTCCCCATGTTGAGGGCATGTGGCCTGGTGCGGTTCAGGAGAGGGGGGGGGGCCGCACTCTGTCCCCCCCTCTTTTCTGCGGCCGGCCAGGTCAACGTGCTCGGATAAGGGTCTGGTGTGGATTTTTAGGGGGACTCCACGCCATTTTTTTTTTCAATTTGGGGTGGAGTTCCCCTTAAAATCCACACCAGACCTGAAGGGTCTGGAATGGATATTTGCCGGGAACCGCACGTCTTTTTTTTGGGGGGTTTTTACGGCGGGGTTCCCCTTAATATCCATTCCAGACCTGAAGGGCCTGGTAATTTAATTTGGAGGGACCCCCTTTTTTTTTTTTTTTTTTTTAATGAGCAATGACTCTATTCTTTATAGCCATGAGTACTTTAACCACTTGCCCACCGGGTTAATTCTGGCACTTCTCTCCTTCATGTGAAAATCACAATTTTTTGGCTAGAAAATTAATCAGAACCCCCAAACATTATATATTTTTTTTTAGCAGACATCCTAGGGAATAAAATGGCAGTCATTGCAATACTTTTTGTCACACCGTATTTGCGCAGCGGTCTTACAAGCGCACTTTTTTTGGATAAAAATCACTTTTTTGAATTAAAAAATAAGACAACAATACATTTTGCCCAATTTTTTTCTATATTGTGAAAGATAATGTTACGCCGAGTAAAATGATACCCAACATGTCACGCTTAAAAATTGCGCCCGCTCGTGGCATGGCGTCAAACTTTTACCCTTTAAAAAACTCGATAGGCGACGTTAAAAAAATTCTACAGGTTGCATTTTTTGAGTTGCAGAGTAGGTCTAGGGCTAGAATTATTGCTCTCACTCTAACGATCGCGGCGATACCTCACTTGTGTGGTTTGAATACTGTTTTCATATGCGGGCGCTACTCGCGTATGCGTTTGCTTCTGTGCGCGAGCTCGTCGCGACGGGGCGCTTTAAAATTTTTTTTGGGGGTTTTCTTATTTATTTTTATTTAGTTTTATAATGTTTTACACTGAAATAAAAAACTAAAAAAAAAATGATCAGTTTTCTTCCTATTACAAGGAATGTAAACATCCCTTGTAATAGGACTAGTGTGTGACAGGTCCTCTTTATGGAGAGAGGCGGGGTCAATAAGGCTGGAAAGCATGGTATTGAAAAAAAAAAAAAAAGATCTCATGCTTTCAGCTGCAATCATGTTCGTTCACCACAGTGGTGTAGTGTATAGCACTTTGACCTAGCAGCAAAAGAGTCGTTGGTTCGAATCCCGCCCGTGACAGCATCTGCATGGAGTTTGCATGTTCTCCCTGTGCCTGCGTGGGTTTCCTCCCACAATATAAAAACACGCTGTAAATCGGTTCCGGTCTAAATAAGCCCTAATATGCAGTAGTATATTAAGGTTTGGTTCTGCCCTAGGCCTGACTACATACCTGCACCTCCTAATAGAAAAATGACCCACCCCTTCCTGTCAAGGTCACACCCTGTTTTTGTATAACCCCGCCCAGTAATTTTCAGGGGACCCACACACTAGTTCTGGGGGGGCACTGGATTCCCTTAACCACTTCCATACCAGGCACTTACGCACCTTCCCGCCCAAGCCAATTTTCAGCTTTCAACACTGTCGCACTTTGAATGGCAATTGCGCGGTCATACAACACTGTACCCAAACAAAATTGGCGTCCTTTTTTCCCCACAAATAGAGCTTTCTTTTGTTGTTATTTGATCACCTCTGCGTTTTTTTTTTTGCGCAACAACTAAAAAAAGACTGCAAATTTTGAAACAAAAAAACCTTTCTTTTTTTAGGTTAATTTTTTTGTAAATAAGTTTTTCTCTTTCAATTACGGGCACTGATATGGCGGCACTGATGGGCCCCGATGAGATGGCACTGATGGACATCGATGAGGTAGTACTGACGGCACAGATGAGGTGGCATTGATTGGCGGCGCTGCTATGCGGCACTGATGGGCACTCATAGGCGGCACTGATGGGCACTCATGGGCGGCACAGATGGGCGGCACTTATGGGTGGCACTGATGGATACTTATGGGCGGCACTTATGGGTGGCACTGATGGATACTTATGGGTGGCACAGGTGGGCACTGTGCATGGATGGGCACTGTGGGGTGGCACTGATTTTCCCAGTCAGTGCCCATTTGTGGGCACTGATTGGCATCTTTTTTCTTATTTTTTAATGCTTTTTGTTTTTTTGTTCTATATTTTTTTTGTTTTTGCACACCCTGGTGGTCCAGGGTGGGCATCCCTGGTGGTCCAGTGTGGTGATCCGAGGGGGGGCTGCGCTGATAAACAATCAGCGCGAACGCCCCCTGTCAGGAGAGCCGCCGATCGGCTCTCCTATACTCGCGTCTGTAAGACGCGAGTGAGGAAGAGCCATCGATGGCTCTTCCTGTTTACATCGTGATCAGCCGTGATTGGACACGGCTGATCACGTGGTAAAGAGTCTCCGTCTCCGTGAGAGACTCTTTACCGAGATCGGAGATGCAGGGTGTCAGACTGACACCCCGCATCACCGATCGCCGCGCTGCGTGCCCCCACAGGCGCGTGCGGCATGAAATCCTGCAGGACGTCCTGTCAGGATTGTGTAACCACTTCCCGGACGTAAATCGGCCATAGGCTGGGCGGGAAGTGGTTAATTTGCATAGTTTTTCTCTCACTTCCTGTTTGGCTATGGGGCAGGAAGTGAAGGCAAATCTCCCCAATTGGACACAGATAATACAAAATAAACTGACAGGGCCTATAACCCTCCCTCACTCTATCCAAAATGAAAGAAAATAAAACTTGTTGATTATAGTTCTTGTCAGGGGCGGACTGACCATTGAGTCACTCGGGCACTGCCCGAGGGCCCCATGCCACTAGGGGGCCCCATCCGGGTTGCCAGGCTCAGTAAAACCAGGGACAGTATGTAAAAATCTGTGTTTTTTTTTAGATCTGTCCCTGATATGTCCGAAAATGACATGCTTTTAATGTGAATATCCCAAGATTTTAGCTGCCCGCCTCTGCACTACCTCCTGGCGTGGTGGTCATCTGTAAGCCAGAGGGGCCCCATAATCTTCTATTGCCCAGGGGCCCCATGAGTTGTCAGTCCGCCCCTGGTTCTAGTTTAAGCACAAATTTCATAGAGTTTTATTGAGAGCCCTAAGAAAATATAACCATGCCAATAGGCCAGGATAGAGCGTTGCTAATATGTAGGAATGTGTGTGTTAGAGCACCCCACCCAATGTTAACTAAAAAATTATTAATTTGCAAATAAGTATTATCTGCTCATTTTTTTGGGGATGTCTGCACCCCTGATAGTGACAACATTTGTGAGGTGTCTTCACCCTTTCTAATTCATTCACTTCCTGTCACATAGCCAAACAGGAAGTGAGGGTAAAACCTTACTAATATATTTTCTTGTGGACACAGAGATCAATCTAAATAGTTTCCCATTATGTAAATTGCACTCTAGCATTTTGCTGTGTACACCCCAAATTATTAGGGATCTTGGACTTTGGGGTCCATTTACTAAAGGCAAATCCACTCCTACAAGTGCAAAGCAAGGAAGAAAACAAAACAACTTTGCTTCTACAGGATTGGATGTTAAAACCATCAGTGCTTCCTCTCTGATTTTCAGCAACTATGCTTGTACTGCAGAGTGGCTTTGCCTTTACTAAACCCCAAACTAAATAATCATTTGGGGCAGGGATCCTCAAACTACGGCCCTCCAGCTGTTGTAGAACTACACATCCCATGAGGCCTTGTAATGCACTGACATTCACAGACATGACTAGGCATGATGGGAATTGTAGTTCCTGAACAACTGGAGGGCCGTAGTTTGAAGACCCATGATTTGGGGTGTACACAGCAGTGCTGGAGTGCAATTTGCTTAATGGGGACACTAGTTAGATTGACCGGTGTCCCCAAGAAATGACACTGGTAGGGTTTTAACCTCACTTCCTGTTCAGCTGTGTGACAGGAAGTGAAGCCAATTTTAAGAAAAGGGACACAAAGCTCAACACAAAAATAAAAAAACACAAAGCAGGGGTTCTAACACTCACTTGGCTTCCCTCAAACACCCACAATTTGAATAGGATTGCCTTGCGCTAGATTTAAGCACAGTGCTGTAAATCAGCACGTCAAGCCTGTCCACCAATAGCAAACCCCCCCCCCACAGGCCATGTTTGCAGGTTTTCCTTCATCTTGCACATGTGCTTTAAAATAGTCTGGACAGCAATTCTTGATAAGAGAAATCCCCAAAACATGTCCTGTCGGGGGTACTTGAGGGCTGAGGACCACTGCAGAATAAATAAAATACTTACCAGTTTTTGTCTTTAAAGTCATGGGAGAATAAACATGGCAAACATTTCATGATTACACACCAGGAAAGAAGCTTAGACAAAAATCACACATAATTTGTTAGGCCCAAACCTAGTTCAGCTGCAGCTGTCAACATATGTAGCATGAAAAAGTAACAAAAGACAAACTTAACAATTTTAAAGTAATTTTTATTGGTCAACAAAACAAGGAAAGCAAAAAAAGACAAACAAACAAAAATACATTTCAAAATTCTAATTAACCATAGCTTTACACATTTTTCATAAAATAAGGCCACATAGACAAATACATCAAAGTGAACATCATTTAAAAATAAACCAAAACCATTGGCAAAATAAAACAAACCACATTTGTGTTTAGCAACAGCATTTCTGCCAGCCTGCCCCTTCTGAGGGCACCTGAGGACTGATCGATCCAAGCTTTTTATAACAGTGCTAGTAATGAAGCAATTGAAATCACATGAACAAATTGCAGTCTCTAGTTTGGGTGAGCTTGTAATTGGGCACACCTGCAATTAATCCAAACCACACTCTATGAGCATCCAATGAGTGTTTTTCACCTTTTAAAAAGAAAGGATATTTTTTTTCTAAGTGTTTGAGCATGCTCAGTTCATCACACATGTAGGAACCAAGCTGCAATGGAATGAGAGCTTTTTTTTTTTGGTTTCCCCTGATCTGATGCTTTCCAGCCTGAAGGGGAGGTGTTAAAGACAGAAGTAAACACGCACATTTAATAATCTATTTGTGTGAAAAAAAAGGTTGCCAATTTTGTTTGGGAGCCACGTCGCACGACTGCGCAATTGTCAGTTAAAGCGACGCCGCGCCGAATCACAAAAACTTGCCCGGTCATTGACCAGAAATATGGTCCGGGCTCAAGTGGTTAAAAATTAACAAAACACAAAAGTGAGCCCAATTTTTGGGGATAATGTGAAAGATGATGTTACACTGAGTAAATAGATACCTTACATGTCACGCTTTACTATTGGAAACACTCCTGCAATGGGGCCAAAATGAATTCCGTGAATATCCCCATAGGCGACCTTTTTCTTTTTTTTCCAGGTTACCAGTTTATAGTTACAAAGAAGGTCTAGTGGTAAAAGTATTGCTCTCGCTCTAACGCACGCGTCAATACCTCACATGTGTGGTTTGAACGATGTTTATATATGTGGGCGGGACTTGCGTAAGTCCCGCCCACATATGTAAAAATTATTTTTACTTTTTGCTATAATAAATATCCCCAAAAATATATATTCAAAAAACTAAAAAACCCCTCAGTTTAGGCCGATACGTATTCTACATCTTTTTGGTTCCAAAAAATCGCAAATAGCGTTTAGTGTTTGGTTTTTGCAAAAGTTATAGCGTCTACAAATTTTTTTTTTTTGTTGTTTTAACTAGTTATTGGGGCGATCAGCGATTTTTATCGGTACTGCGACATTATGGTGGACACATCGAACAGTTTTTTGGAACCATTGGCATTTTTCTAGCGATCAGTGCTGTAAAAAATGCATTGCTTACTCAAAAAATGCCACTGGCAGGGAAGGGGTCAACACTAGGTGCGAGGGAGGGGTTAAATATGTTCCCTGGGTGTGTTCTAACTGTAGGGGGGGGGTGGGACTGACATGTGTAAATGACAGATCGCTGTTCATGAAGGGGAACTCCAGACCCCCCCCCAAAAAAAATAAGGTGGGTTCCCTCCAGGTGCATACCAGGCTCTTAGGCTTGGTCTGGAACATAAGGGGTTAAACCGGGGCCCAAAAAAATAGCGTGGGGTCCCCCCCAAGATCCAAACCAAGCCCTTATCCCAGGCACGCAGTCTGGTCAGACAGGAATGGGGGTGGGGACGAGCGAGCGCCCCCCTCCCTCCTGAGCCATACCAGACCACATGCCCTCAACATGGGGGAGTGTGTGCTGTGGGGGAGGGGGGGCACTGCCCCCCCACCCCAAAGCACTCTTGCCCCCATGTCGATAGGGACAAGAGCCTCTTCCCGACAACCCTGGCCGTTGGTTGTCGGGGTATGCGGGCGGAGAGCTTATCAGAATCTGAGAGACCCCTTTAATAAAGGGGTCCCCAGATTCCGGCCCCCCACCCTATGTGAATGAGTATGGGGTACATCGTACCTCTACCCATTCACATGGGGGAAATGTAAAGTAAAAAAAAAACACCACACAGAATAAAATATTTTATTAATCTGCTCCGGAGCCCCCCCTTTCTTCTTTAGCTCTCTTAGAAGGGGGGGTTTCTTCTCTCCCGATCTTCCGCCGGGACCCTGGGCTTCGGTGATTTCTGCCGGGGGAGGGCGCCATCCCTCGGTCCTCTCCGGAGCCTTCCGCCGGATGCCCCCACCCCATTTAAGCTCTTTTTCATTAGGGAGGGGCATCCGGACTTCGGGGTCTTCTGCCGGGGGATGGCGCCTATCCCCCGGTCTTTCCGGTGCCTTCCGCCAGGGTTCCGGTCTTCCTGGTCTTCTGCCGGGGGTGCGCCAACTCCCCGGTCTTTTCTCTTCTGTCTTCTCTGCTCCCTCTTCTGCCTGGCTCCCCCGCGGAGCCAGGGCTTTCTTCCGTCTTCTTTCTTCTCTCTTCCTTCTTCTGCCTGTCTCCTCCGGGAGCCCAGGGCTTGTCTCCGCTGTCTTCTTCCTTCTCTTCCATTCGATGTTGACACGACGAGGTTCCGCGCTGACATGCCGTGTCAGCGGCGGGCATGGACTTATATAGGGTAATGCCACCATGTGACCTCAACCCATGTGACATCACATTCCCTGGGCATGATGGGAATGTGATGTCACATGGGTTGAGGTCACATGGTGGCATTGCCCTATATAAGTCCATGCCCACTGCTCAGACGGCATTCCAGCGCCGGACCTCGTCGTGTCAACATCCAATGGAAGAGAAGGGAGAAGACAGCGGAGACAAGCCCTGGGCTCCGCGGAGGAGACAGGCAGAAGAAGGAAGGGAGAATAAAGAAGACGGAAGAAAGCCCTGGCTCCGCGGGGGAGCCAGGCAGAAGAGGGAGCAGAGAAGACAGAAGAGAAAAGACCGGGGAGTTGGCGCACCCCCGGCAGAAGACCAGGAAGACCGGAACCCTGGCGGAAGGCACCGGAAAGACCGGGGGATAGGCGCCATCCCCCGGCAGAAGACCCCGAAGTCCGGATGCCCCTCCCTAATGAAAAAGAGCTTAAATGGGGTGGGGGCATCCGGCGGAAGGCTCCGGAGAGGACCGAGGGATGGCGCCCTCCCCCGGCAGAAATCACCGAAGCCCAGGGTCCCGGCGGAAGATCGGGAGAGAAGAAACCCCCCCTTCTAAGAGAGCTAAAGAAGAAAGGGGGGGCTCCGGAGCAGATTAATAAAATATTTTATTCTGTGTGGTGTGTTTTTTTTACTTTACATTTCCCCCATGTGAATGGGTAGAGGTACGATGTACCCCATACTCATTCACATAGGGTGGGGGCCGGCATCTGGGGGCCCCCTTATTAAAGGGAGCTCACAGATTCCGATTAGCCCCGCCCGCATACCCCGACAACCAATGGCAAGGGTTGTCGGGAAGAGGCTCTTGTCCCTATCGACATGGGGGCAAGAGTGCTTTGGGGTGGGGGGGCAGTGCCCCCCTCCCCCACAGCACACACTCCCCCATGTTGAGGGCATGCGGTCTGGTACGGCTCAGGAGGGGGGGGGCCGCTCGCTCGTCCCCTCCCCCATTCCTGTCCGGGCCAGACTGCATGCTTGGGATGAGGGCTTGGTTTGGATCTGGGGGGGACCCCCGCGCCGAATCGGCGCGGGTTTAACCCCTCACGTTCCGGACCAAGCCTAAGAGCCTAATGTAGCCCTGAAGGGGGACCCGCGCCGATTTCAAGTTTGAAATTTGGCGCCGAGTTCCCCTTCAGGGCTGAAAACAGCTCGGAGATTCCCGTGCGCCGCGTCACGCAGCGCATTCACGGGTACGCCGCTTGGTATTTACCAAGATTTTCACGGCGTACTGACAGGGCGCACGGGAATCCCTGACTTTTCTCTCTGCGCATGCCCAGTATGCAAATGAACCTCCCGAGGTTCAGGCGCACTGTGCAAGCGTACGGGGATCTGTTTTCAAAAAACACTTTCCCTTTCAATTCGGCCCGCCAAACACTTCAAAACACATGTCACTTCACTTCCCCTGCATCCCCCCACCTCCCCCCTTAATAAACTCCCGCCCAAACCCCCGCAATTTATAGTTTAATGTGCCGTGCGCCAGGTCTGTACTGGTGCACAATGCACCCTCTCCTGGGCGCACGGAGCACATTAGTAACTAGGGAAATACACTGCACTAGCAGCGTATTTCTTTAGTAAATGGCCAAACGGCTGCTACTCCTGCTTTTACTCCATGAGTCATGGAGTAAAGGCTTGGTAAATCAGGCCCTTTGTGTTGGTGCGTACATTCTTATGGACAACTCTTCAAGGACAACCCCTGAAACGAGTGTATGGAAGAGTAAGGTAACGGCAGGCCCAAATCTAAACCAGCAGCTCCTTCTGGGGTAGTTCTACATATATGTGCCCATTATGTCTCCCACACTGTCAAGTAACTGCACTGATCTGAGGCCTGAAGGTGCAAAATTCTGCATAATTAGAAAATATTAAGATTATTACAGTAAATATCCACTGGGTGGTAACATGGAGATATACAAATATTGGTAACAAGTGCCACATCCAAAATATAGAATCAACTAAAGCTGGAAAAAATGGATTTTATAGGCACAGCATAGGCCACATGCCAAAGGATTCTGCATAATATTAATTTACTATTTAATTGGTATCTCCAGATCTCGTAAACAATGGAGGATACAGAGCTCCCACAGTACCTCTATGGCATTTACGTAAGACTCATTCCTGGAAATTGAGTCTTTGTCATACCTTGAATAGGATTGAATTTCTAAGCCAAAATGTTACAACATGTTTTCTTGCAGTTACGTATTGTTTTATATGTCCTTTACCTTGACATAAAGGACAACTAAACCCAAGAACAAAAATGTAATCTATTGCAGCGTACAGGTCTTAGATATGGGTGCTGTATTCGCTTTTTTTTCCTTTTTCAGGTTAAGAATATTTTTACCAAGTACAGAAAATACCTGTTGATCTTGCCAGAAATGCCATGTCCTTGTCACTACCTGTGAGCTGAACTGAAAAAAAAGTTATCTTCCTTCTGTAAACTACTAATTTCCTTGTCCCCTATGAATTGAAGATGAACAAAAGCAGACATATTTGTAGTCCAGCCTGGGTGATAACCATGGCTCCCACCATAAATACAATGGAGAAGTAAACGTAGATACCCAGAGACAGTAGATGTGTTATTCGTAGGATAACTTACCAGGTAACAAAAAGTAAAAAAAAAAAAAAAAAGTCTGAAAAAGGAAAACTGAGGACTGGTAAGCCACAATATATTACATTTATGTTTTGGGGTTTAGATGTGCTTTAAGAACAGTTTTCAGGAGGGAAACCAGAGAAACCAAAGTTTAGCTGCTGAACCCGTGTGGCTATGGTGCTTCGTTCCCATGTATTTCTATAAACATAGAGCTGCTGCTACAACTCTGACTCACCCTTGGGCCATATATAGCCTGCCCTGGAGTCAAGAATCAAACAAACTGTCATTATTGATGGCAATGCCACAATTACAGCTCAGAAGGTGACCGGAAGATACATGATACAATGCAAACCTTCCTGAGTAGCAGTATTATAAGAATAACATTGACCTTCAAACAAAGACTCTGTACACATAGGACACTGCGGGAAATAGACAGGGGAAATGGCATTTACTCATCGCTCTGGATTTTCAATAAAAATCGAATGATTCTTATTTTGAAGTCTGAATATGATTCAGCCAACCAGTATCTATCAAAAAGATTTTTTTTTTGGTGGCATGACCATTTCATTACAGCTTCTTTGTGCTCAGACACTAATCCCTCTGAGCAAAAAAAATTCTCATAAGGTGCTGAGAGGTCAAACAGGACATCACCCAATGTGATCTTGTCTGTACGTGGCAAATCTGCCAACCAAACAGTTTCAACAGCTTTAGTTGCATTAATTTACAAATGTACATGAAGCCATACCAGTATTGGAACAGGCTTGTCCAGTGCCCAGGGTGAAAGTGAAGAACATCGCCCCCCTCAGGCATGCCTTGAAGTAGCCCCACATACCAGGCACCCAAACCAACTACCCTGTTTCTCTGAAAATAAGCCCTACCCCGAAAATAAGACCTAGCGTGAGTTTCTGGGATGGCTGCAATATAAGCCCTACCCCAAAAATAAGCCCTAGTTAAAGTCCTTGTAAAAACATGTAATCCGTTCTGTAAAAAGATTATATAATGTGCAGTGTGTCTCCCTTTTGTAACTTTATTGTGGAAAATACCTTATTTACAGCACTGCTGGGCGCTCACGTGACCCACCGGAGCTCTTCTCCTCTCCTCCCGGCTGATGTCAGCTGTTTTTTTTCAATAAAACTTTATTAAGCCCCTACCCACTGCAGTACTCAGAGTTGGGCTGACGTCATTGGGGATCTTGGCCCCTCCCTCTGCAGTATTTGGAGTAGGGAAAAAGAGCTCCAGCGGGTCACGTGAGCGGCAAGCGGCACTGTAATTAAGGTATTTTCCACAATAATGTTGCACAAGAAGACACACTGCACATGATATCATCTTTTTACAGAACGGATTACATCATTTTATAAGGTCTTCAAACAAAGGTTTATTTTTGGGATTACAGAATATCACAATGCTGACTCCAGAGCTGACAGGGGTGTAAACTTTTTTGTACATACCATAAATAAATAAGACATCCCCTGAAAATAAGCCCTAGTGTGTTTTTTGTAGCCAGAATTAATATAAGACCCGGTCTTATTTTCGTTGAAACACAGTAAAGACCTCCAGAGTGTTTGTAACAAAGCCAACAAAACAAAAATGACAGCCACTTAGATAATTTTAAAAATACGAGGGGTGTTCAAGTCAAACCGGGACTTTGAATTTTACAGGTATAAAAAGGGATGCTAGCGTGGCGGTACTATATGCAGTAGTAAGTAGCAAGTATCATCTATCACTGATAGGCGGTGCACATGTCGCGGGCCAGTCCAGAAACTGTTAATAAAGATGGCAGACAACGGTGTTAGTTTGCTTGGAACAGTGTGTGGTGATGACTCGTCCACTTTTGAACGGCACAGAAGAGTTGAAGTCTGTGCTGCTTTGAAGGAGAATTTCGACAGGGAAGGCCAGGATTTTCTGGATCGCATCATTACATGTGACGAAACCTGGGCACATTATTTCACTCCGGAATCAAAACGAACATCAAAGCATAGAAAACATGCAGACTCCACCACCAAAAAAATGTCAAACAATTGCGTCTGCAGGTAAGTGATGGCAAGTGATTTCTCGGACAACGTGGGGTTATTCATGTGGATTTTCCACCCCGTGGTGCCACTATCTGCAGTGAATATTACTATCGTGCTCTAAGTGATAGCGCTTACCCCATCTATGGTGGGCAGCACTTCACCTGGGCGACGGGCATCACTGGCAGCTTCCTCTGCTCTCCACGGTCATCATGGCAGTTTCCCTGCTCTCCACGGGCATCATGGCAGCTTCCCCTGCTCTCCACGGGCATCATGGCAGCTTCCTCTGCTCTCCACGGTCATTATCTTGGTTTCTGTTTCCTCCCTTCTCCTCTGCGGCCCATCGGGGCGCTTCTTCCTTTGGCCAATCGGGAAACAGGTCTCGGAACCGCTTCAGGATTGGAGGAGGATCAGTTTTACGATGGCAAATATTAATTCGCTTTTGTAACACACCTGGGTGGGCTCGTAGTGCAATGCTTTGCGCCCCAAGCCCACACTATTTTGAAGCCTATTAAAGCCTCTGGCTCTAATCAGGTGCTTCAACACCCCCCCCCTCCCCAGCCCCATTGGAATTCATGCATCCTGTAAGGGGCCAGACGCATGGATAGGGGGTCAGCACCTGGGCACCCCTAGTCCCATGTGTATACACGTCTGTGGAAAAACCTTCCTGGTTTGATCACTAAGGGTGTCCTGTTTTTCCAGGACAAAGCATGAGCTCATACTGCTCAACGCACTATTCACGCATAACAGGAAATTGGCTGGAAGGTATTGCCACATCCCCCTTACAGCCCGGACCTCGCTCTGAGTGATTTCCACAGTTTTTGGACCCTAAAAAGAGTTCCGCCGAGGTCAGCATTAAAACACTGATGATGAAGTGAACCAGGCTGTCCTAGGATGGTCGTACTGACAAATCTTTCTATTCCAAAACTTTCCAGGCATTAGGTAAATGCTGGGATAAGTATATAAATGTAGCAGGGATTATGTCGAAAAATAAATGCAGTTTTCACTCCTTGAAATTTTTTCTTTTATTACAGAAACTAAAAAGTCTCGATTTGACTTGAACGGCACTTGTAGCATAAGGAAAAGTGTACATGGGTGGGGCAATACATTGAAGAGTGATTTATATTGACCTGGAGCTCAATCTTAGACCCATAAGAAGCCTGTCAAAGTCTATGGCAGGCTGTGGCTACATACGCCCTGTTGGGTAGATTCAGGTAGGGGCGCCTAAAAATAGGTCGGCGTAGCCTAGCGTGTTTACACTACGCCGCCTTAAGTAAGAGAGGAAAGTACATGATTCAGAAAGCACTTACCTCCTTACTTAGGGCGGCGTAGTGTAAACACGGCGGGCGTAAGGGCGCCTAATTCAAATGGGTTGGGGGGGCGTGTTTAATGCTAATGAGGCTTGACCTCACTTTTTTGAAGTTTTTTCTTACTGCACATGCGCCGGGCACCTACATTTCCCAGGGCGCATTGCGGCTAAGTACGCCGTACGGGCCTATTGATTTCAACGCGGACATAAACGACGTAACTCCCGATTCGCGGACGACTTACGCAAATAACGTAAAAAATTCGAACCTCGCGGCGGGAACGGCGGCCATACTTTAACATTGTTATTCCACCTCATAGGTGGAATAACTTCAGGCCGCCTAAGGCCTTACGGAAACAACGTTAATCGACTGCGACGGGCTCGCGTACGTTCGGGAATCGGCGTAGAAGCTCATTTACATAATCTACGCCGGCCGCAATGGAAGCGCCACCTAGCGGCCATCCAAAAAATTGCAAGCTAAGATAGAACGGCGCAAGCCGTCGTATCTTAGATATGTTTAAGCGTATCTCTGTTTGAGCATACGCTTAAACAAACGCCGGCGTAGATTCAGAGTTAGGCCGGCTTATCTACTGATAAGCCGGCCTAACTCTTTGTGAATCTACCTATGTATGTTCAGGGACAAAGGTGCAGATCGTACTACTAAAATGCTGGGACCCACTGGACCTGTGCGCATGGAGCCTAAATAGATTGTAAACAATCGCCTTGTAAAACAAGCCATTCCGTTTAAAATAGAATTGAAAGGCAAAACATTTTTGTATAGATTTAAAAAAACATTATAAATGCCTTTGTTCCCTTTTCTGTAACTAATCACATTCCCTCTGTTCTCAGCTGCATAAGAGCTGGGGGGAGATGCACAGCACACTGAGCTTTACAGTGAATGGCTGTGCAGCAGGGGCTTATCAGGACTGATCATTGGAGGAGAGCAGGCTGAGTTCCTAGCATAGCTAGAGAACTGACCATGGTGTGCTCTCCTGCTTATTGTGGTCAGTTTTTAAGGAAAGCAAGGGGACTAGCAGGAACACCAGGGATTTCACATAAAGGATTTCAAATGAATCCCATTGGTTTTAGCTCCCTTGGCGTAGGCAAGACAGTCAAGGACCCTCCCTAGACTAGTAGGCCCCAGCAACCTCCGGGCCTACTCTCAGTTATAAAGCCTCGGGCCAGCCGGCCTCGAGACCATAAGACAACTCACGCATCACCTGAGGCCAGGAGGGCCATTTGGTTGGGATCGGAAGACCCTGCCAAACCGGTGTCCAAACCGGTGTCCGTTCCTTAAGTACCCTCCCCCAGAATGCACAGCGGGTTGACCACACCCCCTGTGCTGCTTCTGGAAAGAGGTACCCAATGCATCCAACCCTTTGCCTTTCCAACCTTGACCTGCGGTGACACCAACACCCACTGTCAAGGGGAAAATCATGCAACCCAGCTAAACTGAAACAGAACCTTAAATTTAACATAATCTTTCTGAGCCAAAATTCCCCTCAGACCACTATAATTTAACACATAGCGCCTACTCATTGGGAGCAAGGCGCTATACCTTTAATCTCGGAGTCATCAGTAAAACGAAGCCTTTCCTTTGAACCTCTAGTAAGTATTTTTCTAGAAAGTGAGTTAAAAGCTATAATAAAATAACAACAATTTTTATGCACATTTAATGTTCCTACTGAACATTGGATTTCATGTCACAACAATGCAAGATTACATTGAGATTAAAATACTGTTACGACGTGCCTCAAATTACCAAACAACATAAGAGATTCACCTTTGTCTGCTGGAATTTTCTTCGAAGATTACAACAGCAATTATGGCTGACAGACTGCGCTTAACCTTTGGAGTAAGTCCCGTAATTGGATAAATTGAATAAAGATTTCATAACAGGAACAAAGCAAACTTTGTGATTTTTTCATCACTTAATCATTATAATTTTGTTCAAGCAGCACAGTGGATTCTAAAATGAACAGTAGTGAATTTCCTGTAATTGATAGGCCCATAATATTTCATAGTTGCCCTCAACAAACAATTTGAAATTCAACCGTCCACTGATACCAGCTGAATCAAGTTATGAGGATTCCGTTCCCTGCACAAGGGACACATAAGTCATCCAGCTCAATTGTACACCTGCTAGAGGCTCAATGGCATAGATTCTAGTTCTTCTGTGCTCTGCCCCATTCCTCTTTAAAGCAGAGGTTCCGGCAATTTTTTTTTAAAAGCAGGCAGCTACAAATACTGCAGCTGCTGACTTTTAACCACTTAAGACCCGGATCAAAATGCAGGTAAAGGACCCGGCCAGTTTTTGCGAATTCGGCACTGTGTTGCTTTAACTGACAATTGCGTGGTCGTGCGACGTGGCTCCAAAACAAAACTGGCATCCTTTTCTTTCCCCACAAATAGAGCTTTCTTTTGGTGGTATTTGATCACCTCTGCGGTTTTAATTTTTTGCGCTATAAACAAAAATAGAGCAACAATTTTAAACAAAATTCAATATTTTTTCCTTTTTGCTATAATAAATATCCCCCAAAAATATATAAAAAAAACGTTTTTTTCCTCAGTTTAGGCCGATACGCATTCTTCTACATATTTTTGGTAAAAAAAATCGCAATAAGCGTTTATCGATTGGTTTGCGCAAAATTTATAGTGTTTACAAAATGGGGGATAGTTTTATTGCATTTTTAATAATAATTTTTTTTTTACTACTAATGGCGGCGATCAGTGATTTTTTTCGTGACAGCGACATTATGGTGGACAATTTTGACACATTTTTTGGACAATTGTCATTTTCACAGCAAAAAATGCTATAAAAATGCATTGTTTACAGTGAAAATTACAATTGCAGTTTGGGAGTTGACCACTAGGGGGCGCTGAAGGGGTTAAGTGTGACCTTAAGGGGTTAAGTGCGTTTCTAACTGTAGGGGGCGGGGCTGGACGTGTGACGTCATTGATCGTGTTTCCCTATATTAGGGAACACACGATCAATGACAGCGCCACAGTGAAGAACGGGGAAGCTGTGTTTACACACAGCTCTCCTCGTTCTTCAGATTCTGGGACCGATCGCGGAACTCCAGTGGCAATCGGGTCCCGCGGCCGCGGTCACGGAGCTTCGGACAGGATCGCCCGCGACCCATGGCTGGGCAGTTAAAGAGGACGTACATGTAGGTGCTTGTGCCCAGCCGTGCCATTCAGGCGGTCGTTAAGTATTTAAAATATGGACACTTACCTGTCCAGAGCGCCCACGACGTCGGCAGCCGAGGGATGAGCAATCGCTCGTCCCTTGGATGCACCCGCCGCCATCCTCGTGAGGGAATCGGGAAGTGAAGCGCTGCGGCTTTACTGCCCGGGTTCCCTACTGCGCATGCACGAGTATCTAAATTAGGTAGATACGCCGATTCAGAAAGTACGTACGCCCGGCGCATTTTTTTACGTCGTTTACGTAAGGCTTTTTCCGGCGTAAAGTTACCCCTCATAAAGCAGGGGTAAGTCATGTTAGGAAACGAACGAACAGCGTCGTATTTTACGTCGTTTGCATAAGTCGTTCGCGAATAGGGCAGTACGTAAGTTACGTTCACGTCGAAAGCATTGACAGTTTGCGGCGTAATTTGGAGCATGCGCACTTGGAAACGTTCACGGACGGCGCATGCGCCGCTCGTAAGAAACGTCAATTACGTGGGGTCACAAGTAATTTAAATAAAACACGCCCACATCATCCACATTTGAATTAGGCGGGCTTACGCCGACACATTTACACTACGCCGCCGTAACTTAGGGCGCAAGTTCTTTCTGAATACGGAACTTGCGCCCTAAGTTACGGCGGCGTAGTGTATCTGAGATACGCTACGCCCGCCGATAGATACGAAAATGTATCTGAATCTGGGCCACTGTATATAGACACCATTGCCTCTTGCACCATTATCCTATTAAGCTGCAAGGATCTAAACTAAAAATTCATAGACACTATATACAGACATCTTTGCTCTTGATTGTCTACTGTTGCTTGTAGTTCCACAGAAAGCAATATCATTAAGTCAGTGATCACTGTAAAGTCATCTCTAAGTTTATTTACACAGGAAGATTGTTTGCTGTTATTCACAACTGATTAATTCAGCTACTTTGCTTCATCATCCAAAGTCTCAATGCCTGCAAATAATCATCAAAGAGCTAGTAGAAGAACAACCCAATTGCCACACAGCAACACAGGACTACCTTACCACCTTGCCCACTTTAGACATTAGTCTTTTAGTGAAGCTCATAGAGTTATAAAAACACCAAGAACTCTCTGAAGGAGTAGATTAAATTACATTACAGTTCTCTTTGCTAAAAGTTGTATTTACTGTCTGCCTTTATGTGTGAAGAAGCAGTTGAGAGGGGTCTGACACTTATAGGAGCCATTCCTCTTCTCTCCTGTTGTCACGTACCTGGTAGTGGAGGCCAACGTGCAGGGAGCGGCCTCTCGTAAGCCTCTGACTCAGGAGCCCCTGGTAGAGCAGACAGGGGGTCAAGAGTTCAGAGGGGCACAAGCGCCTGAAAGTAAGCTGAGTAGCGGGCCGGATGCGGCAGCAGGAATGTGCACCAAGGTCCTGGCAGGATGCCAACGGCAAGCTGGAGTAGAGGTGTGGCACTTGCGGAACAGGAAACAAGCAGGTGAGGCAGACCGGGTCAAACACAGGCGGGAAGATCAGAAGCCAGAGCAAAGTCCAAAGGGGTAGTCAAAGTTCAGGCCGGGTAGGTATAACAGGCGGGCAGAGAACAGAGCGAGGGACTGAGCAGGTGCAGGTGCGGTGGTCAGACGTAGCCGGGGTCAGGGGCAGGTTGCAAGCAGGAGAGGTCAGAGGAAGCCGGGTCAGGTAATCAGGATACAAACAGGTACACAGGTGCAGGATACTCCAGGGATACGCTGTAGACTGGACAGCAAGTTGGTGAGGGATCAGGCTGCTTAAATAGGGAGCTTTGGCAACAAACGCCGTCATCGCGCGCGCTTCCGCCGCCAACGCACGCCACCGCGCACGCGCCGGGACTGAATTCTCCTGCCATTGTCACTGATGCTGGAACGCCTTCCATGACACCTGTTCACATACGTATTAGATGTGCTTGGTTGAGCACAGAAGTTTTAGTTCTTACTGATAAAATGTTCAATATTTGATATGTAATTGCCATTTGGTTATTGATTATGGTCCTATAAGGGATACCATTCGAAACTGTAATGCCCTGTACACACGATCGGTTCATCCGATGAAAACGGTCTGATGGATTTTTTCATCAGATATCTGATGAAGCTGACTTTCATCAGTCATACCTACACACCATCAGTTAAAAAAACGATCCTGTCAGAACGCGGTGATGTAAAACACAACGACGTGCTGAGAAAAAGTTCAATGCTTCCGAGCATGCGTCGACTTGATTCTGAGCATGCGTGGATTTTTAACCGATGGACGTGCTCACAGACGATGTTTTTTTTAACCATCAGATAATTTTAAAACAAGTTCCTAGTTTTTTCACCGATGGATAAAAAAACGATGGGGCCCACACACGATCGGTTCGTCTGATGAAAACGGTCCATCAGACCGTTTTCATCAGACGAACCGATCGTGTGTACGCGGCATAACAGTTCATATTGCTCACCTTTGGATGCTTTTGTCTTATCAGTAAACATACCTTTCCGTTTACCACAGTTGTGTTTCTTCTCTACTGCTGTGTTTTGCACTAATACTGGATATTAGGTGTGTCGAGGGGTTGGGACTGTTTTTGGGGTTGAGTGGCAGAGTACAGAACCAAATATACTTAAGCGCTACATGTGGTGAACTGTGTCCCAGGTCGGAGGGCATACCTCCCAACTGTCCCTAATTTCGAGGGACTGTCCTTCATTCAGAATAAAATCCCTCTGTCCCTCATTCTTCCTCATTTGTGCCTCATTTTGGTCTGATCTATATAGTTGTATGTAAATAAGAAAAACTCACTACTTAGCTATCAAAAAGTGTTTCCCAGTGCCAAACCTTTCATCCAATTTCTAAACTGCTGCATTTGTAAATTCCAAAAGCCAATATAAAGGCATAGTAGTGGTAAAAAAACAAAAAAAGCACCTGTGGGTTTAACCAATAATTTTTTTGAACAATTGGCTCCATGAACATCGGATAATGGAAGTGATGTCGATCACCTCCTCCACCGCCGCCATCTCTTCTGGAGTGAGTTCCGGGTATCGCTGCTCCGGCGCTGTGACTGGCCAAAGCAGCAGATGACGTCACTCCTGCGCATGCGCGCAGGAACCTCTAGTGACGGCACGATCACCATCACTAACGGCACGCTCAGTGCGCCTGCGACATTGTCTACGGCGCGCATGTAAAGGTTTACAACCACTTTAAGTGTAAATGTCATGCTTTTTTTTTATTACAAGTGTAGCGCTACCCCCTCAGAAGCCGCTGATTGTTGTTGGGATCGGCATATTAAGTTACCTCTTACCGTTGTCTAGGGGTGAAGTTGATGAGTAGATTAGTGAGCGAATGTCCAGACAATTAATGAAGGTTTTCTGAATGCTTTATTATCGGGCCCAACATGACCAACATCAACATGAGGTAGAGAGAAAAGGTTGATGAAGCAATAGAGAACTTTGCAGTATCAGGCCTGGATATGAGAAAGAGCAATCCTGCTCTCAGTAGTAGTAGATACGGTTCGTCGCCACTCTAGCCAGAATGGGTGAAGTGCCTCCGGACAGACTCCTGCCACGAGCCTGGCAGCCGAAGCGCCACTTTAAGGTTGCTGGGAGGAACAGGTCTCTGCCACAGACCTGGCTCTAGGGACCTCTGCCACAGGCCTAGTACTTGGATGAGCTAAATGGATTAAGCAAATCCTCCCAGTAGATTAGATTAGGGTCACCGGGTGACAGTTGAAGTGTACATGTCAATGTCCCGGTCCGCAGATCCCCGATGGTTCGTTCAAGCCCCTCAGAAAACCTGAATAATTCACAAATTATGAATGGGAGCAAAATAACTCCCATTCCCCACTAACTTTAGCGTAGTGCCCATACTGAAAGTAAGGGGGCGCTACACAAGGAATGTTTACATTCCTTATAATAGGAAAAAAAGTGATCCAATTTTTTTTTTAAGGAGACAGTGTAAAAATAAAAAATAAGAAGTAAAATAAAAATAATAATAAAAAATAATAATTTAAAGCGCTCCATCCCAACTTGCTTGCGCCCAGAAGCGAACGCATACGTAAGTCGCGCCTGCATATGTAAACAGTGTTCAAACCACACATGTGAGAAATTGCCTCGATCATTATAACAGCTTAGTCTTCCTGGTAAGAGTTTTAGTATTTTTTACATTTATTTATAATGGAAACTGGTGGTAGGCCGGACGTTATGGTATCGACCATCCATTATAGTCCTCAAAGTCAGAGCAGAACTGTGTACTCTTCTGTCCAATTAAAAACCTTTAATATGGAAGGACATGTTCCCGTTAGAACCTTGATGAAATTGAATAAATATAATTTGCTTGATTTTAATTTTAATCTTATAGCTGAGAAAATCTTGTCAGTACCAAAAGTTGCTAATGCAGATACTTTGATAGATGAAAAAACCCCAGCCCATAAACAAATTAATTCTACAATAAAAGGAGGACTTCTTAATGCGCGGTCTGCGGTAAAAAACGTGACAGCCATTTATGACACCTTATTAGAGTATGATTTAGATTACCTGCTAATCACGGAAACCTGGTTCTCTCCAGCTTCCCCGCCCAGACTGGACGAATTGGTCCCGCCTGGGTATAAGCTACTATCATGTGACCGTAGCTCGGGGAGAGGTGGAGGAACTGCCTGCATATACAAGGCTAAGTTGAAAATTATAAAAACTTGCACGCAGGATTCTTATGCGTCTATGGAGACACTTTTCCTGCAGTGCAACTTGAGCCCTGAAGTAACCATAGGAATGGCAGTGATTTATCATCCTCCTAACGCTAAAGCTAGGTTTGGCGAGGAGATGTGCGAACTCCTAACGACTCAATCCCTGCGATATGCCCAATCTATAGTCTTGGGAGATTTCAATTGCTGGGCTGACGATGTAAATAATTCGGAAGCCCAGCAGTTAATTGCATTTGCAAACTCCATTGGCTATAGCCAAGATGTCATAGGGGCTACTCATAAAGCGGGCCACACCCTGGACTGGCTTCTCCAGTCAGGATGTATAGAGAAAGTACATCCCCCGAAAGAGATTATATGGAGTGATCACAAATTAATATTATTTGATCACAGCCATAAATTTCTCAAAAAGTCACCTCATGTTCCTAATAGGAACAGTATTCCAAAATTTTCGAGAAATCTCACTAAAATATCTGTTAAGGCTTTTAGTAACCACTTCCTGTTGAATATTGATAAGGCATCGTTTGAGTCCACTAAAGTCGCAGCTGAGAAAATAAATTTTTTCAATACGGCTATTACAAAAGCGCTCGACTACTTAGCCCCCCTAAAGAGAAATCATTGCATTAGGCAAGCAAATAATAATCCCCTCTGGTTTACCCAGGTGACCAGAAGTTTAAAATGGAAGTGCAGAGCAGCGGAGAAGGCGTGGAGAAAAAATCCGGTGCCCGCCTCCAAGGAGGTATATACCGCAGCCCTGAGGAACTATAAACTAGGGATAAAAAACGCCAAAAAGCAGTTTTTCTCTGAAAAAATTGCTAATGCTAAAAATGCAGCAGCTGAACTCTTTAGAGTTGCGAAAAATCTAGCTAATCCAGCATGTAGACAGCCGGAAGAAGAAGCTTCACCAGAGTTTTGTAATATTTTATCAAATTATTTTAATGAAAAGATAGAAATTATTAGGAATAATATCAAAGTAGTAGATATTGAGGAATATTGTCCCATCTATGAAGGTACAAGATTCTCTAGTTTTGTGGACGTCTCTACTTTAGATATTCTGAATATCCTCAAGTCTCTTAGAGCCTCGTCCTCATCATTTGATCCTTGCATTGCGCAACTAGTGAAGGACGCCGCAGAGACATTGGCCCCCTTTATTGCCGACATTGTAAATACTTCCTTCTCCACTGGAACAGTGCCGGGTATTCTGAAGCGGGCGGTGATTATTCCCCTGCTGAAGAAAGCTAACCTGGCACGCTCCGCGTTGAGCAATAATCGTCCCATTTCAACTCTACCATTTCTGGCAAAAATCATGGAACGAGCCGCAGTGTGGCAAATTCAGCCCCATCTCGAGTCCAATTCCATTCTCGATGATTTTCAATCTGGATTCCGACCAGGAAGAGGTCCTGAAACCGCCTTGACCAAAGTCCAGGATGATCTACTCTGGGCCCTGAACAGAAATGAGGCTTCGGCCTTGGTATTTCTGGATCTGTCAGCAGCATTCGATACCATCGATCATTCTAGACTGTTTGATCGATTAGGGACTGTGGCAGGCATTGATGGTATAGCATTGGCATGGATGACCTCATTTCTGCTGGACAGGGTTCAGAGAGTAAGGCTGGGACTGCACTGCTCTTCTGATAGACCCCTGTCCTGTGGAGTCCCTCAAGGGTCGGCGTTATCGCCGCTCCTGTTCAACATCTATATGAGGCCTCTGCTATATATCATCCGCCGCCACAACCTATCTTTTCATGTCTACGCTGACGACACCCAGTTCTACATTCCTCTGCCCAGGGATGGGGGGGCACAGATAACTCTGGCCACCTGCCTGGAGGAAATTCAAGCCTGGATGGCCAATTATCTTATGCTCAATGGCTCCAAGACTGAGTGCATGGTTTTATGCAATCAGCCATGGTCGGGCGGTTTCCCTACCTGGCCGGACTCGTTTTCATCGGTCCCAGTGCCAGTCACCCAGGTTAGGGATTTGGGAATCATCTTGGACGAGAGATTGACGCTACGACCACAGGTAAACCAGGTGGTGAGTTCTTGTCACTTCCACTTGAAACTCCTGAGGTCGACTTTTCGCTTCATTAAAGAATCGCATAAGATCTCCATGGTCAATGCCATTATCGGAAGTCGATTAGATTATTGTAACGCTTTGTACCTGGGTTTACCTAATAACATCATGCACAAATTACAGCTTATTCAGAATGCCGCTGCAAGGCTACTCACGGGTGTTGGTCGTCGTGACCACATCACGCCATCGCTGAGAGCCCTGCATTGGCTACCCGTGAAGGAACGGGTTCTGTTTAAGACTGGATGCATGGTGCACAGGGCTACCCATGGCAAGGGGCCAGTGTACCTGCAGGAAAAATTCACCAAGTATGTGCCCAACCGTACCTTAAGGTCGGCTAATTTGGAAACTTTGGTGATTCCTAAATTTCGTAAGAAAAAATGCGGAGGGAGGATGAGTGCGGTCCAGGGAGCACAGTTTTGGAACTCCCTGCCTCTAAAATTAAGGCTTGAGAATGATCTTTTTAAGTTCAGGAAGCTTTTAAAAACTGAGCTTTTCAGTCTAGCCTATGGAATTACATAGGTTTTTATAGTTGATCTGTTCCGCTGCCTGTGTGTGTTTTTTTTGGTTGTTGCTGTATTGTTGTTCTCGGCGCATCGAGGCCCACGGGTAACTGACTGCGTTTTGTACTTTTTTTGTACTTTTAAGAATTTTAATAAATAAATAAATAAATAAATTAGAGCAAGAGCAATAATTCTAGCAAAAGACCTTCTCTGTAACTTAAAACTGGTAACCTGTAGACATTTTTAACCATCGCCTATGGAGATTTTTGAGGGTGAAAGTTTGTTGCTATTCCACGAGCGGGTGCAATTTTAAAGCATGACATGTTTTGTATCAATTTACTTGGCGTGACATTATCTTTTACAATATAAAAAAAACTAGGCTAACTTTACCGCTTTCTTATTTTGTAATTAAAAAAAGTGTATTTTTTCCCAAAAAAGTGCACTTGTAAAACTGCTGCACAAATACGTGTGACAGAAAGTATTTCAACGACCGCCATTTTATTCTCTAGGGTTTTATTAAAAAAATATATATTTGGGGGTCCTAAGTAATTTTCTAGCAAAAAAAAAAATATATAATTTTAACTTGTAAACAACAAGTTTGAAAAATAGGCCTAGTGGTTAAGGGGGGAATGGCAGGGGATGTGTCCTATGCCTACATACATTTCCGGATAGGTGTCCCTTATTCCCATTATAGAAAATGTGGAGGTATGTAAGGGTACTCCTTCAAGTCTGCAAGTCTGCTGCAAGTTCTGGTTCAGTTATGTTGTGCAATAGTCATCCCACCACAGGGGGCACTGTGGCTGAATTTTTATGCTGTAGACTCGCAGAGCTCTTGCTGTAGACTCACCACTACAACTTTTCTCTTGCTAGAGACTTGCCATGCAAATTTGCCGCAAATTTGAAAAATGCCAACTAGAACTTGTGGTTCAAGTGCTCTGCAAGTGTACAACTTGCCAATGAAAATGTGCAGCAAGTTAACAGACTTACAATTCAACACAGCCACAAATGTGTTGCAAGTTATTCTTGCTATCTGGGAAACTGGCCATAGATGGATCAAAATTTGACCAGTTTAGCATTTCTATCCATCTATGGCCTTTATGCTGGGCTGTAAAGTTCAAGAGGTTGATACCAAGTCAAATACAGGTACACTAGCTGAATTTAACCACTTCCATACAGGGCACTTACGCACCTTCCCGCCCAAGCCAATTTTCAGCTTTTTAGCACTGTCGCAATTTGAATGACAATTGCGCGGTCATGCTACACTACCCAAACAAAATTGGCGTCCTTTTTTCCCCACAAATAGAGCTTTCTTTTGGTGGTATTTGATCACCTCTGCGATTTTTTTTTTTGCGCAACAACTAAAAAAAGACTGAAAATTTTGAAAAAAAATAAAGTTTTTATTTTTTCTGTTAATTTTTTATAAATAAGTACGTTTTCTCTTTCAATTACAGGCACTGATATGGCGGCACTGATGGGCACCGATGAGGTGGCACTGATGGGCACCGATAAGGTAGTACTGATGGGCACCGATGAGGTGGCACTGATAGGCGGCGCTGGTTTGCGGCACTGATGGGCGCTGGTATGCGGCACTGATGGGCACTCATAGGCGGCACTGATGGGCACTCATAGGCGGCACTAATTGGAGCGGCACTGATGGGCACTCATAGGTGGCACTGAAGGGCACTCATAGGCGGCACATATGGGCACTCATGGGCAGCACATATGGGTGGCACTGATGGGTACTTATGGGTGGCACTGATGGGTACTTATGGGTGGCACAGATGGGCACTGATAGGTGGGCACTGGGCATGGATTGGCACTGTGGGGTGGCACTGATGGACACTGTGGGGTGGCACTGATGGACACTGAGGGGTGGCACTGATGGATCCATGTTGCCAATCAGTGCCCATTTGTGGGCACTGATTGGCATCTTTTTTTTTACTGTCTTTTTTTTATTTATATATTTTTTTTGCCCATTTTTTTTTTTTTAATTCCCTGGTGGTCCAGTGTGACGATCCGAGGGGGGGGCTGTGCTGATAAACAATCAGCGCGAACCCCCCCTGTCAGGAGAGCCGCCGATCGGCTCTCCTCTACTCGCGTCTGTCAGACGCGAGTGAGGAAGAGCCATCAACAGCTCTTCCTGTTTACATCGTGATCAGCCGTGATTGGACACGGCTGATCACGTGGTAAAGTGTCTCCGTGAGAGACTCTTTACCGAGATCGGTGTTGCGGGGTTTCAGACTGACACCCCGCAACAACGATCGCCGCGATTCGCGCCCCCGGGGGCGCGCAGCGGCTCAATATCCTGAGGACGTCATATGACGTCCAGTCAGGATTAAGCAACCACTTTGCCGCCGTCAATCTGTCATTGGCGGGCGGCAAGTGGTTAAAAATACATTTAAAACATTATTAACCACTTAAGCCCCGGACCAATATGCTGGCTAAAGACCCAAGGGGTTTTTACAGTTCGGGACTGCGTCGCTTTAACAGACAATTGCGCGGTCGTGCGACGTGGCTCCCAAACAAAATTGGCGTCCTTTTTTCCCCACAAATAGAGCTTTCTTTTGGTGGTATTTGATCACCTCTGCGGTTTTTATTTTTTGCGCTATAAACAAAAATAAAGCGACAATTTTAAAAAAAATGCAATATTTTTTACTTTTTGCTGTAATAAATATCCCCCAAAAACATATATAAATTTTTTTTTTCCTCAGTTTAGGCCGATACGTATTCTTCTACCTATTTTTGGTAAAAAAAATCGCAATAATCGTTTATCGGTTGGTTTGCGCAAAATTTATAGCGTTTACAAAATAGGGGATAGTTTTTTTGCATTTTTATTTTTTTTATTTTTTTTACTAGTAATGGCGGCGATCAGCGATTTTTTTCGTGACTGCGACATTATGGCGGACACTTCGGACAATTTTGACACATTTTTGGGACCATTGCAAAAAATGCATTTAAATTGCATTCTTTATTGTGAAAATAACAGTTGCAGTTTGGGAGTTAAACACAGGGGGCGCTGTAACATTTAGGGATCACCTAGTGTGTGTTTACTAGTGTAGGGGGGTGTGGCTGTAGGACTGACACCATCGATCGAGTCTTCCCTATAAAAGGGATCACTCGATCGATGCGCTGCCACAGTGAAGCACGGGGAAGCCATGTTTACACACGGCTCTCCCCGTTCTTCAGCTCCGGGGAGCGATCGCGATGGAGCGGCTAAAAACAAATAGCCGCGCCGTCGTCCGGGATCGCTCCCCGAGCGGACTCGCCCTCCGAATGTACCGGGGGGGGTCCCAATCGGACCCCCCACCCACGTCTAGCAGAGGACGTACAGGTACGTGGATGTGCCTGTCCGTGCCATTCTGCCGACGTAAATGTACATGAGGAGGTCGGGAACTGGTTAACTACTTGCCGACCAGCCGCCGCAGTTATACGGCGGCAGTTCGGCTCCCCTTCACAAATAAACATATCCAGGTGTTAGAATGGCCAAGTCAAAGTCCAGACCTGAATCCAATCGAGAATCTGTGGAAAGAACAGAAAACTGCTGTTCACAAACGCTCTCCATCCAACCTCACTGAGCTCGAGCGGTTTTGCAAGGAGGAATGGGCAAAAATTTCAGTCTCTCGATGAGCAAAACTGATAGAGATATACCCCAAGCGACTTACAGCTGTAATCGCAGCAAAAGGTGGCGCTACAAAGTATTAACTTAAGGGGGCAGAATAATTTTGCACGCCCAATTTTTCAGTTTTTTTATTTGTTAAAAAAGTTTGAAATATCCAATAAATTTCGTTCCACTTCATGAATGTGTCCCACTTGTTGTTGATTCTTCCAAAAAAATTACAGTTTTATATCTTTATGTTTGAAGCCTGAAATGTGGCAAAAGGTCGCAAAGTTCAAGGGGGCCGAATACTTTCGCAAGGCACTGTATGTCTCCTCTGGATAGATGTCCATGCAGTTTGTGAGGTCAGGCAGCTACTGTTAGATGGAGGTGACCTCTGACCCCCTGACACTGAATGAAATGTCAGGCATGTAAAGTATGTAAAGCTAAATAAGTAAGTAAGTAAAAGGTAAGACTAAACAATCATATGCTTTTAAGACTAAATATTTTAGTTTTTATAACTGCACCCATATATATTTAGAAACACAACTGGTAGGAATAAATCTCTATGCCTGCAGATATCTGACCAATGAAGCCAGCAAGTGTGTACTGCTGTATAAGGCCCCTTTCACACAGGCGGATAGAATTCAGAATTAAGCTGCTGGTAGATGAAGTTAACTACCGCACCTAAACTCACACAATGTTTTCCTATGGCCCCATTTATACACTGCGTTTAGCGATGGTTTCATACATGGGGTTTTGAAGAAATAAATTTGACTACGTCCAGGACTGATTTAGCACAGCTATCTGTACATAACTGCAGGTAATCACAGTGTACTATTTCACCTGAGGATATCAGCGGCAACAAGGAAAGAAAAACAACAGGAAGCACATCATAAATGTCAAGAATGCTCCATCGCAGCTAAATGCAGCCACATGTAAACGCACGTAAACGCTGCTAATCGCAATGTACAACTGCAAGTGATCGCTGTGCCTGGAGTCTTGGATGTTCAAAATAACAAAACATGCTTTTAACAGCGGCAGAAGAGCCGCCCATGTGAAAGAGGCCTAAATGTTGCCGCATTAACCTCCGTAATATTTACAGAATTCACCTTTTCTTAACTAACGACACCACAAAACAATTATTCACTCCTTGGTATTATCCCGCCTTGACTACTGCAACTCCCTTCTAGCTGGCCTACCTTTACACAGGCTATCCCCCAATCCATTATGAATGTTGCTGCTAGACTGATACATCTTACAAACTTATCCGTGAATGCTGCTCCTCTCTGCCAATCTCTTCACTGGCTTCCCCTAGCCCAGGTGTGCCCAACCAGTGGCCTGGGGGCCACATGTGGCCCGCGGAGCCCTCTGATGTGGCCCACGACCTCCTGCTCTGGAATGGAATAAAATAGAATATGTAAAAATAAATACTGCGCATATCCTGTGAAATAGAAAAGCAAGCAACTAACCGTGTTATACTACACAAACCAAGAATAAAGAAAAAACAAGCTGCGCTAAATTAAAAAATTGTTAGTAAAAATATGCACTTACAGCATGTAGAATGCAAGATAGCATTAAAAAGAATCGAGCCGGCCGGCTCCTCAATTCGCCTGCCTGTGTCTTCCGGGTTAGCTGAGTGCGGTGACGTCAGAACGTCGCTTACCCAACGTTTCGTCTCGAATGGACGTGGTCACGTCCATTCGAGACGAAACGTTGGGTAAGCGATGTTCTGACGTCACCGCGCTCAGCTAACCCGGAAGACACGGGCAGGCGAATTGAAGAGCCGGCCGGCTCGATTCTTTTTAATGCTATATTGCATTCTACATGCTGTAAGTGCATATTTTATTCCTTTCATTAAATTTATCGTGGATTTTATGCTATGTGCGTTTCCTCTCCTTTTTTGCACATCCTGAACATCCATCCATTGAGGCTGATGATCGATGTTATAAGCGGTACATACTTCATCAACACACATGCTTTATTTGACCTCCTGTAACAAGGGGTCAACACCAGCTGGTAAGGGTCAGCATTTTTTGAGGTGGAGGTGTTTATCCTGTCATCACTTTCTGGGTTGTTACATACTTCTTCACCACTTGGAGCTTGGAAACCCTACTTCCTGGTTACTTCTTTTTCCGGACACTGCAGTTTATTATTTGTTTTGGCACCATACATATGGACTTTCAGCTGGAAAATCATAGATTTTATAGCTCTATTTGTGTCCATTCTTTCCCTGGGTCAATGTTTATGTTACTTATTTGTTTAGTCACAGATTTGTACCACACAGGTATTCATGTTTGTTAGTTTTTACTAACAATTTTTTAATTCAGCGCAGCTTGTTTTTTCTTTAATAAAATAGAATACTGTTATTAAAAGGTACATTTTTTTATTACTAAAATCACAGCGTGTGTGTATATATGGGAATATCTGTTCTGCAGTGGTCACTGGGTTGCTTTCAAACTGATCCACAGGTGCAGAGAAGTACACCTGCGGGTTACCTGCACTGAGCCATAGACTTCTATTACCTGTGAGTTTGGTGTTCTGAGAGTAGAGTGGGCTCTATAGAGCCAAGTGGGCTGCCATCCACCCACTCCACTCATTGTGGCCCGCGACCAGTTACCAAGCTGCTTAAGTGGCCCTTGCTCTTCAAAAGGTTGGGCACCCCTGCTCTAGCCCTATGTATAAAATTCTAAATACTCACAACAACATATAAAGCTATACACAATACTGCTCCTCGGCTACATCACCAATCTCATCTCGAGATATCTCCCAAATCGTCCACCCGCTCCTTCCAAAACATCTTGCTCTCTAGTTCCTTTGTCACCTCCTCCTGTGCTTGCCTTCAGAACTTCTCCAGAACCTCCTATCCTCTGGAAACTCCCTACCCCAGTATGTTCCGTTAGCTCCTACCCTGTCCACCTTTAGACAATGCTTGAAATCTTGTTTATTCAGGCAAGTCTACCTAACCTCCACCTAACAACTGTACTTGGTTCACCTCCATCAGATCATCCCCTGCAGCTATTACCTTTTGTACCACCTTCCCAGTTCAGCACAAATCAACACAACTATGGTTCATATAGTGCAGGATTATGTGAATGAGCCCTTATTGAGCCCTTATGAGCTTATTGAGCCCTTATTATGAATATTATTCTAATAGGTTTATATAGCGCCCACAGTTTGCGTAGCGCTTTACAATATAAAAGGAGACAGTAAAATTACAATACATTTTAATACAGAAGAAACAGGAGGGGGTCTGCTCATGGAGTTTACAATCTAAAAGGATGAGGTGCAGTCAGTGCAGTGCAAAAAAAAGCAGCATGCCTACATTTATATGCAACCCACCTCAACGTAATGTTGTGGTGTGACCAGAGCACAGACAAAGCAAGTGTATTCTATGTGCCCATGTGGTGAGCCTGATATGATCTGTGCAGTTTAACATAGGTCAACACACATGTTGTGAATGACCCCCGTTTGACTATTTCACCTTTACTAGTGTAGCGCCTGGCTACTTTCATAGCAGGTGCTCTTATAAATTTAGAAAGGGGTCAGAGAGTTAATTGACTCTGACCAGGTTTATTTGGCTAAATTTAAGGCCTCTGTTCCAGCTCTGGCTGTACTATGTGCCTATCCTCCTGTCTGGGGACTTCAGGTACCCCCGAGCGGTAGGTGGCAGCAGTAGAATCAGGGTCGTGTGGATATTTTAGGGGGCAGACGCCATTGGCTCAGGTCATCGCCGCCCTGCCGCCTTCCACCTTGGCAGTCGTCCCTCCATCCCCGTGTGTGGCCCTCCTGGCCGGGATGTGTGTGTGTTGCAGTGTTCCTGGCTCCGGGACCACGTTGATCCGGAGCATTGATCTACTTCGTAGGCTCAGTAAGCAGACTGAGTCTACAATTTACAAGTGGTCCTGTGCTGTCCATCCAAAGTGGGAGGAAGCTGATTGATGGAGAACCTGTCTGGGGAACACCGAGCATGAGGCTGGGCAGTTTGTATCTGAGAGGCTGGACGATGGTTGCCTATCAGTTTCCTGACGCAACTAAAGCTGTTAGAGGGAGATCCGGGTGCTGAATCCAGTTGAGAAGGATTTTGGACCAAGATTGTCTCAACCTTTAGGAGGGTCTGTGGCAGAGACTTTAACCTAAAGTTCCGAGTGACACTCTGGCTGCTAGGCTGGTGAGAGAAGCCTATCCAGGTGCACTATACCCGCCCTCGCTAGGGTGGCGAAGAAGTTTCTTTTGGAAGCAAGACTGTTTCCAGTACCAGTTAACTCTGAATCCGCCATTTCCATTTCTTCTATGCTTCACTTATTTCAATTTCTATTGTTTTTACCCGGCTGGGTAATAAAACCACAGAAAAGACACCTGTCGTGTGGATACTGACTTTATTACAGCTCTCATCCAGTACCCTAGACGGCGGGAAGACAGAGGTAACGTGCCACCCAAATCAAACCAGCAGCTCCTATGGGGGTAGTGCTATACAAGTTATGTTCAGATCCTAGTCCAAACCCACGTGAGTGAGCCTGCCAGGAAGCTGTCATTGTACTGGGCCAATCATCTGCAGCTGGGACATTGCCAGTCCTGCAGATGCAGGTATTCTTATGCCATGTACCCACGACCGTTTTTCATGACGAGAAAAATGCAATTTTTTTAATTGGTCGTGAAACACGGTCATGTGTAGGCTCCAGAGCATTTTTCACATCGTTGTTTTTCTCGGTGTGAAAAGCGGTCGTGTGTAGGCTTTAACGACGGGGAAAAAAATGCGCATGCTCAGAAGCAAGTTGTGAGAAGGGAAATTTGCATAATCAGCCCAAAGGGTGGCGCCATTCAAATGGAATTTCCCCTTTATAGTGCAGTTATACGCGTTGTACGTCACCGCGCTTTGCTCAAGCATTTTTTATCACGAGCGTGTGTATGCAAGGCAGGCTTGAGAGGAATCACGTCAAGAAAAACTTCGTTTTTTTCCATGACATGAATAACGGTCATGTGTACGCGGCATTAGGGTCACGTATACATGGGGCTGTGGGGCAGGGAATGCCTCCTCCACTTAGGACCGGTGTTCTGCCGAATAAGTTCCGTCCAGCAGATAAGGACCCCCTTGTACTGCGCAGGCACAGCGCTGAGTCTCCGAAAATAGCCGAACATGTAGAGCTGAGTGGCAGCTCTACACAGCGCATGCGCAATGACTATCACATATGCCACGCTCCCGATGCTAGTGCTACTCTGCAAGGGACGGGGGTGATTTTAACAATTAAGTACACATCTTAGGGGGGCGTGTTGGCCATCTGAGTTTAATATGCAAAACCACCCATGAATATTGCCATTGCAAAACCCACCCATCAACATGCCCCACTAAGGCCCCATACACACGATAGAATCCATCCGCTGAAAAATCCCAGCAAATGGATTTGAGCGGATAGATCCTATGGTGTGTACACTCCAGCGGATCTGTTTCCGCGGATATTTCTCCCCTGGGATGGATTCCAGCAGATCGAATATTTGCTGACATGCTAAACAAATCTATCTGCTGGAATCCATCCCAACGGATGGATCCGCTGGTCTGTATAGACTCACCGGATCCATCCGTCCAAAAGGATCCCCCGCATGCGTCGTAATGATTCGACGCATGCGTGGAATTCCTTATATGACAGCGTCGCGCACGTCGCCGCGTCATAATCGCGGCGACGGCGCGACACGTCATCGCCAGAGGATTTCGGCGCGGATTTCAATGCGATGGTGAGTACACTCCATCGCAGAGAAATCCGCTGAAATCCTCGAGAGGATTTATCCGCGGAAACGGTCCGCTGGACCGTATTCGCGGATAAATCCTCTCGTGTGTATGGGGCCTAAGACGTGTACTTTATTGTTAAAATAACCCCCGCCCCTTGCAGAGTAGCACTAGCATCGGGAGCGTGCAGCATATGTGATAGGCATTGCGCATGCGTCATGTAGAGCTGACTCTCATGTTCAGCTATTTTCGGAGACTCTGCGCCGCGCCTGCGCAGTACAAGGGTTCAGATTAGGATCCAAACACGCCCAAGTTCATCCCCAATCTTTACCAGTTCCTTATCTGTCCCTGCCTTTTATCTTCTGCCTGTATGGTGTCTTTAAGCGTGTGCTCAACATTTGATCCTACATGCTGAAAATGTATACGTAGGTAAGTTGATGCTTACTGGGTGGGTGGTGACGGTCCAGGAATATTCTGGGGAAAAATGGTCACAGCTCAGAGATTCCCCTTTGATGCCTAGAACAAAAGTTCTTCCTGCAGGACATACCCCTGTAACAAGAGCTGGTGAATCCTGAGCTCTTACTAGACATCTGCTGTTATGTAAGCCTGGAATGAGTGACCAGCCAACATTGACAAGTATAGTCATATCCTTTGTACTATTTAAAGGCTAATACTAATACATCTAGCGCATGTGTGTAATTCTATTTTTATATCTATATAAATCAGCAGGCATACATATTTATTCTGTAAAAAAAATGTTGCACTGTTCCTTTAAATAACTGATTTAACAATAATTGTGCTCATAAATTATCTATATAAGAAAAAAATGATGATGTAAGTGTAAATATGTGTTGCCTCCTATCACTCATATGCAAGAAACTTAAAGATGTTTTTTTTTTTAAATAACAAACATGTTATACTTACCTCCACTGTGCAGCTCGTTTTGCACAGAGTGGCCCCGATCCACGTCTTTTGGGGTCCCTCGGCGTCTGTCTCAGCTCCTCCCCGCTTCTGGTAACCCCCCTGGGAAGCACTCTCCCAAGAGGGTTACCTTGCCGGCACGCTCCTGAGTCCTGTATCCGGCGTCCATAGCCGCGGACTACAGGACTCGGCCCCGCCCCACAGCCCTCGCGACATTGGAGTTGATTGACAGCAGCGCAAGCCAATGGCTGTGCTGCTATCAATCTATCCAATGAAGAGCAGGCCGAGAAGAGCCAAGAAGCAAGCGCGTTCCCGATGCGAGACTTTCGAGGGCTCAAGTAAGTAAACAGGGGGGCGGTAAGTAGCGGATGTTTTTTCACCTTAATGCATAAGATGCATTAAGGGGAAAAAACATGAAGGTTTACAACCCCTTTAAAAGTCCATCGTGTATCACATAGCTCCCAACTGTCCCTAAGTTCGAGGGACTGTCCCTGATTTGGAGAAATGTCCCTCTGTCCCTCTTACCCCCTCATTTGGGTCTGATCTAGGGGCGAAACAACGAATCGATTTATCCACAACTAATCGATTATGAAATGAATTGATTACTATTTTCATAATCGATTAATCGGCCAGTAACATAATGGGGTTAAAAAAAAAAAAAATGAGCCCTTTATAGTACAAAAAGAGAAAATCGCTACTATAAATATTACTTTCACTGTCCCACAGTAAAAAATTAACCCCTTACAGTAGCAAATATTTGCTCTTTTTGTACTAATTTTAGTTTTTTAACCCCATTATGTTGCTAAACATTTCAGGTCTGGGTTCACACCTCTGTGTTTTTTTTGTGCTTTTTGCAGAAGCACGCTACGGTTCATTAATGTCGCGTACACATGATCGGAATTCTGCTCAAGCTTGGCTTGCATACACACGGTCACACAAAAGTTCTCCGAACTTTCGACCGTTAAGAACGCGGTGACGCCTCTCATGTCATATTACCCCCATCATACACTCCACACCCCTTTCGTGTCATACTACCCCCCACCATACACTCCGCACCCCTCTCATGTCATATTACCCCCCACCATAAACTCTGCACTCCTCTCATGTCATATTACCCCCATCATACACTCCACACCCCTCTCGTGTCATACTACCCCACACCATACACTTTGCACCCCTCTCATGTCATATTACCCCCCACCATAAACTCTGCACTCCTCTTATGTCTTACTACCCCCCACCATACACTCTGCACCCATCTCGTGTCATACTACCCCCCACCATACACTCTGCACCCATCTCGTGTCATACTACCCCCCACCATAAACTCTGCACCCCTCTCATGTCATATTACCCCCCATCATACACTCCACACCCCTTTCATGTATATACTACCCACCACCATACACTCTGCACCCCCCGCTCATGTGATCACTACCGACCACTCACTGTGTTCATTTAGAAAAGGAAGGGGCTGGTAAATTACATATTTCCTGAAGATCCCCCAAAGCAGTCAGTGGGAGAGAATAGGAGGGAAGTCGGAAGCGCTGTGTGCCCCCCCCCCTGTGTGCCTAGAGCTGCATCTGCATGGGACACGTTCACATCCATACATTTTTCAGCTGCTGTGTATTTGGAAAGGGCAAGGACTTTTTTTTAACGCAAAACAGTGCTATTTTGTTTTTTTTGTTCAATATACTTCAATGGAGAAGCTGCAGAAAAGCATGTAATGCGTTTTTGTGGCAATTTGTGTTTTTTTATCTCCCCAACAACAAATTGGGCAAAAAAAAAATGTAAAAATGCAAATCGCAGCAAAATTACCTTTTTTTAAGGTTATTAACCGATTAATGAAAACAATAAATCGACCAACTAATCCATTATGAAAATAATCGTTAGTTGCACCCCTAGTCTGATCTATATAGTTGTATATAAAATGCACTTTTTATCTTTTAAAAAAAGTGTTTCCCAGTGCTAAACCTTTTATCCGAATTTGGAATTTCTGCATTTGTGCATTTTAAAAGCAAATATAAAGGAATAGTAGTGGTAAAAAAAGTCCCTTGTGGATTTAACTTTTGGGGGGTTAATTCTCCTTTAACCACTTAAGGACCGCCTCCTGCACATATACGTCGGCAGAATGGCACGACTGGGCACATGTACTTACAGGTACGTCCTGTACTAGTACCCAGCCGTGGGTTGCGGGCGAGCTCCTGCGACCCGGTCCGAAGCTCCGTGACCGGGACCGCGGGACTCGCGGACCCGATTGCCGCTGGAGTCCCGCGATCGGTTCCCGGAGCTGAAGAATGGGGAGAGCCATGTGTAAACACGGCTTCCCCGTTCTTCACTGTGGCGGCAGCATCGATCGTGTCATCCCTTTTATAGGGGGACACAATCGATGACATCACACCTACAGCCACACCCCCCTACAGTTGTAAACACACTTCAGGTCACACATAACCCCATCAGCGCCCCCTGTGGTTAAATCCCAAACTGCAATTGTCATTTTCACAATAAACAATGCATTTTAAATGGTCCCAAAAATGTGTCAAAATTGTCCGAATGTGTCCGCTATTATGTCGCAGTCACGCAAAAAAATCGCTGATCGCCGCCATTAGTAGTAGAAAAAAAAAAAATTAATACAAATGCAATAAAACTATGTCCTATTTTGTAAACGCTATAAATTTTGCGCAAACCAACCGATAAACGCTTATTGCGATTTTTTTTACCAAAAATAGGTAGAATACGTATCGGCCTAAACTGAGGAAATTTTTTTTTTTTTATATATATATATTTTTGGGGGATATTTATTATAGCAAAAAGTAAAAAAATATTGATTTTTTTTCAAAATTGTCGCTCTATTTTTGTTTATAGCGCAAAAAATAAAAACCGCAGAGGTGATCAAATACCACCAAAAGAAAGCTCTATTTGTGGGAAAAAAAGGACGCCAATTTTGTTTGGAAGCCACGTCGCAATTGTCAGTTAAAGCGACGAAGTGCCGAATCGCAAAAAGGGGCAAGGTCCTTTAGCTGCATTTTGGTCCGGGTCTTAAGTGGTTAAGGGGGTGTGGCAGGGGGCGTGTCCTATGCCTACATACATTTTCTAGTAGGTGTCTATCATTCCTATCTCAAAATGTTGGGATGTATGTATATCAAATGAACACAAAATTCATATAACTGTGCAAAGAGGTAAAGTGCTTGGTGCTTATGGAAAAAGATCCTACTTCAAAGTGCTCTAGTGCTCGAAAGTGCTCCTTATGTTAAAAGGATGGCCTCTTACCAAACAGCGTGGAACTTGAATTATAGAGATCAAACAAGCCTGCACTCCATCTTAACAATGTAGGATTTCTTTTTTTTTTTTTTTTCTACATTTCAAAATAATTCTATTGGGTAATCCGGTTTTACAAAGGAAGTATAGATACTTTAACAGAATTAATTCTGTGAGAATATTACAATGTTAATATTCATATAGTACTATATAACAAATTATACAGTGGAACTTTGGATTACGAGCATAATCTGTTCCAGGAGAATGCTTGTAATCCAAAGCACTTGCATATCAAAGCAAGTTTCCCCATAGAAGTCAATAGAAACAAAGATAATTCGTTCCACAGTGACTTCTATGGCATTCAATACCGCATGTGGCCAGAGGCGGGGGGCGACGTAGAGAATCGTAAATATTCGGAGAACGCTGGGCTGCCTTGGGAAAGGCTCGGAAACACTCCGAGAAAGTCTGAGTATTTCCGAACGGCTCTGAGTGTCACCGGCGCCCCCCACACCTCTGGCCAAATGCAGTAGTGCACACCGCAGAGGCTTGAATCCTGCTCGTGTTGCGAGACAACACTCGTTGTGGTACAACAGCTGCAACAGCATCTAGATACCCACAACCTACTTGATCCATTTCAATCGGGCTTCCGTCCTGGACACGGGACGGAAACGGCATTGCTTAAAATATGGGACGACGCTCTTGAGGCAGCAGACGAAGGAGAATCTTGTCTTCTGGTTCTGTTGGACCTAAGTGCAGCCTTCGACACCGTAGACCACAAGCTACTCTTGACTCGGCTAGCTGAAGTAGCCAGCTGAAGTAGCCAGAGTCGCAGAGTCGGCTAGCTGAAGTAGCCAGAGTCGCAGAAGGCGATTTATCTTGGTTCTCCTCTTTCTTGGACAACCGATCGCAAACAGTGAAGTTAGGACCTTTCACCTCTGAGAAACGCACATTATCGTGCGGAGTCCCTCAAGGATCGCCCCTGTCGCCGGTGCTATCTCCGCCCTCTTTTTAAAATCATCAGCAGCCAAAAACTGCTTTATCATTCATATGCAGACGACACGCAACTATATTTCCGCATTTGCAATAAAAAGGATCACCACCTCAATCTAGAGAAATGCCTCTCTTTGATAGAGAACTGGATGACAAAGAGTTATCTTAAACTCAACGGAGCGAAAACAGAACTTCTCCTGTTTCACGCCAATCGTATGAAACAACCTGCAACAACTTGGACCCCCCCGCCCATTCTGGGCAAAATCATCACCCCTAGCGCCAAAGTCAAAAGTCTCGGGGTCATCTTCGACTCCTACATGACAATGGATGCACAAATAGGGTCAGTAGTCAGCGGATCGCACCATCTGCTGCGCCTACTACGCAGACTTACTCCTTTCATTCCCAAAGAAGACATAGCAGTCGTGGTGGGAGCAATTGTAAACTCCAGACTGGATTATGCAAATGCCCTGTACCTCGGACTCCCAAAGTACCAAATCGCTTGTCTGCAAGTCGTTCAAAATACGGCCGCTAGACTTGTGACTGGGATAAAACCTTGGGAATCAATCTCACCTTCACTGAGAACCCTTCACTGGTTACCAGTAAAAGACAGAATCACTTTTAAAGCACTCTGTCTAACGCATAGATGTATCCATGGGAATGCTCCCCATTATCTATGCGAAAAAATAAAAGCTCATAATCCCAATCGTGTTTTGCGATCCACCAATCAAAATCTTCTTCAGATACCAAAAGCCAACTACAAATCCAAAGGAGAAAGGAGATTCGCGGTCCAGGGTGCCAGACTATGGAACGCTTTACCGACCAGCATTTGGTTGGAGGAGAACCACTTAGCATTCAGGAGAAAGATCAAAACGCATCTCTTTTGATACCAAAGGAGACAGGAACAACAAGCGCCCAGAGGCGATTAAGTTCGCATGTGCCGCGCTATATAAGTTTTCATTCATTCATTCATTCAAACCAAGTCAGGATTTATAAAAAAAATTGCTTGCATTGCGAAATGCTCGTTAACCGCGTTGCTCGTTAACTTGCAATCCTAGGTTACACTGTACACTTAACAGGTAGAAGCCTACTAGTGCAAACATTATAATTGGTTTCCGATTAATAGTGAAGGAAACAACCCTATTTACCCCTATGGGAACTATCTGTAAATAGAGTGTCTCGGAGAAGATGACAATTTACAAACCATTTGGAAGAAGGGAAGCGGATAAGGTAATTTATGATGCTAATGAACCGCTATATACATTTTCAATAACGTAGAGAAAAATTGCAGTAATTAAGAGTGGAAATACAATCTATTAATGATTTACAGGCTTTGAGATGGTAATCCATATATGCCAGTGTTTCGTAAAGTGGGTTATATTATAGTTTTTTTTGGGCTAGAATTAATTCATAGTGTGATTGGGTGTTGACAGAGCCGGATTCCTGACAAGGCCACCGAGGCCAGGCCTCGGGGCGGCAGTGTGTGCAGGGGCGGCGTAGTGGTTGAGCTGGCAGGTGGCTCGATGTACAAGTGACTGTGCGGGCGTCGCGGTGAGTGAGCTGCCCATCCGCTCGGCGCTCGCATAGTCACACTGACTGTGTGAGCGGAGGCAGCTCGGCGGGCGGGTGAGAGAGACAGGAAGCTGCCAGCTGGGAGGCTCGGTGGGTGGACTGGCCAATCAGTGGGTGGCGGAGAAGAGAGATAACATCTCTCACAGCCCGGCACCCGCCCTGCATCCCAGGAGTTCCACCCTCACTCACTATGCAGGCAACAGAAAGATCACATAATCTCTCTGCTGCCTGACTCCGGGACACAGGAAGTCACAATCCCCGTTGGCAATTATTTCTGAGTTACACCGGAGAGGTTCTTGATTGGTGATTTGTGGAACTAGCTATTCAGTAATGACCCCAGTTATAAAGCCTATGCAGGAAAAGCAGGAATTGCTACCCCTGCCGGGTTAGCCCCCCCATATAAAAAAAAATTACTTTTTTTTATGCAGTTTGTTAGATCTTTGTTAGATCAGGTTAGATCAATCATTGTTTGCGTTAGATCACACACAGAAGAAGCAATATTAACAGTTATTTGCTGGGGGGGCTAACCCGTCATCAGCCCCCCCTTATCAAATTTTCTGGCCAAAAATCATTCAGGCTAATAGATATTCGTTAGATCCGGTAAGATCAAGTGTTTTTAACGTTAGATCTCATATAATTAGGGACTTATTAAGTGATTAATGAGGGGGGGCTGGCCCCCCCTTATCATTTTTTTTTACCAAAAATCATTCAGGCTAATAGATATTCGTTAGATCCGGTAAGATCAAGTGGTTTTAACGTTAGATCTCACATCGTTTCCGAGATATTCCACATAAAAAAATCGATTTTAGGTGGTACATATGCATGGACATATGGACGGGTTGGCCCCCCCTTATCAAATTTTCTGGCCGAAAATCATTTAGGCTAATAGATATTCGTTAGATCCGGTAAGATCAAGTGGTTTTAACGTTAGATCTCACATCATTTCAGAGATATTCCACATACAAATACAGATATTGGGTGTATACAAGGACTAATGAGGGGGGGCTGGCCCCCCCTTATCAATATTTTTGGCCAAAAATCATTCAGGCTAGTAGATATTCGTTAGATCCGGTAAGATCAAGTGGTTTTAACGTTAGATCTCACATAATTAGAGACTTATTAAGTGATTAATGAGGGGGGCTGGCCCCCCCTTATCAATTGTTTGGACCGAAAATCATTCAGGCTAATAGATATTCGTTAGATCCGGTAAGATCAAGTGGTTTTAACGTTAGATCTCACATCGTTTCCGAGATATTCCACATAAAAAAATAGATTTTAGGTGGTACATATGCATGGATATATGGACGGGTTGGCCCCCCCTTATCAAATTTTCTGGCCGAAAATTATTCAGGCTAATAGATATTCGTTAGATCCGGTAAGATCAAGTGGTTTTAACGTTAGATCTCATATAATTAGGGACTTATTAAGTGATTAATGAGGGGGGGCTGGCCCCCCCTTATCATTTTTTTTGACCAAAAATCATTCAGGCTAATAGATATTCGTTAGATCCGGTAAGATCAAGTGGTTTTAACGTTAGATCTCACATCATTTCAGAGATATTCCACATACAAATACAGATATTGGGTGTACCTATGGATGGGCTGGCCCCCTCTTATCAAAATTTTTGGCCAAAAATTATCCAGGCTAATAGATATTCGTTAGATCCGGCAAGATCAAGTGGTTTTAACGTTAGATCTCACATCGTTTCCGAGATATTCCACATATGTTGGGGTGAAGATAAAACTGGGACTTTCCCAGAGACAGCTCCAACCCCCTCATCATGCAGTCTCTTCAGGACCTTCTCCAGATGCTCTTCGTGCTCTTCCAGGGTCTTGCCGAAAACGATGATGTCGTCTAAGTACACCAACACCTCGATCAGTTTCATGTCACCCACAGTCTTCTCCATTAGCCTTTGGAAGGTGGCTGGGGCACCAAACAGGCCTTGATGCATACGGTAGAATTTAAAGATCCCCTCTGGGGTAATGAAAATGGTCTCCTCAGGGTGCATGGGAGTTTGGTAATACCGACTCTTTAAATCCAGCATGCTGAACCATATCGCTCCTGACAGGCTCTGCAAGGCATCTTCTATCCTTGGGGGTGGTATATTGGTCATGAATGGGCCTTTAGTTTAGCGTCCGGTAGTCAATACACAGCCTCAGTGACCCATTCTTCCTCCGTACCACCACTATTGGGGAAGCGTATAGACTCTGGGACTCTCGGACGATACCTGCCCTCTTCAACTCTGCCAGTTGTTCACGCAGATCCTCCAAGTCCCCTAAAGGAATACATCAAACTCTTTCTCTGAACAGCTAATTGCACTTGAAGAGATGGATCCAGTATTGGGCACTTTTTGCACACCCCACATCAAATTCACTCTTAGAGAATGCAGCCTGCCATCTCAGGAGCTGAGTCTTGGCCCTTTCTTTCCATTCAGGCAAAAGAGGAGCATTCTTTGGATGGAACTCTTCCACAGAGATCCCATCCTTTGCTCCCCCCACCAAATCAGACGGCAGGGCTGGGGTGTCCGAATTCACTTGTCCCAGCAACATCTGAGCCGGCATTTTCACTGGAGAGACTTCTTTGCAACCCTTTGGTTGAAACCACCTCGGAATTATCTCCACTCCCATGTTTTCTCTCTGTCTGTCCACTTCAAGGACAATGAAAGGGCCTGGTTGTTTCCAATTTAGCTTGACATATGTTAGTAAACAGGCCACTTTACCAGGCTGTAACACTTTCTCACACCGGTCCAAGCGCCAGATCTTTCCCACTCCTTTAGCTGGGGCCTTCTGTTCTTGTACCAGGCGCTGGTAGGCTTGTCTCAGCATGGGGTGCACACTTGTAGTTGAAGTGCTCGGCTCCAGACAAAGAGGTGTCAACAGCCTTCTGAGAAGATCAGTATTGGTCCCTATGACAAGAGAACTCTTACTGGCCCCTGGTGGGCGAGGACAGACCACTGCCGGAGTGTCAAAAGTCTTGGCTTTCCCAGCCACGGAGGGATCATAGGTCAGCTTGACCAGTAGATAGCCATCATAGGGGGAGTTCTGAGTCACAATGCTCCATATCTCCAGCTCTTATAACTTCTGCAATGGCAGGTGCTTGAGGTGCCTGTCATAGAAGTCTCTGTAGAGAAGGGTCACTTAAAGAGGAAGTACGCCCTGATGGGTTTTGCTACATGAACAGCCTGCAAATGTAAAGCATATCAGCCCATTATGTGACACTTACTTGCAAAAGAATCCAGCGATGTCCCCACTGCAGGAAGCGTCCATCTTCTGTCTCCTCTTACTTCCGGGCTGCGGACTCTGGCGCTGTGATTCGCCGGAGCTGCATGATGTCACTCCCACACATGCGCACGAGAGCTGCAATTCACAGCACAGGCTGGGGAAGAAACGGCACTTAAGTCCTGTACACATGGAAAACATTGTTTTTCCTAAAGAGATTCCTGGCAAGAATCTCTTGCCGGCCGAGTGTACAGACATCATTCAAAAGAACCGCCGTTCTTTTGAATGGCACGAACGCGGTGACGTCATCGACTACGACGAGCATGCGCTCGTCACATTCGATGCCGTCGCCACCATCTTGCTTCACCCTGCCTATGCCTTGGAAGCTAACACGCATGCGTCAAAGTCATTTCGAGCATGGGCGGGTTTCCATGGAGAGGTAAGTATACACACGCTCGGGTTTCTGGGCAGGAAAACACTGCAGAGAATCTCACGACGAGAGAGCAGGTTCTCTATTTTTCTCGTCTAGATTCTGGGCAGTTTTCTTGACGAGAAACCTCAAAGCCTCGTACACACGCTCGGTTTACTCGGCAAAAAAGCTCTGCCAGCAGTTTTCTTGCTGGTTCTTGCTGAGAAAACCGTGCGTGTGTACGAGGCTTAAGTTTAGTTTCTTCCCCACGCATGCACCGTTAACATTTACGGCGGACTACAAGTGAAATAACTCCTTGACGGCGCACGTTTAGGAGATATTTCCACTACCAATAGGTAAGCCTTATTCTAGCCGAATATCTATTAGCCTGAATGATTTTTGGCCAGAAAATTTGATAAGGGGGGGCCAACCCGTCCATATGTACCACCTAAAATCTATTTTTTTTATGTGGAATATCTCTGAAATGATGTGAGATCTAACGTTAAAACCACTTGATCTTACCGGATCTAACGAATATCTATTAGCCTGAATGATTTTTGGCCAAAAATATTGATAAGGGGGGGCCAGCCCCCCTTCATTAGTCCTTGTATACACCCAATATCTGTATTTGTATGTGGAATATCTCTGAAATGATGTGAGATCTAACGTTAAAACCACTTGATCTTACCGGATCAAACGAATATCTATTAGCCTGAATGATTTTTGGTCAAAAAAAATGATAAGGGGGGGCAAGCCCCCCCTCATTAATCACTTAATAAGTCCCTAATTATATGAGATCTAACGTTAAAACCACTTGATCTTACCGGATCTAACGAATATCTATTAGCCTGAATAATTTTCTGCCAGAAAATTTGATAAGGGGGGGCAAACCCGTCCATATATCCATGCATATGTACCACCTAAAATCGATTTTTTATGTGGAATATCTCGGAAACGATGTGAGATCTAACGTTGAAACCACTTGATCTTACCGGATCTAACGAATATCTATTAGCCTGAATGATTTTTGGTCAAAAAAAATGATAAGGGGGGGCCAGCCCCCCCTCATTAATCACTTAATAAGTCCCTAATTATATGAGATCTAACGTTAAAAACACTTGATCTTACCGGATCTAACGAATATCTATTAGCCTGAATGATTTTTGGCCAGAAAATTTGATAAGGGGGGGCTGATGACGGGTTAGCCCCCCCAGCAAATAACTGTTAATATTGCTTCTTCTGTGTGTGATCTAACGCAAACAATGATTGATCTAACCTGATCTAACAAAGATCTAACAAACTGCATAAAAAAAAGTCATTTTTTTTTATATGGGGGGGCTAACCCGGCAGAGGTGGAATTGCTTTCTTTTTCATTTTGTTGTGAGTTCTAAATGAAAAACCCAGCAGCACACATAGGTAATGTGGCTTGGGAAGAAACAATCGCTGAGGCAACCTATCCTATTGGGATTTAGGAAGCATTTTGATCCATTAGGTTTTTGCACAGCCCCCTTTACTGATACGTAGTGCATTCATTGAACAAGTAATAGGAGGCTTTTCCAAACATGCTGCATAGATTGGTTCTTGTATTGTATCCCGGATCCATATAATTAGTAATGCCGGGGTATTTCATATTTAGGCTAAGAGGAAAATATTTTATAAGAAATCTCTTTTAACAAAAGGAGTGTATGAGAGTGACTATGCAACTAAGTTTACTATTTTTATATTTTATTTATTTTCTTTAACCGGTTAACGCCCGCCGCATGTATATGTACATCCACAGAATGGCACGTACAGGCATATGGGCGTACATGTACGTCCCTGCCTTTCCGCGGGTCGGGGGTCCGATCGGGACCAGCCCCCCACCCCCACCCCCCTCGCAATGCGGCAGTCGGAAACCCGCAGGGAGCGATCCGGGACGAGGGCGCGGCTATTCGTTATATCCGCCCCCTCACGATCGCTCCCCAGAGCTGAAGAACGGGGAGAGCCGTATGTAAACACGGCTTCCCCGTGCTTCACTGTGGCAGCTGCATCGATCGAGCCAGAGGGCTTCTGTACGATGGCTGTACTAACCATCGTACAGAAGTCCGCGCGTAAACAATACGCAGGGCGTGTCCGCGTCGTCGACGATGACGCGGCGATGACGCAGCGACGTGGGCGGGCCTGCCATTTAAAGGCTTCCACGCATGCGTCAAAGTCATTCGACGCATGCGAGGGACGGCGGGCGCTCGGACATGTACGGTAGGTCTGTACTGACGATCGTACATGTCCGAGCGGGCAGGATTCCAGCGGACGGTTTTAAAACACGTCCAGGAATATTTGTCTGCTGGGAAAAGGCCCGGCGGGCAAATGTTTGCTGGAATTCGGCCCGTTCGCACCTACACACGACCGAACATGTATGCTGAAACTGGTCCGCGGACCAGTTTCAGCATACATGTTTGGTCGTGTGTACGGGGCCTGATAGGGAGACTCGATCGATGACGTCAGTCCTAAAGCCACACCCCCCTACAGTTGTAAACACACACTAGGTGAACCCTAACTCCTACAGCGCCCCCTGTGGTTAACTCCCAAACTGCAACTGTCATTTTCACAATAAAGAATGCAATTTAAATGAATTTTTTGCTGTGAAAATGACAATGGTCCCAAAAATGTGTCAAAATTGTCCGAAGTGTCCGCCATAATGTCGCAGTCACGAAAAAAATCGCTGATCGCCGCTATTAGTAGTAAAAAAAAAAAATAATAAAACTATCCCCTATTTAGTAAACGCTATAAATTTTGCGCAAAGCAATCGATAAACGCTTATTGCGATTTTTTTTACCAAAAATAGGTAGAAGAATACGTATCGGCCTAAACTGAGGGAAACATTTTTTTTATATATGTTTTTGGGGCATATTTATTATAGCAAAAAGTAAAAAATATAGAATTTTTTACAAAATTGTCGCTCTATTTTTGTTTATAGCGCAAAAAATAAAAAACGCAGAGGTGATCAAATACCACCAAAAGAAAGCTCTATTTGTGGGGAAAAAAAGGACCTCAATTTTGTATGGGAGCCACGTCGCACGACCGCGCAATTGTCTGTTAAAGCGACGCAGTGCCGAATCGCAAAACCTGGCCTGGGCATTTAGCTGCCTAAAGGTCCGGGGCTTAAGTGGTTAAACACACAAAACTAGATTCATGTTTACTGAACATGTTGGATGTAGTCATTCATTCATGTAGTGTGAATGACTTCTGCTGCTTAGCACTAAAGCTTCCTTAGCTATTGTGTACTGGCAACACTGTCAACATTTTCTATTGCTCTGACCCCAACTTGGGTGAAGGTTTGACTGAAAGTCTACAAGTCATCAAAAGCTACAACTTGAAAAACCAGTTGAGCTTGCACCGAGCTACAATAACATGTCATATTATATAATTAGTGCACTCTTTATTACCTGTCTATAAAATAAGCATGTGAAAAGCTGGACTCAAAGCCATAGACATGTTTGCAGGGCCATCTTAATAGCATCACGGGCCCCTGGGCAAAGTAATGTTATGGGGCCCCTACAAGCAACGCTGTATCCTGGCCTAGGCCAACAAGGCCCAGGCCTAGGGCAGCACGGAAAAAGTCCCCGCCGGCTTGCACTACACTGTTAGTGTAGCGCCAGTCTTATGGGGCGGACTGGGCTTAGAGGCAAATTAGTCTAGCGCCCCCATAAAGTGGCCGCACTGCTTCGGGTATGCAGGCGGATGGCATTCCGCAACTTTGGGGGTGTCTCTTCTCATTTTGACTGTCTTATCATCTTGGACCACAAACCTTCCTCACTGTGCTATAAATTTTCTGCTGCACCATTGGCATGATTATATCTTCTTAGTCCTCTCTATAAAATTATCAGAAATGTGTGCTTAAAGCGGAGGTTCACCCTAAAAACATGTATTTAACATTCCAGTCAGCATAATTCCAACATTTACACTATGCCGTTTTTTGGGTTTTTTTGCTGGCAAGTGACAAACAAAAAAGCCCAGGACGTCATATTACGTCCATCCAGGATAGGAGATCCCATCTGTGGACGTCATATTACAATGGGCAGGTATTGAAGTGGTTAAAGTAGAACTATAGGCAACATTTTTTTTCCCCTTGATTCTTTGGATAGAGTAAGGGAGGGTTATAGCCCCTGTCGGTTTATTTTTTACAATCCCTGTCCCATTGCAGAGATTTCCCTTAATTTCCTGCCCCATAGCCAAACAGGAAGTGTGAGGAAATCTATACAAATTAAGGGAAGTCATTACCCCCCCCCCCCCCAGGCCCTCAGAACTAGTGTCCCCACTCGAAAATTTCAGGGCGGGTCTTAAACAGCAAGGGGTGTGGCTATGACAAGAAGGGGTGGGTCATATTTAAATTAGAGGGTGCACACGTTTAGTCAGGTCTAGGGCAGCACCAAACCCAAATACACTACTGTCTACAAGCTTGCCCCAATTTACGCACCTACGCTCAAGAATAAAAGTACTTGCTACTACCCCCTGCCATCAGATTCAGAGTGTCACTTGCTACTGTCCCGTCACCAGATTCAGCGTGTCACTTGCCATCCATACCCTCACCAGATTCAGCGTGTTACTTACCATGTCGCCAGTCACCAGATGCAGATTGTCACTTGCCACGTCACCTGCCACACATTGCGGATTGTCACTTGCCACATCACGGATTGTCACTTGCCACGTCATCTACCACACATTGCGGATTGTCACTTGCCACATGTTGCAGATTGTCACTTGCCACCCGTTGCGGATTTTCACTAGCCACACGTCGCGGATTGTCACTAGCCACGTCACAGATTGTCACTTGCCACGTCGGCTGCCACACGTTGCGGATTGTCACTTGCCACCCGTTGTGGATTTTTACTAGCCACGTCACTTGCCCCACGTCGCGGATTGTCACTTTCCACGTCACAGATTGTCACTTGCCACGTCACCTACCACACGTTGCGGATTGTCACTTGCCATATGTTGCTGATTGTCACTTGCCTGCTAAGGTGGTGTCTTGCAAGTCAGGCAGCAGATAACTAGCCAGCCAGCAGAGATATGATGTCATCTCTCAGCTTCCCGGCTGCCTGCACAGTGAGGGCAGAACTGCACTGCAGGGATGGCGCCGGGCGGTGAAAGATTATTGTCATCTCTCTGCCCCCCCGCCGGCTCCCTGGTTGGCCAGCTGTCTACTCACCCACGAGCCACCCAGCCGCCTGCTCTCTCATCCACGGAGCCTCCCGCGGAGCAGTGGAGCCGCCCGCTCTCTCACCCGCATTCCTGGGGGGGCAATTTGTCCGGCTCCATTCACCTGGGGCCCCTGGTCTGTGCCCGCTCAGTAAGACAGCCCTGCATGTTTGAGACAGGCAGGACGTTCTGTTTGGTGAGACGTGGCCTGATCTGGCGGCAGAGGAGATTTTCTTCTTGCCTGATCTGGCGGCAGAGGAGATTTTCTTCTTGCCACTTTGGGTACGTTATCTGGAGAACTAATACCCCACGGATAGGTGAAGTGTCCCACACACCCAGGCAAATATATCCCCAGGTTTTGAAACTGAACCAGGCCGGATTGGTATATTCATATGCTGTAACCTCACTGCAGTGAGGTAAGAGACCACCCATTCACTTTCACTGGAAGATTACCCACAGAGTGGATTTATTTACAAGAGATTGTCACTCATCACTCAAACCCAGCACTTTATATTTTCACCACACTTTGGAATTTAATATTGCACTATGCATGTGTTTTGCATATTGTTTAACTAAGCATTATTTAATACTGTGTGTTGGATTGCTCCGCATGGTTCACATGTTTGTTTTTTTGCACAATTATAGGATCTGTTTTGTTCCTAGCACTTGCACTTTATTATTGCAACAGTATTCTGTTGGGAGGTTTATTTCACCCCTTTAAGCAGCTTATGTTTAAAGCGGAGGTTCACCCGAATTTTTTTTTTTAACATTAGATTGAGGCTAATTGTGGGAAGCACAATCAGGTGTTTTTTTTTTAAATCAATGCAGTACATACCTTTTTACAGATAGATGTTCTCCGCGGCTTCCGGGTATGATCTTCAGGACTGGGCGTTCCTATTTGATTGACAGGCTTCCGACTGTCGCATACAGCGCGTCACGAGTTGCCGAAAGAAGCCGAACGTCGGTGCGGCTCTATATGGCGCCTGCGCACCGACGTTCGGCAACTCGTGACGCGCTGTATGCGACGGTCGGAAGCCTGTCAATCAAATAGGAACGCCCAGTCCCGCAGTCCATACCCGGAAGCGGCGGAGAACATCTCTCTCTAAAAAGGTAAGTACTGCATTGATTTTAAAAAAAAACACCCGATTGTGCTTCCCACAATTAGCCTCAATCTAATGATAAAAATTAGTTTTTTTGGTGAACCCCCGCTTTAAGTTTTGTTGCATTTTGCTTTATTTGCATTTAGCACTTTATTTGGAATTATTTTTCTTTTTTATGAGTATCCTTGCATTCTCATCAGCGCAACACTATTTTTATACACATTATTTCACATAAGGTTCAGTTACACCTTTTTTTAAGTGTTGCAGCAGTTGACACATTATTCACATCTTATGGTAGCGCGGAATTATTCCCTATACATATTCAGGTATTAGTTTATTTGTCGTGATATTGAGTAGGATCACAAAGTAATGATGAAGAGTTAGAGCCACATAAGTCACCAGAGACTCTACTGTTGAGAGTATATAAAAACATTCATCATCGGCCTTTGATGGCCCTTACAAGTCAGAGACAGGAGCATCTAGAGCAGGGGTCTCAAAACTTTCTAAAGTTTTTGTCTGTTACAGCGTGATGAATGTGATTACTCCATTATGAATGGTAGTTTATCCAGAACGAGCGCTCCCATCTCATAACTTGCTTCTGAGCATGCACGGGTTTAAAACGTAGTTTTAGCCCACACACGATCATTTTTTACAACCCGAAAAACAACATTTTTTAAAACGACGTTAAAAAATGTAGCATGTTCGAATTTTTTTTGTCGTTTTTCAGAAGCCGAAAAACGATGTGAAGCCCACACACGATCATTTTAAATTACGTTTTTAAAAACGTAGTTTTTTTTCATGCAGAAAAACGATCGTGTGTACGTGGCAATAGGCTTGGCTGTGAGTGGGATTTAAAAATAACATAGCCTCTGTGGTCAGTAGGAGAAGAAATAGGGGGTTATTTACAAAAGGCAAATCCACAAGTGAAAACTACAAGTGCAAAGTGCACTTGAAATTCCACTGAAAGTGCACTTGGAAGTGCAGTCGCTGTAGATCTGAGGGGGACATGCAAGGAAAATAAAAAACAACAGCATTTTATCTTGCACATGATTGGATAATAAAATCAGCAGAGCTTCCCCTCATTTCAGATCTACCCCTCAGGCCCCGTACACACGATAGAATCCATCCGCAGATAAATCCCAGCAAATGGGTTTCTGCGGATAGATCCTATGGTGTGTACACGCCAGCGGATCTGTTTCCGCGGAGAAATCTCCTCTGGGATGGATTCCAGCAGATCGGATATTTGCTGAGCTGCACAACAAATCCATCTGCTGGAATCCATTCCAACGGATGGATCCGCTCGTCTGTACAGACTTACCGGATCCATTCGTCCAAAGGGATTCCCCGCACGCGTCGTAATGATTTGACGCATGCGTGGAATTCCTTATATGACAGCGTCGCGCCCGTCGCCGCGTCATAATAGCGGCGACGGCGCGACACGTCATCGCCAGAGGATTTCAGCGCGGATTTCAATGCGATGGTGTGTACACGCCATCGCATAGAAATCTTCTGAAATCCTCGAGAGGATTTATCCGCGGATACGGTCCGCTGGACCGTATCTGCGGATAAATCCTCTCGTGTGTATGGGGCCTTAGATCTACAGCGACTGCACTTCCAAGTGCACTTTCAGTGGAATTTCAAGTGCACTTTGCACTTGAAGTGCAAAGTGGATTTGCCTTTCGTAAATAACCCCCATAGTGTCCCATAATTGGTATTTGTGACAGAAATGGTGCCCCATCACTGGTTTCAGTGGGAGGAATACAAGAGCTTGTTCTGGCTAGCTCAATTAGATTGCTTAAAAAAAAGGCCTGGATTCTTTCCTAAATGTACATAATTTAACTGGCGACTAACATTTAGACCCCGTTCACACCTAGGCGTATATACGCCTGTAGTGCGACGCCGCAGCCGCCCCTGAGACGCCAGAGGGATGATTCTGCATGCACCTCTATGGAGATGGTTCACATCTCCACGCCCAACGCCGTACGCCTGCCGCCTGAAAAAAAGTCCCGGACCTTTTTTTCAGGCGGCTTTCGGCGTTCGGCATAGGAGATGGGAACCATCTCCATAGAGGAGGAGGAGGTGTGAGGATCCGGGTCACTAGAACACCCGCTATGTGCCGGGAGCCGGAAGACGGTCTACAGAGAGAAGACATCTGTCACTCATATATATATACACAGGGGCGGGGACACCGGGGAGGAGGGCGGTGCAGACAAGGTGTTCGAGTCACGTGCCCGGTTGCTAGGTAACGGACGGCGTCCCGGAAGTACACAGCACACACGATGGCCCCAAAGAGAGCGAAGAGCTCCGTCCCCCCCAATCCGATCACCGGAACCCCGGGGAGAGCCTGGGAGAGCGGACTGATCACCGCCCGGCTGGAGGAGGTAAGAGGGAGGACTACAACTCCCAACACTTCACACTGCCAGCTATGGGAGGACTACAACTTCTATTATGCCCCACCAGAGACTACAACTCCCATTATTCCTTGCTAGAAACTACAACTCCCAGCATCCCCAACTAGGCACTACAACTGCCAGCACTGCCCTAACCACTCACAGCTATGCAGGAATACTACTCCCAGCATTCCCATCTAGTTACTACAACCCAAAGCATCCTTATCCAGCACCCCCATCAAAGAACTACACAGTGGCGGATCTGTCATAGACACCCCGTGTCCTCCTTCAGGCTGCATTCACAATCGCGGCGTTTTGTCGCCGCGAATCGCGGTACAAAACACTGCTATTTGTCGCCACAATTCGCGGGACAAAACGCCGCGATTTTGTACGCAGAAGTGTGAATGCAGCCTTATAGGTAAAATTGATCCAGGGAAAATCCGATTACCTCTTGGGGGATCAGGACTGATTTTTTTCCCCTGCTAGAGCAAATTGGATCATGCTTTTCTGGAGGGGGGGGGGTGCATCCTCAGTTTAGAGACCACTGATCTAGAGGAAACCCATACAAACACAGGGTAACAAAAAACAAAGCTCCATGTAGATTTAAAAGAGCTGAGAAATCCCCTGTGGCCATTTCCATTGCAATTATACACATTGGTTAAAGACAATAGCCTATTATTCCCTATATGATTAGATGGTCAAAGTGAGTATGCTGGACATACTGTATAAACCTGAATTCTCATGGCAGTCTGGAATTTATATTTATAAACTTGGCAGAAAAACTAGTTTATTCGGGGGGTCAGAACACTTTGCAATGTCTGATCACATATTGATTTCTATGCATGGAATAATTACTATCTAATGTCTTAATAATTAATTTTCTTATAAGGAAAATTCATTCTTTCTGCTTGTAATTAGAAACAACTTAAAGTGATTGTTTTTTTTTTTTAAAGTATATTTTGTGCGTGTATTTGAGAGAGGAGCCGGACTGCAGGAGTTGGGAGTAGGCAGGCCTCCCCCAGAGGCAATCTGCCACCTTTCTCCATGCCCCGGGTGGCAATGGCGGGTGTGTGAGGGGGTCCTCCCACACAGCCTGCCCTACCTGCTCCGCTTTGAAGCCCAACGGGGCAGAGGGACTCCCTACAAGGGAGTGAGAGGACCTAGCCTGCTCAACCAGCCCCGTTAGTCCTTTGCCTCTCTTTTTTTTAGAGACCGCGTGGTCAAAGTGCGTGCATGTTAACCAATTTTGAGTGCGTGTAAGTGTGGTGGTTTTTGTGGGAGGAGGGTGGGCGTACTAAGCGCAGGCTTACCTCGCATAGCACACCCACCGGGAGCCGGGCTTAGACCACCAAACTCAATTCACATGTAACCGAGACCAGGATCCGAACCCCTAGCTGCAGAGGTGAATCAGCGCAGTGCCAATCGCGTTGAGCCACCGCAGCTCCTACGTTTTTTTAAAATAACAAACATGTCATACGCTAGTATTTCGATACTACATATTATTTATGTTATACCCTCCATTTCATTATATGCACTTTCGATTCTACATCCAAAGGATTTATTTGTTCTAATTATTTGTGGTTTATTATCCACCCGGAAGTGCTGATTAGCGCGCATCCGCATTCCTATTAAAGTCACCATCACCGACGGCACCTCCATACCTATGACTAAGTAGCGTTGATCTGCTACGCAACGCGTCAGGTGAAGGAAAGTGCCGGCGGTGACGTCATCTCCGCTCGCGGCCGAGAGCGGAGATCTACTTCTTTACATACAAACACTCGCTGCATGCTGATTTTACTTCCTGGTAAATGTGAGTGTAATACTTTGTTTTAACCACTATTAAAATTGTGTTGAACCTATTACACTATGGAGTTTACATTTACTTGCATGTGAGTGGTCTGGAGCTTTACCCTTGGTGGACGTTTTGGAGTGACCCATAGAGTTTACATTGCTGGAATCCTTCAATACATCTAACAGGCTGGTTTAACCTGTTTTGAGGTGAGAGGCTGGAATTATCTTCACGAGTCTGCACAAACTACACTGGAATTTCGTGTGGTGGATGGCAGCACTTATTTAATTACTATTTACACTTTTTTTGGAAGAGTTTGGACTGGCACCTTACTATAAGTTTTTTTCTTGCACCTTTCTTTTGGAACTTTCCACTACTGTTAGAGGTTGACTTGAAACACTTTAATAACTTGAAATTATTTATCACATTTTTTCACCAACCTTTTTTACTCAACATTTTTTGCTTATATCATATTATATTTTTTATATATATAATATATTTTTTATTCTGAAGATTATTTATTCACAAACATTGATGTTTATTTTTTAACATTATTTATCACTCAGATTTTACACTGTGTGTTTTTGGTCCTTTCTACGGTTTTATCACTTAAGTTATCACGGTTTTATGACACCATTGGATTGATATTAATGTGTTGACTATTAATTATTATTTTTAGTCTATTTTTTGGATTATTAATTTTCACTATCTCCACCTCATTCATCTCAATTTAGATGCTTTGAAGGTATTGGAAACAAGGAGTGAAACATATATTTGGATCTAATCATTACTATCCATACGTTGCTGTGCGATATTTGGCATTTTAGTTATTTTAGTTATTCTAATTGGCAAGCGCCTCTATTTACCCCCAATTTACATATGTCTTTTGGTGCGTGAGCACTATTTTAGTAGTGGCTGCTGCTTTTATATTTTAGTTGATATTTTAAATATTTACAGTTAGGCTGGTTTTGCGCATTGGTTCCCCCCATATACATACGTATGTAGCACTACCCCGAAGGAGCTGCTGGTTTGTTTTGGGTGGCATGTTACCTCTGTATCTCCCCCGTCTAGGAAACTGGATGAGAGTTGTAGTAAATGGAATGTTCACACAACAGGTGTCTTTTCTGTGCTTTTATTACCCAGCCGGGCAAAAACGATTAAACAGTAGAAAGGTGAAGGGATAGCAAATAGGAGACAGCAGATCCAGGTGTAACTGAACACGGGAAACAGTCTTGCTTCCAACGACACTTTACTTTGCCCCTCCAGCCGGAGTGGGTATAGTGCATCTGGACAGGCCTCTCTCACCAGCCTGGCAGCCAGAGTGTCACTCGAATTTAGGATTAAGTCTCTGCCACAGACCCTCCTATAAGATTGGAGACAATTATGGTCCGGAATCCTCTTTCAGTAGATTCAGCACTCGGATCTCCTTCAGGTAGTTTTACAAAATTACCAGCTGACAGGCGACCAACATCCAGACTGTCAGAACTCAGGTGGTCCCCCGATGAATCAACAGGCCCCTCCTGGAACACCAGCCTTGTGCTTGCTATCCCTCAGACAGACTCCTCATCAGTCAGCTTCCTCCAATTGGACGGACAGCTCTGGACCCCCTCTAGATTGGGGACCCAGTCGATCACTGGGCCCACACAGTGGATGATCAATTGCTCCGGGCCAATGTGGTCCAGGAACACTGCTTCCCACGCACACCCTGGCCAGGAGGGCCATATGCGGGGGTGTGCGTGGAATGGCTACCCCAATGGTGGGCGCCACACGAGGAAGAACCTCGAGGTAATGGCGTCTGCCCCCTTTATACCCCTCCCCAGCACGCACAGCGAGGCAGCCAACCCCTGACTGGCCGCTAAGGAGTGGCACTCAGAACACTTGACCACAATGCTGCCACCTGCCGTCCGGGGGTGTTGGGAGTCACCGGACAAAAGGACAGCCCACAGAACAGCCAAGCTAGAGAAGAGACCCAAATCAGATCAAACTAATTCAGAGCTAACTATTTCTCTGAATTCTTCCCCTAAAAATGTAACATAGCACCGGCTCTGAAAGTAGCCAGGCGCTACACTTACATTTGCAAGTGTGGCCCCGATCCTCCTGTTCTTGGGTCCCTTGGCGGCTGTCTCGGCTCCTCCCTGCAATAGCTAACCCCCTCTGGGATGCTCTCTCCCAATAATGCATAGGATGCATTAACCACTTAAGGACCCTGCACTGTATATATACGTCCTAATTTTAAAGATGGATATCTCGGTAACGGCAGCAGCTGCTGCCACAACCAAGGTATCCATCTTTAGTGCTAAGAGTCCTGTACACGATAACGGCGGTCTCCACGGCGGATTCGCCGCGAGATCGCCGTTATCGGTGGCGGGAGAGGGCCCCCCCCCCTTCCGCCGCTTACCGTTGCCGTCGGTAGCGGCGGAGGCGATCGGGTCTGTTCGGCAGCTGTGTGGGGATGCGAGTGAGGGAAAAATCGCCCCCACCCGTCCCCATAGCTCTGCTGGGCGGAAGTGACGTCAAAACGTCAGTCCCGCCCAGCGTCTTAAAGAAACATTTTTTTTTTTCTTGCATTTTAGTCTAAATATGAAATCTGAGGTCTTTTTGACCCCAGATCTCATATTTAAGAGGACCTGTCATGCTTTTTTCTATTACAAGGGATGTTTACATTCCGTGTAATAGGAATAAAAGTGATCCAATTTTGTATTTTATTTTTTCAGTGTAAAAAGTAATAAAATAAAAATAAATAAGAAAACAAAAAAAAATATTTTTAAAGCGCCCCATCCCGACGAGCTCGCGCGCAGAAGCGAATGCATACGCGAGTAGCGCCTGCATACGAACACGGTGTTCAAATCACACAAGTGAGGTATCGCCGCGATCGTTAGAGCGAGAGCAATAATTCTAGCCCTAGACCTCCTCTGTAACTCAAAAAATGCAACCTATAGAATTTTTTAAACGACGCCTATCGAGATTTTTAAGGGTAAAGGTTTGACGCCATGCCTCGAGCGGGCGCAATTTTTAAGCGTGACATGTTGGGTATCATTTTACTTGGCGTAACATTATCTTTCACAATATATAAATTGGGTCAAATTTATTGTTGTCTTATTTTTTAATTAAAAAAAGTGAATTTTTTCCAAAAAAAGTGCGCTTGTAAGACCGCTGCGCAAATACGGTGTGACAAAAAGTATTGCAATGACCACTATTTTATTCTCTAGGGTGTTAGAAAAAATATATATATATAATGTTTGGGGGTTTTAAGTAATTTTCTTGCAAACACCAAATCTGAAAAACACCTAAGGTCCTTAAGTGGTTAAGGTGAAAAAACACAAACCTTTACAACCTCTTTAATACTAACTATGCTCCTTGCTGTTCGACCGGTCAGCTTAGAAGTCAACCATATGTGTGTAATGCCAGTGAGCCATGGTCAGCCAGGACCAACATCCTGCTCTGCATAGAATTAAAAGCAGCACAAAAATGTAATCAAAATTAGGCCAAGGTGCAGCCCGAGGTAGTTGTTAGAAAGTCAGGGAAAAAGCTCTACACAACCGCAGAGGATAGTTATGCAACAGTGTGAATAAGTTCTCATGGTCATAGTAGTCATACCTGTTATGGGCCGTACACACGACCGAACATGTCTGCTGAAACTGGTCCGCGGACCAGTTTCAACAGACATGTTCGGTCGTGTGTAGGCCCGAGCGGACAGGATTCCAGCATACATTTGCCTGCCGGGCCTTTTTCCAGTGGGCAAATATTTCTGGACTTGTTTTAAAACAGCCCGCTGGAATCCTGCCCGCTCGGACATGTACGGTCGTCTGTACAGACCTACCGTACATGTCCGAGCGCCCGCCATCCCTCGCATGCGTCGAATGACTTCGACGCATGCGTGGAAGCATTGAACTGGCAGGGCCGCCCACGTCGCGGCGTCATCGTCGCGGCAACGGCGCGGACACGCCCCGCGTATTGTTTACGCGCGGATTTCTGTATGATGGTGAGTACAGCCACCATACAGAAATCCCCGGGCATACATGTACGGTGAAAACGGTCCGGCGGACCGGTTTCATCGTACATGTATGCTCGTCTGTACGCGGCCTTACTGGTTAATTATGAATGAAGGACCAAACTGGCTGTAATGTATGATGCCCTGTAAGATAGTCATTACTATGTCACCTACTTTGTTATGACAATTCATATGCTAAATAAAAACTTTTATTGGGGGGAAAAAAATATATATGAATAAAGGCTCTAGCATAAAGATCAGGTCCCTGACAAGTATGTAATCATATTTAGTAAGATCTGTATAAACAGTGATATTATGAATTATAGTTGTAACTTTTTGAAAAACCTTCACCCTGTTCACACCAGAGCATTGTGCAGGAAACCGGCGTTCTGCGTGCTTTATTTTTACCACGTTCAAAATGCACTGCAGTTGCAATCTGCAGCAGATTACAATTGTACAGTCCCGTGCGATTCAGCCTATTCAAAATGAATGGACTCAAATCGAATTCCTGGTGTTCTTTAGTGCTCTTAAGTGAACCTAAAAAAGGGTGACCAGATGTCCCGAGTCTGAGGAGACTATACCCAGACTGTCCCGTTTTGTCCCTGGATTCAGGGCAGGATTTAGGGTGCCAGGTTGAAGGAGGCAGTAAAATCCAAAGCCGTCAGTGCTTTCCAGTAACGGCAGATTTTCAGTGTCGGCACAGCGCCACCTCCCTCGTGATCTGGTGGACTGGGGTACAGCTCCTACCTGTGCACACGTAAAGGAAGAGAGGGGAGTTGGTTTTGGGGAGGGGTAGTTTTGGAGTGCATGAAGCGGCCCATGTTCCTCCCAGACCTCACCTGGTCGAGGAAGTTTCTGCCCTACACTGATCCGCCTCCATGGTCCATACCCGGCTCAGGAGACCCTAGCTCGCCCCCTCCCCTGCAGCTTTTCCTTGGGGTTTATTCCTTCCTGTGTTGTGGTGGCAGCGGTGGCTCCTCCTCATTCAGCATTTATGGGCACTGAATGGGCTGCATTGATGACCACAGGTAAGGCTGAGCTGGTGGGCACTGATGAGGCTGCATTTATGAGCACTGATCAGGCGGCATTAATGGATACTGGTGAGGCTGGATTGATGGGCACTGATCAGGCTGAATTGATAAACACTGGTAAGGCTGCATTGATGGGCACTGGCGAGACTGCACTGATGGGCACTGGTGAGACTGCACCGATGGACACTGGTGAGACTGCACCGATGGACACTGGTGAGGCTGGATTGATGAGCACTGGTGAGGCTGAGCTGATGGGCACTGACTGGTGAGGCTGCATTGATGGACACTGGTGAATAAATAACGTACAGTAACATACAATCATTCTATAAACACATACCACATACACTGCATATATCATTTGAGGAAAATATGCTTATAAAATAGTTACCAAGAAATACTGGTAGCCTTTTGCTTAAATCTTCCAAAAGCACACTCTAATCTGTTCAGATCTTGGATTATCTAGACAAAATAGAGGGAGAATGCATGATTACATAATTGTCCAAAAAAGCATCCTGTAGTCCTATGCAACGTCTGATCAGGAAGTGCTGGGAATCCAATGTACTTTTTATATCTTCACAATGTAAGATTATTTTTGCATAATCTATTGCTTTTTTGTCTACCTCATGGAAACAGGACCTAGCAATGTTTCCCTACTATGTTGGATCTGTTTTATACCAGTTGTAAACCCAGAATCTGTCAATTACCGGTAATTTTCCACCATTTAAATGATGTTCTAAAACCAATATAAAAATGTGTCCAAAAATATATAAAATACTTTTTTTGTGTTTATTTTATTTATCTATAACAGGTACCTATATAGGGTTATCAATTTACACAGAGCTTTACATATATACAGTATTGTACATACATTCAGTGCCTGCCCTCTGGATTTTGTAGAAGCTTTATTAGCAGTCACATGACTGCTAGCTGCCCTTTGTGCAGTGGCAAACACTGTAAGGCCCCGTACACACGACAGAGAAACTTGACGTGCCAAGCACGTCGAGTTCCTCGTCGAGTTCAGGGATGAAGCCGCCGAGAAGCTCGGCGGGACGCCTTCTCCCATAGAACAACGAGAAAATAGAGAACATGTTCTCTATTTTCTCGTCGAGCTCCTCGGCGGCTCCATCGAGCCAAAACTGTACAGACGACAGAGTTTCTCGGCAGAATCCGGGTTTTGACCGAGTTTCTCGGTGAATTCTGCCGAGAAACTCTGTCGTGTGTACGGGGCCTAAAGCTCGGTAAGTACTGACAGGCTGTGTATAGGATTGCCGCTATCACAGAGTGAGGAAGGAAGGCTGCATGTTGCACTACACTTTGGAGTGAATAACAGGCATTAACACAGTAAAGCCTTGTACACACGACTGGTTTTCATGGCAGTCGAGAAAACTGCCATGAGAGTTTTTGGCAGGGAAACCCAGCCGTGTGTATGCTCCATCGCAGTTTTCCAGACAGGAAAATTGCGGGGGAAAAAAAAAAGAGAACCAGCTCTCTTTTTTCCAGCTGGGATTCCCGGCAGTTTTTAACCTGGCAGTTTTCCTATGGGAAACACTGCGATGGAGCATACACACGGCCGGGATTTCCGACCAAAGCTCCCCCTACACCCGGCCGTGTGTAGGGGGAAAAGTTACAGAGCAGATTCTCGGTTTTCCCAGCGGAAAGAAGTCCACCAGAAAACCCATATGTGTGTACGAGGCTTTAGACCTGTCTTGGTCGGTAGCAGAGTGGTGGGAGAGCATCGGGAGGTTTTCTAGGCAATGCTCTCCTTCCAGAAACAAAGCCATGGTGCCAATTAGCTCCTCTGGCTCTCGCTCCAATTCTGGCTGCTCTCCACAGAGTTCACACAAACTTTTGTCAGCATGACTGTCTGAACCTGTGAACATCCAAGCTGACAGGTTTAAAAGGGCATACTGACTGTGGTGGCATCATTATCCAGAGAGAGCCAAAGGACTGGATGTGGCCCACAGGCCACAGTTTGCCCATGTCTGCTATAAAGTAACATTTAAGGCCTCGTACACACGGGCAAACATGTCCGATGAAAACGGTCCGCCGGACCGTTTTCAGCGGACATGTCCGCCCGGAGCTTTCTGTATGATGGCTGTACACACCATCGTACACGATACACGGTGACGAGGCCGCGCCGTCGCCGCGACGATGACGCAGCGACGTGCGCGACCCTGGAAGTTCAATGCTTCCATGCATGCGTCGAAGTGATTCGACACATGCGAGGGATGGTGGCCGCTCGGACATGTACGGTAAGTCTGTACAGACGACCGAACATGTCCGACGGGCAGGATTCCAGCGGACATGTTTCTTAGCATGCTAAGAAACATTTGTCCGCTCGAAAACGGTCGGGTGGACAAATGTCCGCTGGAAACCTGTCCGCTTGGCTGTACAGACGACCGAACATGTCTGCTGAAATTGGTCCGCGGACCAGTTTTAGCAGACATGTTCGGTCGTCTGTACGGGGCCTAAGAGATCAAGAATATCCAGACAAACCATGTACATATTGTGATGTTGGGGTGATCATGCTCATGTTGTAGGTGCTTTTCCAATGAGTTGCGCCAGTCCAAACTGTATTTTAGGATGTGGCAGCCCACTTTTATTGAGAAGAAAGGCCACTCCTGGCCTCTGGATAGGGGTTCTCCTGAAACACTGATAGAAGCTGACCTTAATCCTGAGATAAGACCTCCTGTCTATTGGCTGTGGCACCTCTGACCCCTGGTTGAAAACTCCTATCTCTTGACTTCTGGCTAGGGCACCTCTGGTTGAGACCTCCTGACTCCAATATGGGAGCTGTCTCCAAATTGGGAGCCATGAGCTATCCTCAGGCTTGACTATATAACTTCCCTGAACACCTGTGTACTCGCACATCCTGCAGGCATCCAGTAAAATCCAGACACAGAGTTGAAGGTTTCATCCTGCCCCCCCCAAAAAATTGGAACCTTCAAGCCCCAATCCAGGTTTACAGAATCCAGAGAGAGCCAAAAACACAAAAACAATAAGCTGGAACCTGTGTCATTTTCTAGTACAAGAAAAGGGCTTTGCTCTGTCACAATACATAAAGGTCAAGAAAATAGGTCAAATTAACCAACTAACTTCCCTATATGCTGCAAACAAGACACCATTTCGGCTAGAGTTGGAAACTCTAAATTGTCTACCAATGGATCTTTAAACCATACCCTGGCTCTTGTCCAGTTTAAGACCCACAACCATGAGTCCCCAAATTTGACACAACCTGAGAGTCTGGAATAACACCAAATAGTTCAATAAATTGACCTCACCACATGTTCCACTACTTCCTATACTATGCAACCACTAAGCTTCCCCATCAGCCTGTACATGGTGATGATGTCCATTCTTTCTTAGACAGGAACTTGATTCATAGCTGGTCTGTTATGAAAGACAAACTTCAAGCACCGAATTCTTTAGCCTTATGCAGATCAGCCACTTTATCACAGAACTTTATCAAGATCTCACCACCAAGCTATCTACTTTTGTACATATATGTCACTGTACACCACTATCACATAAATCAATAATTTACTCAAACCACACATGCATATGCTAAATAGGAAAGGGAACAAATGGGTACCAGACCAGAGGAAGACTGGCAACAAACTTGGTCTGCAATGACCTTGTGCACAATCAATATCACCACTCTTGAATTTGCCTTTAGAATCCCACTGGTACATGGTACCCACAAAACATGCACACCTCCACCCTGATCAGTGGGATAGATGTTTCATATTTCTGTAGACTGTGGGAGATGTCCTACATATATGGTGGACCTGGGTCTTCAAACGACTGTTTTTTTCCCCCTCTTTTTCTCGCCTCCTCGTTTGTTTCGCCCACTGGTATGTGCTGGATTCTGTGCTATATTAACCACTTGCTTACTGGGCACATAAACCCCCTTCGTTCCCAGGCGAAATTTCAGCTTCCGGCACTGCGTCGCTTTAACTGACAATTGCGCGGTCGTGCGATGTGGCTCCCGAACAAAATTGGCGTCCATTTTTCCCCACAAATAGAGCTTTATTTTGGTGGTATTTGATCACCTCTGCGGTTTTTATTTTTTGCGCTATAAACAAAAAAAGAGCGACAATTTAAAAAAAATATATTTTTTTTTTACTTGTTGCTATAATTAATATGCCAATTTTTTTTTTAAAAAAACTATTTTTTTCTCAGTTAAGGCCGATACGTATCTTTCGACGTATTTTTGTAAAAAAAAAAAAAAAAAATCGCAATAAGCGACTGGTTTGCGCAAAAGTTATAGTGCCTACGAAATTGGGGATAGATTTATGTTTTTTTTTTTTTTTTTTTTTTTTTACTAGTAATGGCGGCGATTTGCGATTTTTTTGTCAGGGCTGCGATATTGCGACGGACGTATCGGACACTTTTGACACAATTTTGGGACCATTCACATTTATACAGCGATCAGTGCTATAAAAATGCACTAATTACTGTATAAATGTGACTGGCAGTGAAGGGGTTAACACGAGGGGGTGAGGAAGGGGTTAAATGTATTCCCTACATAGTGTTCTTACTGTGTGGGGGGAGGGGGGTGACCGATGCTGTGTCCCTATGTAAAGGGACACAGATCGGTCTCCTCTCTCCCTGACAGCACGTGGAGCTCTGTGTTTACACACAGAGCTCCACGTCCTGCTGTTACCGGCTGTGTTCCCGACGATCGCGAGTGTCTGGCGGACATCGCAGCCGCCAGGCACTCGCATCGGCTCTTGAGCGATGCGCCGGACACGTTGTTTCCCCGCTGCGCGCCCCCAGCGGCGCACACAGGGAACAACAACAGCAGGACGTCTATGGACGTCCACCCGGCTTTTGAGAGCCGCGCTGTGGACGTCTTTCGACCATAGCGCGGATCTCAAGTGGTTAAAATTGACCAAGCTTGGTTTTAGATCCACACTTTTTGACAGTATCCTCCTCAAACAAATGAACATTGTCCATGAAATGCATTGAGAAAAATCAAGAGTTTGGATCATGTGATTTATTATATAAAACTGGATACTATTTCATTGCAATATGAAGTTAGACTTGGATAATGTCACCTGTGATTATGTATCTGTCTACACATAATCCCGTATAGGTCAAAATGGAGGATACGAAGCCTAATCTTCATTCTAAATTCTAATCTTTTTAGAATTCGAGATTAATGGTGTTGTATGTTGTAAATAAAGCATATGAGATTCTTATAAATGAGGCATATATTTTTCCTTAATATGTATTTGAGATCTGAAATTATGGTCTGTACTAGTTATTATTATTATACAGGATTTATGTAGCGCCAACAGTTTGCTTAGCGGCTAGTTAGACCCCATTCACATATCTCATAGTTGGAACGAGCCCCAATGGGACACAGATGGCAAAAGAATTACAGGGTGTGACAGACCTAACCAGGACAGGGGCTTTTGGAGGGGGCTGCAGGCTAGCCTCTTGCCCACTGACTATGGGCCCTGGCATTTGAGGGGGCTCTATTCTTTGGGAGGTTTATGCCTGTGGGACCTCTGGAGTCGTTTTTCTTCGAATTCAAGTCCATATCTCCCCGAAACACAGAGAGTACTGGAGGACCCAGATACAGATTTGGGATCTCTGTGTTTTGCTGGGGTATAGAATCAACAGCCCAAACCAGCATTGACTGATTCAATCCCCTCCTAGACTCAAAGCAGATGATTATATTCAGCTCAAAATAACCTGATGCTGAGGTCTCCTGCTGTTATGTGTAATCAGTTTTTTACAGTGTTATGTGTTTACTGTTAAAGAGGAGGTCCAGCACCCCTACCAAAAAATTTAAAGTCAGCAGCTACAAATTGTAGCTGCTAACTTTTAATATTAGGACACTTACCTTTCTAGGGATTCCGCAATGTCGGCACCAGTGACATTGGGTGCTGCCGCCGCCATTCATGGTAGGGGAAACCAGCAGTGGAGCCTTTCGGCTTCACAACCGGTTTCCCTACTACACATGTGCGCTGCGCTTTCTAACTGGCCCGGCAGTGCAGGAGAAGGAGGGGGGTGAACTTCCGTGGGACCTCGTTGCATCTTGCCACAGCCAGGTCTCCTGGAAGTGGGGACAGGTACCGGTCAAACAAGCGTACATATTCGCCAGCAGACCATGGATTGACAACTTCCGTCCAAAAAGTTTTCAAATGAAAAAGATCACATCACAAGGGATAGTGCAACATTTCAGAGCCACGCAGGGCCCCTTAGTCAGACATGCCTGACGAAGGGGCCCTGCGTGGCTCCGAAATGTTGCACTATCCCTTGTGATGTGATCTTTTTCAGTAAAAAAAAAATTGGGACGGAAGTTGTCGATGGTGTGCTGGCGAATATGTACGCTTGTTTGATGTTTCCAGGACCAAACTGGTAATCGTTGCAGCACCCACCATTTTATGAGCCATTTTTGCCAGGAACGTGTGCGATAGGAATAATGATCACACAAGTACCTGTCAAAAGCACCCCCCCCCCCCCCAAAAAAAGGTGACAAATGTGGCACCAGAGGGGGGAGGAAGCAAACAAGCGGAGCTTTTGAGTGGAACTCCACTTTTAGTGTCTTTTTCCCATTGTATAGTTTCCCCATTGTGTGCCTCCTAGGTGTGCATTCCCATTGTTAATTGAGTCACCTAATGTTTCTGTTGGCTAATCCTCCTGGAGGTTCCTACATGATGTGATTAGTCTACTTGTGATGTGTCAACTTTACCTAACTATTGTGGGATGTTTACCCCAATGTGTAATATTTGTTTTTATTCATATATATTGTTCATGTGGTGACTGCCCCGATTTTTGAAGTGTATAAAACCTGTATGTCTGTTCAAAAAGCAACTCATTTGTTTTTTTCTGTCTGTGTACGATGCTTGGGGAAAATCGCTATTAACTATCGATCTGCTGGAAGGGTTTGGAGGGCAGAAAGTACCGCTTGGCAGAGGCACCCAGGTGGGGTGTCGGGCGGGCCGACACACAGGGGTTATAACCCTACCTTAGTTTTGACTTTAGTCCTACTTCAGACTCTATATAAAAATATTGAAAATTAAAATTTAATTGGATGCTTGCTATGGAAATCATCGACTGTACATGCTCATATATTTCAAAGCAGTGTCAAAAATACAGGAACTAGACTTTCAACTTAGCAAACACAGCAATAATCAGCAACCGCCAACGTTCCAAAAATGTTATTCCGTTTGTTAGATATGTAAATGACGACGTTCATCAAATGGCTTTAGCACTAATGAAGAAGAGATGCTAATTGGAAGTTGTGTTTCCTGTGCTGTAATTCAAAACTCTTCAGTTTGCTGCCTAAAGAAGTGACAACTCGCTCACTGCAGTACCTAAATGTCACAGATTGCCTTTCCTGGAAGGTCCATGTTATGTAAGAGATTGCAAACATGTTATTGCGCGCTCCCAGACCCACTCCCCTGGAAGCACAGCTGTACAGTAGTGCTGTGAAATGGCCACCTGTTCCCCCCCCCCCCCCCCCCAAGAGATAAAAAAAAAATGCAACATAAAAGAGGAGGTCTGCAGGGGATTGTGCTTCTTTAATGTTCTGCTCTCTTTGTTGTCTGAATATTAAGTAGCAAACTCTGCTAAACCTACCAGGATTAAAGGACAGAACACAATTTGTAACTAAACAGACAGGACAAAATGTTTTTGGATGCTCTGAAACAAAGACGTGCCAGGAAACTCAGATTTATTTGCAAAACGGTGGTACAAATGTTTCTAACACCCCCTCGCTCTTCCCAACACCTACAATAAATAAAAAATCTTGCATCTGGCAGGTAACTTTAGCAGCCGGGCGCTCCGGATTAGTTTACATTGACTCTCTGACCTGGCTATCTGCAGGGTAGTACTGCGCCCTGTACTGGTAAGCTGCATAGACTTCTCATCTAAAGCCCTGTACACACGATCGCTTTGTCCGATGAAAACAGACCGATGGACTGTTTTCATCGGACAAACCGATTGCGTGTGGGCCCTATCGGTTTGTTTTCCATCGGTCAAAAAAAAATAGAACATGTTTTAACTTTTTCTTATGGATAAAAAAATTATAGAAAAAAAACGATCGTCTGTATGGAACTCCATCGGTCAAAAATCCATGCATGCTCAAAATCAAGTCGATGCATGCTCAGAAGCACTAAACTTCATTTTTTTCAGCACGTCGTAGGTGTTTTACGTCACCGCGTTTTGGCACAGTCGGATTTTTGACTGATGGTGTGTAGGCAAGACTGATAAAAGTCAACTTCATCGGATTTCTGATGAAAAAATCCATCGGATTAGATTCCATCAGATATCCGATCTTGTGTACAGGGCTTTAGACATCACATCTAAGAGTTGGTAAGCTGCAATATAATACAAGTCCCCTTTTGGGTTTAAAGCGACACTAAAGTTAATTTTTTTTTTTTTAAATAACAAACATGTCATACTTACCTCCACTGTGTGGCTCGTTTTGCACACAGTGGCCCCGATCCACGTTTTCTGGGGTCCCTCAGCGGCTGTCATGGCTCCCCCCCCCCTCCGCAAGAGCTCGCATGGTGGAAAGCTCTTGCGGGCGTGCTCCTGTGATACAGAGGTGGGCATAGCTGCCGAATGTATTCCTCGGCCCCGCCCCCACTGCGCCGCATCATTGGCTGCGATTGACAGCAGCGCCAGCCAATGGCTGCACTGCTATCAATCCATCCAACCTAGCCAATCAACGGCCAGGCTGGGAACCGAAGAGGATGACGGGGACGAGCGTGGGACTTTCGAGGGGTGAGGCAAGTAAAACGGAGGTTCGGGGGGGGGGGAGCAGTGCTGTCGGATGTTTTTTCACCTTAATGCATAGGATGCTTTAAGGTGAAAAGACATTTACCTTTACAACCCCTTTAAGCCCAGGTTCACACTGCTGTGGGATTGAAATCGTGCAAGTTTATCTGAACTCACACAATTTCATTCCCACATGTCAGTTCTGATGAATTTAGCGACATCTGTGCGGTTTCATGCACAGATGTCTATTGAAATCACACCTGAAATCGCCAAAACTATTACAGAAAATACTTTTGGTAATTGGTGCAGCGCCGCACCGATTCGGACAGCTCCATTGTGGGCAATAGCCACTGATTTGGCATGCGATTTGACATGTCATATCGCATCAATGTGAACCAGGGCTTATACCACTATAAGCATTTACTGTATCTAATGCCCCGTACACACGATCGGAAATTACAGCAGCAAAAGTCCGATGTGAGCTTTTGAAAAGAAATTCCAACTGTGTGTATGCTCCATCGGACTTTTGCTGTCGGAATTTCCACCAACAAAAGATTGAAAGCTGGTTCTCAAATTTTTTGCCTGTAGCAATTCCGATACGCAAAATTCTGACGCATGCTCGGAAACAATTCGATGCATGCTCGGAAGCACTGAACTTAATTTTCTCGGCTCGTCGTAGTGTTGTACGTCACCACGTTCTTGACGGTCGAAAGTTCAGAGAACTTTTGTGTGACCGTGTGTATGCAAGCCAAGCTTGAGCGGAATTCCGTCAGAAAAAACATCCAAGGATTTTCGGACGGAAAAACCGATCGTGTGTACGGGGCAATACAGAACTGTATCAGCGCCATTTGAGTTTTCATTTTTTTTCTTTTTTTTGAGGGACAAAAGGTAAACATTCACAAATCAACCTCCAGCAGCCAAGAGTAAGCAGATTAGAGAAAGCTCACATCTGAACAGTTGGCCTGGATCATTGTACATCCTTGTTCTTTGCAAGTTATTAAAGCGGGGGTTCACCCTTAGAGGGCACTTTTTCCCCTTAGATTCCTGCTCGTTTTCTCTAGGGGAATCGGCCATTTGTTTTAAAATATGTGCTGTACTTACCCGTTTACGAAATGCATCCTCTCCGTCGCTTCCGGGTATGGGCTGCGGGAATGGGCGTTCCTTCTTGATTGACAGTCTTCCGAGAGGCTTCCGACGGTCGCATCCATCGCGTCACGATTTTCCGAAAGAAGCCGAACGTCGGTGCGCAGGCGCAGTATAGAGCCGCACCGACGTTCGGCTTCTTTCGGCTACGAGTGACGCGATGGATGCGACCGTCGGAAGCCTCTCGGAAGACTGTCAATCAAGAAGGAACGCCCGCTCCCGAAGACCCATACCCGGAAGCGACGGAAGAAGATGCAGCTCGAAAACGGGTAAGTACGGATCATATTTTAATACAAATAGCCGATTCCTCTAGACCGAACGAGCAGGAATCTAAGGGGAGAAAAAAAAAAATTTAATAAATGGGTGAACTCCCGCTTTAAATAACCCTTTTTGTCTCCAGGCTTACTAAGGCTGTGACTAGAGTTTCAGTTAGATAGTAAAGAGTTGACTTTGACGTTTCCTGGATCAGGTCAGCCACACCTACAGGACAGGAGTGTAGAGAATCATAAAAATACAACTCCAAAGGGTATTAGTACAGAGTTCGTGTTCCAGATGCCCGAACTGCAGAGAACACAATGCGCTATCTGCCCTGTCAATAGAACACAAATTCTGATTACATAAATCACCATGAATTCACAGTCACAAGGCATTTCACATGCGTTTGTTATTTTATCTCATGTTCATTGTCACATCAAAATGGATAGCTTACAAAAACGAGTATAATACTTTAACAATCCATGTTATTGGTATTGTTATCAACATTCCACATTTTAAAACTGAACTCCAGGAACAAAATATTTCATTTACATATATTCCTTAAAGGGGTTGTAAACCCTTGAGTTTCTTCATGACCGGCAACCCAGCCCCCCCGTTTAACTTACCTGAGCCCCGTATTTTCCTCGGTGGAGACGCGCTGTCCCTCTGCCCGGGGTTCTCAGCTCTTGATTGGATAGATTGATAGCAGCGCAGCCATTGACCCCCGCTGCTGTCAATCAAATCCAATGACGCGGGCGCCAAGTCCTACATTCAGCCTTTATGGCCGTCGAATGATGGACTCGGGAGTGCGCCCGCAAGGTAACCCTCAGGAGAGCGGATTTATACGATGCTGGGAGGACTCGCGAGAGCCGCCGTGGGACCCCAAAAGTCGAGGATCGGGGCCACTCTGTGCAAAACTAACTGTACAGTGGATGTAAGTATATTTGTTATTTTTATTTATTTTTTAAATCAAAGCTTTACAATCACTTTAACCACTTCAGCCCCGTAAGATTTAGCTGCTCAATGACCAGGCCACTTTTTGCGATACCGCACTGTGTTGTTTTACCTGACAATTGCACGGTCATGCGATGCTGTACCCAAACAAAATTGACATCCTTTTTTTCTCCACAAATAGAGTTTTTTTTGGGTGGTATTTGAGCACCTCTGTGTTTTTTTGGCACTATAAACAAAAGAAGAGTGACAATTTAAAAAAAAAAAATCGATCGGGGGTGGCGTGCCCTCGCCTGTGCCGGGCACGCCTTGGATACGCTATTGCAATTGATTACATTTAATGTCTCTTTGTTACGACTTTACGTCTGTACCACTGCTTTGTTTTTATTGCCGAACAAAAATAAAAATAGTTATTTAAAAAAGGAAAAAAAACAAAACACATTGGGGGTTATTTAGGAAAGGCAAATCCACTTTGCACTGCAAGTGCGCTTGAAGTGCACTTGGAAGTGCAGTGGCTATAGATCCGAGGGGGAGATGCAAGGAAACTAAAAAACATAATTTTAGCTTGCACATAATTGGGTGATAAAATCAGCAGAGCTTCCCCTCGTTTCAGATCTACAGCGACTACACTTTCAAGTGCAGTTGCAGTGCACTTGTAGTGCAAATTGGATTTGCCTTTCATAAATAACCCCCAATATCTTTTATTTTGTGCTATAATAAATATCCCAATTTTTTTTAAAAAACAATTTCTTTCCTCAGTTTAGGCCGATATGTATTCTTCTACATATCTTTGGTAAAAAAAATTGCAATAAGCGTTTATTAATTGGTTTGCGCAAAAGTTATAGGGCCAGATTCACAGTGAGAGTACGCCGGCGTATCTACTGATACACTGGCGTACTTTCAAATTTGCCGCGTCGTATCTTTAGTTTGAATCCTCAAACCAAGATACGACGGCTTCTGGCTTCGATCCGAAAGGCGTACCGCTTCGTACGCCTTCGGATCGTAGGTGCAATACTTCGGCGCCCGCTGGGTGGAGTATGCATCGTTTTCCGCGTCGGGTATACTAATTAGCTTTTTCCGTCGATCCACGAAGGTACACGCGCCCGTCGCATTCTCTTACGTCGTCGCTAGTCGGCTTTTCACGGCGTATAGTTAAAGCTGCTATTTAGTGGCGTATAGATAGACTTGCCATGTTAAAGTATGGCCGTCGTTCCCGCGTCGAATTTAAATTTTTTTTTTTTTGCGCAAGTCGTCCGTGAATACTAAAGGACGTAACTCACGTCGAAGTTCAAAAAATGATGTCGGTGCGCACGGTGGGAAATTTCAAAACGGAGCATGCGCAGTTCAATCAGCGCGGGGACCCGCTTCATTTAAATGAATCACGCCCCCCACCCGCCCAATTTGAAATACGCGCCGAGAAATAACTTACGGCGCAAAATCTTCCTGGATTCGAAATTCCGCCAGGTAAGATACAGCGGCATAGCGTATCTCTGATACGCTGCGCCTGGGCAATTCTCTGTGAATCTGGCCCATAGGGCCAGATTCACAGTGGAGAAACGACGGCGTATCTCCTGATACGCCGTCGTATCTCTGTTTCTATCTATGCGACTGATTCATAGAATCAGTTACGCATAGATATCCCTAAGATCCGACAGGTGTAATTGTTTTACACTGTCGGATCTTAGGATGCAGTACCGCGGCCGCCGCTGGGGGGAGTTTGCGTCGTAAACCAGCGTTGGGTATGCAAATTAGGAATTACGCTACGCGCGTCGCCGTTCGAAAAAATGACGTCACGGCGCGCAATGCACGACGGGAGTTCGGAAACGGAGCATGCGCGGTAGGTCCGGCGCGGGAGCGCGCCTAATTTAAATGGCACACGCCCATTTAAATTGGCCCGCCTTGTGCCGGAGGCCGCCGGCGTAGGTTTTCATCGCAAGTGCTTGGTGAATCAGGCACTTGCGATGAAAAATTGCGGCGGTGTAACGTATCTACGATATGTTACGCCGCCGCTCTTCTATGTGAATCTGGCCCATAGTGTATACAAAATAGGGGATAGATTTATGGCATTTTTATTAAAAATTATTTATTATTATTAATAATTAAAATCTGCGATTTTTATCGGGACTGAGATATTGCAGCAGACAACAATTTTTGGGACCAGTGACATTTACACACACACACACACATATACATCCCCGTTCTCGTTCTGTAATTAGCAATCGCGGGTGCCCACTCGCATTGACTCCGGGGACACGCTTCGGAGGCGTCTTAAAGAGGTACGCTATGCCGCCGTAACTTAGTGAGGCAGGTTCTGTATTCACCAAGAACCTGCGCCCTAAGTTACGGTGGCGTAGCGTAAATCTGCCGGCGTAAGCGTGCCTAATTCAAATTGTGAAGAGATAGTGGTCGAGACGAAAATAGAGACCATGACGATATCTGACCACGCCCCAGTTAGCATCTCAATAGAGATCCCAGGAAATCAGGGGCTATCCCAAAATTGGAGATTGAATGAACATCTGTTGGTAGACGAGACTAGTCTAACAAGGGTCCAAAAGGAGCTGGAGGAGTATTTCAGGCTAAACGAATCAGAGGAAGTTTCAGTAGCAACTGTGTGGGATGCACACAAAGTTGTGATAAGAGGGGTCCTGATCTCAGAGGGGGCAAGGAAAAAGAAAGAAAAAAGTCGTAAAAAAGAAAATTTGATAGAAGAGATCTGCGTGCTTGAACAAAAACATAAGAAAATGGCAAAGCAACGAGAAGTGTATATGGACTTGGTTAATAAACGCAACGAACTAAAAGAACTATTAGACCAAGAAACTAGAAGAGACTTCAATTTAATAGCTAGGGAAAGATACCTGTGGGGGAATAAAACAAATAAACACTTAGCACGGATGGTGCAGAAAAAGAAATCAAAAAATTACATAGATAAAATCAAAAATGGCAAGGGAGAGGAGATGCATACAACAAAAGATATAGCAGAAACCTTCAGAGTATATTACGAAAAACTGTACGCGGTGGAACAAAAGGACGGACAGACAGGGGAAAAAATAAACAAAATTACAAAATTCCTGAAGGAAGCAGGGCTATCAAAAATAAGTGAAAGTGATGCATCTATAATGGATAGGCCAATAACGGAAAAGGAGATTGAGCTGGCACTTGCAGGCTCAGCCTCAGGTAAAAGCCCTGGCCCCGATGGCTTTACCATTTTATATTACAAAAAATGTAAGAAGATTCTTATTCCAAAATTATGTCAATATTTTAATGGACTGGGTAAAGATTTTAACCTAAGTAGAGAGGCCTCAGAGGCAACCATTACGGTTATCCATAAGGAGGGGAAGGACAGGAGGGACTGCGCAGGGTATCGACCAATATCCTTGTTGAACAACGATATTAAATTGTTCGCAAAGGTCCTGGCCGAGAGAGTCAAACAGGAAATGACAAACCTGATACACCCAGATCAGACAGGCTTTATCCAAGGAAGAGAGGGGAGGGATAATGGCGTGAGAGCATTACTGACAATCCAGAAAATGAAAGCGACGGGGTCCCCAGGTCTACTCTTGTCTATAGATGCAGAAAAGGCATTTGACAGAGTAGACTGGGGACTCATGTTACGCTAGGGTGACCACATCTCCAAACTGCCATTCAGGGACACCCCCCCCCCCCCCCCCAAAAAAGTAGATTTTTGGGAAAAAATCTAGGCATCAAGAAGAACAACAATATGTTGCACAAAGCGTGTCGTGGTTAGGGTGACCACATTTCCAAACTGCCATTCATGGACACTCGTCCCCCCCCTGCTGCCAGTGTGCCCATCAATTGACGCTACTGTGCCCCATCAGATGCTGCCAGTGTGCCCATCAATTGCCGCTACTGTGCCCAATCAGATGCTGCCAATGTGCCCATCAATTGCCACTACTGTGCCCCATCAAATGCTGCCAGTGTGCCCATCAATTGTTGCTACTGTGCCCCATCAGATGCTGCCAGTGTGCCCATCAATTGCCGCTACTGTCCCCCAACAAATGCTGCCAGTGTGCCCATCAATTGCCCGTACTGTGCCTATCAGATGCTGCCAGTGTGCCGATTAATTGCTGCTACTGTGCCCCATCAGATGCTGCCAGTGTGCCCATCAATTGCCGCTACTGTGCCCCATCAGATGCTGCCAGTGTGCCCATCAATTGCCGCTACTGTGCCCCATCAGATGCTGCCAGTGTGCCCATCAATTGTCGCTACTGTGCCCCATCAGATGCTGCCAGTGTGCCCATCAATTGCTACTACTGTGCCCATCAATTGTTGCTTTGCTCACCTTTTATTATGAAGTCTGACTCTGTCTGGTGACTCTGGTCTGGTGGGGCAGGGGCAGTCTTCAGCCAGCGCCGGTCTTCTGCCCCACCAGACCAGTTCTGCCTGGACTGGAGGAGGTCGGTGTGCCCACCAATTGCCGCTACTGTGCCCATCAGATGCTGCCAGTGTGCCGATTAATTGCCACTACTGTGCCCCATCAAATGCTAACAGTGTGCCTATCAATTGTTGCTACTGTGCCCCATCAGATGCTGCCAGTGTGCCCATCAATTGCCACTACTGTGCCCCATCAGATGCTGCCAGTGTACCCATCAATTGCCAGTACTGTGCCCCATTAGATGCTGCCAGTGTGTCTGTCAATTGCCGCTACTGTGCCCCATCAGATGCTGCCAGTATGCCCATCAATTGCCGCTACTGTGCCCATCAGATGCTGCCAGTGTGCCCATCAATTGCCACTACTGTGCCCCATCAAATGCCAGTGTGCCCATGAATTGTTGCTACTGTGCCCAATCAGATGCTGCTTGTGTGCCCATCAATTGCCGCTACTGTGCCCATCAGATGTTGCCAGTGTGCTGATTAATTGCCGCTACTGTGCCCAACAAATCCTGCCAGTGTGCCCATCAATTGCTGCCAGTCAGTGTCAATTCATTGCCACTTTTGGTCACCTGATCATATGCTGTTCCATTTGCTTTGCTCACCTTTTAATATGGAGTCTGACTCTCTCTCTGGTGGTGCAGGGGCAGTCTTCAGCCAGCGCCGGTCTTCTTTCCTGGTTCAGACAGGACAGGAGGCAGTCGGGCCGCTCGGGTGGGAGGAGGAGGGGCCTGCGTGGACTGGAGGAGGTCGGTGAATGTCACGGCCCGGGCTGATTTGATGGTGCCTGAAATGCACTGCGGGCAGCGGGAGGTCAGGACGGACCGGGAGGTGGGGGGACACCTGAGCCGAGCTGTGGAGGTCACTGAGCAGTGGGCTGGAGCAGTGGAGGAGGTCAGAGTACTCGGTCTGACCTGCCGTGAGTGTGACTGCGATGCCGCTGGCTGCTCTCTCTGCTGCTTCTGCCGCGGCCAGAGGAGGAGGAGAGGAGGAGGAGGTTGGTGGGTGGAGTCGAGTCGGAGTCTTGGAGAGCTCAGTGCGGGCAAAATGTGACGTCACTGGTTGCTACACGCCAAGCGGGGGGCGGCCCTAGCAACCAGTGAGTTTAGCCTTCTTTTGTTACAGTGGCACTATGGCAGGCAGTACTTATTGGATTCCGGGACATTGTATTGTCCCGGAATGAAGGCAACCGGGACAAGGGACAAAAAAAAAAATTACGGGATAATCCCGGGCAGTCCGGGACACGTGGTCACCCTATGTTACGCACCCTGGAGGAAATGGGATTCGGCCAAAGGATGAGGGGATGGATTGCGACGCTATATCAGGAACCTTGGGCAAAAACAAGAATAAATGGCAGTCTCTCCCAAGCATTAAAAATGAAAAATGGAACAAGGCAGGGGTGTCCCCTATCGCCAATTCTGTTCGTGCTCTCCTTAGAACCTCTGTTGGCCAGGGTGCGTAACTGCCCCGATATCGTAGGAGTCCAAATAGGAGAGGACGAATACAAACTCTCTGCGTTCGCAGATGACGTCCTCTTCTATCTGACAAACCCCAAAATTTCAATCCCAAAGCTACTAGACTTTTGTACGCAGTATGGAGAAATATCAAATTTTAAAATCAACGAAGCCAAAACCGAAATCCTGAACATAAATATAAACAGGCGGGAAGAGAAGGACCTCAGAATGAAGCACCGATTTTCGTGGGTAAAAGAACTTAAGTATCTGGGTATTTATTTAGTAAAATCAACTAAAAAAAATGTACGAGATAAACTTTATCCCCCTGTTAAATGAAATTAAGAAAGAAATAGGGAAGGTGAAAAATAGACCATTATCTTGGATAGGACGAATTAACTATTGTAAAATGGTTATACTTCCAAAAATTACTTACAGGTTTCAGATGATACCTATAAGTTTGCCTGGAATACTTCTCTCAGCTTTAAAGAAACAGATTATGAATTTTATTTGGAAAGACAGGAAACATAGAATTTCTCTCCAGACCCTAAGACAACCCAAAAAAAAAGGGGGACTAGCGGTACCAGATATTAAAACTTATTACGACGCAGTGATGATGGCGAGGGTGGTGGAGTGGGCCAGAGCCAGTAAAGAAAAAAGGTGGGTCAAAATTGAAAACGAATTGTCAAAAACAAGGTTGGACAAGATCATTTGGAACCCGCCCCAATTTAGGGCACTTGATAAGAATACACATGAGATAACAAAAAACGCACTAAAATTTGGGACACATTATATAAAAAATTAGAAAAGGAATATAACTCACCCTTATTAGCATTAAAAAATAATGATTATTTTGCACCGGGTAAAACACAGATTGGAGGAAATTGGATAAAAAAGGATACTATGCAATTAAGAGATGTAATTAAAGATGGGCACCTAATGTCACTACAAGAATTAAAAAAGAGAAAAAATGATATAGAAATTAACGAGTGGAGGTATCAGCAGCTAGACCATTTTATTCACACCCTGCCACACCCAATAAGGTCAGGGGAACAACTGACCGAACTAGAAAAAATATGTACAACGGAGAGGGTTAAGGGATCTATATCAAAACTATACAAGATCTTGCTGAAAGTGGACGGGCGAATGATTCCTCCATTCGTTGAAAAATGGGAGAGGGAACTTGGGTCACAAAGAGATAGGGTCACAATAGATAAAATGTTGACTTTGGTACACTCCTCGGCGGTAGACAGTCGTACCGCGGAGATGAGTTATAAATGCATCACTGGGTGGTATATGACACCAGACAAACTATCTAAATTTAGAGAAGGACAAACGGGAGACTGTTGGAGGGGATGTGGTCAACCGGGAAACATGGCCCACCTATGGTGGAAGTGCCCAAAAGTTGTGGAATACTGGGAAAAAATCCTGGGGTGCATAGAAGAAATCACAAAAGGTGAAAATTAAGATGGACCCCTGGGTGGTACTGTTCCACGGGGGAGAGGAAGGAATTAAAAAATACAGAAAAAGCTTGGAGCCACACCTACTGAATGCAGCCAATAGGCTTATACCAAGAAAATGGCAGGAGGTGGACTGCCCTTCTATGTGGGAATGGATTGACTCAGTGGAAGAAACATATAGAATGGAAGAACTGAGAGAGGGATTGGAAGGCAATAACATAGCACAAGATAAGAAATGGGATAACTGGCGGATTTTTAAGAAATCTTGGAGCTATGCTGAAAAATTAAGGGAGGAGAGCTAAGATAACACCTCAAAAAAAAAAAAAAAAGAGGGAAACCTCGGTGGCATCAGAGATTAATTCGAGATTAATTATGGTGAGATAGGGGGATGAAGGGAGGGGAGAGGGAAGGGGGGGGAGGGGTGGGGAAGAGGATACAAATGTAACTCTCAAATTTCATATTATTAAAAAAAGGAAATAAAAAAAAAAAAAATAATAATAATAATAATATAAATATTGAAAAAAAAAACAAAAAAAAAAAAACAAAGCAAATAAATGGTAAAGAGTTACACTAATGATGCGAAACCAAAATTAGAGACGCTAAGGGCTGGCAAACAGAACATGAGTGTATATACGCATACTCTATGAGGTCGGAGTCTGAAGTGTATTTAAAAAAAAAAAAAAATTGTGAAGAGGTGGGCGTGTTTTATGTAAATAAAACATGACCCCCACATAAATTACATTTTTGACTAACGTAACCCAGTGCGCATGCTCCAAATTAACCCGCAAAAAGCCAATGCTTTCGACGTGAACGTAAATTACGCACAGTCCTATTCGCGAACGACTTACGCAAACGTCGGAAAATTCGACGCTGGCCCGACGTCCATACTTAACATAGGATATGCCTCATATAGCAGGGGTAACTTTACGCCGGAAAAGGCCTAACGTAAACGACGTAAAAAAATGCGCCGGGCGGACGTACGTTTCTGAATCGACGTATCTACCTAATTTGCATATTCCTCGCATAAATCGACGGAAGCGCCACCTAGCGGCCAGCGTAAATGTGTAACTAACAGGGCTGTGGAGTCGGAGTCGAGGAGTCGGAGTCGGGGGAAATTTTGGGTACCTGGAGTCGGAGTCGGAGTCGGCAAACAATGCACCGACTCCGACTCCTACTAAATTTAGATTGGAATTAGAAAAAAAAAAAAGCAAGTTTAAATGTCCCAATTCACAAAAAGTTATAATTAATGACTTCTCTACTGTAAGAATAAAGACCAATGCATGCAGTGCCTCACGTAACCGCAAAACGAACACGTTAAGTGACCGTGAAGAAGCATGCTTTTCATGTGCTTCACTGTATGGCACGCAACGCACAATTAGGAGCTGCAATACTTATACTTTCCATAGTGTTGTGTTCTGCTTTTACAGGGAACGCATGTTAGAGAACCAGTAAGTGTCCAAATAAAAAAATTCCAACAGGAGTTTTATAAAGCACTAAAAGAAGTTGAAAAGTATGATCGCTCATCAAAACTTACTGTTGAAGAAGCCATCCTTGTTTATCCAGAGATCGTTAGTGATGTGGCCAGAATAGTTACTGCAATGCCACCCACCCAAGTCAGTGTCAAAAGATTATTTTCAGCCCTAAAAATAATAAAGTCTGACTTAAGAGCCTCTATGAAAGAGGATCTGGCAGAGGCAATTCTCTTCCTTAGAACTCTACATTGAATTGATTTGCATTTGCTAAGCCTAGAACTACATTTCAAGATTAATATAAACCATTTCTAGGTTTTACAGATTTTGTTTTTGGTTCATTATAGATAAGCTTTGTTTTTGTTCTAAAACAACCAAATAATGTGGTTTGTATTTTTGAACTGGTAAAGATCCTGTTCCTGATGTTTATGCCTGCTGCTACTATCCAGTCACTTGATTGTTTTCATTGTGTTTGTCTTTTGCTTAAACTGTGCAATACAGTAGACTGTTGGCTTCCCAGCCAGTAGTCCTGTGGTAGGTTGCGTTTCTTTCCCTCAAGGAATGTATAAAATACATTCGCATATTAATACAGAGGAGTCGGAGTCGGGGAGTCGGAGTCGGAGTCGGAAGTACATAAAACTGAGGAGTCGGAGTCGGAACATTTATCTACCGACTCCACAGCCCTGGTAACTAAGATACGACGGCTTAAGAGACTTACGCCAGTCGGATCTTAGCCAAATTCTGGCGTATCTTGTTTTCTGAATACAGAAAAAAGATACGCCGGAGCATCTTAGAAGTTACGCGGCGTATCAATAGATACGCCAGCGTAACTTCTTTATGAATCTACCCCAGTGTCTATACTGTTTAGAATCCAGTAATACACTGTCTCATCCTGCTCTGCACATGCTCAGTTGCTCTCCAATTTTAGGCACTGTGTCAAACTTGGATGCTGCTTCTGTTTGATCTGCAACTGCCATGGTACTGCACGTGATCATTTATGACACCAGCCAGTTGGTGATTTGACAGTTTGCAAATGTGACAGTTCGCATTCCTGGCATTCTAGGAATGTAACTGTTTTTTCATCCCAATAAATCGATGGGTTTAGTTCCGCTCAAAGTGTTTGTTACCCTAAAAAAAAATTGATCCTGCTCCCTTAAGACCCCTTTCACACTGAAGCGCCGGTAATTTTTGCGGTGCTTTAGCTACGCTTTTCAGGTGCTAGTGGGGTGGGTTCTTTAAGGTCCACATGACCATAAACAAATCCAAAAAACACAAATTTTGTGACACATTCAAAGCACTTTTAAGGCCCTTTGGAAGTGCTGCCCATTCATTTCAATGGGCTAGGGCGTTTTTGAAGAGCTTTTTCCAGAGCTCCAAACCCGCCCCAAAAGATGCTGCTTTCAGGACTTTTTCTAACATCCCGCAAGCACACCGCCCGTTGTGTGAAAGCACTCATGCAAATGAATAGGAGGCAGTTTTCAGAGGCTATTTCTAGCGCTAAAACGCCTGAAAACTGCCTCAGTGTGAAAGTGGGCTTAAGCATGTAATACGGCACAGTACTTGTGCTGTGAAATTTGGTCCCCTGTAACACCGGAAATACCTGTCTGATCCTACCAGTTTCTACCCTCCCCTCTGTTAACTGACCACAGTTCATCATGGCTGCTGAGCCCTGACACTGTGGTCAGTTTACTTGCATCCATCATCCGTAGCCCTGCTCTCCTGTGTCTGCCTCTGTCCTCCTCCCCCCTCCCAGCCCATCCACTTTCACTAGCGCCACTCTGCTCCTCTCCTCACTGCTACAAAACTATGTGTTCTTTATATTATCCCCATTGTTCGATTAAAAGCTGTATCCTAGTGTCTGTGCTGTATAAAAAAAGGCCTATTTTTACCTGTTTTAACAGCTTCTCACAGTGATCACATGGCACCCCCGGCTGTCTCCCCCCCCCCGGCTGACGTCAGCGGGGGAATTTAGGCCCCGCCCGCTGGAGCTATTAGACGGGGAGAGGAGAGAGCCAAGAGTCACGTGATCACCGGGAGACGCTGTTAAAATAGAAATCAGCTTTTTGTTTATAAAGTACAGGCACTAGGACACAGCCTTTTATCGAACAATGGGGACGATACCACTTTAATGATATGCTGTTGTTCAGAAGCTCTGGGCTTCATCAAAATGGTAGCCTCCAGGAAGAGGGAACAAGAACAATACTGAAGGCATTTTACAGCACACAATAATTTGAGAAGCAAAATTATTAATGTGGAATGTATGTTCCTTGCTAAAGAACTTTTTATTATCAAGTTGTTATAGGAATGTTCCACTTTAAATGCAACTGTTTTGGGAAACCGTTAAATTGATGGGTTTAGTTCCATTTTACTAAACAAAGGAAAGTGAATCCACTTTGTTTGCACCAAAGGTGTGTAAAAACGCAGTTTTTACCTTGCAAATGTATATATTATCGCTGTGCTGCACAAAGCCTGTTCAGAGAGCAGAGCTGTGGGAGGGGCCTAGCAGGTCCCTCCACTACAGGTGGCCTGCGGAAAACTACCAGAGGGGGCGGAGGCAAGACCTGTCACCCTGTGCAAAGAGAGAGAGAGCAGCAGTGACCGGTCTTTATTACAGGAAGTTGTTTCTGCACAGAGGTAAAGTCTCACATTGGATTACTCACTGTACAGTTCTGGAAGAAACACACAAAGCACACCAAGATTGCAGGAAGAATACACATGCCTGGTTAGACAATATTTGCTTATTTCAGAGTTCAGCTTTAAGCAAGTGAAAAGTTGCTGTGCTGACTTTATAATACAAACTAAATTTAAAATATACACAAATTAAATAGCAGAGTTTTACTGCTGACGCTATGAAAGGGGAAGGAAAATGATTTTCAATTTTTTTTTTTACAAATAAATATCTAAAAAAGTGTGGCGTGCATTTGTATTCAGCCCCCTTTACTCTGATACCCCTAACTAGAATCTAGTGTGGATTCAGAAGAGAGACATCAGGGGTTTGTTTAGACCCCCGATATTTCACCAAAGGCCCCAACAGGGCTGCTAAAAAAAAAAAAAAAATGCAAAAACTACCTTTTAAAAAACTGTAAAAAATTAAATAATAAAGCTAAAAAAATACTGATACCTTCCACTGCTCTATTGACAGTATTCACTGCTCTACTGACTCCATCCTCTGCCCTACCTGACGCTGTCCACTGCCCCTAACCTCTGCCCTACTAACATGTCCTGTACTTCACTGACACTGTCCACTTTTCTACGGACACCATCCTCTGCTTCACTGACGCTGTCCACTTCTCTACTGACACCATCCTCTGCTCTACTGACACCGCCCTCTGCCCTACTGACACCATCCACCTCTATAATGACACCCCCCTCTACCCTACTGACACCATCCACTTCTCTACTGACACCATCCACCTCTCTACTGACACCAACCTCTGCCCTACTGACACCACCCTCTGCCCTACTGACACTGTCCACCTCTACTGACACCATCCTCTACCCTACTGACAGTGTCCACTTCTCTACTGACACCATCCTCTGCCCTACCAAATTGTCTACTTCTCTACTGACACCATCCTCTGCCCTACCAAAATCGTCTACTTCTCTACTGACACCATCCTCTGCCCTACCGACATCGTCTACTTCTCTACTGACAGACGCCCTCCACTTTTAAAGTAGGCCAAGTTTATGTTTTTACAGTAAAACATTTTTTATTTTTTTCCCTTACTAAAAAAAAAAAAAGTACATAACCCCAGCGATCTTTAATCTTTTTCATGTTGTTCAGTTAGATCTCCACCTCTGAAAGGTTGCCTACCCTTGTTTTAAACTGTGTTGCTGAGGAAAATTGCTTGATGCGTCACCCTGAGTAGATAATTCAGTAAACTCACAAGGCCCGGGCCAACCAGGTCCTCTGAATTTCCAGTTGACCTACACAGGTAACCTTTGCCCCCAGCAGTGCACTCTCTGCCCCCCCAGCCCAGCCCCTCCCAACCTGCTCAGCCCTTTTCAACCATACGCATACACACAAGGTGGAAGCGAGGAAGTAACTGAAGAAATGTAAAAAAAAAAGTTTAAAACATGTCAATATAATACACTTTCCAATCTATTTACTAAGCATAGCAGCATAAAGATTAAAGTGATATTAAAGGCAGTTTATTTTTATTTAAATAACAAACAATTTATACTTACCTGCTCTGTGCAGTGGTTTTGCACAGAGCGGCTCCAATCCTCTTCTTCTCGGGTCCCCTATTGGTGCTCCTGGTTTCCCCCTCCCCCTGCTAAGTGCCCTCATAGCAAGCAGCTTACTATGGGGCACCTGGGCAGGCTTGCTTCTGAGCCACTGTTGTGTCCATTCACACACGGAGCATTGCTCTGCCCCGCAACAGCTCTCTCCTTATTGGCTGCAATTGACCAGTGCTTTCACACTGGAGCGGTGCGCCTTTAAGACGGGGAAAAAAAAGTACTGCAAGCAGCATCTTTGGGGCAGTTTGGGAGCGGTGTATATACCACTCCCAAAATGCCATGCCCATTGAAATGAATGGGCAGCACTGCCAAAGCGTCTGCAAAGAGCTTTGGCAACTCCTCAACACAGGTGCTATTAAAGCGGGGGTTCACCCAAAAAAAAAAAATTAACATTACATTCAGTCGAGTTGTCCTAATGACAATCGGCTGTTTTTTTTTCCCCCGTACATACCGTATTTTCACCGCCGCCTCCGGGTATGTCTTCTGCTGGACTGGGCGTTCCTATCTGATTGACAGGCTTCCGACGTTCGGCTTCTTTCGGCAACTCGTGACGCGCAGTATATGACGGTCGGAAGCCTGTCAATCAATTAGGAACGCCCAGTCCCGCAGAAGACATACCCGGAAGCGGCGGTGAAAATACGGTGTGTACGGGAAAAAAAAAAAAAAAACAGCCGATTGTCATTAGGACAACTCGGCTGAATGTAATGTTAAAAATTTATTTTTTGGGTGAACCTCCGATTTAACTCTGTCTTCGGCCACTAGAGGGGGTTAAAAGCGGCCCCCTAGTGGCCGAATAGCACCGATGTAATAGCAGTAAGGCGCTGCAAAAACTAGTGCTGCTTTACCGCTAACGACCATACCTCCCAACTTTCTGAAAAGGGAATGAGGGACACCTATTAGCAAAGGTATGTAGGCATAGGACAAACCCCCTGCCATGCCCCCATTAAAGGTGAATTGTACAAAAAAAAATGATTGGTTAAAGCGGAATTCCACACGCGTTTTAGTTTATTCAAAGTCAGCCGCTACAAAAAGCATAGCTGCTGACTTTTAATAAACTGACACTTACCTGCCCCACTGTGCAGCGATGCGGCCACTCAGAGGCTCGCTTAGGGTGCCCATGTGTCCCGGATTGCCCGGGATTGTCCCGCAATTCATATTTGTGTCCCGTGTCCCGGGCACCTTCATTCTGGGACAATACAGTGTCCCGGAATTAAATAAGGACACACAGCCACCTTTATAAACTATTGCCAAACTGGTTGCTAGGGCCGCCCCGCCTGGCGTCTAGCAATGAGTGACGTCACACTCTCAGAGAGTCTCTCAGAACGAGGCCTTTACCCAGTGCTGCCCTGCGCTAGCCTCTGAGTCCACTCACCTTCTCTCGTTCTCCGGCTGCGGCAGCAGCAGAGAGAGCAGCGAGCCCAGAGAGCGACTCAGTAACATTCTCCTCCTGAGTCCTGACTCCTCCAGCCAGCGGCATTCTGCAGTGCTGCCTGGCTTAGATCCAGATCCACTGCTCAGCTGCGCAGTGCCCGTCCCGAACTCCTGCAGCGCTCGCATTGCCCGACTTCTCTGTCCTCCTCCCTCCTGCGGCCCGAGCCACCCGACTGCCTGGAGTCCTGGACCAGGGAACAAAAAACGAACATAGACCGGCGCTCTCAACCGCTCACCACCACATAAGACAAGTCCAGCTTGGAAGGTGAGCAAATGGATTTGTGTGGGGGAGGTGTCCCTGAATGGCAGTTTGGAAATGTGGTCACCTTAGGCTCGCTCCTCTCCTTGACTGTGGGCACCCGGCCATGACAGCTTACAGCTTCAAGACTGGGCGCGCATTGAGCATGTGTGAGTCGCACTGCGCTCTCCTATTGGCCAGCCGATGTTCTGGGACCTGAGTTGTGTCCCAGAAGATTGCTGGCAGGGAGGGGCCGCCTAGGGGGAGAAGAGGAGTCGCCTAGGCGGCCGAAAAAAGGAGGAAGTGGGACAGGAAGTCCCACTAAAAATAAGGTACACACTCCCCCCTCCACAAAAATGACATGCCAAATGTGGCACGTAAGGGGGCGAGAAGTGCTTAAAGCGAAAGTTCCCCCTCAAAGAAAAACTGTACCCTTAGATTGAGGCTCATTTTGTCTAGGGGAATCGGCTAGTTGTTTTAAAATCAAAGCTGTACTTACCATTGTAGAGAGCGATATTCTCCGCCGCTTCGGGGTATGGGCGTTCCTTCTTGATTGACAGTCTTCCGACAGGCTTCCGACGGTCGCATCCATCGCGTCACGAGTAGCTGAAAGAAGCCGACGTCGGTGCGGCTCTATACTGCGCCTGCGCACCGACGTTCAGCTATTTTCAGAAAATCGTGACGCGATAGATGCGACCGTCAGGAGCCTGTCAATCAAGAAGGAACCGCAGCCCATACCCGGAAGCGGCGGAGAAGATCGCTCTCTAAAACGGTAAGTACAGCTTCGATTTTAAAACAACTAGCCGATTCCCCTAGACAAAATGAACATCAATCTAAGGGTAAAAAAAAATTTGAGGGGGGAACTTCCGCTTTATAGCGGAAGTTCCACTTGTGGGTGGAAACCGCTTTAAACCCACAAGTGCTTTTTACCACTTCTATTGCTTTATATTGGCGTTTTTGTTTTGTATTTAAAGCTTTTATTGAACAATTTACAGTTTAAACATATTTCTGCAGGTTATAAGGCAATACTGTGGAAATGCATAGAACGATATGTGGCGCTTTATTTTGGCTTTTAGTATTTACAAATGCAACAATTTAGAAATTGGATGAAAGGTTCAGCACTGGGAAACACTTTTTGATAGATAAATAGTAAATTTTATACACAACTATTTCGATCAGACCACAGATGAGGGACAGTCCCTCGAAATCAGGGACAGTTGCTATGAACGCCCGCCCCACCCCAGTGTGAAAGGGGTCTCAAGGAAAGAAAGCCTAAAAAAAATGAAAACAAATGCAGCCATCACATGTAAGGATTGGTAAGCTGTGATCTAATAAATGTTTGGATTTGGATTGATCACAGACGTGTTGTATAAGGAGATTGGAGGAGGAATGATCAGGGAGGTGATCAGGGAGGAGTTGGTGACCAGGAAGTGTCACCCTGTGTCATTGGGGACAATGGGGAAATGTGAAGTTCACAAGTCAGCCATCTGCAGACACCCAGCATGACTCACATCTCTCTGAAATCACAGCACATGTCTGCACTACGGTGAACTCTCTCCCTGTAGGAATCTTCTTTCTAGAGGAAAAAAAAATCCGAGTTTCCAGCGGAAAGAATGACTGGCGTCCATGAGGAGAGCTCCTCTCACACTTTCCATCGCTATCCTGCTCAGCAACACGATGGGCTCACTGAAACCTTGCCCTCTTTACTGCCCACTCCAAAAATGGCGATTTCTCGCCTTCAGCGGCGACGTCAAGCAAAACCCCCCTCGGCAGCCTATGAGAAGCCGCGGGGCTCGCTCCAATAGGCTAACGTCGAGTAGACGAATCCCCGCCCCTCCCCCGATTCTATATAAGGAGCCCCGTTCGCAGCCGGCCCTGGCTGGCTCAATCCTGTCTGACTTCACCTCCATTTCCACGCAGGCAGAAGACGTTCTCCAGGCTCCCCGGGCTTCCCTTTCTTGCTTTGTACGGACGGATTACACGCCAAAGCTGCGCCCATTCCCGCCGTGCCGCCACCTGGGCTTATGGCAAGAGTCGCCTCGGCCATTTCTCCCTTGTGTCCCCACACCACTCTTTAAAAATTCCGCCAAAAAAGAGAAGACGATTCCCCAAGTCCTTTGGGCCGTTACCTCACGTAAGTAAAAATAAAAAAAAAGGGTGTATGAATGGAGCCGACATGGCGGGGCCCCGGATGTGTGCGAGGTGTATTGTAGTGGCGCCCTCTGGTGGCGGACGGCTGTTGCCTCGCGCTGTGTGAGCCTGCGCGTGACCGGGGCTTTCCTCGGGCCACGCGCCTGTGGCTGAGGGGTGGCGGTCACGTGTTTTCCCGGCCAGCTGCTGCAGGTTAGATAGGGCGGGGCGTGGGTGACAGCGCGGGAGATTCAAATCTGGAAAGGCAGCAGGGTCACTGGGCAAAGGTGTGCCAGGGGCAGGCTGTAGAGGGCAGTAGTGAGGGAGGGTGGGCCAGGGGCAGGCTGTAGAGGGCAGTAGAGAGGGAGGGTGTGCCAGGGGCAGGCTGTAGAGGGCAGTAGTGAGGGAGGGTGTGCCAGGGGCAGGCTGTAGAGGGCAGTAGTGAGGGAGGGTGTGCCAGGGGCAGGCTGTAGAGGGCAGTAGTGAGGAAAGGTGTGCCAGGGGCAGGCTGTAGAGGGCAGTAGTGAGGGAGGGTGTGCCAGGGGCAGGCTATATAGGGCAGTAGTGAGGGTAGGTGTGCCAGGGGCAGGCTGTAGAGGGCAGTAGTGAGGGAGGGTGTGCCAGGGGCAGGCTGTAGAGGGCAGTAGTGAGGGAGGGTGTGCCAGGGGCAGGCTGTAGAGGGCATTAGTGAGGGAGTCTGAGCTGGCAGGGCAGTGACTAATGCTCCACTGCATGCAGATGGCTGATCACCCCTATAATTATGTGATGGCTGTGCTAGTAGGGCGATTGGCTTGGCCAGTCAACATCAAATGCAGGTAGTCTGCCAGGGATGTCAAGCTGGCGGCCTTCCAGCTGTTGTGGAACTACAAGTCCCGTCATGCCTCTGCTTTTGGGAGTCATGTCTGTAACTGGTGGCCTTGCAATGCCTCATGGGACTTGTAGTTCTGCAACAGCTGGAGGGTCACCAGTCGTAGACCGTTCCTATTAGAAGGCTTCCTTGTTCCTGTTTTGGAAAGGTAAAGCCTAAAATCTATTGCAGCTTATTAATCATCAGATGTGGCGGCTGCATTCGTTTGGGGGGCTTTCAGACCTGACCATTATGTCTGCTGTGCTCCTTTATGCAGAGTGGGGGCGCTCTACTGGCCAGATCAACAGATGAAACCGAGGGCAACTGTTTCACCTGGTGATCCGGCCAGTAATACATCTCCTGTATTAGAATGCCCCCACTCTGGATAAAGGGGAACAGGAGGCACAGCAGACAGTAGCATTGTCAGTCTGGGGACATGAGAGTGTTGGATGTACTAGCAGATGTAAACACACTGAAGCCAAGCTACAGCCCATACTTTAAAGGGGAGGTTCACCCTAAAAACGACTTTCTCTTATTACACTGGCCCCCCCACATTACAATACGATTATGCCTATTAGTTTTTTTTTGATGCTGTACATACCTTCGTACAGCTAATTCACCCGCGGCTTCCGGGTTGCGAGTCCCGCGGGAGTGGGCGTTACTAATATGTCTGTGATTGACGTTTTGACAAAAAACGAGCTCCCCCCGTGAAAGGAGCCGAATGGCGAGTCGGCTCTATACTGCGCATCGCCGTTCGGCTCCTTTCGCCAATCGTGACGCGGCTTACGCGACGGGGGGAGCTCGTTTTTTGTCAAAACTTCAATCACCAGCATGTTAGGAACGCCCACTACCGCGGGACTCGCAACCCAGAAGCCACCGGTGAATTAGCTGTACGAAGGTATGTACAGCATCAAAAAAAAACTAATAGGCATAATCGTATTGTAATGTGGGGGGCCAGTGTAATAAGAGAAAGTCGTTTTTAGGGTGAACCTCCCCTTTAAAGAGGAAGTAAACCCTTTGGGTTTCTACTTCCTTTCTTTTACCCTGCAAAGTAAATGTGCTAGTATGCATAAAAAATACTAGCACATGTGGCAAAGCCTGCGCCGTGCCCGCTGCAGGCCACATCCATGTTCGGTGTTCTTCCTTCTGGGGCCGTGGACTCTGCCTCTGACTGTCCAGAGTCGCTGGTCACAACTCACTTGTGAAGAAACATCGGTTGGCACACGCGCCAATGACCTGACGGGCGCAGTATACAGTAAATATCTCCTAAACGTGCACCAACTTGCAAAGCGAGGGTTAGAACCTCTTTAAAAGCTGTTACAGCAATGTTTTTCCTTGTGGGGTAAAGGATTTTACATGATTAAAAACTGATCACTCACGCCCCCTGAACGATTTACCTTGACAGATGGTAACAGACAATTAAACGTCAGTTTTACCGCATTTAAATGCTGAGTTTGCGTTTTAGAAACTTTTATGCTTTTTTTTTTTAAATTATCAAATTAAAAACGTCTATGCGCATTTATAAGCCGTTGCATGCATTTTTTGGCGTTTCAAATGCCTCTTTCTAAGAAAGCTTCTAAACTCAACTGACTATAAACGCCCCTGTGTACTGATAACAGAAGAGTTCAGGGGCAGCTGAAAAAATGCCCAACTGATCCTAAACGTCTGTTTACCAGCAGCAGTGTACATGAAGCCTCGTGCACACTACTCATTTTTTTCATTTAACAAACTGACAGCTCAGGTCGGGGCTGCTGTACTAACAATCCAATGTTGGTACATCGATCTCCCCTGCTGTTATGTTCTGACAAGGGGACGGCCCCCCTTCCAGAAAACTCTCATCCATTGGCTCAAAGCGCCAGTTGGCAGACCTTTTTAGGTCATGACCCTTTGTCAAACAGCTGGCTTCTGACCGGCTGCCGTACACACGGGCCGAATGTCGGCTGGTTTCTATTGAACCTACTGATGCCCCCCGACATTTGGCACATGTACTTGGGCGTATTTGCCCATTATGGTAAAACTTTCTAGCCCATAGAATGTGGCATGGTCTTCCTTGTAGCTGATGATCTCCTTGCGGCTCCAGCAATGGCCTCCAGGACATAGATGGGCAGCAGTGGAAACCTGCCAGGTATTCCGAACTCTTGCTCCATCCAAAGTGTTAAGTTTTGTGTACAGTAGCCAAGTGAATTGTCTTTCATAGATTGCTTTTGTTAAATAAGGCTAACCATACACACTTCACCCCCTCAGCCTTCGGGCTGAACAATGCATTTGGTTTCCCAATCAATGCGAACAGCTTAAATGGGATTTCCAATGCTGGCTATTGTGTTTAGGCAGCCGCAGCGCCCACTGAGCACCCAAACAGTGACAGCATCTGAATGTAGTTGCTGTTTGGCTGGTAATTTTGTCTGGCTCCTTTGCTGGCTCCTTAGGCTTTTGTCAAACTGTGGTGCCAGCAGGGCTGCCCACGGCTCAGATTTCAGCAGGGATCGGATAAAGTTCTAGCCATGCATTGCTAGCCTAAGCCTGTTTCAGTCATTAGCACCTGTTAATTTAGTGAGATGGTTTCCATTTAGATTTGTTCCTATAAAAGTTTACTAGTCTACTTGTGGGAGATTCTATGTTAGAATTTGGATCTGAGTACAGCATTTTGTATGCTTACAGGGATTCCCCTCCTGGTATTGGCACCATACCTGGGATCAGAAGGTAGTTTCTCACTTTAAAGGGCTCCCTATGGTGAAAATGAGGCCATTGTGTACCGTTTGTTCGGTGGGCTGTGAGTGAATTCACGCTCTTGCAAAGTTGCAGGTGCCGCCGCTGTCTGGCACCGGACAATGTAATGAAGTGGTGTCTGCCAGGAGGGAACCACAGGGTGGTACGCTATCCGACACAATCTGAAGTACACCCGGAGCTCAGCAATAATGTACTTTCCTCCTTCCAGACAGTTCAAGGATAAGTTCACCTTTTGCAGGTAAAAAGTCAAACATTTTTTACACGGCAGCCTGTCTAGCATTGCAAGTTTGGTCAGCAGATGGTGGGTGCAATGCCAGGATGCTGCACACTGTCAGCTCATACCTCCCATACAATAACTGAACCTATGAGAGTGCTCACCAGCACCATCCCTTTGGTTCATTGAGAACAATGGAAAATGCAACCTGTAGTCTATTCACAAGAAGGTTGATGATGCAGCCATGTGGGTGGAAGATGCCTAACCTGCTTTCACAATGGGGCATTGCGGGGTGTGCAGGCATGTGCTTGTGTTACACCCTGAATATGGGTGTAACATGTTACTAAAAGTGAACTTAAAGGATAATTATAGGATTTTTTCTGTGGCTGGCTAACATGGCAGTAGGGTCACTGAGCTGTAAGTAAAGAGCTGACGGCTGTGAACCTGTCCTTTGCCTCATGCAGGACAGACTGATTTAAATGCTCCATGTCCTGTTTCTTATCCTTTCCTTCATTTTCTCCTCAGTGGGGTGAATGAGAAGCCTTGTTGAAGGCCCAGGTGTCTCTGGAGTATAGTCGGGGCTAACCTCTTATGTGAGCGGCTGGTCAGGCTCACAGCGCTGCATTGTGGGAGAAAGGGAAATGAGTCATGAATTCATACAAGTCCTGAGATCTCTCATCTCCAGATGGCCAAACGGGGGAGGGGAGAGTATATGCAGGGTTGGGCATTAAAGCAACGTTCCAGTCCCCTAAACTTCTCCTATATAAAGGCTGCTCTGTAATTGTCAAAACATGTAAATTAACATTTCTAACATGTCCTATTTTGCGCTTTTACTCTCCTGAAAAATAGTTTGTTACTCACAGATCTCGGAAGCAGGGAGGTTCCATTTTAGCTGTGGGCATCTGAAGCCCTCCCTCCTGTGTTAATTTTCTGGATGTGAGCACGCGCAGTAATGCCTCAGTGAGGCCCTTCTCACTGACAGGTTGCTATAGTAATGCCGGCAGAAGTTCCTGTCCCATTTCTATAGCAATATGTCAGAGAGGAAGGTAAAAGAATTCAGATCAGGCAGGGAATCGCCCGAATGCAGTGGCCTTGCTAGGGGTGCAAGCTGCACCCGGGTGACACCAGTCTGAGGGTGACAAAAATCATGTCTTAATTTTTTAGTTTATTTTCAACAGAAACATCTCTGGCACTGTGCCTGGCTGGCGTTTTCCTTACTCACTCCGCTTTTGAGTCTGTGCCTGTGTCCTCTGCAGCTGCCGCTCGGGTTTACTGTGTACCAGTGGCATTGCTGTGGGGGGGCACCGCACCCAGATGACACCTGCCAGAGCGGTGACATCAAGGAGGCTGGCAGTTATAGTGGGTGCTGTCAAGCCTCCCCCCAATCGGTAAAGTGGTGACATGGCCAGTGGACTGAATCTCAGCTGAACATAAACAGCGCCGGGTGGGGACGGGATGTCAGAATGTTCCCCCGCTCGCCTCCCTTTCTCCTGTAAGCAGAGGAGAGAGCGTCTCTCATCCGTTCACGTCATTTCCTGTCTAAAGGACGCGAGATTTTGGCAATAGGCGATTCGCAAGGACTCATGGGATACATGATGCTTCTATCCCAGAAACCCTTGCAAATCGCCTAGTGACTTAATCACCTAGGCAGGGACGAGTGGAAGTCTACTTTGTAAAATGCTCGCGCCATTCTTTCACACCACTCTGTGTGCCTGAACTACAAGTCCCAGCATCCTTTGCAGCTGTCGGCCTGTATTCCTCAATGAACTATCACAGTGCTGTGGAGTGTTGTGGTAGTTCATTGATTCTTCCTGTCGGTGTATCTGCTTGTCTGTAGGGGTTGTACACAGATCTACTGACAGATCTGCAGGAGGCCTGCATGGCACCAGCGTTCTGATCACTAATGCAATGCTTTACAGGCTCCAAATAAAAATAACTGCACATTTTTTACCTGCAAAGGAAATTTATCCTTTAGCAAAACAACAAACAGGGCAGCATATATGTAACTATCTTTCAATCTGCTACTGGTCACAGTTTATACAGGGCTATGGCCCAGCATCATCGCAAGGAATAGTCAAATAATGGTATATACTACATCCCCTACCAGGGAATTCGGGGAGAGGAGGGAAATGGTTGCTAATGTGATACATGTGTTCTAGTGACGGGGTCTTTGGATTCCAGCGCTAAAGCAAGCCTTGGACAGTGGCTGGTGGTCAGAAGTGTGCATCGAAGTGTAAGCAGCGAGTAGACGTGGGGTGGTCACTTCCCTTCTGGGTGCACACTACATTGTGAATCTAGCTCTTGGTGTGCCTTAGGCTGGGTTAATTCTGCCACACTGGATTCATGTGTACAGTGGTGTGCATTATGATCGCTGGTGCACTATTCAATCCTGTATGCACCACACAGCACTTGTTATAAAATTGGCACATGACCCTGTCAACTTGTATGCTGCTTTAAAGTGCTACTAAACCCAGGACTCTGCATTCCCTATATCTGGTCTCCCAGTGTACACAGAACAAATGCAATTATTTTAGTAAATATAAACTGCTAAATACCCTCTCTCATCAGTGTACAGCAGTCTTGTGACTTCTATCAGTCCCTGATTAAAGCTTGTAGAAGTTTTCTTACTGGAGCTGTCCTACAAAGATGCAGGACCCCTGACCCTCTGGATAGTGCTGATTGGTCCTGTGCTGAACACATGCGCTCGCCTAAGAAAAAAATATAACTCTTAGCAATACACACCAAACTGAGCATGTGCAGCCTGACTCCACATACTTTGTTATCTTGACCTGTTCTGGTGTCAGTGGAAGAGGAGGATCTGTGCATACAGGATCAAACAGCCTTTTTCCACAATGCACAAGATTAACCCCTTAGATTCCATAATGAGTATAACCAGCATGCATTACTCTATATATGGACTGATTTTACTGTTGTTGGTTTCCAAACTCTTAATGCGCCTATCCATGTACTGGCACACTGACCATCTGGCCATAGAGCAAGAGTTGATTCAGTGTTTGGGGAGTTTATAAAGTATTGAAAAAAGCCAAATATACATTGGCTACCTATACTTTGTGAGGCTCAAGAACATTCTGGATGTGCTACCTAGCTATTAGGTGTAGATCAGTGGGCTCACCAGTCAATGGCTCTCATGGGTGTAAGCGGAGAGAAGACATTTGGCTGTTCAGGTGTTTGTAGAAGATCAGGACTTCTATGCTGAGCACTGGGACATGATGCTGGACAGCTCAGCAAAATCGATTTCACAGCCCAGCTAAGGCCGTGTGTTCTGTTCATTGGCGTGTCTGTGACTCGCCTCATCTGTGCTATTATAAGTTAGCTACCACTTTTCTGGAGCCCGTCGCCAACCTTTTGCTCTGATTATAAGTTGGACTCCTGTGTAGCACAGCCGTGGTTGGTATGACTTGCTGGACTTGCAGAGTGTGAATGGATCTTCTGGGGGACGGGGGGGTCCTGAGAATATCGGCACAATTAACTTCCCTCTAATTGAACCGTTAACCATGACTGCTGCTCATTATAGCCGGTTAGCCATGTCTATATTTAACACTGTTCATGTCTGTCACATGGTGACCATGGTAGATTCTAACTTGTGATTTCTGCTTGCTGTACTTCTCACATTGGTGAAACGCTTTTATTCAGCTTGCCTGAACTAATAGACGATTGCATTAGCCTAGTTAGTGAGCAGTCTAGACAGTGTGCTAATTGGTTTACCAACAGGTAGCATGTTTGTTGCCGGAATATATTAAGCCGTAAATAGATTAAAGAGCTTTTAGGTACAGAAAACCCTTATCCTATGTACAATAAAGTCTGGGCCAGGTTATGTAAATTTTATTAACGTCTTGTAGCAGTTGGGTCATTTCAAAGTATTATACATGCAGAAGAATGCTAATCTTGAAGTGTTAAATCAAATATTCTTTTAAAACCAAACTACTATAGCCTCAGACCTCCGTTACATGGCTGTTTACTGGATTCCAGTGGTAAGAATCAGCAGATTCCTGAGGCTGCAATGACAGGTGCATGCAAAATAGCAGCTCAGCCGATATAAACTGACAGGCTGACCGTGGCTTCTGCTCCTAACATGTATCCACACACCACAGGATTACCTGAGGTTTAGGGATTGATGGCGGTGTCCAGGCTCAGATATCTGTCCCTAACTGCGGTGTGTACATGGGAACAGTGGTGGCTGCTGTCAGCCTGTCAGTTTTCAAGGGTAATTGGCTGCTGTCAGCTTGTCATTAGTTTTCTTGGGTAATTGGCTGCTGCTATTTGCATGCTCCTGTGACTCCAGACACAAGAATCCAGTGGATGCAGCTAAATGGCCCTGTGACACCCCGGTCACACTTGTGCGACTTGTCGTACGATTTTAGACATCAAAGTTGTCTGATTCCTCCTGTGTTGTATTGTAACTGTGCGGTCCGCCTTCATGTAAAGCGCTGCGCAAACTGTTGGTGCTATATAATTCCATAATTCCTGTATAATGACAAGTCATACCACATGTTTTGCAATAATAACCATATATGTTGAACTTCAGTAATTTTTTAATCTTTCGTCTATTAAATCTTCTGCTCTTTTGTTTTAACGTTGGATAGTAAAACAGTTTTTTTTCTGCCAGTAAATACCTTATACAGCCCACTTCCTGCTTCTTGTCTGGTAAAAGCCTAGGCTTATGACATCATGCACAGCGCTCTCTAGTCAGTTTGGTCACTAAGGAGGGGGTGAGTCATAAGAGGGCTAATGAGGGCTGGATGTGCGCGTGTGTAAATCCAGGAAGTGAACAGGCAGCAGCTTCAGCTGCTAACAGTTAAAATCGATGCTGCCAGACTTGGTAGAGGAGATTTCGGCAGCATATTTGGCAAGTACAGAATCGGTGTAAATGCAAAGTGGTTGGAGGGAAGCTTCTGATAGGTGAAGATGTTTTTATTACAAGTCATGTGAGCAGACTGCAGTTCCTCTTTAACCACTTGCCACATATCATATAGCAATATGACGACGACAAAGTGGTTTAGCTATCCTGATCGGACATCATATGACGTGATCAGGATAATAAGCTGGCGTGTGCCCGCGGGGGTGCGTAGTGATTGGAGGTGCTGTGTTTCAATCTGACACACTGCATAGCCGATCGTGGTAGGTAGTCTATGACAGAGGCTTCTTTCCACGTGATCAGCTGGGAGCCAATCACAGCTGATCGTTGTGTAAACCGGGAAGTGCCAGTTAGGCGGCTTTCCTCGGTTCACACTGACAGGGAGAGCCGATCGGCGGCTCTCCCTGTCAGAGGGGGGTCTGCGCTGATAATCACATTGATTAAAGCGGTGTTTCACCCTAAAAACAAATTTCTAGCATGCCATCAAGCATACTAGCACGATCTACCGTACACATTTATTTTATTTTTTGGCGCCGTACTTAGTTTACTGCCGTAGTGAAGTTTCAGACTCCCCGCGGGGAATGGGCGTTCCTATGCAGAGGGAAGATGATTGTCGGCCGGCTATGGCGCGTCACGCTTCCTGAAGATAGCCGAAATAGGACTTGCCTCTTCACGGCGCCTGCGCAGTCAGCTCCCATGTCTGTGCGTAGGCGCCGTGAAGAGGTAAGTCCTACTTCGGCTATCTTCGGGAAGCGTGACGCGCCATAGCCGGCCGTCAATCATCTTCCCTCTGCATAGGAACGCCCATTCCCCGCGGGGAGTCTGAAACTTCTCAACGGCAGCAAACTGTAAGTACGGCGCCAAAAAATAAAATAAACGTGTACTGTAGATCGCGCTAGTATGCTTGATGGCATGCTAGAAAGTTTTTTTAGGGTGAACCCCCGCTTTAAGTAAAGCCCCCATCAGATGTGCCCCATAATAAACGCCAGTGCCCATAAAAGTGCCAATCGGTGCCTCATCAGTGATGCCACTCAGTCGTGCCTGTCAGTAGCTCCTCATCAGTGCTGCCTATCCAGCGCCGCCCATCAGTTTTTTATTTTTTTCGTAATTGTCCGGGTTTTTCTTTTTTTTTTTTTTATATATAGCGCAAAAATAAAAAGCGGTGATCAAATACCACCAAAAGAAAGCTCTATTTGTGGGAAGATAAAGATAAAAAATATTTCGGTAGTGTTGCACAATGGTCATTCAAAGTGTGACAGCGCTGAAAGCTGAAAATTGTCCTGGGCAGGAAGGGGGAAAGTGCCCGGTATTGAAGTGGTTAAAGTTGTAATGACTTCAAAGTGGTTTATGATCTACCTTGGTCAGACTCTCCTGCATCTTGGGCCATAGTCTTCCATGCTAGCCCTCAAGATGAATAAAAGTCAGATCTGAATGTTTTATATGCAACATTGGGTCTGACATTGCAAAGGTACAAGTCGCACCATCCAAAGGCGGCCCAGGGCTGGCGGTACAATATACCATTTTTCTTTTTTACATTTAGCAAAACCGTATAACATGAGGTCAAACCTAAACACTTGCATTGTATGGCCAGCTTTATTCCTCCACACAAGTGAACTACATTGAAGGACACTTGTCCATATGTAGCTGCCTGCAAAATCATTCTGCCAACACTGATCCAAAGCATGAGAGCCATTTATTGTAGATGCAGAATCACAATGAAATGAAATTCTTCACCGAGTTATGTCCGTAGGTTTTAGACATTTTCTGATTGGCAGTTAAAGGGTTCATTTTATTTTAGAGGGCTGGAGATCCCACCCAAGTCATGCCCCTCTTTGGCGCCGGCTTTCCCTTTTGCCATTATCTATTATCATTTTTGGGGTGGTGTTGGTGGTAAACAGTGCAAATGGAGGGAATGTAGGGTGGGGTGAGGGATTTCTTTCCGGTCTGGGCCAGCCCTAGCTAGTTTTCTCCTTCCTGTCATTAAATGAACAATATAGTGTGCTGGTGTCTGGGCTCACTCTCAGTCTGATGGACCAGCTGAGCACACCATGAAGTCCCTGCACTCTGCTATTGAAGCCTATGGAGGATGGCTTGTTTAAATGTCTCAGGTAAATGCAATTTGTAGATTTAGAAGTTACTTACTGTAATCATTGTGTAGATTAAAGTATAGGAAAGCTAGTTTGATGGTTGAGCATCTGCAACATATACTAATACTTTATGGTGGGATGCCATGTGTGGGCTGGTGACTGGCAAATGACAAGGACGGTAAAAGCAGAGCAGTGTGTCCATAGAGAACTTCTAATCTCAGGTCATCGGCAGCAGGCAACCCCCCTACTGTGCATTGGAATGGAGATGTCGGCACGGCTCTGATCAGCCCAGACTAGATCATTAAGAGCTCATGCACACTGCAGCTAAAAATCTGCTTTTACAGGCATTTGAGCATTTATTTCTCTGCCTAAAAGTGTGTGCTTTTTTGTGCACTTTTGCACATTTTTGATCGGTTTTGAGCCTTTTTCTGCGTCTTTGGGCACTTGGATGTCTTTACTGTTCTAAAACTCCTCTTAAAAACACGAGTTTGGGTTTTGTTTTTGCTACCTGTAAGATCATATTGTTTTAAACTCCTGAACATGCCATAGTGTTGGAGGGGAGTTTCCAGGCAGAAATGAAAGCTCAAAAGCCAGTAGGAGAAACGTCTTTGAGATGCAGTGTGGATGAGCCCTTCGTTTTTTACCCGCACTGAACTTTACTGCTTCACGCAAAACTCGTTCCTTGAAATCAATTGCACCTTTAACCTGTGTGAACAAATTCCTGTGCTCTGAAGCTGAATGTCCAGGAAGAAAGCTTATAAATGTCTGACGGTTTCTAATGCTGAATGTGTTTATACCGTTTCTTAGCAGTTGCGTCTGACAACAGATCTAGTGAATGGTTCTTGCAATGAGCGGACGTGTTGTCCTGGGTTCTAGGTGATCTCGACACTTTAGATGGATAATCATGTAGGATTAACTAGTAGTTATGTTGCAGAATACACATCCGTGAATGAATGAATCATTTGCAGTGTCATAAGATCATTTTGTACCTGTGCATGCTGCATTTTTTCCCAGATATTTGAGATTTTCCATTTAAATATAAAAGAGCATCATGTTGGTGTAAAATAGAATATGATAAGACATATGCAGAGCGTAGATGAGTGAAAAGCATCAACTAATTGACAGATTGCATTCTTACCAAACATATCACATACCCAAAGTGCACAAAGTCGGGCTACACTGAGAACTCTTACCTACTACAGAACACAAGCGCTCCATCCAGACCAAGAATTACTAGTACACAAGATTAGTAAAGCTAGTTATTTGGTGGGTAATGACAATATATTGAACTGAAGTTTCCACTATAGACACTTGTAGTGTAATCCCATTTAGGGCTGCAACTAACGATTATTTTCATTTCAAAAAAAAATTTGGGCCAATTTGTTGTTGGGCAGATTACAAAACACAAATTGCCGCAAAAACACATCACATGCTTTTCTGCAGCTTCTCCATTGAACCAAAAAAAACCAAAATGGCACCTTTTGCGTTAAAACGTCCTTGCCCTTTCCAAATACGCAGCAGTTTAAAAAAAATCATGGATGTGAATGTATCCTATAGGAAAACATGTAAATGTGAACTGTAGAGTGTTTCTGCAAAAAACACCAAAAAAGAGGTGTGACCCAGGCCTGAGATGTTTAGTAACATAATGGGGGGGGGGGGGGGGGGGTTAAAAAAACTAAAATAAGTACAAAAAGAGCAAATAATCGCTACTGTAATGGGTTCATTTATTTACCGTGGGAAAGTGATATTTACGATTTGCTTTTTTGTACTATAAAGTGCTAATTTTAGTTTTTTTAACCCATTATGTTATCGGCCGATTAATCGATTATGAAAATTGTAATAGATTATTTTCATAATTGATTAGTTGCCGATTAATCGATTAGTTGTTTCGGCCCTAATCCCATTTCCACAATGCTGTTTTATTATCGGCACAACCTGGTATCACACTAGTAGATCCTTGTTTAAATGTATACTATGAAATGTGCTGTAAGAGTAAAAAAACAATTGTCACAGCATATTGCAGTAGAGTGAACAATGAAACAGATATACGATAAGATTGCATCTTAATTCTTAAATTCCCATTGGCTTCTATGAAGTAGCGCTGTCAGTATAACACATGACCACTTGTATAAGTGATCCAAGAATAACTGAATGTGTGGGGAATGGCTGTAGGTGATTTGGGATTGTAGGCACTCACTACGAAATGTGAATGATAGATTGCTCTTCACTAGATGGATGCTTCATTCTGTTTTGCAGAATAAATCCTCCAAGACTTGTCCTTTCCGTCTTCAGCTGTCATCTAAACATGTTCACGAAAACATTGCAGTGATTTTGTCAGTCATTCATTAAGACCTGAAGCACAACAGAGCTTTAACACTTCATGGCTGACTTGGAAATGTCAAAGGTTGTTATATTTGACAATATAGTCAATTGTAGAATATAGTGATTGGTTGAAGAATGTTACTGGTCTGGCTAAAGCCAACCGTTAGGTGGAACCTAATGTGCGTATGTTTGGGATCAGGTATCCTGATATATAGATTGCTTAAAGTAAATTTTTCTCAGCGTATTATCTTACCGGAGATCCTGCCAGTGACGGCATATCTGTTGCGGGCCAATTTAGAAGCCGCATTGTCAGGCTGCGCTCCCGCTGTCAGGGCGTTCCCCCAAGCCCAACTTAATACTCAGTCAAATCTCTCGATTCAGCAGTGTGCACAGGAGCCTCGGCTGTCCCAGGTCTCTCTCATAGGCTGAGGCATAGCCATTGGCTTCCACTACTGTCAATTTCAGCCAATGAGGAGAGCAGGGGTGGGGCAGAGCCACGGCTCTTATGGATGCTTAGAGCGAGGCTTGGGAGTGAGCACACACCAGCGCCCCATAACAAAAGGCTTGCTATTGGAGGTACTGGTCGAGGAGGAGCTGGGAGTGCTGATGGGGGAACCTGAGAAGAGGAATTGGGGCCTCTGAAAAAACATTGAACAGAGCATGTAAGTGACTTTTTAAAAAGAACCTTTAATATCACTTTAAAAGTGTTTTTTCTATAGGTAAGTCTATAGGTACATAATTCCTAACACACTAAAAATATAGACTTGAGGTATATATACTTTAAGCGGTCAGCCCCTGGCTTCTTGTCTTGGATAATCTCCAACAGCAAAATTCCCTGTACATCATTTCTGGCTCTGTTCTGTCCGAGGTTTAGGAGTTTTCTAATAGTTGCATTCACCATAATCGTAGATATCGTATATTAAAGACAATAATTAGTGCTTATTCACACCAGCGGGTGTGTGCCAGGATGTATAATGCACACGTGTGGCTGTCCTGCATTGGTAAAACACATGTGTGGTTTTCTCCCTTTTTAACTTCTATTGAATTCTGTGTGACAGCGTTTTGTGGTGATTTTTTAGCACACACCAAGGCAGTGTATAAGGCAGATTGCCTTGTCTATGGGGCACACAGCCCAATTCACATGGTTTGAACAAGCCCCTAAGTGGTGATATAAGTTTTTTTTCTTTCAACATTTGCCAAAATCTGAAATTCATTTTGTGGAACAGGTTCTTTAAATTAGAAAATTGCTTATGTCATTGCATGACAGCGTAGCAATGTGGCAAAGACCAAAGTACACAGAGTTCTGTACAATTATGTAATTTCTTACAGATAAGAGACAAAAAAATATCTCCAGTGGAGTTGTTTTCAGTCCTCTGGAGGAGAGAAATTCCTTTTCTGTTCAGTTACCATCAGAATAATACTATGGAGGAATCTTATGAAGTACAGCAGGCAATGCCAATTTAAAGCGGTGGTTCACCCTCCTTAACAACAGTATAGCATTAAATTCGGCATAGTAGCGCGAGCTACAGTATGCCTGTCTGTATTTTTTTATCCCCGTACTCACAGTGCTATTGTACATTGAAGATTCTGTCTGCCGTGGGGAATGGGCGTTCCTATGGAGAGGGAGGATGATTGACGGCCGGTGCATTGCCATGAAATGCGATTTGCCATGAAATGTGATGGTCCGCCTCCATCACATCCCATTGGCTCACTCATGTCATGTGACATATCTCCTCTCCCTGTGATAGCTTCAGCTATATATGTGGATGAGGGCTCAAGTGTCGCCCCTCCACCTCTTCTGCGCCTGCTCCTTCCATAGAACTGAGAGTGATACCCGTGTAACCAAAAGATAATATAAAAGTCCTATTGGAGAGTATGGGGGATTTCCAGGGTGCAGAATCCAAGAATCAAAGCACGGAGCTGGTATATACTGTTAGGAAGGAGAAGCCAGTGTGATATGCACAGCTCTGTGAGGAGCAGCCTGTGTTGCAGTGAGTGCATTGCTCGTGTAACAATGTATAGAAACAATGATCTCACACACATCTATAGGCTGCCTCTCCCCTCCTCCTGCTCTCAGGCTGTGTGACCAGCAGCACACACACACCATGGGCAGCCTGTATAATGGAGCAGCCTCCCATCTGCCTGCCCCCCTCTCCTCTCTCTTAGCCCTTTGAAGAGCTGCACGGGGGCTGACCTCCCTGGGTGCGCGAGTAAGCTACATTTAGTACTACAGCTCCGTGCAGCTTCAGTTATTACAGGGAGAGGAGATCCTCTCCCTATGATAGCCTAGCTGAGACTGATGACGTGTCTATATGTCACATGACATGAGTGAGCCAATGTGATGTGATGGAGGCGGACCATCACATTTCATGGCAAATCGCATTTCATGGCAATGCACCGGCTCTGGCACGTCACGCTCCCCGAAGACAGCCGGAGTAGGTCTCGGCTCTTCACGGCGCCTGCGCACAGGCTATGCGCAGGCGCCGTGAAGAGCCAAGCCTATTTTGGCTATTTCCGGAGAAGCGTGACGTGCCAGGGCCGGCCGTCAATCACCTTCTCTCTCCATAGGAACGCCCATTCCCCGGAATCTTCAATGTACAATAGCACAGTGAGTACGGGGATAAAAAAATAGACAGGCATACTGTAGCTCGCGCTACTATGCCGAATTTAATGCTAGAGGAAAACATTTTTTTTTTTTTTTTTTTTTAATATAGGGTGAACCCCCGCTTTAACCACTTAAGGACCCCCCACTGTATATATACGTCCTCTTTTTAAACATGGATATCTCAGTAACGGCAGCAGCTGCTGCCACAACTGAGATATCCATGTTTTCAGCTGGTGGCCGTGTAAACGATAACGGCGGTCTCCGCGGCGGATTCGCCGCGAGATCGCCGTTATCGGTGGCGGGAGAGGGGCCCTCCGCCGCTTACCGGAGCCGTCGGTAGCGGCGGAGGAGATCCGATGCTGCCGCCAGGAGAGTGAGGACTTGAGTGAGGGCAAGATGGCCCCCACCCGTCCTCATAGCTCTGCTGGGCGGAAGTGACGTCAAAACGTCAGTCCCGCCCAGCCTCTTAAAGAGACAATTTTTTTTCTGTCATTTTTTTAAATGACAAATTTTCCTTTTTTTTTTTTTTTTTTTGCATTTAAGCCTAAATATGAGATCTGAGGTCTTTTTGACCCCAGATCTCATATTTAAGAGGACCTGTCATGCTTTTTTCTATTACAAGGGATGTTTACATTCCTTGTAATAGGAATAAAAGTGATCATTTTTTTTTTTTTTATATTTTAGTGTAAAAAATAATAAAATCAATAAAATTAAATAAGAAAACAAAAAAAATTTTTTTTTAAAGCGCCCCGTCCTGACGAGCTCGCGCGCAGAAGCGAACGCATACGTGAGTAGTGCCCGCATATGAAAACGGTGTTCAAATCACACAAGTGAGGTATCGCCGCGATCGTTAGAGCGAGAGCAATAATTATAGCCCTAGAGCTACTCTGTAGCTCAAAAAATGCAACTTATAGAATTTTTTAAACGTCGCCTATCTAGATTTTTAAGGGTAAAAGTTTGACGCCATGCCACGAGCGGGCGCAATTTTAAAGCGTGACATGTTGGGTATCATTTTACTCGGCGTAACATTATCTTTCACAATATATAAAAAAATTGGGCCAAATTTATTGTTGTCTTATTTTTTAATTCAAAAAAGTGAATTTTTTCCAAAAAAAGTGCGCTTGTAAGACTGCTGCGCAAATACGGTGTGACAAAAAGTATTGCAATGACCGCCATTTTATTCTCTAGGGTGTTAGAAAAAAAAATATATAATGTTTGGGGGTTTTAAGTAATTTTCTAGCAGAAAAAAATGTTTTAGTCTTGCAAACACCAAATCTGAAAAACACCTGAGGTCTTTAAGTGGTTAAAGGGTTACTAAAGGAAAATGTTTTTCCTTAAAATAACAAACATGTTATACTTACCTCCACTGTGCAGTATGTTTTGCACAGAGTGGCCCCGATCCACGTCTTCTGGCTGTCTCTGGTCCTCCCCGCAAGAACTCATCACAGTAATGCGAGAGAGCTCGCTTGGTGATGAGTCCTTGCAGGTTTACTCCCGTGATACAGCGAGCGGCCATAGCCGCTCACTGTATCGCTCGGCCCCGGCGTGCCGCGTCACTGGGTGTGATTGACAGCAGCGCCAGCCAATGGCTGCGCTGCTCTCAATCCATCCGCTCTAGCCAATCAGCGGCCATGCTGAGCGGCGTAGAGGATCTCTGGACCAAGCGCGGGACTTTCGAGGGGTCAGGTAAGTAAAACAGGGGCTTGGGGGGGGCCGGCATCATCAAATGTTTTTTCACCTTAATGCATAGATTGCATGAAGGTGAAAAAAATGTTTTCTTTACAACTCCTTTAACTAAAAAGGAAAAATAAAAATGTATACTGATCAGCCATAACATTTCCACCCACCTAGAATTGGGTAGGGGGTCCCCTTTTTGCCACCATAAACCCTCATGAATGGCAGGACCAAGGTTTCCCAGTAGAACATTGACCAAAGCAATACCTGCTTCTGTCGGCTTGGCTTCTTCCCAAACTGCATCCTGGTGCCACCTCTTCCTCAGATAAGGGAGATACCTGGCCGTCCACATGATGTAAAAGAATATGATGCATCAGGCCAGGCCACCACCTTCCATTGCTCTGTGGTCCAGTCCTGATGGTCATGTGCCCATTGTAGGCCCTTTGGCTGTGGGCACTGGTCATCATGAGCACCCCGACCAGTCTGCAGCTGCACAGCCCCCATACACAGCAAAGTGCAATGCCCTATCTGACACATATCAGAACCAGCATTGTTTTTAGCAATTTAAGCCACAGTAGCTCTTCTGTTGTATTGGACCACACAGACTAGTTTAAAGGGATTTGTTGAAAAGCCTTTAGTGTAGCTGGTAGGTCCAGAGCACTAAAGATGCTTTGTTTAGTTTAATGCCACTATTCTAAGTAATGTCCAAACTTAAAGTGGTTGTAAAGTCAGGTTTTTTAGCCTGATGCATTCTATACATTAAGATAAACCTGTGTAGCATCCAGCCCCCCTAATACTTGAGCCCCATCTCTCTTCAGCGATGTCCATGAGTGCCTCAGTCAAGAAAATCCCTTCTCCATCCCCTGTGAGGCAATCGGATATTCCCTGGATCAACTACCCCCTGGCGTTGCCTCTAGAGGTCATAATGCAGAATATATTCCACTATAAGATTGTCACACTTGCAATTCTTGGCAGTAGTAAATCACCAAAGTAAAACTCCACTTTACACATTGGAGATCTGCCCCTCTACTTATTGGACAACGTTCTCTCCCTGGCCGCAATGCTGCAGATGGCCAGTGAGGGAGGTCTGACAGAGCAACTTCTAGCTAGTAATCTGAGAGGGAGAAGTGCTATATAGAAAGTAAGTTGACATAAAGTGGAGGATACACTAAAACTGGTAAACTTTTCCTGCAACGCCTCTATAAAAATATGTAATTACCTAATTTTAATTGGGTCATGGGTAGTGTCATGACTCCGGAAATTGTGGCGCACCCCCCTTACACAAGGAGCTAGAGCTGCTACGCCATGTGACTGGACGCCAAAAGTAATACAGATCTTTTATACAGGATAGGCGGGGGGAACACTTGAGGAATAGTGATTTACGAACACATTCATGATTCTATAGCTGGCACATTGAATCAACACACTTACATCTGCTTCATCTGTGTCCCTGCCTGGATCTTTTACTCTAATAATTTCTTTCTATAAGGATACCTGTTGCCTTGATTATCTACTATTTAAACTTTTTTTTTTTTTTGTAAGTTACCCACCCATAAACATGTACAGATTTGAGTGGATGGCAGGAGATTGTCCTGAATGCAAGCTTATGTAGCTTTTTCGGGAGTGAATATTGTACTTCATTGTATAGTAGTACCTGGAAATGGACAGTTTGTGTACTGAACTGTTTTAGCAGTGTTTTAATGTAGTTTAGAGCTTAAATGTTGGGTTGTTGGCTTTTCCTGTGGTAGTTTAACCATTTTACAGCTATTAAAATGTTTTTTTTTTTTCTTTTTCTAGGGCGGATTTTCTGCATTCAACTATCCAGCGGGGCTAGGAAAGGCGCTCTATAGAGAACAGTTCGACTTCAACGCAGAGCCACCTTGGCATCCTAGCTGATGCTAGGAGGTTCCATCTCCTAACTTGTCCATGTAAGTGTCCATTTTCATTGTAGAAGTATTCCTGCCACCTGAAAGTGAAATGATTTTCTTACATTACTTGGCTTATTAAGACAGTCCCCTTATAGAGAACAGCTTAAAATTTAGAGTGGGTTTGGTGTGTGATCTCTTCCTGAGTTGGCCCCCGGTCACACTAGTTGCAATGCGACGGTTTCAAATTTGCATTGCATGTTGCACCATATTGTCTGCTTTGGAAGTGGTCAGATCCGACAGTCTCATACTGATTTTGAAATTAGTTTCTGCACTACTTTGCAAGTTCAGGTGCGACTTGCATTGACATCTCCATTTTTAAAATATGGACAACCCCCTAAATTGAAATAAACTTGTAGAGAACATGAGTTCTGTTCTGTTTGCCAATGTATAAAACCTCTAACCCTGTAATGGTCTTGCCGATTTTGCTTTAGGCTTCATTCACATCTTTGCGCTTCAAATCGCAGGTGGAACTGCTGCTTTTCGAAATGGCGGCAAATCACGGGACGTCTGTGCGGTCCCCGTAATTTCCAATGGCACCCTGATCGCGCCACGATTTGTTGGGGTGAAAATCGTGCAAACAGAATTGCGGAATGCCTGTTGCCCAAAAAGAGCTCTTGTACTTCTTTTGTGCGACAGGCGTTCCGCGATTCTGTTTGTGCGATTTTCACCCAGCGAATTATGGCAAAAGCGTGCAGCAATCGGGGTGCAATTGGAAGTGACGGGAATCGCACAGGTGTCTTGCAGTTTGCCGCTATTTAGAATCGCGATTTGTAACACAAACATGTGAACAGAGCCTTAGAAGCAAGTTTCTTGGGTCGAAGGTCCAGTAATGACTAGTTCTGTTTGTGTGTTTTTTTTTTTGTAGCACATTCCTTCTAAATTCTCCAAGACTTTGTAGCAATTGTTTGGTAACATATGTAGCCAAGTGGCTCTCTATGGCATAAGCTACAGTCAGGGTCAGATATGTAGCAAGGCCTTGGACAGCAGTGTGGGCAGGGTTCTTGTCTCCTGCCTAGACAGAGTGAGATCCCATTCAGTTTTTTTGGGGATCGGATTTTAGGTGGACACCTGCCATGTCCATAGGAAAATGTGAACCATCAGATTGCCCTTATGAAAGGGGCCTTGAATGTCCATGTATCTTGATGTAAACCTGTCATGCTATGAATATAGGAAAACCTATTACTGACCGTCTTTAAAAAGTTTTTAAGAATAGCATTGATATAAATTGCTGCCACATGTAAAGCTTCTGACATCAGCCACCGTGCCGGAGCTCGGAGTAGCTTGTCATTCTAAACAGTTTATACGCTTTCTAGAATCTGGTGTTTATACATTTGTCCTCGGTGAATGCCAGATATAGCTCCATTATATGGAGTTTTTGGATGAAGTCCACTATTTATAGCAGAAATGTAAACATGCTATTTTGGTTCACTAGGTCATTTTCCAGTTTGATCACGTATGGCGCTTTCTTTAGACATTAATTGTTCAAGTTTTTAAACAGCCTAGTCACAATATAGTCTGATTGTTAATCATGTGCTTGTCCTAATTGCTGATGTGTCCTGCATGCTTTTCCAGGACCCACTGAGAATAATGAAAGCTGTGACATGTTTAAAATAGAACACCCTGGGTGTGCCGATCACCCATTGTGTTGGGGAGACGTGCAGACATTTTGGACTTGATAGCATCAGGCAACTGAAACTTTTCTTTGTGTCGGCTAGCAATTAAGGGATATGCAAGAAATAGCTTATTGTGTCAAGGCGGCACTAGTAGACTGCCTGCCAAATTCATAGTGCACCATTAGAAAGCTGGTAAAATATTGAACTTGGATGGGCAGTCATCTAAAGCAGCTTTCCTACAAGGAGGTGTTCACTTAAAGGAAACCTGAACTAAATACTGAAGCTCCTCTGTGATCACCTGAAAATTCTGGCTGCCTCTGGTTTCAGCTGACCCAAAACAAGTCAGACCTCATCTGTGCTGCTTGATCCTTGGATGCAATTCTACAACAGTGACAATCAACACATCAAACTGCTTCAGACTTGCCAGATTCACATTTTGTGACCCCCGTAGATAAAAAGGCCTTTGGGGAAGCAAAGTTTTCACTATAGCCATTCTGAGTTCAGATGTGACCCTACCTCATCCAACCCCCTGTTTGTGGCTTCCAGATTAGAATAGCTGGAATGGATCACTTCCATGAAGAAAATATATACTCTGCACGTCATACAGTGTCAAATATTGAGGCATTGCAGTTTGCCTTAAGTAATTTTTGGTTTAATAAGTGACTCATTGATTGTGGACTTCACCCATCCTCCCTAGCCTCTTGCCCAAAACGACTCCATTCCTCAAGTTCCAGCTGCTTACTTAACCACTTCCTTACTGGGCACTTAAACCCCCTTCCTGCCCAGACCAATTTTCAGCTTTCAGCGCTGACGCACTTTGAATGACAATTGCGCGGTCATACAACACAGTACCTGAGTAGGACAGTCACGGCTTGCTCCAGTCCTTAACATTTAAGTGAAAATCTTTTCTTACTGCTCCTGTGACTGCAGTGAACATGGACTTGTATAGATGGCCCTGTACAAATCATAGGGCTGACACTGCAGGTATGGTGAGCAATATTCAGCTGGGGGATGTAAATGTGGGAACTGGCTGTGTTAACGTTAATGCCTTGACAAGATTTGCCTTAAGCTGTTCTTTGAGGTTGGTGTTCTGACTGTAGAATTGTTGCAGTAATTGTCTACAGCAGGGTGGATTTGATTTAAATCACTAGTAAAAGGCGTGATTTTTAAATCGACTCTATTTAAATCATAATTTTTAAAGAGCAATTGTCATCTCTGTCCAGCAGTGGCCCCTTCTCTGACCCGCTGTTGACTCACCGACAGTCGCATTCAGTTTAATGGGGCGGCTGGTCATACGGCAGTGACGCAACAAGGTGAGGGACGTGGCGGCAGCAGTTGAGTAGATGCCCGCTAACAGGCACTGCCATGGTGGATCTGAAATGACAGGTGCTCTTTAAATGTAAGGACTCATTCTTGCTGGTAGTTCAAATCTTTAATATTTGCAAACAAAATAAAGGTTTCCTATTTAGAATAAGCTGTCAGGTTAGTAAAACAGCGATATAAGAACTGATTCAATCATACAGTTTGTAGTGTACATAGATTTGCAAAACAATGAGATAATAGAATATTCCTGAACTTTGTTTTATCTCATGGTTACTGTCATCATGCAGTGCATGTCATCTCAGCTTGCAGAGCTTGGATTCATTGAATTGAGTTTACCAAAAATGTAAATATTGCAAATAATCTGCATATATATATATATATATATATATATATATATATATATATATACCGATTTTTTGCAATATTTACATATATATATAACCGATTCCTCTAGTAATGTCTGTAAAGTGCTGCGAAAACTATTGGTGCTGTAAAAAAATCTGTATAACTGAGGAAAGTATATAATTTACGATAATTTCTTTCTTTTTTTATTTTAGTTTGTTGCATATTAGGACTTAAAAAGACCTGTAGACCCTTTATTTGACGTTTCTTGGTTTATGATTGTCGGCTTTGCGGAATACGGCTGAGATGAAAGGATTTAGCGAAGATGCAAATTACTCCATTGGCCTTCTGGATGATACAGCAACTGCAAAAGATGTCATTAGTAACTACATTTATGAGCATACTCAGGTGAGTCTCTCCTTTCCTGACCCCCAACGATGAGCTATTTACTTTTTAATAGGGTTGTCCAGATACCGATACTAGTATCGGTATCGGGACCGATACCGAGTATTTGCGGGAGTACTCGTACTCGCGCAAATGCTCCCGATACCTAAATAGAATACTTTTTTTGTATTTATCAACATGTTCTATGAAAATTCTTTGAGTTTTTTACTACTGCGTGACAAGCAAATAAAACATTTTTATTCATTTTTACTCATTTTTATTCTTTTATAATGTCTTGAGTTAGAGTTCTTCATAATTCTAAAGAAAATATCCTTAGTCTGTATTGTGGTTTGAAAACTGTCACATGACATTTAAAAAAAGTATTGGTATTCGGTATCGGCGACTACATGAAAAAAAGTATCGGTACTTGTACTCGGTCCTAAAAAAGTGGTATCGGGACAACCCTACAAAACTTAAAATTTTGTCCCACCATAAGTGTACTATGGTCACGGCATACACTTATATTTTTTAGCCTCAGCATTGAATAATACAAGCTGTGCTGGTCATCTTTCAACAACTTCCACAATTCCCTGCCTGCTCTGCAAGATATTTTTTCTATTTGGTTTACCTTAGGGCTGCAACTAACGATTATTTTCATAATCGATTAGTTGGCCGATTTATTGTTTCAATTAATCGTATAATAGCCTTAAAAAAAGAAAAATTGGCATTTTTAAAAAATTTTGGGCCAATTTGTTGGGCAGATTACAAAACACAAATTGCAGCAAAAACACTTTACATGCTTTTCTGCAGCTTCTCCATTGAAGTATATTGAACCAAAAAAATAAAAATAAAATGGCACCGTTTTGCGTTAAAAAGTCCTTGCCCTTTCCAAATACGCAGCAGCTGAAAAAAATCATGGATGTGAACGTGTCCCATAGGAAAACATGTAAATGAACTGTAGTGTGTTTCTGCAAAAAACTGAGGTGTGGACCCGGCCTGAGATGTTTAGTAACATAATGGGGTTAAAAAAACAAAAATAAGTACAAAAAGAGCAAATAATCACTACTGTAAGGGGTTAATTTTTTTACTGTGGGACAGTGCAAGTAATATTTAAAGTAGCGATTTGCTTTTTTTGTACTAATAAAGGGCTAATTTTAGTTTTGTTAACCCCATTATGTTACTGGCCGATTAATCGATTATGAAAATTGTAATCGATTAATTTCATAATCTATTAGTTGTCGATTAATCAATTACAGGCATACCCCACTTTTAAGTACACAATGGGACCAGAGCATGTATGTAAAACGAAAATGTACTTAAAGTGAAACAACACCTTTTTCCACTTCTAGGGGGTCAGGGGCTGTAGTGGGGGTGTCAAGAGCTGTAGTTGAGGTCCCAGGGGCTGTACTGGGGCACACTGCAACAGGGTGGGGTATGATCCCGGAGTTTCAGCTCCTTCTACTGTGGCTTCAAAATGTCTGTACAGTACTTGTAAGGCACTTAACATACACTCGCGGGTATGTCCTTACTCGCGAGTGTATGTAAAGTGAGTGTACTTAAAGCGGGGTATGCCTGTAGTTGTTTCGGCCCTAGTTTACCTGCAGTTCGAGATGCACCAAATTTCAGAAGCTGAAAAAGGTGTCATCGACAGTTGGCCGATAGTGGCACTGAAAACGCACATGATTTTAGTGAATTGTGATGTGGTTTTGCCACACTTGTGGTGTATTTTTCATAGATAATATCAATGCATTTCAACCTGAAGGTGCATTTTTTGAAGTTTTTTTTTTTTTTTTTCCAACTGACAAAAATTGCAACAAGCAAGATTTTTAACACCACAATGGCATAAAGACATACATAGAATTTAAAGGGCAGCATTTGTCTTGCGCTAATAATGGCAGACTATAAATTCATATTTATTTAAATGCATGATAAAAATATAATTTTTACACACTAATTTTAAAACTTTTTCCACCTATAAATGTACAACTGAATTGAACAACAAACTGATTTTTTTTTAGGTGGAGGGATGTATAAAATATGGTTGCATAAGTGTGCACATCCTTAAACTAATACTTTCTTGAAGCACCTCCTGCTTTTATTACAGCACTCTGTTTTTGGGTATGAGTCTAGCAGCATGGCACATCTTGACTTGGCAATATTTGCCCACTCTTTTTTGCAAAAAAAACTCCAAATCTCTGTGAGGGCATCTCCTGTGCACAGCCCTCTTCAGATCACCCCACAGATTTCCAATGTGATTGGCGTCTGGGCCATTCCAAAACTTCTTCTGGTGAAGCCATTCCTTTGATTTAGGATGTATGCTTCAGGTCGTTCTCATGCTGAAAGATGAAGTTCCCCTTCATGTTCAGCTTTCTAGCAGAAGCCTGAAGGTTTTGTGCCAATATTGACTGGTATTTGGAACTGTTAATTATTCCCTCTACCTTGACTAAGGCCCCTGTTCCAGTTAAAAGAAAACAGCTCCAAAGCATGATGCTGCCACCACCATGCTTCACCGTGGGTATGATCTTTTGGTGATGTGCACTGTTATTTGCACCAAACATATCTTGGAACTATGGCTGAAAAGTTCAACCTTGGTTTCATCCGACCATAAAACCTTTTCACGCATGCTTTTGGGAGACTTCAGATGTGTTTTTTGCAAAATTTAGTCAGGCATGGATGTTTTTTTTTTTTTTCATAAGAAAAGGCTTCCGTCTTGCTACTCTACCCCATAGCCTAGACATATGAAGAATACGGGAGATTGTTGTCGCAGTTCTTGGTAATGTCACACTGGCATATTTTCTCCACTTGATAATGACTGTCTTCACTGTCTTCCATGGGCCCTTCTGACTATTTTTTAACAATGAGATTCCTCTGCTTTGGAAGCTCTCTGCGGACCATGGCTTTTGCTGTAGGATGTGACTTAGAAAATGTCAGGAAAGACCTACTAGAACAGCTGAACTTTATTTGGGGTTAATCAGAGGCACGTTAAATAATGGCAGGTGTATACTGACTCCTATTTAACATGAGTTTGAATGTGATTGCTTCATTCTGAACACAGCTACATCCCCAGTTAAGAGGCTGGGTGCACTTATGCAACCCCTTTTTAGTATTACTCCCATTGACATTTTAACAGGGGTATGTAGACTTTTTATATCCACTGTACATATAATATATTTATATAATTTTAAGAGAACTGTCTGTTTCAGCAAATTGCATCCTGCATTTTCGGTTTCGGAACTAAAATTTTCATTCAGTTCACCTCTACTTGCAATTTCTAAGAACTACATATCCCATAGAACCTTGCTGCCTGCCAGTAGTGATGTCATAAGCAGTATGTTTGCTATATTGACCGTCTCCTTAATTACTTCCTGACTGCCCGCAATGTTCTGCAGATGGGCTGACTGGTACGCCACTGCCTGTTCCCCCCACTCCCGACGCATGCTGTGATTGTACATTGTAATCGGCTGTGTACAATCACAGCCCAGAGCCCTGTGTTGACAATCACAGGGCTCTGTACAGAGGGACAGGGAGAAGAAACAAAGATCTTTAGTAAAAGCAGCCTTGGTAGAAGATGTAGCTTCACTGTAGCTTCTTATAAGAAATCCATTGAAAGATCTTTCAAGAAGCTGTTTAGTCATAATCAATCTTATTACTCGTTCCCTATACAGCAGCAAATATTCACGTTTGGTGTAGGTCCTTAAATACTTTCCACTAAGCTCCATTGGAGATGTTTGTCATTCTTAAGGTCCAGACTGAGTTTTAGAACACTTACTGGTCAGTTTTCAGTGATTGTGGTTACCATGGAGCTTCCTTGGTTGTAAATGATTGTCTGACCTCAGATCACACGGTACATCTAGGTAGAAATGGAGTACTGCTTGTAGCTTACCCTGGTGTTGTCTTTTGGTACCAAGAACTATCACTCATTTTTGTAATGCAATATTTTTCTCTTTAACAGATGGGAAAGAATGCATTTTTTGTTGCTGACCTTGGGAAAATTGTCAGAAAGCACATCGAATGGCAAAATACCATGGGACACATCAAACCATTTTATACACTAAAGTGCAACTCCTCTCCAGCTGTGCTAGAGATACTCTCCGCCCTGGGCGTGGGATTTGTATGTGCCAACAAAGTGAGTACATTCTGGCTTTGTCCAACCAAGAGGACTGTGTTTAAGAACTGTAAAGCCGGCCATAAACGGTGACTTATTTTATTTTTGCTTTATTTCCTGCCACTAGCAATAATCTCATGTCAATTCTGGCAGGCTGGTTGTACCCATGTTGATCAACTTAAGTACATTCAGCCTGCCCATACATGGTTTGAATCTTGGCCATTTCCTGCTGAACCTGCCAAGATTTGAACAGTCTGTGGCCAGCTTAAGGGACTACAACCTGGGGGAAAACCTATAAAAAAAACAATGGAAAAAAAACAAAAACCGCAAATTGGTGCAGGGCCATAAAGTTGGGGATGTGTATGTTGTGTTTTTTTTTTTTTTTTAGAAAATAAGGATTTAGTGTCACTTTAGGCTTTGAAAATAGAAGCTGGTTGCCATACACATCTGCCCCAGGTTCTGGCTTCTCCAGCCTTGGTATATTACTTTCATATGGTGCTTCCAGGTTTTCTGAAATTGCATAGAATTAAGTGGTCCGTTAGAGCTATGGGTATGGCAGCCATGGCAAGTGCCATGGAGGGGGCGGCAACACCACCCCCCCACATGAAAAAAAAAACACCCGTCCTAAGGGCCGCCTCTAATCTCTCGACGCCGCAGACGCCCTGCTGGAGCGCGGCGCCGGCATAGCAATTGCTAATATTTCTCCTGCCTGGGGAGGGGAGTGACAGGTGCCCCCATGACGGCCGATGATTGGCCAGACTGGATCCACGTACGGTAGTGTAACAGTGGTGGAGGCAGAGCCTAATGCTCCACCTACCCATCTTATCCCCAGAGCAGGGAATGGAACGTGAGGGCAGGAGAGAAGGAATGTGTATGTCGCCCGATGGGGAACTCTGGCCCTAGCACTAAGGATAGCAGCCAGATACTACTTGATCCTCGTATGTATGTATGTGTATATGTATATGTATATGTATATATATATATATATATATTTTGTATATATATATATATATATATATATATATATATATATATATATATATATATATATATAGTGGATTAAATAAATATGCATAGCCATATCATAAATAAACTGTAATAAAGTGATTTGTGAACAGCTGTTGCACAAATCACTTTATTACATTTTTTTAATGATATCTATGGCTATGCATATTTATAATTCTATATTGAGCACTATATTTGATGCCTGGCACACACACACAATCGCACATGGCGTAAAACATTTAAGTCATCATGTGTGATTACGCCCCCTAAAAACTTTCAGTATCAGCCGCAAGTGGTCCCCAGTGTTCCTCTGTCCCCGTCATGTCCCTGGTTATCTGAAAGATGGGTTTCAAATGTTTTGGCAGGGGCGCAGTTTCAGTGCTTGCCATAGGCGCCATTTTCACTAGATATGCCTCTGGCCACGACTCTGTGTCTGAATAGACACAGGGAGCTGCGGCTCCACTTGGGTGCCCCCATAGCAAGACTCTAGCTGTGGGGGCACTTAACAGGAGGGTGGGGCCAGGAGCACATACAAGGGACCTGAGGATCTGGGCTGTGCAGAACCATTGCAAAGTAGGCAAGTATAACATGTTTTTAACTTGGACTATAGTATCTCTATAATTGATGGTAATTTGTTGATTGCATAAGGTTAAAAACTGATTTCCTTTGCAGAATGAAATGACGACAGTGTATGACTTGGGCATCTCTATGGAGAATGTAATTTATACTAGTCCATGCAAGCAGGTTTCACAGATCAAGCATGCAGCCAAACTGGGAGTTAACATTATGACATGTGATAATGAATCGGAAATGAAGAAAATTGCACGGAATCATCCTAATGCCAAGTAAGTGTACTACTCATGAAATGTCCATCTGATCATTTTGTGACGTGTGGGTTGTGGGGATACAAGTTGTCTAGGGTGTAATTCAGTACACAAACATGGCTTGGTTCAGTAGGTTTGCTGTGTCACTCATTACACATCTGTTTCCTTTTCCGGCATTCATGTAAGGATAGTGTGAAGTCATCTGGAGATTAAACAATGCATGATGTGCTAGAGTATATTCTATTTCTGGTTGCACCCGTTTCCCCTATTCAATCAACAGAATGGCTCTATGTAGTTTGACGAGAATGTCCCCTATGCACTCATTGGAAAAAAAAACACTGACAGCTATGACTGAAATGTGTGCCACTACATTGACTAAAGCCACCATGCCAAAAGCTTTGTATATTGTTTTTACAGTTGACCCCTGGGCACAAAGGCAAAGAAGTGAATAGAAACCTATATGGTTTTGTTTCCAATGTCCAGGTGCTTTTCCACGATCCCTCAGTAAGCATTTGGTAAGGCCCTATAAGAGCTGTACTTGCCTCTCCCATGTAGATTGCCTTTGTTGCTAGCCCACCTTATAAACTTGGCTGCTTGTTTTTCCTTTAAGAGGAAACTAAATGGTGGGGGCCAATTTAAGTTTTCTTACATGACAATTGATTTCCAGAGCACCAAGGGTTAGCTCAGAGCTGCTTGCTTACATCAATCAAGTGGACCAGTAAAAGGGGAATAAGTGGCTGTGTTTTTCATCAGCAAATTTTGCCTTTTAAAGTTTCTTTTATTGTCATTGTAGGAATTGTATTCATTTATGCTTTCATATTATCTTACCCTAAACTTTGACTATACAGTCAAGTCGTCATCACCTGCTTACAGAATGTTGAAGCTTTTCCTGTTATCCAGTCAACCGGCTGGGATGGGTCCCTGTCCAAGTTTAAATTTAGGTTTTCGGATCAGGTTGTGCAGTCAGGCTCCATTCACACCAGGTGCAGTTGGTTATTCCAGCACTGCCCTACCCCATGAGGCAAAATAACTAGTTTACATCACTGCATGGCGGAGGTGTGTGCTGAGAAATGTACTGCGTGGGATAGACTTCTGACGTACCTCGATATGTCGAGGTCCAATTGAAGTGGGGACAGGGTACAAATACTGTAGCTGCTGACTTTGATATAAAAACACCAGTCTGTCCAGGGATCCGGCAATGTCGGCACCCCAAGCTGATTTGTCAATCAGCTTTGGGTGAAGCGCCAGCATTTTTAGTAAAGGAGGAAGCCGGAATTCAAGTCCTCAGGCCGTTTCCTTCTGCAAATGCGCTAGTCGTGCTGCGCTTTCAGAATACTTGGATCAATGTGTCCCAGAAGGCGCGGGAGGGAGAGGAGGGGCTGGAAATGTCGTAGACAGCTGATGACGATCTTACTTGCAAGTGGGAGCGGGTGCCAAATGTAGCACTATGGGGGGGGGGGGGGGGGGTGAACAAACTGAGCTTCCTCTTTTGGCTGGGGACCTACTTTATAGCGGTGTTCCGGCAAAAAATAAAAATATTAAAAGCCAGCATCTACACATACTGCAGCTGCTGGCTTTTAATAATGGGACACTTACCTGTCCTGTAATCCAGTGATGTCGGCGCCGCAGCTGATGTTTCCATCAGCTGTCGGGTGCTGCCGCCGCCATTGCGGGTAAGGGAACCCAGCAGTATAGCCTTTCGACTTAATGCTGGGAACCCTACTGCGCATTTGCGAGGCCCTGCTCCGCTCTCCTATTGGTCCGGGGGAGGAGGAGGGAGCCCCGGGGTGATGTCACAGGCAGCGTTCTGGACTCCCGGAAGTAGGCAAGGACTGGTATCCTGTCCCCCCTCCCCCGAAAAGGTGGCAATTGTGGCACCAGGGGGTGGAGAAATGCGATGACTGGAAGTTCCACTTTAGGGTGGAACTCTGCATTAAGCTGTCTTTAAAAAGTTTTTCCATCCTTGGGAGGGTTTAGAGTCTTTAGTGGGTCAAGCAATGTTTTTTCTCTCAATTTTAGCTTTTTTGCCTTCTATTCCAATAGCGCGAGCATGCTGGAGATTTTTTTTTCAGAATTTTTAGAAGAAAGTGGGACTAACTTTATTGGTGACATTTTATTTACAGCAACCACCTGTGGTTAAATTCTAGAACTAATTATGGCTCGCTGTAATTCCGCTATGTCCCACTCGCAGCTCCCAGTTTTGGGACCTAATTGCTAGTTTTCTTTCTATACAGGAATGTTTCTCACTAAGTTCTTGACTCTTCCAAGGATGGCACTCAAGCTGTGGCAACATACTTCTACAAAACAACCTGTGCTGATGTAAACCAACCTGTGCCCCAATCATCTTCCCCTTCTCTTAGGCTATTGCTTCATATTGCAACAGAAGGCAGCATGGATGAGGGAGAAATGAACATGGTGTTTGGCAGCACACTGAAGAACTGCAGACACCTCCTGGAATGTGCTAAGGAGTGCGGTGTGCAAGTCATTGGTGTGAAGTAAGTAGAGCATCTCATGTGACTATTTAAATCTTTCCCATTATGCTGTCAACTGTGGAGTATGTTTTAAACAAACTTTAAATCTTAACTTGTTGCTGGTTCATTTGTACTTTAAATGAAATCTTCTGCTTCATGTTGAGCACCTTGTGTTGCCCTTTCAATGTCCACTGAAACATGCAATGTTCCCTTAGTGCGTCAGGCCCCTCCCCATAAAAAGGAAAATATACTCTGCTTGCTCCCAACTTTAGGAATGCTGGCGGTGATGTCACACTTCTTCCAGCAAGATCCCTCGGAATTTTGAATATTTCCAATCTTAGAAGACACTTCAGCATGATGCAGGAATTAACTTCTCGCAGGATTTGAGATATTCTGAATTTGCCTAGGCACTGCATGAGGAAGTGGAATATTACATTTTTTCCACCCAACATATTTTATATCTTTACCTCCTAGGTGGTATGTAAATTGCTCTGCTTTCCAAGCTTGGTTAGCTGGGCAATTAGTGACTGACATTGTGTCTAGTTACTAGACATGGCACTACAACTTATGTAAAGGTGCTTAAAGTGATATTGAAGGCATTTAAAAAAAAGTTGTACCTACTCTGTGCAGTGGTTTTGCATAGAGCAGCCCAGATCCTCCTCTTAGGTGTGTGTCCCCCCGTCCCCCCCCCCCACCACCACCAGTGGTACTGACCCCTCCTTCCTCCTGAATGCCCCCAACAGCAAGGAGCTTGCTGAGGGGGCACCCAAGCAGGCTCACTCCTGAGCCGCTGCTTTGCATGTCTATTCACACACAGAGCTGCTGCTCTTCCCCTCCTCCTATCTCAATGGCTGTGATTGACCGCAGCGGGAGCCAATGGTTTCTGCGGCTGTCTCTGCCAATGAGAAGGGAGAGTCCACAGTGAGCCTCGGCTCTCATGCACTTCGCTGGATCACGATGGGGCTTATGTAAGTATTAGAGGGACTGCTGAACACTGAAGGTTTTTTAACTTCATGCATAGAATGCATGAAGGTAAAAAAGACTGAACATTTGCAGCCACTTTAACCGGAGACTAAATACACAGCAAAGAAATAAAAAATATTAGTTGGAGACTTGAATTTAAAGAATCGATAATCAAAGGTAATTTTGTACGTAGTGATAACATTTAATTGAAAGGTGCCCATGAAGTCCCATGCATTGTGGTTAATGTCATACTGATATTGGCTTGCTGCAATTTTATTGCATAATGTAAATTAATACTTTCTCTAAATAGAAATATTATCACCCACAGGTTCCATATTTCAAGCTCCACCAGAGACCCCCAAGCATACACTCATGCTTTATCTGATGCTCGCTGTGTCTTTGATATGGCAGTAAGTGATTTTCTTGGGATTCAGGGAAAGTTTAAAAGCCATAAATGGTTGGATTTCTCTTTCAGCCCCATCAATATATTATCCATCCCCACGAAGCATGCGTGGAGAAATTGCCATACTCTTAGACAGCCACAACTACCTGAATACCCAAATAGTGGCTGCATCTGAAAGGATGCAGTCCTTTGGCTGTTCATTTTAGTCGGGTGCTGCTGACGGGGCTCAAATTTTGGCAGAGTTGGCAGGAAATCACCCCATTTTTGTGCCATATATGACTACCCCAGAGCCTGGCAGTCTGGATTTGCATATCCAGTGCAAGATCCCGCTTCAGGTTTTTTCAGGGGAGCTGTACATTGGAGGCCAGCACTATTAAAACTAGTGATAAGCCCTTCCATATACCTGGTGAATGTGACTGGCCTCTGGTTTTATAGATGAAACAAATCCTCCTACATCAATTGTGCCTGTTTATCTGCAGCCATCTTTGCCTTGCATCCATTCAAAGTGCAGAATTTACACAGGAACCCTCAGCTCTGAAAAGCAGGGGGCGAAGAGCTGAATTTGCATCAGTGAGGAGTGGCTCTGAGAGCTGATTGGCGGGAAGGGACACCCCCCTTCACACAGGGACAGAGTTTAGGCCGTCAATCAGCTGGAGCTCCCTCCACTGTCACCATTTTTCTCTTGGTGTCAGAAAAACTTGTCAGAAGTAACTATTGCATATAGCAGAGGAACAAGGCAGCGAGCAGAAATGACACTTTGTGCTCTAGATTGAGACAAGCAAACAATATAGAGGTATTTGCTTTGCTCATATGTCTGAGGTTTACAGCCACTTTAAGCAAGAATCAGCCTTGTGCTGATGTGGTTGTCATTGGCCGTGGACTTGACTGCTTTAACAGCATTTGAAGCATTTTGGGGTAGATGCATGCATCACCCTAAATATATACAGTTAACCTGGAATTCTGCCCACTCCTGGGCAGTGTTGGGTCATTAAGAGATCTGCATTCAGGAACCACTGTACTGTTTTTGTAGGTTACTGGGAATTGACAGGTTCTCTTTTACACCAACCACGTCTGTGTAGTAGAGTACATCTTATGCCAACATGGGATCCTGTTTTCTACACTGCGTCTTGGGCATTTGATAATGTGGAAGTTATAGAGCCTAAAAGTGTAAACTTTATAAATGGAAGTGAAAATTAAAGGCTAACATTTGTTTTATAGGCTGAATTTGGCTTTAAAATGAATTTACTGAACATTGGAGGCTTTTCAGGGAATGAGTTTCAGTTGGAAGAGGTGAGTTGTGTAGAAGTTGAGCTTTCGTATGTTGAGGTTTGGGTGTATTCTAGCATTAGCTAAGTGTCTGGAAACATCTTGTCTTGCAGCTTTATCATGCTGTCAGTCCTCTGCTGAGTGCATACTTTCCTGAGGAATCTGGGATCGGAGTTATTGCAGAGCCTGGAAACTATTATGTGTCCTCTGCATTTACCCTGGCTGTAAACATCATTGCAAAGAAAGTAGAGCATGAGCAGCATCTTTCTGGAGGTAAGTGATCTCACCTGTGGCCATCTGCTACATTAACCAAGACCGTTTCACTGCAATGAAAGTGCTTATGTATTGCACAAAAGTAGTTGGGTGGAACTTCAGTATTTTAATCTTTTGGATTCCCTTTCCCCCAGTAGTACATCTGTGTTCCTTTAAGCCCAGCTTGTTGGACATACCCCCTGGGTGTGTGCCGCCTGGGCTCACAGTACTCCTGTACTGGGTGGCACACAAATGTGAGCGCCACTCAGACCAGCAGCAGTGCTTTAGAGGAAGGGCCCAAAATGTCACTGCATGGCTAGAACAGGAGTAGGCAACCATAGAGATGGAGATTTACCTGAACATATAAGAAGTGCAGCAGCTGATTGAGTATAAAGTCACTCACCCATTGACATTCACATGGACACAGACAAAACTGCTTCTTTCAGAATAAAGAAAGGTAGCCACCTACAACAGTTTGTTTAAAATCCTAGCAACGTATACAAAGCTTCCTCTGAGTCTGAGGTTGTGACATTAGCCCGCCTCTGACTCGGCCAATCAGAAGAAGCATTCTATGAATGGCTGAGTGCCTGTATTGTGTTCTGGGTACAAGACAGGTAGGCCTCGGCTCAAACCCGGGACAGTGTGGTATGCTGTGTACCTCGGCTATGTACAGTTTATACTGCACATTCAGTGGCCTCACACAGGGCCGGTCTTACCATTGGCCTTGACTGGGCTCAAGCCCAGGGGCCCCACCCAATAGGGGGCCCCCTTAAAAAAAAAAAATTTTTTTTTTTTTTTTTTTTTTTTTTTTTTTTTTTAGGGGTCCGGAGGTCCCCAGGGCCCCGGACGGCAACCCCCCTTTTTTTTTATTTATTTTTTGTAAAAAAATGTTTTTATATATATATATATATATATATATATATATATATATATATATATATATATATATATTATTAAAGGGCCCAGGGGTCTCCAGGGCCCCCGGATGGCAACCCACCTTTTTTATAAAAAAATTACATTTTTTTTTATATATATATATATTTTTTTTATTAAAGGGCTCAGAGGGGGGGTTGCCACATGGGGATGTGGCAACCCCCCCCCCTTTTTTATTTTTTTTATAAATGTTTATTTTTTTATTTTTGTTTATTTTTTTATTAAAAGGCCCAGAGGTTCCCAGGGGCCCAGAGGTCCCCAGGGCCCCCGGGTTTGGCAACCTCCCTTTTTATGTATTTTTTATAAATGTTTTTTTTTTATTATTAAAGGGCCCAGAGGTTTATTTTTTCTTTTTATTAAAAGGCCCAGAGGTCCCCAGGGCCCCGGATGGCTACATATATTTATATATATTTGTTTTCTTCTTTATTTCTTCTTTTTTTTGTAAAGGCCCCCCCGCTTCTCAATTTGCGGCAGCCCCCACGCTTCTCAATTTCAGGCGGCAGCACCCCCACCCCCCCTAGGTTCTCTGCTTCAGGGGGCCCATGCCTTAAGCTGTGCAAGGGGCCCCAAAATTCCTGATGGCGGCCCTGCGCATACCTCCCAACACGCACGGATTCTGTGGGACTTTCCCGCACAGACAGCTTCTTCCCGCAGTCCCGCAAAAGGGTTAATTTTCCCCGACTGCAAGAGGAGGCAGCACGGAAGCAGGAGGAACCGGAGTGGTGTGTGGAGGACTGTGGCTGCTGAAGGGAAGAAAGCCGACAGCCGGGCTAATGACAGTCTGTGGCCCCGGCTGTTGGCACAGGTGAGAGGCACTCCCCCCCTCAACAACTGCAAAATCCCCCCCCCCCGCTCAACAACTTTAATGCGCTCCCCCCCGCTCAACAACTTCAATTCGCCCCCCCCCCCCCGCTCAACAACTTCGATCCCCCCCAATTCTCGGCTCCAGGGGGCCCCTTCAACACTCAAGCCCAGGGGCCCCCACCACCCTAAGTCCTGCCCTGGCCTCACATGTTAGTGAGGGACATTGTTTGTTTGGGCCAGCTTGAACTATGTAAAGTCTAACAAAAGCTGAAGTTCAGCTTTAATTGTAAATAGTTGAGATTGTTAGCCATGTTGCAAAATCCCTGTCTTTTGACAAGCTTCTCAGCAGAATGCCCCTAGTATCAAGTGGCTGTAATGAACACGCAGGTAAAAGCATCTGTGCATGGATTTCCCAGCAGCGCCTATGAAGATACAAAACCGTTTCTCTAACTTCACACAGCATTTCATATGAAAGTTAGAAACCTGTTCCCTAAAGCATAACTCCAGGATTACCCACTCCTGAAAATAATTCTACTCTGTGCAGGATCACGGTCTTATACTTCCTAGATGGCTGCTGCATGCCACATGAATAACTCCTGGAGTGAACACTGGATAATCCTCTTTAACTTGGCGTGTGTGTGTGCTGTAGTCCACAGGTGGTAATGGTTTCCCGTTTCCGGTCTATCCACTTGCAGTGAAATGGCAATCCATTAAGCCTTGGGGGCTGCCATGCCCATACAAAGTTGAGGACATCTCCAGTGGTGTTCCCAGGATTCTCCTTAAGTGCTAGAAACACACTACTATAGCAGGTATTTTCTCAGCTGGGGTTGCCCATTGCTCTGGTTTCAAGATATGGAGGTCTGGGAAGGAAAATAGCACTCTTGTTCAGCAAGCTTTCCTTCTGCAGCAATAGGTGTGCTTGTGTTTTACCAATTCTGTTATTACGGACATCTAGGGGTTGGTGAGGTTTGGTGGGAAGGGTGATGAGATGCAAGTCGTTAAAAAGCCTGCTTCAATACATTTAAGGCTAGGTTCACACTAGTGCAATAACGGGCATCTTGTGTGATTCGCACTGCAGATCACATGTGATGCCTGTGCGATCCGAATTTCAGCCATGCAAACTGCCTGAAATCACATTCGCACCAAAATGTTGCAGTACCTTTTTTCTGGTCTCCACTGGAATCGGATTGCATATGTGATCCGATTTTGCACTATTTGACAGTACGCACTGCAATATGCGAACTGATCTGCCGGTGTCATTAACCTGCAGGGGTTCGCATAGGCAGTGTGAACTGCTGGCGGGTGACATGCAATGCGGGAACCCGCACTGGATTTGCGCAGGTTCTCTCGCATCATGTGTGAACTGAGCCTAAAATGCTTAATTCTCTGAAGACTATTAAGAAATTAAATTTTTTTTATTTTCTTTCAGGAAAGTACACCTGTACCAAGCCAGCTTTTATTTATTGCTTGAATGATGGAGTTTATGGTTCTTTTTCACGTAAATTATCAGAGAGCCTCAATACTGCCCCGGTGGTGCACAAGGTAAGCAGCAGTGTCGGGCCTGACTCACTAAGGCTTTGGTTTGTAAATAAGAATCTGAAAATATCTTGCAGCAAGCCTTTACAAGGTTTCAAGCCTATACATCACATTTTTGCTCCAGTATGGAATTTGTAAATAAGGTATTGGGTGCAAGTGTAAATCTGAGCGCCAAGCAGCCTGCAAAACCCAGATGAAAATGCACACATACAGTATACCTGTTGACGAGAACAATTACTTTTTTACTGCAGATTAAAGCACACCTGCTAGAAGTATGGGGCTACCAAGCTTGCTTTCTGAAAATGCTGGTTGCCTGGTTGTTTCTGGCTTCGGTACTTCCAAGTCAGACATGAAACAAAAGAATGTAGCTTGAAAAGTCCGATTTCCTCATCTCCTCCAGGTCAATGATTCAAAAAGCATTGAAGCCACAAAATCATCATGTTAAAGTAAGCAACTAGCTTTTTCAGGAGGAGTCATCCAAAATGGCAGCCTTCCTTTTCTAAGCTATATGTATTTTAAGTGAAGCAATGTAATATCCCAGCCCCTATCTTGTGATTGGGCAGTCAGAGCAGAATCCATTCACCTCTGCACACAGACAAATAAAAGGTTTGCCTCTTCTTAGTGCTTTTCATTGGGGAAATGGTACAGCCTGCAATTTTGGCGCCACAACACCCCCAAAGAACAAGATTACATCTGCAAGGCTATCCTGGGGGAAATGGATGGAAGCTTTCAAAGAGAGCGGCCACCAGCACACAGGACACTCGTCCAAGTACCATCCTTGGTGCTGATTTAAAAAAAATCAGTTTTAAAACTGTTCTTGATTCTTAAATGCTTGCATTGTAATGCCTGTGAAGCCTCCTGGTCTGTCCTCCCTCGGTTTTTAGTAGCATCATCCTGTTGTGTAAAAGTGACTTTAATTACTTTTTTGTTTTCCAGAAATACAATGAAGATGAGCCGCTTTTTGCTAGCACCCTCCTGGGTCCATCTTATGACGAGTTGGATATAATTGTGGACCACTGTCTTCTGCCAGAACTGAATGTCGGAGACTGGCTCGTGTTTGATAACATGGGCTCCGGTACTGTGAGCGAACAGTCTGCATTTACAGATTTTGAACGGCCGTCCCTGTATAACTTCATGTCATTCAGTGACTGGTAATAAACCTTTTTATTCTCTCCAACTATTTTCCCTTTTTCTTTTCTATTCAACGTTTTCCTTTTATTAACCATTGGTATTTTAAAGTAGTTAAATTTTAAACGCAAAATGTAAAAATATCTTCATTTGTAAATAACTTTGTAATGCTTTGTACCAGAATCAGTTTTGGTATCACTTTGAACAGGACTAAGAATAAAATATATACAGCGATACCTTGGTTCACGAACAGAAGAGTTCACAAACATTTGCTTCAGTTTGCGAACGCTGCTTCGGTATTGGGAAGTGCGATGCAAGATGAGTCTTGGGTGAACCAGTCCACTCGGATAAAGGTTTCTGCCCCCCCGACTACCATGAGGGAATCATGGAAAAGCAGTGCATATGAATTCTACAACATCGTGTGCTCAGATGATGTTTTCCTGGATGCACAGTGCTGTTTTCTGCCCCTCCGTGATTAGTCCATTTAAATTGGGGTTTAGGATGGTTTCAAACAAAGATTAAAGAGGAGCTATAGAAAATTTGCCTTGGTTTACAACCAATTCGGTTCGTGACCAGAGTCGGTTCACGAATTAAGTTTTTGAAAATGAATAAGTGTTTGTTTTTTAATTATTTTTTTAGACAGTATCACAAAATATCCTAAAAATGCCTTTGTGTTGGTAAAGGCTATTTAAAGTTCTAAAAAGCTTCCTCCCCCACCTAACCTTATAAAAACGTGCGAAAAAAAGATCTGTGTACAAATCTACAGTCCGGTCACGTGATCCACTAGCTGCTGACGTCATTCATATGCTCTCACGACTCATCCATTGTCAATGCCCCATCTTCTCCCCTGCAGCAGCTGCTGACACAGGGAAAATGGAGCTGCTGCATCACGTGACCAGACTGGATTTAAAAAATAAGCACACAGATCAGTGGTGGTTCCAAGTAGGCGTTTACTTCAGACCAAATTCTAATTTTACCATGCGTTTGCAAGCCCCATGACACAGATCATTTCAGAAAGATTAATTTGACCTTTGAATAGGTTTTGCATTTCCATAGACTTGGAAATCAAAACCAGTTTGAGGGTAACAATCTTGTCACCCTGCCTTTGCAGCTTTTCTTTTGACCATCTTGGTCTGATTATAGCTGCACATCCATATTCGCAAATCTCAGTAACAATCAGAATTGGTTGTAATAGTTTTTTCCCCCCTTCTTTGTCTCCCCCAGGTATGAGATTCAAGATGCTGGGCTCACTTCAGACACGTTGATGAGAAGCCTCTGTGTGCCTTGTTTTCAGTTTGGTGATGACAGTTTCTCCACAGCAGCTTAGTCATAAGACTGCGCTCAAATAAAATCTCTACAGGTACAAGTCTTCAGCTTGCCTGGTCAACATTCCAGACTGGAAGAACCGGTGTTCACCTCATTTCAAAACTTGAAGTTCAGCTTGTAGAAAAAAGAAAACGGGACCAGGCAAAAGCAGCTAGAAGTAAAATCACTGGGGCGAGAATTAGATATGTCTGCATTTTCTGTGTGCCAGCTTTCTCCATCCCCTGCAGTTTAAGTCCAATATGCAACAAAATGGATGACTTAGTTGAGATGGAAGCCATTACCTGGGTTCCTTGTAAGAGTTTACATAAGTACACAGTTTTTATACTAAGGATTCCTGTTAGTCTTGTAAATTTATTGTCTCCTCCAGTATAACATGTCTTTGAAAGAGCAGTGTGTAACTTAGATATGTCTAGTGTGTGTAGATTGTGTAAATTTGTGCTTCGACCAGTAGTTTAATAAATGTTAAATTGCATCATATTTTTATTTTTCTTTATTTGTCCTCCAGACTGATCGTAACATGATTGCAATAAACTTTTGTGTAGAACCTATGGCTTTATTTCTACATCCATTTCAGATGGGGGGCTGTTGAAGCTGGATGGAGTGTGTGTGCTTTTTAGTGGAGGGGTTGAAGAAATTATTTGCAGGACAATGTCAGACTGAACTAGATATTGTCTGGGTTTAGTATTGGAGAGGAAGAAATATTCCTCAGTAAAGACTCTTCCTATAGATTTTCCTAATCCATGCAGGAGTACACAAATGAGTGATGTACAGAGTATTAATCATGTAATTTGTGTCAAAGTAATTTGGTGATCTGTTTACAATAGACATCTATAAAGATTGCATGACGATCTACACTCGCAGCCAAAAGATCGACCTGTGATTTTTTTTTTAAGATGGCTTCTGTTCCTTTTACACAGCCCAGCTGTTAGTCAATTCTATCAAAGCCAAACTACAAGTAGCAAGAGAACTCAAATTTAACTCACAGCTTTACCTTTGCCCATTAAGTTGGTTTTGTTAACCACCCTACCATTGGGCTGGCCAAAGACCAGGCCACTTTTTGCATTTCGTCATTGTGCCGCTTTAACTGTCAATTGCGCGGCCGTGCGATGTGGCTCCCAAACAAAATTTACATCCTATTTTTTTTTTAACCACAAATAGAGCTTTCTTTTTGTGGTATTTGATCACATCTGCAGTTTTATTTTTTGCACTATAAACAAAAATAGTGAAAATTTTGAAAAAATTCAATATTTTTTACTTTTTGCAATAATATCCCCCAAAAAAATATAAAAACACAAATTTTTCCCCAGTTTAGGCCGAAATCTATTCTACATATTTCTGGTAAAAAAAAAATTATCGGTTTGAGCAAAAGTTATAGCATTTACAAAATAGGGGATAGTTTTATGACATTATTTTTTTTTTTTTTTACTAGTAAAGGTGGCGATCAGCGATTTTTATCGTGGCTGCAACGTTATGGCGGACACATCAAACACTTTTGGGACCATTGTCATTTTTGCAGCGATCTGTGCTATAAAAATGCACGGATTACTGTAAAAACTACACGTCAGTGAAGGGGTTAACCTGTAGGGGGTGCTGAAATGGTTAGGCGTGTCCTACGGAGTGATTTTAACTGTTGGGGGCGTGGCTACGAGTGACACGTCACTGATTGCTACTCCCGATGAGAGGGAGCATTCGATCAGTGACATGTCACTAGGATGAACTGGGAAATGTGTTTACACTGACATCTCCCCGTTCTTCAGAGCATGTGACAGGGTTGTGAGTGCGACCACACGGCTGCAAATTAAAGGGAATATGCCTGTACGCCCATTTGCCTTTCCGTGCCATTCTGTTGACATAAATTTGCGTGCGGCGGTCCTTAAGCAGTTAATGTGCAGATTTTCCAGCTATGTTGTGCTTCAAACCTGCCAAGCCTAAGCTTAGCCATTTCTGCTTTGCTCAACCAGCCACTGCTGCTGTCCCCATGGAACATGGCTACTGATCTTGTTTCCTCATAGTTCAAAAAGTGTGGGTTCAATCGGAACCGCATTTGATTGTGACCTGCCCACAGGCATTGATTGTCCATGTCTATTTCTGACACCCAAAAGCATCACCTTCTACACAAGGGTGTAGGGGTGTTATATTCTGCATTTTTATTTTTGTTATCGACAATTTTTCTTGCATTTTTTTATTTTTTTTAATGCAAAAAGAATAACAAACACTGGAAATTTTGCAAGAATACAATAGCAATCAGAGTACATGCATGAATACGTGTGGGTACTGATTGAAGCCTACAAATCTGCAGCCAAGGTCAGCTACCATATAGTGTACACTACAGGAAGATCAAGAAAACTAGTTGTGCAAGAGTATTGTACTGGTTTCCTGGAGAGGCATTCCCAGTGACGTCAAGCCCAAGGAAGTAAATCCGATGCCTACTGGTTTCATGACATCCAGAAAACGGCAAAGAAAAGAGGAAACCAGAAGAGAGAGAAATAGTTTGTCACACCTGGGGAGTCTATAGAGCAGTGGTTCTCAACCTGGGGTCGGGACCCCCTCGGGGGTCAAATGACAAGTTGCCATGGGTCACTAAATCCCTGGGCTGATCCTGAAGCCTACAGCACTCTGCTTTTTCACAGCCATCCAGCAGGGCTGTCCCTGGAGCCTGTGGCCACCCAGCAGAGCTGCTCCTGGAGCCCTTGCCCGCCCATTCAGTTCACGGCATGGCTGTGAGGCAGAGACTAGAGGTCAGCTGACTGGTGAGAAATGTGAAGTGGGAGGGGCTGGAGGAGACCCTATTTCCTGATTTTGCCATAGGTGTCACTGCTTGGAGACACATTGAGTAACTACCTGTGATTAGAGTTGCCATTTTAAGTCCCCACTACAGTTCTCAGATGAGCAGATGATCTTGATCAAGAGCATCTAAGCACCCCCCCCCCCAAAGGAGTAAGAGAAGGAATAAAAGTAGATAAAACATGAGAGGGGGAGGAACAAAGAAAAAAGGGAGAGAAAGAACAAGAAAGATGATAGAGGGATGGGGGGGACAAGAAATTACGATAAAGAAAAGTGAAAGAAAGGAGAACAGATTGGTACATCCTAAAATGTACCAGAAGTGGTTTTAATACTGTACGAGTGTAGGGGACTTGGGGATCCCTAAATGTCGGTTGGTTAGGGGAGCAAATTACTTGTCTGGCCTTAGGTGCTGAAAACCCACGCTACAAAAATTCTACTGTTAGGGGTCCCCACAACTTGGGAAATTTTATTAAGGGGTCACGGCACTAGAAAGGTTGAGAACCACTGCTATAGAGGCTCATATTTTTTTTTTTCTGGGATGCATGACCCAATGTGTATGCAGCAAATGCCCTGGTAATGTTGTGCTATCTGTATACCCTAATTTATGCATTCAATCTACTTCAAAGGATCAGAGCATTCTAGTTCTACTAGCTCTGGATTGGCCTCTCGCTTAGCCTACACTCCTTGGCCTCTACCACAGTGGCCGTCAACCCTGTTCTTATGGCAGGGCTCGACAAATCCCGGTCGCCATGGCGACTAGAAATGGGGTCCTGGCGACTTGGCTTTGAAGGGGGGGGCAAAAAAAATTTTTTTTTTTTGTGAGCTGGCACCATCTGGTGGTGAGCCGTTGGTATTACAAGTTATTACCACCAGATGTGCAAGCTGGTGGTGGCCGTTGGTATTACAAGTTAAGCATTACAAGTTAAACAGCAATTCTAATGTAATTTCTCTTTTGTTCATAGACGGACACAGCATCCTTTGACCTTAGGGTTATGCTTCTTCTTACCAGGAGATTTAGGCAGAATTCTTACAGCACTTAAGGTGTTAAAACTTTCCTTCATGCCGCTCCTCCCAGGGGGCGTGGCTCCCCCAGGCATAACCCCCACTCTGCTCTAGCAGCTTCAGTTTGTTTCTGCCTAACCATCAGGAGAGTCAGGCTCTCTCTGGAGTCCTGGACTCTGGAGTTTTTTCTTGCGAATTTTTTTGCATCTTGCGAGTTTTTTCCTCGCTTTTTTATTTTATTTTTGAATCCTGCGATTCTTCTATCAACAGCCGACTGGGTGACAGGCTGGGTCCTCGACCCTTGTAGTCCCCCCAGGTTCGGCCTTCGAGCGTGTGCCGGCCCTCAGCTCCGCTTTGGGACGTCCACGACAGGCCCCATTGCTCCAGGGGCGGCCGGGGAACTTCGGTTCTAGGGCACACATATGACTGGTCTCTATGGCCTTGTCACAGTGTGTCTGGCTGACAACCATGCTGTTCGCGGACGTTGGTTTGTCTGGGATACCTCCAGCCGGGTAGTCGCAGGACAGGTAAGTAGTGGCCCCTTACTCAGGTAAGTGGTCTGGCTGGAATGTTTTCCCTTGGGAGGTCGACTGGTTTTTCCCTGCTTTCCTCTCTCCCTTATTCCTCTCCCTCCTTCCCCCTTTGGGTGACGGCTGTGCAGGGTTTTTTTTTCCCTGGGGCTCATATTTTTCACTCGGTTATGGCTGGGGCTGTTCTGTGTCGCTGCAGGGGACTGTGGTGGTCATTCTGGGCATTTTTGTGTGTGCTGTGTGCTGTTTTGGTGTACTGTCTTTTTTGGGTACACTGTCTTTTTAAAACTGCGCGATGGCGGCCATTTTGCCGGAGCCGCGCTTGTATTATTCGGCGGCCATTTTCTTGTGGCCGGCGCCGTTTTCAGCACTAGTTCGGCCTCTAGTGGCCGTTTCAGCGGGGGGAAAAGACCGCGAATCCTCTGAGGGGACAGACGCAGCGCTGCAGCTTCTCAGCACACACTTGTCCTTCACAGACCGCACTGTACCAGGGGGGTGGTGAGTCTCAGGGGGCCCCATACTGTGCTCTAGCGGCCGGGAGGTGACCTGTGGGGGACTTTTTTCCTGCCATTGGCAGTGGAGGTGACACGGCAGCTGCAATATGGAGCCTGAATCAGGCCCCTCATTCCTCACAATGCCGGAATTAACCCTTAGCGCCCCTTCCCCTGCCACATCTGTTGAATCGGTGTCGGCTGTCCTGGAGTCTTTTCTCACCAGGTTTGAAGCTGCCAGTGCTCGGTTGGGGGGTAAAAAGCGCCCCCCCCAGAGGCTGTTTCTGGGGATATCTCTGACGCAGAATCTGATAACGCTGTTGCTGCTTCTGGTTCTGTCATGTCAGAGGATGCGGGCTTAACCCACATGGACAGCGAGGATGACTCTGCTGCGGAGTCTGCTGACAAGGAATTTGTTGGAGCTCTTATTACTGCGGTACGTGAGACTCTTCATTTAGAGGATGTGGCGGAGACACCAGCGGTGTCAGTCCCTTTTGGATTCCGCAAACCACCGCGTACCGCTAAGGTATTCCCTTGTGTTCCTTATTTGGACAATTTGTTGTATAAGGAATGGGATACACCGCAAAAGGCTTTTACTGTTCCTAAAAGCTTTGCTACCCGTTACCCCCTGGAGGAGGACTTTTTAAAAAAAGTGGGTCACTCCTCCGTCGGTGGACCCTCCTGTGTCCAGACTGAGTAAGGCTACTACGTTGCCTGTGGAGGGGGCTCCTGCTTTCAAGGACCCCGCTGATAGGAGAGTGGAGGCCGTGGCCCGCTCCCTGTTCTCGGTGGTGGGTTCGGTGGTAAGGCCGGCTCTGGCCGGAGCCCTGGTTGCTCAGACGCTAACTGAAAGGGCGAAGCTCCTGCTGCAGGATCTGGAGGTCCAGGGTGCTTCCGAGTCCTCTAGGGACCTGGCTGAGCAGTTGATTCAGGGTCAGAAGTTTCTCTGTGAGGCGGCTATGGATTCGATTCCTTTGCTTTCCAGGGCTTCTGTCTACGCAGTGGTTCTGCGCCGCCTTATATGGCTGAAGTGCTGGTCGGCTGACCAGTCCTCGAAAAAGGCCTTGGTGGATTTGCCCTTTAAGGGCGGACGGCTCTTTGGGGCATCCCTGGATGACATCATTAAGGATGCCACTGGAGGTAAGAGCACCTTGCTCCCTCAGTCGGGGAAGGGTAAGGAACCTCGCCGCAAGCAAGGTCCTACTTTTACTACCCCTAAGCGTTTTTTTCGTGCGCCCAGCGCGGCTGGAAAAGGTCCGCAAGGGGCAAAAGCCCCTGCTGCCGGGCGTAAGCGCCCCTGGTTTAACAAACCAAACAAGCCTGCTTCCGCATGAAGGTCTGCCCCCGCCCGGGTCTCGGGTGGGGGGACGGCTTCACGACTTCGCGGATCGGTGGAATTCTCTTCTGACCGACCGTTGGGTTTGCGAGGTGGTCGCCTCGGGGTACAAGATAGAGTTCCTCTCTTGTCCCCCAAACAGATTTTTTCCATCCAACCTCCAGCTTCCTCCGGATCGTCGGCTAGCCCTGTCCGGGGCTGTCCAGGATCTTCTGGACAGAGGGGTGGTTGTGCCGGTTCCCTCGCTGGAACGGTTTCGGGGGTTCTACTCCAATCTGTTCGTGGTTCCCAAGAAGGGAGGGGTTCGCCCTGTCCTGGACCTAAAGGCCCTCAACTCCTTTGTCAAGGTGCAGCGATTCAGGATGGAGTCGGCCCGTTCTATCATAGCGGCCCTCCACCAGGGGGACTTCATGGCGTCCTTGGACATCATGGACGCATACCTGCATGTCCCCGTTTGCACAAGCCACCAAAGGTATCTGCGTTTTGCGATCGGGGAGGACCACTATCAATTCGTGGCCCTCCCGTTCGGGCTGGCGTCGGCACCACGGGTGTTCACCAAGGTGCTCGCCCCGATCCTGGCCTTGCTAAGGCAGCGAGGGATCGCTATCGTGGGATACCTGGACGACCTTCTCCTGAGAGCTTCTTCAAGCTCAGAGTTAGAGGAGGACGTGTCCATCACGTGTCGGACTCTGCAGGAGTTCGGCTGGCTTCTGAATCTCAAAAAATCAGTGTTGGTTCCGTCCCAGAGGCTGGAACACCTGGGGATGGTTTTGGATTCGGGGGAGGCAAAAGTGTTCCTCCCATCGGAAAAACTGCGGACCCTGCAATCTGCAGTGAGACAGTTGTCGACCCAGAAGTGGTCGTCTCTTCGCTTCTGCATGCGGGTTCTGGGTCTGATGGTGGCCTCCTTCGAGGCGGTTCCGTATGCCCAATTCCACACCAGGGTACTACAGAAGGAGATTCTGTCACGATGGGACAGGGTCCCATCTTCTCTGGATCGCCAGATTCGGTTGAGCCATCTGGCCAAGTCTTCCCTGGCATGGTGGCTGATGTCTCCGGTGCTTCGGTCCGGGAAGTCTTTTCTTCCGTGCCACTGGACAGTGGTCACGACGGATGCCAGCCTCTTCGGCTGGGGGGGCGTCTGGGGCACCCAGTCAGCCCAGGGGCGATGGACTCAGGAGGAGTCCCGCCTGCCGATCAATATCCTGGAGCTCCGAGCGATCAAGCTGTGCCTTGTCAGGTGGTCCCTGGAGCTGCAGGGCCGTCCTGTCAGGATCCAGTCCGACAACGCCACGGCCGTGGCGTACGTCAATCATCAGGGCGGCACAAGGAGCTCGGCCGCGGCGACGGAGGTCGCTCACATACTTCGGTGGGCCGAAAGGTCCGTTCCGGCCCTGTCGGCGGTATACATTCCGGGAGTTCTGAATTGGCAAGCCGACTTCCTAAGTCGCACGACTCTGGATCAAGGGGAGTGGTCTCTCCACCCGGAGGTGTTTCAGACCCTGTGCCAAAAATGGGGCACTCCAGACGTGGACCTTCTGGCGTCCCGTCTCAATCGGAAGGTGCCACGGTTTGTGGCCAGGTCAAGGGACCCGTGGGCAGACGCGTCAGACGCGTTGGTGGCTCCCTGGGGTCAATATCACCTGATTTACGCCTTCCCTCCTCTAAGGCTCCTACCCCGCCTGCTGCGCAGGGTGGAGGCCGAAGGGATTCCTACGATCCTGATCGCCCCAGATTGGCCGCGTCGCTCTTGGTACGCGGACCTGGTACGTCTGGTGGCAGACGCCCCCTGGCGCCTGCCTCTGAGGGAAGATCTCCTGTCTCAGGGCCCGATCTTCCATCCTGCTTTACGGTCACTGGCTTTAACGGCGTGGCTGTTGAGAACCAGGTACTGAAGGACTGGGGCCTGTCGGGCCCGGAAATCTCTACCATGATGCGTGCACGGAAGTCCACTTCTCGAAAAATTTACCATCGTACATGGAAAGCATACATCTCTGTGTGAGGAGATGAAGTGGCACCCCCGTACTTACGTGGTGTCCCGGATCCTGCTGTTCCTACAGCGGGGAGTGGACCAGGCTCTTGCCTTGAGCACGATCAAGAGTCAGATTTCTGCTCTGGCTGTTTATTTTCAGCGTCCCGTGGCAGCGCACTCTTTGGTTCGCACGTTTGTGCAGGGGGTCCGGCATGTGGCCCCCCCGGTGCGCCCTCCGCTACCTTCTTGGGACTTGAACTTGGTCCTCTCGGCGCTTCAGCGTGCCCCCTTTGAGGACATTCGGGAGATCCCCTTGCTGACTCTGTCGCAGAAGGTGGTCTTTCTGGTAGCTATTACCTCTATCAGACGAGTGTCTGAACTGGCGGCCCTGTCTTGCAAGGCCCCCTACTTGGTCATCCATCAGGATAAGGCGGTGCTGCGCCCGCGACCTTCTTTTCTTCCGAAGGTCGTTTCGGCCTTTCACATTAACGAGGACATTGTTGTTCCATCATTATGTCCTCAGCCGAAGAACCCGAAGGAAGCCGTTTTACATTCTCTGGATGTGGTTCGGGCCCTTCGAGTTTACTTGTCGGCGACAGCTCCTTTCCGGAAGTCGGACTCGCTGTTCGTGTCTGTATCAGGTCCCAGTAAGGGCCTGGCAGTCTCGTCGGCCACCATTTCCAGGTGGATCCGACAGGTTGTGCTTCAGGCCTACGCCCTGAAGGGGCGGGCGCCTCCCATTCGGGTCACGGCGCATTCGACCAGGGCGATTGGAGCCTCCTGGGCTTTCCGACACCAAGCCTCTGTGTTACAGGTGTGTAAGGCTGCGACCTGGTCGTCGGTCCACACTTTTTCGAAGTTTTATAAGGTGGACGTGAGTGCATCTTCTGATGCCTCCTTCGGCCGCAGGGTGTTACAGGCGGCAGTTTAAGGTTGGAGTTCCTCCGTTGAGTAACTCCGGTTTTGTTTGGGGTGTAACCTGTTGTTTGCTGTGTTATCTTTCCCACCCCTCGTTTTTTTGACACTGCTTGGGGACGTCCCTAAGGTCAAAGGATGCTGTGTCCGTCTATGAACGAAAGAGAAAAAAGGATTTTTGTACTCACCGTAAAATCCATTTCTCTGAGTTCATAGACGGACACAGCACCCACCCCTCCTTGGTTTGTACTGCTTGTTACGAACTGAAGCTGCTAGAGCAGAGTGGGGGTTATGCCTAGGGGAGCCACGCCCCCTGGGAGGAGCGGCATGAAGGAAAGTTTTAACACCTTAAGTGCTGTAAGAATTCTGCCTAAATCTCCTGGTAGGAAGAAGCATAACCCTAAGGTCAAAGGATGCTGTGTCCGTCTATGAACTCAGAGAAATGGATTTTACGGTGAGTACAAAAATCCTTTTTTTTCACTGCCATCTTCTTCCCTCTAATTAGAACCCCCAAACATTATATATATTTTTTATCCTAACACCCTAGAGAATAAAATGGCGATCGTTGCAATACTTTCTGTCACGTCGTATTTGCGCATCGGTCTTGCAATCGCACTTTTTTGGGGAAAAGATTACACTTTTTTTAATTAAAAAATAAGACAACAGTAAAGTTATCCCCATTTTTTTTTAATATTATGAAAGATAATGTTACGCCGAGTAAATTGATACCCAACATGTCACGCTTCAAAATTATGTCCGCTCGTGGAATGGCGTCAAACTTTTACCCTTTAAAATCTCCATAGGCGACGTTTAAAAAACTCTACAGGTTGCATGTTTTGAGTTACAGAGGACTAGGGCTAGAATTATTGCTCTCACTCTACCAATCGCGGCGATACCTCACATGTGTGGTTTGAACACCGTTTACATATGCGGGCGCTGCTCACGTATGTGTTCGCTTCTGCGCGCAAGCTCGTCGGGACGGGGCGCGTTTTCTGGCTCCTAACTTTTTTAGCTGGCTCCTAGATTTCAAGCAAATTTGTCAACTCTGTCTTATGGCCTACCAACAGTGAATAGGGACAGATTTTTAAGGGCTTATTGCAGGCACTATTTTTAACGCTAAAGTGCCTGCAATACGCTCCAGTGTGAAAGAGGTCTAAGGGCTCATCCAGATGTGTAGCTGGACTGCAGTGTTTTGATGTGGCTAAACTCTGTATCTGAATGCAGCAGCACTGTGTGCTACGACCACATACAAACTAGAACCACTGGTCATGGATGCAAATCATCTCCATGGCTGGTCAGAATCCCTTTTTGCATGTAACTGCTGGTATAAGAGATTACATGTGAACATCTGCTGTGCCAGCTATTTTGTATGGGGTACAGTTCTGCCAATAGCTGTTCACACACAAGGTGTGCATGGGGCTAGTTACTCTTCAATTGTCAGAATCAGCCCATAGATGGGTTCTCTGGTTGTCATTCCAGAGGGTCCTAAAATATTTCTGGCTTTCAGATCTGTTATTTCTAAGCGGATTTGACAGGTTTTGGGCAACCCGCCTGCAAGTTGTGAGAAAAATGCTCCTATTTTCCCTTGATTCCCATTTCACTAGAGCAGTGAGGCTTTCATGGGCTTTTTGTCATCAAGCTGCTATGCCTCAAATTTGTAAAGCTATGACCTGGTTTTCTGTACTTTCTCCCAAGTTTTGTCAGGTCAATGTGTTCTGTTAAGTGACTCATTAAGGCCCTTGGGACCCCTTGTTTTTCTGTTTGTGAGCTATTTCACCTGTGCAACGTATGCCTGCCCTTATGGAATGCGCCCAGCCTCCATCCCCCCTGCTTTGGATGTACAGATTTTTTTTTTTTTTTAATCAAGCTGTGTCCCTCAATAGAGAAAATGTACTCACTGTAAAGTTATTTTCTTGGAGTTCCCCCATGGACATCCCTAATTTTAAATATGTTCATGGCAGGTGAGTCTCTGCCTCCCCTGACTGCACGTCCTTGTTGTACACGTCATGTGCTCCCAAAGGTGGAGAGTATGTTGCACCAGTGTGAACTGGGCCTAAAGGGATGCAGACCCTGCCACTTTCCTCATTAGAGCCCTGCAGCTGATTCATAATTATAAAACCACTCCCATACAGATTCACTCAACACAGAAAAGTGTTTTTCTCCAGAAAAACAAAAGGTAGGAATCTGTAAACAAAGTTTGTTAAAATCCTTGCAGTGTACATAGATCACCCAAAGGGGAATATTTTTTTTCCTCAACAAAAGTGAAGTTTAATTTTTAAAATGAGTACAAATGCGCCATTTGTTCCAACTCGGTGACACAGGAAGTCGGCAGTAGCAGCCCCACTATGACACTGAGGCAAAGCCTAGCTTTTAAGTGGTTGTAAACCCTCCTGAAAAAACACCCTGCAAGATAAAGGCTTAATGAGCTAGTATGCATAACATTACAGGCTCATTATGAATTGCTTACTTGAGAACGAAGCCATCCTCGTCTCCCCCCCTCTGATCGGCAACCTCTATCCCGGAGGTTACTTCCGGGTATCACGGCTCCGGCGCTGTGATTGGCCGAAGCCAACAGGAGCGGCACATACGTGCCATTGCATCAGTTGGCGTAAGTGCGCATGTGCCGCATGACGTCGGCACATGCAAATACAGGGATATGAACATAAAGTGACACGAATGTACCAGGCTGGATAAACCAGAAACACAGTAGTAAAGGTGCACGGATGTGAACCAAACAGTAGCTTACACAAACTAAAATAACTGTGTACAGAAACAATGTATAACAAAAATGCGTGAAAAAAGTCTATTTAAAATAGTGACATCCCAGAAGACAGTCCAGTGTAAAAGTAGGCAAACGTCAGTGCGCACACCTCTTGTGGTACTAGATGCTCACCTCAGAGCCATAGCACGAATGGCTTAAAGTACCAAACAATGTCTCCCTAGGGGTGCAGTCACATGGATTGAGATGAAGGGGGCTCCTCATCAAATATTCATACAAACATGGAAGCAAAAATAAATGGACAATAGCATAATCCTGTGGGAAACCTTGGAAATGATATATCACATATACACGCACTCACGTACAGTGAGTGAGTGAAAAACGTATATAGCGATGCACATGCGAACTGAATCGCCTCTGAGCGCTTGTTTGATCATTTCTCCTTTGACCTCAAAAGAGGTGGGTTTTGATCTTTCTCCTAAAGGCCAAGTAATTCTCCTCCAACCGAATGGAGGTTGGTAAAGTGTTCCAAAGGCGAGGGCCTTGGACAGCAAATCTTCTTTCTCCTTTGGACTTGTATCTGGTTTTGGGGATTTGGAGTAGTTTTTGGTTTGAGGATCGCAGCGTGCGATTGGGGTTATAAGCCTTTAGTTTTTCGCATAGATATTTGGGAGCATTTCCCAAGATACATTTATGCGTCAGACAGAGTGCTTTGAAGGTTATTCTGTCTTTCACTGGCAGCCAGTGAAGGCTTCTCAGTGATGGGGAGATAGATTCCCATGTTTTTTTCCTAGTCACAAGACGCGCGGCCGTATTTTGAACAACCTGCAGGCGAGTGATTTGGTACTTTGGGAGTTCGAGGTAAAGGGCATTTGCATAGTAAAGCCTGGAGTTAAGAATTGTTCCCACCACTACTGCTATGTCTTCTTTGGGAATAAATGGGATAAGTCTACATAGTAGGCGCAGCAGATGATGAGATCCGCTGACTACTGACCCTATTTGTGCATCCATTGTCATGTAGGTGTCAAAGATGACTCCGAGACTTTTGACTTTGGTGCTAGGGGTGATGATTTTACCCAGAATGGGTGGAGGTATCCAGGGTGTTGCCAGTTGATTCTTTCGATTGGTATGAAACAGGCGAAGTTCTGTTTTCGATCCTTTGAGTTTAAGATAACTCTTTGTCATCCAGTTCTCTATCAAAGAGAGGCACTTCTCTAGACCGAGATGATGATGTACTTTGTTACAGATGCAAAAGTACAGTTGAGTGTCATCCGCATAAGAGTGGTAGAGCAGGTTTTGGCTGCTGATAATTTCAAAAAGAGGGCGAAGATAGATATTAAACAGCACCGGCGATAAAGGGGATCCTTGGGGGACACCGCATGACACTGTGCGTTTTTCAGAGGTGAACGGTCCTAGTCTCACCACTTGTGATCGGTTTTCCAAGAAGGAGGAGAACCAGGATAAGTCACCTTCTGTGACTCTGGCTACTTCTGATAGCCGAGTCAGCAATAGTTTGTGGTCTACCGTGTCAAAAGCTGCGCTGAGGTCCAAGAGTATTAGAAGACAAGATTCTCCTTCGTCTGCGGCCTCGAGAGCAACATCCCATATCTTGAGCAATGCTGTTTCAGTTCCGTGCCCTGGACGGAAGCCTGATTGAAAAGGATCGAGCAAATTATGGGTGTCTAGATGCTGTTGCAGCTGTTGTACCACCACTTTCTCCATTACCTTGGAGAAGATGTTCAGGCCTGTTATGACCTTGGAGAAGATGTTCAGGCCTTTTACGTTGAGGCTGTGGATAGTGGACCTATCTCCACGAACACCGCGTTCGTATCCGGAACTGGTATGCTGGAGGATCACTGACAGACAAAACAACTCTCACTTCCACCTTCTCTGTATCTTCCACCTCCTGTCCGTAGTATCAGCCAGTGCTCAGGGGGTACAAGATGGAAGAAAAGAGAGGAAGGCCCATGGTGCAGTATCTTATGAAATTTATTAGGGTACAAGTAGCAGCAAAGTAAAAACTCACATTTAAAATTGGGGCAGAAGCAAAACACCGAGCGGCGAGCTCGTCTCATCGCCGTCGGTCTGTGTCGGCTCTGTAATACCTATTCCCGACGAGTATTCATCACATCACATGACTTCTTCAGGGGAAGTTTCTGTACACAGTTATTTTAGTTTGTGTAAGCTACTGTTTGGTTCACATCCGTGCACCTTTACTACTGTGTTTCTGGTTTATCCAGCCTGGTACATTCGTGTCACTTTATGTTCACATTATATGTTGTTTATTCACCTCTTTTTCCCTGTAATAGTTACCTAGTATTTATTTATGTATTTCACTTTAGGGTTACCTACTTGTTAGGTATTGAGATCCCCCTTCTATTATTAGTTCACAGTGCTTCACCATCACTTTCCATATTTGCATTTTTTTCTGTGTAAGGCAGACTTTAAGGTGATTGCAGCAGTGCCCCCCGGTGTCCAGTACAGATAGCGCAAGAGTACTACTATCTCCTTCAAATACAGGGATATCTCCTAAACCATGCAGGTTTAGGAGATATCCAGTGCAGCTACAGGAAAGTCTAATTATAGGCTTGCCTGTAGTTTAAAGTTGTTGTAAAGTAATCTGTAATCTAGTAATAAGGGTAAAATTGGGTCTGCCTTTATAGAATTCCTTCTGAAAATATCTTCCTAGCTGTTATGCTGATTTCCTGGTTTGCATTCAGAGGATAGGTATGCCTGACAAAGCAAGAAGTCATCTACACACTCATTCCTGGTTTATGACTAACCAGGGGGCTCAGAATAGCGTTTTGAGTATGAGGGAAGATTTCCTTATGTCTGGGTTCACACTATGGGCACAGCAGGTGTTTGGTGCATCCCATTTACCATTTTGGGTCCGAATTATTGCCTGAATTTGGACCTGAAACTGAGCCAAAGATGACCAGGACCCGTCTGCTGTGCGCTCTGCAGCCGCCCCGGAGATGTGTGAAGCTGCTTCACTGAGAGCCAGTCATAGTCTCCTGTCATGCGAATTGGATGCTGATAAACCATCTGGATATTCATGAATGATCTATTTTTCACATGTTTAAGCATTATTTTTATGCTCTATGTAAATGAGTTGTATTAATGATGGCATAACACAATTGTATTTTTAAACATAACTGGATTCACTGCTTGTTTAGACTGCCATATCGGAGCCTGTAGTTGCACCTTAATTCTGTGATGAGGAGAGCTGCGTGGGATGAGCCACATAGGTAATCCTGTAGCTGGCAAGAGAGTCACTAAAGAGCGTTCCTCTGATGTAGGGTGACCAGATGTCCTCGGTTTCTGGGGACAGTCGCTGGACTGAGGACACTGTCCACAGTTTCAGATAGGTGCTTGGGGGGTGCTCAAGCACCCTCACAACTTCTTTATGCACCCCCAAAATTCACATACCAGTTCTTGTATGTGTCAGTGTTTATTTTTTATTTTTTTTCTACCTGTAAATCCTGTACTGATGCCAGAAAGCTGGGGATTTTTTTTTCCTATGGAGAGATACAGCGGCTCCTGCCTCATAAGCCGATGACTTTTAGCTAGACCTGGCAGGCAGATTTCAGAGGCGGATTAATATACAGCCTCTTTGCTGCCTTCTTAGCCAATAGGAAAGTGCTAAACCCGCCCCCTTCTCCAGTCTGCCTTTGGGTTCTGAGATGCACAGAGGGGAGGACATGTCGGCAGCTTGATTGGAGGGAGAGGAGAGCGCCCAGCCATAGAACAGGGAGGTTCTCTGGCACCTGGCGGCAGTGCAGTGAGTTTTCCCTACACTTGGTCTAAAGAGAGAGAGAAATGAACAGCTTCTATCAGCATGAAGAGCACCTGCTAGTTTCTGCAGTGTGGCATAGTGGAAGTTAATAGGGCAGCTCCAGAGAACAAGACTATCCAGGCTGTATTCCGACACCAGCAAGGCTTTTGGTAAAGCTTGAATCAGGAAGGTTGGCAACTCTGATGCTCTTGAATAAAAGTATTTTTTTACATGGGTACAGGTTTAATCTGACGTGTTTCGGCTAAGAAGCCTTCATCAAATCTCCTTTCTGGGGCAGATGGAGCACACACATCCTGCATTCCTTTCTGCCAGTTCATGGCTCTTACAGAGGGCTCTGTAAGAGCCATGACAGTGAGAAAAGAATGCTGGATCTCTGTGTGTTCTGTCTGTCCATCCATCTGCTTCCCTTATCTTCTACATAAACATTGCTGGTGCCACAATACAAGATTGATTGTATGTTGCTCTATTCCTTTAACATTGGTGACATCATAAACATAGATACAGCAGCATACAATCATTTCATGACAGGCTGTGCGCTGCACCTGGGCTGCCTAGACGGAGGAAATTCAACTGCAATTACACTCAATGGGCTCAGCCACCTGTCTGCAAGAGACATGAATCTTAGTAAAAGTAATGTGAACTATCCCTCTTCATGTCATGCATCCTATTCAAGAGAATCAGCCAATTCACAACTGTGCACTCCATGTAGCACACTCCTGAACACTGCACCCCATACATAGCATCCTCATGAGCTCTGTACGTAGTAGACTCCTGAGCCCTGCACTTTGTATGTAGTAGACTCTTGAGCCCTGGAATTTGTACATAGTAGACTCCTGAGCTCTGTTCGTAGTAGACTCCTGAGCCCTGCACTCTGTACGTAGTAGACTCCTGAGCCCTGCACTCTGTACATAGTAGACTCCTGAGCCCTGCACTCTGTACGTTGTACACTCCTGAGCCCTGCACCCTGTACGTAGTAAACTCCCGAACTCTGTACGTAGCATCCTCCTGAGCCCTGTACGTAGCATTCTCCTGTACCCTGCACGTAGCATCCTCCTGTACCCTGCACGTAGCATCCTCCTGTACCCTGCACGTAGCATCCTCCTGTACCCTGCACGTAGCATCCTCTCGAACGCTGCACGTAGCATCCTCTCGAACCCTGCACGTAACATCCTCCTGAACCCCGCATCATGCATGTAGTATCCTCCTGAACCCCTGAACTGTGGAGCAAATTATCTGAGTTTTCATTGATTCTTATGGGGAAACTCGCTTTGATATATGAGTGCTTTGGATTACAAGCATTCTTCTGGAACAAATTATGCTCGTAATCCAAGGTATTACTGTATGTCCAGGATTTCATTAAAAAAATCTGGTCACCTTACTCTAATGTATACTTTCTGTTCCTTTAATGTTGCTCCCCCACTGTCCAAAGCACTTCAGAATCTCAGTCACCAGTGAGGGATCAGTGACAGCGCCATCCAAGCTTCAATCAAAGCCAGGATTAAAGCGGAAGTCTTCATAGTAAAAAGTGCTGACAGATAGGCTTCATATGTCATAGATTCTATCTGTCTGGCAGCATATCTTTCTGTTTGTGTACACTGAGACGTGACCCTACAGTCTCCATACAATTTTGCGCTGGGATGGAGTGACTCCTGTGCGCATGAGTGGGAGTTACGTTATTATGTTATCTCGGCCCAGCCAATCAAGATGCCCAAAGACTCTGAACCCAGAAGAAGATGGACGTGCCAGCGATGGAGGGGGCAAGGACATTGCAGAACTTAAAGGAGAAGTCCAGCCTGAATTTGTTTGGCTGGGCTTCTCCTCTGGGTCACAGGAGTGTTTTCAGCAGAGAGCGGTCTGAAATCCGCTCTCTGCTGACGTCACCAATCTCAGTCCAGGCACCGCGTCATCCTGACTGAAAGTCTTGATCCGCCAGCTGCCTGGACTGATGGATGTCTCAGCTGCTCAGCGCTCCAGTGAGCGTGGAGGAGCAGAGCAGGAGAGACGCTGATTGACAGTTAGGAGCTCTCTGCTTGTGGAGCTGAGAGAACCGAGCCATAGGCGTGTTGGGTGGCTCGGTTCTCAGTGCCGAGACTCTGGGAAACAGCTGCAGCATCGGCCCGATGCTCTATCCACCTAGGTAAGTATATCGGGGGGGAACATACTTTTCCTGTAAAGGCAGAAGTTTTTTTTATCTTAATGCAGCAGCCCCCCTAATATTACCTGAGGTCCCTCTTTGTCCAGTGACGTCAACGAGTGTTTCAGCCATCTGAGATTCTCCCTCCTGATTGGTTGAGACACAGCAGTGGCGCCATTGGCTGCTGTAAATCAAATGCAGCTAGCCAATTAGGAGAGAGAGGGGGCAGGGCTCTGTGTCTGAATGGACACACGGAGCTGTGACTCGGGTGCCCCCATAGCAGGCTGCTTACTGTGGGGGCAATAAACAGGAGGGAGGGGCCAGAAGAGCCAAAGAGGGACCTGAGATGAGGAGGGTCTAGGATGCTCTGTGCAAATCCACTGCAACAGAGGAGGTAATTATAACATGTTGTTTTTTCAGGGGAAAAAACAGTACTTTACAATCACTTTAAGGCAGTGGTTCTAACCCTTTCTAGTGCCGTGACCCCCTTGATAACATTTCCCAAGTTGTGGGAACCCCTAACAGTAAAATCATTTTCGCAGAGTGGGTTGTCAGCACCCAAGGCAAGACTAGTAATTTACGCCCCTAACCCACGGACATTTAGCGCTACCTTCCACTCACTCATACAGTATTAAAACCCCTTAGGCCCCTTTCACATTGAGGAGTTTTTCAGGCGGTAAAGCGCTAAAAATAGCGCTGCTATCCCGCCTGAAAAACTCCTGCACTGCAGACTCAATGTGAAAGCCCGAGGGCTTTCACACTGAGGCGATGCGCTGGCGGGAGACAAAAAAATCTCCTGTCAGCAGCATCTTTGGAGCGGTGAGAGGAGCGGCATGTATACCGCTCCTTCCCATTGAAAACAATGGGAACCGCGGCAATACCGCCCGCAATGCGCCTCTATAGAGGCGCATTGCGGGCGATATTAACTCTTTATCGGCCGCTAGCGGGGGTTAATACCGCACCGCTAGCGGCTGATACCCGCGGCAATTCCGGCGGTATAGTGCCGCTATTTTTAGCGGCGTTATACCGCCACCGCAGCTCCCGCCCCAGTCTGAAAGGGGCCTTATGGTACATTTTAGGATGTTCCACTCTTTCTCTTTGTTCTCCTTTTTTTCCCCTTTTATCTCTCTCTATCCTAATTTCTTGTTGTTTTCCCCATCCCTCTCTCTAGCCGTCTTTCCTGTTATTTCTCTTATTCTTTTTCTTTGTTCCTCCCCCTCTTTTCCTCTCTCTTACATGTATTCTCTATTTTTATTCCTTCTCTTACTCCTTGGTGGGGGGATGGGATGAGTGGCAGTGCTGGCGGGGAATTGGGATGAGTGGCAGTGCTGGCGGGGAATTGGGATGAGTGGCAGTGCTGGCGGAGAATTGAGATTAGTGGCAGTGCTGGTGGCGGGTGGGATCAGTGGTAGTGCTGGGGGGAATTCTGATCGGCCAACTTAGGTGCTCTTGATCAAGGTCTTCTGCTGATCTGAGAACTGTAGTGGGGACTTTTAATTGGTAACTATAATTACAGGTAGTGTCACTCGCTGTGTCTCTGGCTTCACTGTGTCTCAGACTTTGTGGTGTCTCCCAGCAATGACACCTATGCTGAAATCAGGAGATAGGGTCTCCTCAAGCCCCTCCCACTTCAAATCCCTCCCCAGTCAGCTGACCTCTAGTCTCTGCCCCCCCCCCCAGCCAGGACGTGAACTGAATGGGCAGCTGTGAAGAGGCTGAATGGGTGGCCGTGGGCGAAAAGACTGAGCAGTACAGGCTTCAGAAACAGCCCAGGATTTGGTGACTTCTAGCAAATCGTCTTTCGATCCCCGAGGGGGTCCTGACTTCAAGCTTGAGAACCACTGCTTTAAGGGATCACTTTGCTTAGTAAATTGGCCATAATATGAAAATAGGCTGAGCATACTCGCACATTATAGCAAAAAACAAAATTGGGGGCCAAAATTGGTCATTTGGTTTGGTGGTTTACTTATGCTTTCTGAAAGGGAGCTCTGCTGTCTGTATAGATCAAGGCTTTCCAAACTTTTCAGTATGAAGGTCATGTCAAACATTTTACAACTATTTGCAGGCCTAAGGAAAGAAAAACTAAATTTTACTAACGAATAAGCCTTAGTTCACACTGCTGCGTTTTGATATGCGATTTGCATGTCAAATCAACTGCATTTTCCGGCAATGACACCGTCCTAAACGGTGCGACACCGCATGTGCAGTGCTGCACCGATTTAAAAAAGTAGTTTCTGTACTACTTTTTGCGACTTCGGCCCACAATTTACATTTGTGCAGAAACCTGTACAGATGTCTCTGTAATCGCGGCCGAAATCGGGACTGCCAGCAGGAGTGAAATTGTGCAAGTTCAGCTGAACTCGCACGGCTTCATTCCCGCAGCCCAGTGGGAACCTGAGCTAAATCAAATTTAAAGATAAGTTCACCTTTTATGACTTGTTACAAATGATCTTTTCTCACTGCCATAATCTAAAGAAAAAGCTTCTGTATGGGGAGTTCTGTGAATGAATGGACTAGAACTACCCACATCCTTTGTGGATGTTGGCTTGCAGTTTTTAGCAAACTACCACTGCGCTGTTGAGTGATCTGGTAATTTATTGAGTTTCCCTGTTAGTGTAAAACCACTTGCATGTACCATTTACAGGGCAGACAGCTTACACTGACAGTCTGCAGGAGACCTGCATGGCACCAGTAATCTGCTGAAAGCTGGTGCAATGTTTTCCAGGCTCTTAAAAAAAAATCTGTAAATGTGCATGTTTTTTTTTTTTTAAAGGTGAAGTTATCCTTTAAATCAGAGGTTTCCAAACTGCTGCCAGGGGCCCAGATATGGCCCTTTGCTTGCCTTTATCTGGCCGTCGGGGCACTATTCCCTCAACTGACTAAAGGCATTCTTTGTCCCACTGACCTCAATGAAGGGACACTATTCCTTCCACTGACCTCAATGAAGGGACACTATTCCTTCCACTGACCTCAATGATGGGACACTATTCCTTCCACTGACCTCAATGTTGGGACACTATTCCTTCCACTGACACCAACGATGGGACACTATTCCTACTACTGACACCAGAGATGGGGTACGAATTCTCCCACTGACACCAATGATCGAGAACTATTCCTTCCACTGACACCAATGGTGTCATTTTTTGTTACTCCCACTGACCACCACGCTTGTGGTATTGTTAAAGTGGTTGTTAAGCCACTTGTTTAAAGACCACCCATGCCCTCTGTTTTAGAAAAATAAGTTCCCCTGTGTCTGTGTTATATTATAAATATGCTTATCTGTACAAATAACACACAATCTTTCTGCGATCAGTTTCCTCCTCTCTCCTCTCCTCCCCGGCTGACATCAGGGGCAGTGCTCAGCCCCGCCCGCTGGAACTGTCAGCCGGGGAGGAGACGAGAGAGGAGAGACAGAGCGAGGAGTCACATGATCACAGGAAGACGCTGTGTTATCAGTACAGATAAGCATATTTATGATATAACACAGACACAGTGGAACTTATTGCTCTAATACAGGGAGTATGGGAGTTTTTATAGTTAAAGAGGAGGTCCAGGAAAAAAAAAATATTTAAAGCCAGCAGCTACACATACTGCAGCTGCTGGCTTTTAATAAATGGACACTTATCTGTCCTGGAGTCCAGCGATGTCGGCAGTAAGGAAGCTGAAAGGCTACACTGCCGCCACCATTGCGGGTAAGGGAACCCGACAGTGTAGCCTTTCGGCTTCACGCTGGGAGCCCTACTGCGCATGCGCGAGGCCCGCTCCTCTCTCCTATTAGCCCGTCGGCCAGGGGAGGAGGGAGCCTCGGCCAGACTCCCGGAAGTGGGAAAGTGGGAAAGGATACCTGTCTTTGACAGGTATCCTGTCCACCCTCCCCCTTAAAGGTGCCAATTGTGGCACCGGAGGGGGAAGGAATCCAATAAGCGGAAGTTTTTACTTTAGGGTGGAACTCCGCTTTAAGTATGAGAGCAGCAGGAGCGGCGGGAAGAAGGGAGAGGATGAAGGAAAGGACACAGGAGACAGAGAGCAGGGCTTAGGCATGGAGGCACATATGCTAAGAACGGTGTCAGTGCTCAGCAGCCCTGATATATCGTGGTCAGTGTACAGGGGAAGGGCATAGCCAGGCAGGATCAGACAGGTATTACAGGTGATACAAGGGGCCAAATGACACAGCACAAGCACTGTGCTGTATAACATGCTTTAAGGGAACAAGAACAATATTTGGGGTTAACAAAGCTTTAAATTCTACCGATGCCAGGTCAATAATCTACTTCCACTGGCTCCCCTAAAGTTGGATGGGCAATAAATTGGCCCTTTGTTTAGAAAGCTTGGAGACCCCTTCTTTAAATGAATGAATATGTTTTCTTTGGAGCTTTTATTTATGTAGTTAGCCACACTCGGGATTGCATCGCAGTATCCTGGGAAAGTTACTTACCTTGTCCCCAGGATCCTGTGATGTCTCCCCGCTGTGTCCACGGGCTGTGTACTCCGCTCGATCTATTAGGCTAGGTTCACATCACGATTTTTACATCCGATAAACGGACCGTAAAATCGGATGGAATCGTATATGACAAAATCGTATGTAATCGGATCAGTCATCCGATTACATACAATTTAGATTGACCACAATATAAAAAAAATCGGACATGATTTTAATACGAAAATCGGACACGATTTTAATACGAAAATCGGACACGATTTTAATACGATTTCAAATCAGGACCAAAAATCGTGGTCAAACACGATTTTTGATGCGATTTTAAATCGTATCAAAACGCATGCGGATCAAATCGGATGCACTTGGGGACCTAGATTAATGAATGGAAGTGAATGGATACGTTTTGCCATACAGATTTGTACGATTTTAAACCTAAAATTGTGAGAACAAGTAGGATGACAAAATCGTGGTGTGAATGCACCCTTACTGTGCCGATTTCTGTTCCCTGCAAATGTCACGACTCACAGGAGACGGAGCCCGGAGGCAAATTCAAAAAGGGAAAAATACAATATACATACAGTACACTGTAATCTTACAGATTTCATTACTGTATCAAATAATCTCACATCCCTTTTGTCCCTAGTGGTTTGTCCAGTGCCCTGCATGCAGTTTTATATTATATGTTTTAGCCTGGAAACTTGAGATTGTCCATAGCAACCAAAAAGTGTCCCTTTACGTCATAAGTGGTTTTAGATCATTTAGAAAACAGCGATAGTGAATTAGAATCGTTATCAGACACTGAAAGTGACTACAGTGACAATTCTGCAACTGAGAACATTTCAGTGTTTTTAATTTGATTACATTATTGAATACATTTTATCATTATTTGTTATATTTATTTAGAGATATTTATTATTTTATAATTTATGATTTCGTGTTTCAAACTTTATCATAACCAAACCAGGTTAAACCAAAAGAAATTTAGCACATGCCTCTCTCATCAGAGTCCCCTCTACATGAGAGTCCCTTCTACATGAGAGTTCCCCATATTTCAGAGTTACCCCTTACATCAGGGACCCCATTAGAGTCCATTATTACCTTACACTTACAGTATGACTAAAGCAGGAGTTGGGAGGTGGTGCATGATCGGTTGCTGTTACATATGGTAACCAATGACTGGGATGATGACAGCACAGCAGGGTGAACCTGGACTGAAACGGACCTGTGTATGAGCAAAGTGAACCAGCACTGAGGATATGACACTGACCCTAGCCCTCTGTGTTTCCTTTGTCTTCTCTTTAATGTATATTTGTAAAACAAAGATTGTGTATATAATAAAAAGAAAAACAAAAGAGCGCAAGTATAAAACAATGGAGTATTGTGGGATACATGCCAGGGAGGATTAGGGAACCTGTTTAACAATTTCTTGCTACTTTGACTGCTAGTGATTCTAGTGGTGTGATTGGCCACGTAGCTCCAACCTAAATATGCTTGCAGTGTAAACGTCTTCATAGAGCAGTCCTGTTATTTCCCAGGCTGACTGCGCTGTCATATCTGGAGGAGATATGTGTCCTGCACACTAACATGCACAAGATGTCACTGTTGCAGTTTAAAACACGGAAAATGTTTATTAATGAGAGGTGAAGTAGCGCCTTATTTTGTCCAGCCAGTAGGTGCTGCAAAGTTTCCACTGTACACGTCCGGACATTAACACTTATGTACCTGGTTTTCTTTCCAGTCAATTTACATTCAAGTATATAAAAACTCAGTCACTAAAATCTCATGTTAAAGGGGTTAAAGGCAGAAGTTTTTTTATCTTAATGCATTCTATATTGGGATGAAAATCCTGCTGTGTACAGCAACCCACTTAATACTTACCTGAGCCTCATCTCGCCCCAGCGATGTTGCAGGAGAGACTCTGCTGCCTGGGAGGCTGGGACTCTCCTCACCATTGGCTCCCGCTGCTGTCAAACAAAGTCAGCGAGCCAATGAGGAAAGATAGGGGGCGGGCCAGGACTTGGCTCGTAGGGTTGCCACCTTTTCTTCAAGTCAAACCCGAACATTTTAGCGGCACACAGCAATTTTTTTTTTTTATAGTATATACTATGCAGTACATATATTTTGTGATTACATAACATTTATAACCATATGAAGTTAATCACAAGAGTTGCCTCTTACGTTAGAGTCCACAGAGTTCCCCTTTTAAACCTAAATTCGCAGAGTTCCCCATTTACATCTGAACTTGTATAGTTTCTTTACACTGTAAGGGGGGACTCTGCATACTGATGTATGGGAGATCTCTGGGGACTCTGACCTAAGGGATGCTCTGGGAACCCTGATTTAAGGGGAACACTAAGAACACATCACACTCTCCACTTAGACAACTGCAGACAGCAACCCTGCTGGGAAGCCAGAGTCCGGTCTGAATAATGTGTCCGGGTTTCAGGTGGTCATAAACCCGGACACATGATTTAAAACCCGAAACCGAGAAGAGGAACTGGGCTGCTCTGTGCATAACCACTGGACGAAGCAGGTAAGTGTATAACATGGCTGTTATTTTTACACCAAAAAAATGAGACTTTAGGGCCAGATTCACATAGAATCGGGCTACGCTGCTGCGGCGTAACGTATCCCATTTACGTTACACCGCCGCAAGTTTACAGCGTAAGTGCTTGATTCACAAAGCACTTGCCTGTAAACTTGAGGCGGCGTAGCGTAAATCCGCCCGGCGCAAGCCCGCCTAATTCAAATGGGGCGGGGACCATTTAAATTAGGCCCGTTCCCGCGCCGAACGTACTGCGCATGCTCCATCCCTAAAATTAGCCGACGTGCATTGCGCTAAATGACGTCGCAAGGACGTCATTGGTTTCGACGTTAACGTAAATGGCGTCCAGCGCCATTCACGGACGACTTACGTAAACAACGTGAAATTTCAAATTTCGACGCGGGAACGACGGCCAAACTTAACATTCGCTAGACCACCTAGAGGGCAGCTTTAGTTTTACGCGACGTATCTCTACGGAAACGACGTAAATTTACAGCGACGGGCTAAGCGGACGTTCGTGAATCGGCGTAACTAGTCATTTGCATATTCTACGCCGACCGCAATGGAATCGCCACCTAGCGGCCGGCCTAGAATTGCAGCCTAAGATCCGACGGTGTAAGTCACTTACACCTGTCGGATCTTAGGGCTATCTATGCGTAACTGATTCTATGAATCAGGCGCATAGATACGACAATCGTATCTCAGAGATACGATGGCGTATCAGGAGATACGCCGTCGTATATCTTTTGTGAATCTGGCCCTTAGTGTTTAGTTAGTATCAATTTAAGGTCTTTTCAGAAGTCAATATTTTCAAATCTGCAACTTTCATTTAAATTATATCTGGTGATCCTGCTATGAAGGTCATTTGAATTAGTCAGTTCATCCAATCGGCTGAGACTAGTTAGACTTTTGATCCTAGTCATAGGTGTGTGCGGCCCATTGCATTAGGATGTGCGCCCCAAAGCTTAAACACACATACCTTTCTCTGCAGCCTCAGCTGCACAATCCAGTAAATAAATGGGAAATGCTCTGTGCTAAGCGGCTTCCTGTTCATTCACATACTGAAGAATAGAAAAACATAGTTTACTGTGCTTCAGTTTTGAATGGACACAGGGAGCAAGTGGTCATTTAGAAAAGGAAGGGGGTGGTAAGTTACATTTTTCCTAGCCCCTTCTCCCACTCTCCATCCTGAAACATTCCCACAGCAGCCGAGGGGAGAGGAGGAAAGCCAGCAGCACAGCGGGTCAAGGTGGCCAACAAGGGTGGGGGGCCTGGGCAGTAGGGGGAATCAGCACTGCACATGGTTAATAGGGTGTGTCCAGGCACACCTGGCACACCCCCTGCTCACGCCTATGCCATGTCACCACTGTCTTTCTTTTCTGGTTGATCACAACAGCAGAAGCTTGACCATTATCAATGTAAAAGTGTATTAAAAAATGTTGACCTTTTAGGCTCACTGCACACTGGGCTTAATAAACCAGCAGTTCCCTTGGCAGGAAAGAAAAAGATTATATAGAGCATATTTGTAAACAGTTTAGGAGACTTAAAAAAAAAAGTCTGCCAGAAAGCTCTAATCAGAAATGCAAACTAGAAGGTTTTTTTTCCTGCCTCTAAACGCTGAATGGACTGAGCCTAAATTATGTCTGTAACCCTAGGTTCACACCTATGCATTTTTTTGTGCATTTTGTAGAAACGCAATACAGTCCATTTAACATGTTTTCCTATGATACACGTTAATTTTGCACTGAAACAGAGTGCACAAAAACACTTCAAAACCACACCCCACATTCCCTGCACCCCCTCCAAAACAAATATACACAATGATTTTCAAAATATAGACTGCAGGTACTGTATATTCTTAGTAGAAACTGGGCAGCGGGAGATAGTACATAAACACTTGAAGAGGTAGCTAATTGAGAGAGACAAGGATTTATGTTAAAATAGAAAGTATAGTGAATCGTCTAAAAGAGAATAGTTACAAGTATTATACAGTGGTTGGACAGTATGTAATCCGCTTAAATAGGCAACAATTTAAAAGAGGAAGTTGTGGAAAGTTTTATCTCCAAATAGAAATTAGAGCACGTTATCTTAAAGACAATAGCCACAAACATTGTAGAGTGGCTGGAAAGCATGTAAGCAGCTTGGTTAGGCTGAAATATAAGAGGGAGGGATAAGGAACGCTTTATTATGAAATAAACATTACAGTGTAATATCTTGAGACAATAAGCAAAAATATCTTATAGTAAATAGACATTATGAAAGTACCTTAAGTATGCTGCAATTTCAAAAAGAGAGACGATGCAGGTAAATTTTAGAATAGAAACTAGAGTGTATTATCCAAGAGACAATAGCCACATGCCTTGTGCAGTGGCTGGACAGTACATATGCAAGCCTGGTTAGGCCACAATTTAAGAGGGAGAGACAAGGCAGATTTTATCCTCCAATGAATATTAGACTATATTATCTGAGAGACGATAGCCCCAAATATTTGTGAGTGTTGGGGCACTGAAATATGCCACACATTTAAAGACACAGTGCAGGAGTTACCCTGCAAGAATCATTAGAAATTTTACGACTATAGTCCAGCTGTGGAAATATTATTTGGCATCTTTTACAATTCTGGAGCACTGAAATAGACCACAACCTTTGAGGAGCAATGCAGGATTTACCTTGCAGCTAATTTTGTACCTGAGTTTGTGATGTGAAAACAACATTGTGTGACACCTTTACAATATTAGAGCACTGGAATAGGCTGGGAACATTGAGAGGCAATGCAAGATTTGCAGTTGAAGTCAACTTGTGGAAACATTGTTTTGCCTGTGTACAATGCTATAAGCACCAGAATAAGAAGCAAACTTTGAGGCCCCTTACACACGACCGAGAAACTCGACGGGCGAAACACATCATTTTCCCCGTCGAGTTCCTTGTTCGGCTGTCAAAAAAGTCGTCAAGCCAAATTTTCCCATTGCCCAACGAGGAAATAGAGAACATGCTCTCTATTTGGCTCAACGAGTTTCTCGGCGAAAAGTGTACATCATACATTTTAGTATCAAAATAGAGAGAAAAGTTGTTTGGTGTGCTTACCCTATTACTACAATTGACACCTTACATTTAAAATCCCTATAATTTTGGAAGAGGGATTACCCACTACCATACATGTTCTTTGTTTTTATCTGCTTCTCTTGATGGGATTGTGAGTTCTTGTCAATTGGTTCAGGAAACCATTCTCCCCACCTCCACCTTGTTTCTTTTAGACCAAAAGGATGTCGGTAAGGGACATTTCAGGGACAGATGAAAAAAAACAGATTTTTACATACTTTCCCTGGTTTTACTGAGGCTGGCAACCCTGATGGGGCCCGCGGGCAGTGCCCAAGTGCCCAAAATGTCAGTCCGCCCCTGCATAAGCTTAATAATAGCATGCAATGCCAAGCTCCCAGATAGCAAGCAAATTTGCTGCAATTTTGAAAATGACTTGCTAAGCTATTCCTAGACTTGTCAGGCTTCACAAGTTTGTTGGACAATTGCAGCAAGTCCACATTGCATGACTCCAGATCAACTTTCTTTGCAAACATTCTGCAAGTCTGCTGCAAGTTCTGGTTCAGTTATGTTGTGCAATAGTCATCCCACCACAGGGGGCACTGTGGATTTACATGCTGCAGACTTGCAGAGCTATTGCTATAGACTCACCACGGCAACTTTGCTCTTCCCAGAGACTTGCCAGGCAAATTTGCTACAAGTTGGAAAAGTGTCAACTAGAACTGGTGCTTCAAGTGCTCTGCAAGTGTACAGCTTGCAAGTGAAAAATGTGCTGCAAGTTAACAGACTTACAATTCAACACCGCCACAAATCTGTGGCAAGTTACCCTTGCTATCTGGGCTGCAGTTTCCAAAGTGAGCAAAATCTGTTCTTGTATTAAGAGATGCATGGACTCCAGAGAGAGTGATATAATTTTGCCCCCCTGTACAAATCATTAGTAAGATCTCATCTGGAATATGCAGTTCAGTTTTGGGCACCAGTTCACAAAAAAGATCTTGAGAAGAGCAGCCAAACTGATAAGAGGCATGAAGGAGCTCAGCTATGAGGAAAGATTAGAGGAACTGAATGTATTCTCTCTGGAGAAGAGGACATTAAAGGGGGATGTGATCAGCATGTATAAATACATATCGTGAACTTGGTGTTGAGTCATTCCCTTTAAGGTCATCACAGAGGACAAGGGGGCACTCTTTACATCTGGAGAAAAAGAGATTTAATTTTCAAATTCGGAAAGGTTTCTTCACAGTAAGAGCTGTGAAAATGTGGAATAGACTCCCTCCAGAGGTGGTTCTGGCCAGCTCAGTAAAGTGCTTTAAGAAAGGACTGGATTCTTTCCTAAATGTACAGAATATAACCGGATACTAACATTTATAGGTAAAGTTGATCCAGGAAATATCCAATTGCCTCTCGGGGATCAGGAAGGATTTTTTTCCCCTGCTAGAGCAAATTGGATTTTCGCCTTCGTCTGGATCAACTGTGGGGATAGGATTGTGTACATGTGATTGTATGATTTTTTTTTAATTATTGAACTAGATGGATTTGTGTCTTTTTTTAACCTGACTAACTATGTAACTATGACAGCTGTTGTAGCATGAAAGTGTCACAAAATGGTAAAAGCAGGTTTCAGGGAGGATTTCCTGTACAAATTCTCTTGGATAGATGAGATTGAAGAGGCTTCACAAGTAGGTTGCAGTTGGGTGCATATGGGTGAAAGTCTACAGAAGCAGACCCATAGAGTCTCCACTATATACGATTGCAAATGGTTTATTTTCAGCACTGTAAACAGAGAGAAGCACGTGTAGTCATTCCTCAAATATAATGCCCTTTCACCCAGTTTAAAAAAAACCTGTTTGTATGTCACATGCTGCGCTCAGACTTTGTTATTCTTGGCAGTGCGCTTTTTTTTCTCTGTATAGTTATGAAAGCTCTGGAACAGACATGATAGCCTTAAAGCTGAATTCCAGGAAAACGTAAAGGCAGCACTGCAAGGGTTAACCGCTAATTTTGGTGACTTTAGGGGCATAGAAAAGTAAATGTACTTTCCCGATCCTCTGCTCGTGCAGACTTCTGTACACTAAGATGACCAGATTTTTAAAATGAAATCCGGGGACATATTCTTTTTTTTACTAGTAATGGTGGCAATCAGCGACTCTCTGCCCGTCGCCGCCCGCCTCACAGCCTGTCAAGTCTCACTCTCCGTGCCCCGGCTACTACTGGGTGGGGAGCGGAGGAAGATCCCTCCACCAGGGAAGGCAAGGAGATAGGCAGGCAGGCAGCTGGCCGGGACTTGAGCCAAGGAAGAAGAACAGAAGTGGAGCCGAATAGGCATGTGCCCGAAAATATTCCCTCTGCTCCGACCAGCACATGATCATCAGAAAGGGGCACCAGATAATAGGAAAAAAATACAACCCCCCTAAGCTAGTAGGAACGGCGGAGTGGAGGTGTGTAATTCAGATTTTTTTTTTTATTATTCTGCACTGAATTTCTTTGAAATTGGCCCAGCCCCTGTTCAAATCCAATCCGGAGACAAAACTAGGGACAGACTTGGTCCGGGGATAGTGTCCTCAATCCAGGGACTGTCCCCTGAAACTAGGGATGTCTGGTCACCCTACTCTACACTGCTAGACTGGTCCCTGCGGCCTCCTCTCTACAGCACTCCAGCAGTCTAATGTCCTGACATCATGAAGACCAATGCAGGGTCCATAGATCTGAGAATGCTGATGGATGAACCAAAAAGACAGAGTTGTTGCTGCTGTAGTAACTAGCAATTGCTAAAGCAAGGTGGTCGCAGAGTGAGCCCATGCATTCAAAGAGGGGTTCTCTATTTGCTGTATTGGGATGTCTGTTTGCTGGATTGAGATGTCTCGTTGCTGAATATGTGGGGATGTCTCTTTGCTGAATTGGGATGTCTGTTTTCTGGATTGAGAGGTCTCGGTGCTGAATATGTGGGAATGTCTCTTTGCTGGATTGGCCTGTATTTTGCTGAATATATGGGGCAATTTCCTTAATGGATTGGGTTCCTTTTCATATATTAAGTTGTAAGAATGTTAAAATAAAAGTGAGTGCACCGAAGCACTCAGTGGGATGGCCAGTGAGCAGATTTGGTGGAACGGCCAGGGGGGACCCAGGCTTAAAGCTGTGTTTTGGGGGCCCCAAAATGTCTGATGGCTGCAGTGCCTCTCAGGAGCTGTGTCAACTCAGTGGCGACCCGAGCGAGATACGCGACACCTGATACATATAGAAACAAAAGGTGTTTCAATTAGGGGGGGGCACATGGTGGGGCACAGCACAATGTTGGGGGGGGGGGGTCAGGGCCCCCTCTGGCCCCCCTTAGTGACGCCATTGGCTGCCTTGCATCTCAGTAAGCAGTAAAATTGCTAATACCATGCCCAAGCCTAGAGCATAGACCAAACATGAAGTTTGGCTGTGAAACTTGGTCATTAAACTGGATCTCTAGTCATACAGAAACCTAAACTGTTGAAATTATTATTTTTTTACCTGTTTTATTTTCAAAGGATTTATTCATTCTTGTGGTTTACATACACCTGCCACTCTGTATAAACAGCAAGGTGACACCAATGTTTACCAATTTAGCTTTGCAGCCTCTTCTGTCACCTGACTGCTCATTGGACATTGAATGACCCCCATGACACTATTTATTTAGCAGCAATGTACAGACAGGTAACACAAGAAGCCGCAAAGCTGTTATAGGAGACTGCCTTGAAACTATTGGATTGATTTACTAAAACTGGAGAGTACAAAATCTGGTGCAGATGTGCATGGTAGCCAATCAGCTTCTAGCTTCAGCTTGTTGAATTAAATTGGTTGTAAAGGATTTTTTTTCCCTAAATAGCTTCCTTTACCTTAGTGCAGTCCTCCTTCACTTACCTCATCCTTTGATTTTGCTTTTAAATGTCCTTATTTCTTCTGAGAAACCCTCACTTCCTGTTCTTCTGTCTGTAACTCACCACCGTAATGCAAGGCATTCTTCCTGGTGTGGAGAAAGCCTCTTGAGGGGGGTGGGGGCGAGCAGGCAAGTCAGGACACTCTCTACTTTGCAGATAGAGAAAGGAGCTGTGTGTTAGTGGGTGACATGACACTCCTGCTCGCCCCCTCAAGAGGCTTTCTGCACACCAGGGAGAAAGCCTCGCATTACGGTGGTGAGTTACAGACAGAAGAACAGGAAGTGAGCATTTAATTTAAAAGCAAAATCAAAGGATGAGGTAAGTGAAGGAGGACTGCACTAAGGTAAAGGAAGCTATTTAGGGAAACATTTTGTTTCCTTTACAACCCCTTTAAGCTTAAATGGAAGCAGATTTCTGGTTTCTATGCAGAGCTGCACCAGAGTTTGCACTCTCCAGTTTTGGTAAATAAACCCCTACCTGTCTGCATATGTAGTTTAGCAGAAATCTCTAAATCACAAGACTGGCTAAACAGAATTACAAATCCTTTGGTATGTAAAATAGTTCATACAGTATATGTGTACTGAAACTGTTTAGTTATGCCCCTGTAACCAAGATGCACAATGTACAGTGAGGATCTCGCTCTGCTCCTTTGTCTATGGATGGGATAACAAAGCAGACTAGCCTGCTATCTCCAGATGGCACTGCCTTACCTGCAGGCTCTGGGGTCTCCTCCTTCTCTGGTTTAGCTCCTCATCCCCGGCGCCGGGTGCTGTCTGGGCTTGCTCTCCCCCATGTTTGAATCCAATGTCGGTGGCTTCCCCCATCAATCTCCTCCATGTCCTGGCCTCCATGTCCCCCCTCCGTCTTCTCCTCCCCGCCAATGGGGTCTTTGGCCCTCTCGGCCAATGGGGTCTAAGGACTCCTGGCCAATGGGGTCTCAGGAGCGGCTTCCTGGTTGGCTGGGAGGAGAAACAGGAAGACATTAGTGGATATTAATTTGCTAATGTCACACAAAAGGGTGGGCTCAGGGCGCAGTGCTCTGCGCCCCGAGCCCACCCTTCTTTTAAGCCAATTAGAGCCTCAGGCTCTAATCATGTGCTTCTGAAAAGAAAATATTGAAATCCACGCAGCCGGCGCCCTGCTAGTAGATTAGGGTCCGGAAGCATTGATAGGGGGGTGGCCCTTATGGACGGCCACCACTGGTGCATAGGGCAATGGGTAAAGAGAACATGGGTATTGAAGAGGGCATTGATAAAGAGAGCATTAGTGAGACAGCAGGAACTGAGTGGCTCACTTGAGCCAGCTTTCCTTGCTTTGCTGTAACAATACTGACAACTTTGCAGAAAATGCAATTACCGTATTTATCGGCGTATACCGCGCACTTTTTTGCCCTGAAAATCAGGGCAAAATCGTGGGTGCGCGGTATACGCCGATACCCGCTTTCCCGCGCCGAGTTTTGAATACTGCGCCGACATATACCGAGCGCAGTACACTCAGGTATAGTCGGGCAGTCTCGGCTCCTTCCGCGCTCACGTCCTGGACGTACAGGACGTCAGCGGGGGTAGTCGAGCATTGCCGACAATACACGAGTGTACTGCGCTCTGTATATGTCGGCGCAGTATTCAAACTCGGCGCGGGAAACGAGCGGGGAGGACGCGAGGACGCCGCAGAAGGACGCCGGACCCGACGAAGAGGACACCCGAAGCCGCAGACGAACGCCGGACCCGACGAGGTCGCCGATGGACGCCGCGCAAGACACCAAAACTGTAAGTACAAAAAAAACTTTTTTTCCACAGGATTGGGGGCAACTTTAGGGGTGCGCGGTATACGCGGGAGCGCGTTATACCGCGATAAATACGGTAACTCATCCCACTGTATCTAGGGAGGGAGCCATGGTTGTCAGCCTAGAACAGAAAAGGGTGGCAGGGTAATTGGTCATTTACAGACCATAGCTTGAAAAGAATAAATCTTTGTTTCTGATTTCAGTTCAATTTACAGGAAGTTACAAGGACACGGCATTTCTGGCAAGAGCAACGGGTATTTCCTGTACTTGCTGTGTAATGTTAAATGTTCCTAGCCCAAAATTTTTTAACTAATGCAGGTATCACATTTAAGGGCTGGTATATGATATTTTTGTTCTGGGGTTTTATCCAGTAACTGTGATTGTTATATGCTAGTTCTATGACATAATTTCTACTTAAATATACTGATGACATTGTTTTTGTTAGTCATAACCCTGGCTCTTTCCTGAAATGGTTACTGATGATTTCATCATATATTAGTGCAGAGCACTTCAAGGACATCATACAGGAGTAGTGCTGTTACAATGGTTCAAATTTATCTCACTATCTCCTTGTGACTGAAATGTGTAGTTGCAACCAGCACTGCTCTCTACAGGGCAAATGGTAAGAAAACCTGTGCTTCCAGACACCCAGATTGTGTATTAAACATTCATGTTCAGAAGACCTTTAATGTGTACCTAACACCAAAGCTTCCAATTGTTCCAGTGGGGACACTCCCTCAATCTCTCCCTCATTCACAGATCAGATCATGAATGATCACATCCCCATATACACTGAGCAAAATTATAAAAGCAAACCCTTTTGTGTTTGCCCCTATTTATCATTAGCTAAATTTAATCACTTCAGCCCCAGACCATTTTGCTGGTCAATGACCAGGCCACTTTTTGCGAATTCGGCACTGCGTTGCTTTAACAGACAATTGCGCGGTCGTGCGACGTGGCTCCCAAACAAAATTGGCGTCCTTTTTTCCCCACAAATAGAGCTTTCTTTTGGTGGTATTTGATCACCTCTGCGGTTTTTATTTTTTGCGCTATAAACAAAAAAAGAGCGTCAATTTTGAAAAAAAAATGAATATTTTTTACTTTTTGCTGTAATAAATATCCCCAAAAATATATATAAACAAATTTTTTTTCCTCAGTTTAGGCCGATACGTATTCTTCTACATATTTTTCGTAAAAAAAAATCGCAATAAGCGTTAATTGATTGGTTCGTCTACAAAATAGGGGCTAGTTTTATGGCATTTTTATTAATATTTTTTTTTTACTAGTAATGGCAGCGATCAGCGATTTTTATCGGTACTGCAACCTTATGGCAGACACTTCAGACACGTCGGACACTTTTGACACATTTTTGGGACCATTGGCATTTTTATAGCGATCAGTGCTATAAAAATGCATTGATTACTGTAAAAATGACACTGGCAGGAAAGGGGTTAACACTAGGGGGCGAGGAAGGGGTTAATTATGTTCCCTAGGTGTGTTCTAACTGACTAGGGGAAATGACTGATCGCTGTTCATACATTGTATGAACAGACGATCAGTAATTTCTCCCCCTGACAGGACCGGGAGCTGTGTGTTTACACACACAGCTCCTGGTCCTCGCTCTGTAACGAGCGATCGCGGGTGCCCAGCGGTGCCCAGTGCATGCGCCCCTAATAGCTGAAATGCGAAATTACATAATATTACGTCGTTTCGCGCAGCCGAGCCGACCTGCCACTGTAAAACTGAGGCGGCTGGTCGGCTAGTGGTTAAAGATCTACGACTTTTTCTATGTACAAAAAGGCCTATTTCTCTCAAATATCCCTTTCATGACTAATGCCGTGTACACACGATCGGAAATTCCGACAAGAAAACCGTGTTTTTTTTTAGAGGGAATTTTGGCTCAAACACGTGTTGCATACACACGGTCACACAAAATTCCAACCGTTCCATGATTCCGAGCATGCGTCGAATAGATTTCGAGCATGCGTGTTTTTTTTGCGCATAGGAATTACATACAGACGATCGGAATTTCCGACAAGAACTTTACCCGTCGGAAAATTTGAGAACCAGCTCTCAAATTTCTGCTTTCGGAAATTCCGACAGAAAAAGTCAGATGGAGCCTGCGCACGGTTGGAATTTCCAACAAAAAGCTCACATCAAACTTTTCTTGTCGGAAAGTCCGACCGTGTGTACGCGGCATAAGTCTATTTCTGACATTTGTTGCTTGCAAGTTAAAATCTGCATTTTTTGCTAGAAAATTATTTAGAATCCCCAAACATTATACATTATATATATATATATATATATATATATATATATATATATATATATATATATATATATATATATATATATATATATTTAGCAGAGAATCTAGAGAATAAAATTAGTTATAATAATGTTTTCCTGGGCGTCCTACGGCGGCACACAATGGGTTAAGCTTTCCATCTAACCCCTAAAGGAAGAAAACTTAAACTAGCAGTGAGACAAGTTAAATCAATTAATCAATTAATCAAGCACAGCAAGTCCACCTGTCCTGAAGCTATAAACCTCCCCCAAGAACACACACAGATGTATTTTTTTCTTTCTTCTTACCACAGATGAAGAAGACGTGAGGCAAGTGCTCACACCCGGTGCTTCTGGGTTCCTGAGCGGCTGTATACCGGGTGCTATCCTCGGTCCCTCGGCCTGCACCCCCACATCCCCTGGTCCGGCAATAAAGGACGTTGTTTTCCTGAGGAGGCTGCCATGTATTCCCCGTTCAGCGGCTGAATGGATACCGGGGATGTTTGCGCTCCATAGGCCAGAAGTTGCCGCAGAGGACCGCGCAGACCTATGACGCACTTCCGGGAGTTCCGGAATTTGCGTCTAGGACCGGAGGAAACGGTAAGCGCCGATGGCGAACTAAGTACTCGTTTTTGGATAGCGATTGCTGACCGGCAGCTTGCATGAATATGGTGTACAGTATAGGCGGCTGGGGTCCGGAGATCCCAGTGCTCTGCCGCGTCACTTCCGGTCCGGGTCCCTGGCTTATTTCTGACCGGCGGGATCTGCAAATGGCTGCACTCAGCCTAGGCAGCAGATCCCTTGGCCGGTCAGAGGTAGGAGGCATGGTCCTTATTTTTTACTTATTTTATACTTAAAATCTGCAGCAGCATATTATTTAAGTGGCAACTTATGCACCAAATGTGAACAACCACTGCCAGAATCATATACAAGTGACACCTGCGCATCTTGTTTGAATCGATCTGAATTAAAGACTCTCTGGTGCCCAAAAAGAGAAAGAGAAGTACCAGAGATATATCCCCTGCTGCATCTAACTCCTCATCTGGGGAATGCAGTGCCTCCTCATCCGATCCGGAAATAGTGTTTGAGGATTTGGATGACGACTTGTACTTGTTACCCAAAGATAAGATTCCCAAGTTACTGTCTGCGGTAAAGGACACTATAGAATGTTCCAAAGATGTATCGGCTAGACTAAAGAAGGTTCAGCTATATTATTTTCCTCAGATCCCAGATATGAGATTCCCTTCTCATCCCATTCTGAGTGACTGGTTCAAAAAGAACTGGGCCAATCCTGACAGAAAATCTGATGCGGGGGCCCGCTTTAAATCCTCTTATAGGCTGGACTCCAAATTTTCATCTGTGTTTGGCCCTCATCTGAAAGATATTCTCAAATCTTACGAGGAGAAAGATGCTGCCTTTCCCTTAGAGAAGAAAAGGTCAAGTAAACCGTTCTACGGGAGATCCAGATACTCCCCAAAAAGGAACTATTCCTTTCGGGGCAGAAAGTCCTACTATAAAAAAAGGCAAGATTCAGCGACAGCCAAGAAGCAGCCTTTCAATAAGCCCAAAGAAGCCTGACGCCATCAGCGCCTCTCCTCCAGTGGGAGGCAGGCTGAGGTTTTTTTTTCAGATCTGGCAAAAGACGTCGTCGGACTCCTGGGTAACGGACATTGTCTCAAGAGGGTTCTCTCTAGAGCTGGGGTCTTTTCCACCACAGAGGTTCATGCTCAACAAGCCCTCCAACCCAGTAGTTCTAGAGTTGGTGGAAGATTTCATAAGATAGCACGCTCTAGAAAAGGTTCCAGATCAAGAAAGATTCCAAGGTCTCTACTCCCCGATATTTCCAGTACCCAAAGCCTCAGGAGGATGGAGGCTAGTAATAGACCTGTCTTACCTAAATCAGTTTTTTGTCAAATGCAAATTCAGAATGGAATCAATTCGGTCTGCCATTGCGAACATAGAAGAAGGAGACTTCCTAGCGTCAGTCGACCTTCAGGACGCATACCTGCACATCCCTATTCTCAGGGCACACAGGAAATATCTACGGGTCGCTCTCCTCTTCAATCTCCAGATTCTCCATTTTCAGTTCACATGCCTGCCATTTGGCATTACCTCGGCACCTCGAGTTTTTACGAAAGTGGTGGTGGTCCTGACTGCAGCCCTGCGTCTACAGGGGATATGTGTGACACCCTGTCTAGACGACTGGCTAGTCAGAGCTCCCTCAGAGGCCATGTTGAAACAACATCTTCACAAGACTCTACAAATGCTGGACGCCACGGTTTCATAGTAAACGCAAAAAAGTCTTCTCTGAACCCTACTACAGTCACTCCCTACCTCGGGTTCACAATAGACACCCTTCAAATGAAGTTGTTCCTTTCAGATCAGAGGGCTACCAATCTTCAACAGGCGGTACAAGATCTCTTGCAAATCGATCACTGCTCAGTGAGGAAGGCAATGAGAGTACTGGGAATGATGACATCATCCTTAGAAGCTGTTCCTTGGGCCAGGGCTCATTTCAGAGTGCTACAGGACTGCATTTTGACCCAATGGGACAAGAGCCCAGACTCTTTGCAGAGAACTATCAACATTTCTCTGGCAGTGAATGCACTCCGTTGGTGGATGCACCCACAACGTTTCCTGCAGGGCAGATCCCTCAAGGCTCCGACTCAGACGGTCCTCACCTCGGATGCCTCAGGCTTAGCCTGGGGTGCCCATGTGGAGGATCATTGGGTACAAAAAGCCTGGTCGCAAAGGGAGCTTCTAATGTCTTCGAACTTGAAAGAGCTCACGGCAATCAGGAAAGCGCTCGTCCATTTCAAATCCAAAGTTCTCCACAAGGCGGTTCAGGTACAATCAGACAACTTAGCTGCAGTATTCTACCTGAACAAACAGGGGGGAACACGAAGCCCTTCCATGCAGAAGGAGTGTGCCCGCATCATGCTCTGGGCGGAGGAAAACCTCCTTTCTCTAACGGCCATCCACATCAGAGGAGTGGGAGAGCGGATTGGCTCAGCAGGAATCCGATCGGCCCGGGAGACTGGGAGCTGAACCCTCTGGTCTTCAGGAAGATCACCTCCAGGGGGGGTCTGCCAGATTTGGATGCGATGGCCAACTCTCAGAACAGGAAGCTTCCCCAGTTCTGCTCCTTATCCAGAGTGGGGAATCCGCTAGCGATAGACGCTCTGTCGATAAGCTGGAGGAAGTTTTTCGTCTCTATTTTTCCCCCGATTCCACTGATCCCGAAAGTGCTGCAGAAAATTCGGGACAAGGAGGTGAGAGCAATAGCAATCCTGCCATTTTGGCCCAGGAGGGCATGGTTCCCGCTAGCCTTGAATATGGCAAAGGATCAGGTCTGGAAGTTACGCATCCAGAAGGACCTTCTCCAATCGGAGATGCTCCACCCAGACCTCGAGAAACTCCAGCTGGCGGCATGGAATTTGAACTCAAAGCCTTGACGGCTCATGGCCTATCTCAGGAGGTTATTGCTACCCTTCTAGCCTCTAGGAAGCCTGCTACCTTAAAAGTCTACAGTAGAGTGTGGACCCTCTACTCGGCCTGGTGCGCCAGGAATTCATCTTCTCCTGAGCAAGTGGCATCTCTCTTGCAGTTCTTACAAGAGGGCTTCCAAAAGGGTCTGAAGCCGAACACTCTGAGGGTCCAGTTGACCGCCATTAACTCCTGCCTGAACGGAATATTTTCAAAAACACCTCTCGTCAGCAGGTTTTTCAGAGCAATTATTAAATTACGACCATCCTTCCATAAGCCATTACCAGCTTGGAGCTTACCTTTAGTGCTAAAAAGGCTAACATCACCTCCCTTCGAGCCTCTGGAGAGTTCATCCTTAAGGTTCCTCACTTTCAAATGTATCTTTCTAGTAGCAATTACATCCGCCAGAAGAATAAGTGAGCTTCAGGCCCTCTCATCCAAAGAACCCTATCTCAGGTTTCTATCGGATGCAGTTATTCTAAGGACTATGCCGGGTTTCCTTCCCAAAGTCTCCACGTCCACGAATATTAATCAGGAAATTGTGTTGCCTGTGTTTGAAGATGTTTCTGAGGATGACCTACACCTCTTGGACGTAAAAAGAACCATCTCTACCTACTTACAGAGAACCTCGGGGTTCAGACAGTCCAAGGCACTGTTCCTACAGTTCCAAGGGCCAAACAAAGGGAAAAAGCGAGTAAGTCATCGCTAGCAAGATGGATAAGGGATACCATCAAGCACTGTTATTTTCTAGAAGACAAAGAATCCCCTCTTCTCTTAAGAGCTCACTCCACAAGGTCTACAGCTACGTCCTGGGCTGAGAGGTATCATGTTCCAATGGACCAGATCTGTAAGGCAGCTACGTGGGCTTCACCGAACACGTTCATAAGACACTACAGAATCGATGTAGTTTCGTCCAAGGGATCGGCCTTTGGCTCAAGAGTGCTTCAAGGTGTCATAAACCATTGATGTCCCTCCCTTTCTTTCTTGCACTGCTTTGCAAATCCCATTGTGTGCCGCCGTAGGACGCCCAGGAATAGGAAAATGTATTCTTACCTGAAATTTTCTTTTCCCGTAGTCCGTAGGCGGCACAAGTTTACCCCCCCATTAAAATTACTCTATTGCTGCATAAGATACGTCTGTGTGTGTTCTTGGGGGAGGTTTATAGCTTCAGGACAGGTGGACTTGCTGTGCTTGATTAATTGATTAATTGATTTAACTTGTCTCACTGCTAGTTTAAGTTTTCTTCCTTTAGGGGTTAGATGGAAAGCTTAACCCATGGTGTGCCGCCCACGGACTACAGGAAAAGAAAATTTCAGGTAAGAATAAATTTTCCTAATGTTGCACTGTATTTGCGCAGCGATCTTTCAAATGCAATTTTTTAGGAAAAAATACACTTTCATGAATTAAAAAAAAAATAAACAGTAAAGTTAGCCCAATCTTTTTATATAATGTGAAAGATGATGTTACGCTGAGTAAATAGATATCCAACATGTCATGCTTTGAAATTGCACACACTCGTGGAATGGCGACAAACTACGGTACCTAAAAATCTCCAAATAATGGTTACCAGGTTAGAGTTACAGCGAAGGTCCAGAGCTAGAATTATTGCTCTCACTCTGACGATCGCAGCAATACCTCACATGTGTGATTTGAACACGGTTTACATATGCAGGCGTGACTTACGCGTGTTTTCTTTGCTGCGCGAGCTCGCAGGGACAGGGACGCTTTAAAAAAAAATCGTATTTTTTTTATTTTTTTACATTGTTACTTTAAAAAAAAATGTGATCACTTTTTTGCTGTCAAATGGAATGTAAACATCCCTGACAGTAATGGTGACAGGTACACTTTATGGAGGGATCGGGGGTCTAAAAGACCTTTGGCAGCCGAGTAAACTGGAAGTAAAGTCGCTTCCGTGTTTACAGAAAGAACACTAGAACTAAGCCGTTTCCGGCTTCGCTTCAGTCTTACTCTATCTGGCGGAAGTGCCGCATCGTGCCTCGGGTCTCCCGGTGGGGCAAGAAGCCCGGGAAGAGCGGCGGAAGGTGGTGGGAGGGGGGGGACTTCCCTCTCACTCCTCCAGTATAACAGCCGAGCGGCTTTTAGCTGCATCGGTTGTTATTCCTGAAGAGCAGACTGCCCGCCTCAAAAAACGGTACCAGGATGATGCATGCATCATCCTAGTAAAACCCCTTAAAGCTGAGGCGGCATATGTGCGTACGCTCAGCGGGAAGGAGATATTGTTGACAAATCTGTCTAAATCTGTGTTAGTGAGCACTTCTCCCTTGCCGAGATAATCCATCCACCTCACAGGTGTGGCATTTCAAGGTGCATCAGCATGATTATTACACAGGTGTGCATTAGGCTGGCCTCAATAAAAGCCCACTCTAAAATGTGCAGTTTTACTGTATTTGGGGGGGGGGGGGGGTCCTAAATCCAGTCAGTATCTGGTGTGAACACCATTTGCCTCACATAGTGCAGCACATCTCCTTCACATAGAGCTGATCAGGTTGTCGATTGTGGCCTGTGGAATGTTGGTCCGTTCCTCTTCGATGGCTGTGCGAAGTTGCTGGATAGGAACTGGAACACGCTGTCGTATACGCAGATCCAGACCATCCCAAACCTGCTCAATGGGTGACATGTCCAGTGAGTATGCTGGCCATGCAAGAACTGAGATGATTTCATCTTCCAGGAATTGTGTACAGATCCTTGCATCATGGGGCCCATACATTATCATGCTGCAACATGAGGTGATGATAATGGATGAATGGCACAACAATGGGCCTCTGGATCTCATCATGGTATCTCTGTGCATACAAAATGCAATCAATAAAATGCACCTGTGTTCATTGTCCATAGATACGCCATACAAGATACGACGGCATCTGGGTTAGATCCGACAGGCGTACGTCTTCGTACGCCTTCGGATCTTAGATGCAATTCTTCGGCGTCCACTGGGTGGCGTTCCCGTCGTAATCCGCGTCAAGTATGCAAATTAGCTATTTCCAACGATCCACGAACGTACGAGCAGCCGTCGCATTCTTTTACGTCGTCTCTAGTCGGCTTTTTCCGGCGTATAGTTAAAGCTGCTATATGGTGGCGTTCTCAATGTTAAGTATGGCCGTCGTTCCCGCGTATAATTTTAAAAAATGTATTTAGTTTGCGTAAGTCGTCCGTGAATCGGGCTGGACGTAATTTACGTCCACGTCAAAACAATGACGTCCTTGCGACGTCATTTAGCACAATGCACGGCGGGAAATTTAGGGACGGCACATGCGCAGTTCGTTCGGCGCGGGGACGCGCTTCATTTAAATGAAACACGCCCCCTAATCGCCGCATTTGAATTGCGCACCATTACGCCGCGAGAGATACACTACGCCGCCGTAACTTACGGTGTGAATTCTTTGTGGATTCGAAGCTGGGAACAGTAAGTTACAGCGGCGAAGCGTATCTCACATACGCTGCGCCCATGCAATTGTTTGTGAATCTGCCCCTGTGAAGCTAAGTCATGGATTGTGGAAACTAACTAGTGTCGGGTGATTGTATATAGTGTATACCACATTTACCACTGACTAATGCAGAGTTGCAATGCAAGGAGATCAGTTAAAAGTGGTTGGATCTGTAAGTGCGTTATAATTAATCAAAATTAGTCGATCGATTAAAAAAAAATCGATTAATCGAACACGAAAATTGTAATCAGTAACAGCCCTAATATATTATTTATTTATTTATTTATTAAAATTCTTAAAAGTACAAAAAAAGTACAAAACGCAGTCAGTTACCCGTAGGCCTCGATGCGCCGAGAACAACAATACAGCAACAACCAAAAAAACACACACAGGCAGCGGAACAGATCAAATTTAAAATAGTAGCAGATCAAAGAACTATAAAAACCTATGTAATTCCATAGGCTAGACTGAAAAGCTCAGTTTTTAAAAGCTTCCTGAACTTAAAAAGATCATTCTCAAGCCTTAATTTTAGATGCAGGGAGTTCCAAAACTGTGCTCACACAGGTGTGTTTGAGCTTTGGGGTGCACTGCACACCCTAATACAATAGGCACTCACACCTATGGGTCTTGGGTTGTGAGACCGGTTGCATTACTGCCAAATTCTCTGAAATGCCTTTGGAGACGGCTTATGGTAGAGAAATGAACATTCAATTCAAGGGCAACAGCTCCGGTGGACATTCCTGCAGTCAGCATACCAATTGCACGCTCCCTCAAAACTTTTGCGACATCCGTGGCATTGTGCTGTGTGATAAAACTGCACATTTTATTGTGGCCAGTCTAAGGCACACCTGTGCAATAATCCTGCTGTCTAATCAGCATCTTGATATGCCACATCTGTGAGGTGGATGGATTATCTCGGAAAAGGAGAAGTTCTTACTGACACAGCTTTAGCCCAGGTTCACACTACTTTCATCCTACTTTGCTCTGCTACATTGGTCCTACATTTATCCTACATTGGTCCTACATCCATCCTACTTTCATGAACAGGATACTACTTTGGTCCGACTTCAATGATATTCAATGGGCCTGAAGTAGGATCAATGTAGGACCAAAAGTAGTACAGGGAGCATTTTCAAAGTCGGACCAACTTGTGTAGGACGCTACAAGACGCTCTCATAGGGAAACATTGAACACAGAGCAAAGTAGGATGAAAGTAGTGTAGTAGTGTGAACCCAGCCAAGACAGATTTGTGAAGAACATTTGAGAGAAATAGAATTGTTGGGTACAGTCTTGGATCTTTAAAGCGGAAGTAAACCCGCACACAAAAAAAAACAAAAGAAAAAAAAACCTTCAAGGCAAAGCCATTATGAGCTAGTATGCAGCGCATACTAACTCATTATGAAATACTTACCTCAGAACGAGAAGTCCGGCCCATGCTAAGGGAGCTGACATTTTGCCCTCAGCGTCTCTTCCGGGTTCGCGGCTCCAGCGCTGTGAGTGGCCGGAGCCGCGATTACGTCACTCCCGCGCATGCGCGCAGGTGTTTTCTTCCCGGCAAGGTCCGGCAGCGTCTTCAGCCAGGCTTTCAGAGCGCATGTGCCGCTGATGTCAGACCTTCAGCCAGGCATTCAAAACACATGTGCCGCTGATGTCAGACCTTCAGCCAGGCATTCAGAGCACAGGCATTCAGAGCACATGTGCCGCTGATGTCAGCGGCTGCATGCAAAGGGAATATCTCCTAAACTGTACAGGTTTAGGAGATATTAATTTTACCTACAGGTAAGCCTTATTATAGGCTTACCTGTAGGTAAAAGTGTCAAATTTGGGTTTACTACTGCTTTAAGTTCAGCTCATGATAAATAGGGGCAAGCACAAAAGTGTTGCGTTTATAATTTTGCTCATTGTAGTTACATAGTCTGCCTATACGCAACTCTAGGTGGCTCTAGTCACATAAACATATAGCCCATTCATGCTTTACAGTGCACAGGGCCTGTGTGAATAGGGCCCAAATCAGAAACAAATGTACAGATTTTCAGTTGGCTCAAAATGCAGCAAAGCAATACCTCAACAAGCAATTTTAAATGTTTAACGTACCTTATAGAAGGTATATGTCAATGAGAGATATAATGCCCCTCTAGAGTCTGCTGCAACAAAGCCGAAGTATAGGCAGATACAAAAGACACAAATGAATCCAGGCATAGGCTGGTTGCTTGTCTAGGAAAACCTGGGCTCAGGGTAAGTAGGTTGGATGATGTTGGACATTAGATTGAGGACATCTAGTGACCGGAAAAAAGAACTGCGGGGAAAATCTCTGGAAGAAGGTGAATCGGTGGAAGAGAAAAAAGTGTGTGTGTGGGGGGGGGGGGGGGAGATGGGGTAAAAGGGGAAAGGTGAAAGGGCATCTGTAAAAGGGTTATACCTCTCCAACAAAGAAGGGAAAGGTAGAATAGGGATAAAAAAAAATTCTCTGAAAAATAATTCTTCTTACGCTTAAAAATAAATAGTGGGCAGGACCTTGTCAACTAGAATGTTATTTGGCTTGAAAGGTGCTTTAGGCTGAAAGAAAGGAAAAATCAAAGCCTGCGGGCAGGTAGTACACGATCCAGGTTTCCCAGATTATATGAAAGATAAGATGCCTATTTTGTCAAACAAATATTTTTTATTTATTTATTTTTTGCCTGTATTGTTCCGGATTTCCAATCTTGGTAATAGTTTTTTTGATACTGTGGAACTGAAAAAGGATTTTTCCGGAGTGACCTGGTGGAGTATATATCATTAGATGGTTTGTTACTTTGTATCCCTTTTACATATACTGTAACTAAGAATGTTTGCTACTTATTGCTACACACAAGTCTGAACATAAGCATGGTCAGGAAGCTTCACTTTTTTTTTCTTTTGCTTGTGTCTATATATTTATTGGGGAATGTACCCACAAGGTGGCTGAAATCAGACAATGTTCTTGAAAATAGCAGAATATAGGGCCAGATTCAGCAATAACTGTGGCGGCGTAACGTATGTCCTTTACGTTACACCGCCGCAAGTTTTCAGCGCAAGTGCCTGATTCACCAAGCACTTGCGTGTAAACTTACAACGGTGTAACGTAAAGCCGTCCGGCGCAAGCCCGCCCAATTCAAATGGGGCGTGTACCATTTAAATTAGGCGCGCTCCCGCGCCGGACGTACTGCGCATGCTCCGTTCGCAATTTTCCCGCCGTGCCTTGCGCGAACTTACGGCGCCCGACGTGTTTGTGAATGGCGACGTGCGTAACGTACTTACGTCGAAAAAAAAATGTAAATTCGACGCGGGAACGACGGCCATACTTTAACATGGTGGAGTAAAGTTAAGGCATGAAAAAGCAGCCTTAACTTTGCGACGGGAAAAAACGACTTGCGACGACGTAACGCACGCGAGTAGCTTCGTGGATCGCCGTAAAAGCTAATTTGCATACCCGACGCTGAAAAACGACGCGAACTCCACCCAGCGGTGGCCGAAGTATTGCAGCCTAAGATCCGAAAGCGTATGAAGCCGTAAGCCTGTCGGATCTTAGCCAAAAGCCGTCGTATCTTGTTTGTGAATCACAAATTAAGATACGACGCAGCAAATTTGAAAATATCTCTTTTGTGAATCTGGCCCATAATGCGTAACCAAGGAGGAGCTGAGACTGTCCATTTCCACATAGCACTACATGCTGTGCAGGTGTACATCGCCGCTACACCACATTGCTCTCTGGATTAAAAGGGTTGTAAAGGAAAAAAAAATGTTTTCATAATAAGCATCCTTTACACGCAGACATTCCTCTTTTCACTTCCTCATTGTTCGTTTTTGCTCAGAAGTTGCTCTATTTCTTCTCTGTTCTGTTCACTTCCTGCTTGTCTGATTTTACTGACCACCGTGACGGGAGGCTTTACTGCGGTGGTCAGTGACGTGCTCACCCCCTCCTGGGAACTACATCTGTGCGGCAGGACGCTCTCTACGTGTTAGAGACTTCAAAGAGGTGTGAATTACTGGGCGTGCCGCTATGCATACTGGGAAATGTAGTTTTTACATGAATGAGCGCCGCAAACCAGGAAGTGAATGAGAGAACAGAAACTAGAACGCCGGAGGTGATATAGATGAAGGAATTTAATAGGTATTTACTCGTTTTTTAACAGAATCATTACACTATTCTGTCTGTCTACCTTGCAGACATTAATTTTAGGCAAAAAAAAAAATTCCTTTACAGCTCCTTTAAGCATTTTGGAGGCCTGCACCTTAGATAATGAATAAGACGCTTAGAGTGGCACTGTAAGAGGTTTGAACGAGTTACTGTTAGTAAATGAATATGTACACTTGTGCTCATAGATTTACACACCCTGCTAGAATTTATGATTTCTTGGCCATTTTTCAGAGAATATGAATAATAACACAAAAACTTTTCTTTCACTCATAATTAGTGTATCGCTGAAGCCATTTATCAATTAACTGTGTTTACTCCTTTTAAATCATAATCACAACAGAAACTAGCCAAATGACCCTGATCAAAAGTTTACATACCCCAGTTCTTAATACCGTGTATTGCCCCCTTTAACATCAATGACAGCTTGAAGTCTTTTGTGGTATTTGTGGATGAGGCTCTTTATCTTCTCAGATGGTAAAGCTGCTCATTCCTCTTAGCAAAAAGCCTCCAGTTTTTGTGAATTATTGGGCTGTTTTGCATGAACTGCACGTGGGGTGGGGGTGTTCTGCTGTCGGAAATGACATCTTACATTAAAGTGAGAAGCGGGGGGGTGCTGACTTCCTACCTGTTCTCCCATGCAGCCAGCGAGTTGAGAAGCGGGGTGAGGGGTCGAAAATAACTTCTCACCAGGTGGGGCCTCTAGTAATTTGGGGGGCCCCCCGCAACTTTGCGGGGCCCTAAGTGGCTTGCATAGTGAGACTATAGGGTGGATCGGCCCTGTTTGTAGCCATTGACAGGTCGACTTGGCCCTGTGTTTTTGGATCATTCTCATGTTGCAATGTCCAAGTACATCCCATGTGCAGCTTCCTGGCTGATAAATTTAAATGTTCCTCCAGTATTTTTTAATAACATACTAAATTCATCTTGCCATAATTTTTTACCAAATTTCCTGTGCCTTTGTAGCCTATAGATCCCCAAAACATCAGTGATCCACCTCCGTGTTTCACAGTAGGAGTGGTGAACCTTTCATCATATAGGCCTTGTTGACTGCAAATGTAGCGTTTATGGTTGTGGCCAAAAAGCTAAATTTTGGTCTCATCACTCCAAATGACTTTGTGCCAGAAGGTTTGAGGCTTGTCTCTGTGCTGGTGTATTGTAAGCGGGATACTTTGTGGCATTTGCGTAGTAATGGCTTTCTTCTGGCAACTCGACCATGCAGCCCATCTTTCTTCAAGTGCCTCCTTATTTTGCATCTTGAAGCAGCCACTCCACATGTTTTCAGAGAGTCCTGTATTTCACCTGAAGTAATTTGTGGTTTTTCTTTGCATCCTGAGCAAATTTTCCTGGCAGTTGTGGCTGAAATTTTGGTCTACCTGACCGTGGTTTGGTTTCAACAGAACCCCCCATTTTCCACTTCTTGATTAGAGTTTGAACACTGCTGATTGTCATTCTCAATTCCTTGGATATATTTTTATATCCCTTTCCTGTTTTATACAGTTCAACTACCTTTTCCTGCAGATCCTTTAATAATTCTCAGGCCTCGTACACACGACTGAGTTTCTCGGCAAAAAACAGCAAGAACCATGCTGGGAGATATTTTTTTGCCGAGGAAAACGGTCGTGTGTACATTTTCGTCGAGGAAACTGACGAGAACCTCGACGAGCCAAAAAGAGAGCAAGTTCTCTATTTTCTCGACGGGAGTCTGATTTGGCTCGTCGAGGATCTCGACGGGCTGGTTTTCAACGAGAAACTCGGACGTCTGTATGCTAAGAAACCCACGATTGCTCAGATTAAAGTATGAGACGGGAGTAAAAGTAGCATTTGTAATGGAGATAACACATTTTTAAAGCTGTAACAGACTGAAAAGTGCAAATCGTCTCTTACTAAACTTTTATTTAACACGCAAACACATGAAATTAGCAAAAGCAGCCCCAAGAGTTTAGCCAGTGGAATCGAACTTCCCCTGCCGTTGTATGTGTTGTACGTCACTGCGTTTGAGAACGAGGAGATTTTGTCTTGACTGTGTGTATGCAAAGCAAGCTTGTCGAGTTCCTCGACAAGCCTAACAAGGAACTCGATGTATTTCGCCCGTCGAGTTTCTCGGTCGTGTGTACGAGGCCTTATGCTTTCCCCATGACTCAGAATCCAGAAACGTCAGTGCGGCACTGGATGAAAGATGCAAGGGTCTGTCAGAAGTCCAGAAACTCATTGACCTTTTATCTACACACACTAATTACAAGCAAACAAATCACAGGTGAGGATGGTTACATTTAATAGCCATTAAAACCCCTTTTATTTCAACGTGTGTGCATGTCATCAGGCCAAAATCACCAGGGTATGTAATTAGGCTCATGTGGGTCGTTTCTGTTGTGATTATGATTTAAAAAACACAGTTGATTGATAATAAATGGCTTCAGCCAAACACTAACCATGAGCGAAAGAAAAACTTTTGTGTTATCATTCATATTCTCTGAAAAATGGCCAAGAAATCATAAATTCTGCCCGGGTATAAACTTATGAGCACAACTACCGTATTTATCGCGGTATAACGCGCTCCCGCGTATACCGCGCACCCCTAAAGTTGCCGTGAATCCTGTGGAAAAAAAGTTTTTGTTGTACTTACAGTTTTGGTGTCTTGCGCAGCGTCCATCGGCGGCCTCGTCGGGTCCGGCGTCCGTCTGCGGCTTCGGGTGTCCTCTTCGTCTGGTCCGGCGTCCTTCTGTGGCTTCGGGTGTCCTCTTCGTCTGGTCCGGCGTCCTTCTGTGGCTTCGGGTGTCCTCTTCGTCGGGTCCGGCGTCCGTCTGCGGCTTCGGGTGTCCTCTTCGTCTGGTCCGGCGTCCTTCTGTGGCTTCGGGTGTCCTCTTCGTCGGGTCCGGCGTCCTTCTGCAGCTTCGGGTGTCATCTTCGTCGGGTCCGGCGTCCTTCTCCGGCGTCCTCGCGTCCTCCCCGCTCGTTTCCCGCGCCGAGTTTGAATACTGCGCCGACATATACCGAGCGCAGTACACTCGTGTATCGTCGGGCAGGCTCGGCAACTCTCGCGCTGACGTCCTGTACGCTGAGACTGCCCGAAGATACACGAGTGTACTGCGCTCGGTATATGCCGGCGCAGTATTCAAACTCGTGGCAGGAAAGCAGGTATCGGCGTATATCGCGCACCCACGATTTTGCCCTGATTTTCAGGGCAAAATAGTGCGCGGTATACGCCGATAAATACAGTATATGTTGGTCTACATACATTAGAATTTGATTTGAATGCTGAAATAATGATACCCCAATCTCCTGTTTGGCTGCTCCCATACAGAAAGACAAATGCATCAAAGTGTGATATAAAAGTTTCTCACAGCCAGAAATGTCTCCAGAATCTTGGTGGCAGAAAATCATCAGCAAGGTCCTGCATAAAGTTTGGTCCATAGTGCATCTCAGCACATATGGACAAACACGAGTAAGTCTCTTAAGAATTGAGATGCGTACAGAAACAAAGTCATTCAGGGCTGAAGGCCAACATAATTCTGTGCCTCTGCCATTACCGCCTACTACATGTGTTTACATATGTCTCCTGGCCCTAAATGACTCAAATTAGTCATTCACTAAGCAGTGGCGGCAGGGCAGAATGACCTCAGCCTTCAGTCATTATAAACGACTAAAGACTAAGGTCATTCTGCACCTCTGACTTGTTAATCATTTGTTCAGGTAGGCCTTTCTTTAAGATCTGTGCTCCAGATTTTGGATAATTTTGCCCATTACTCTGACCTAAAAGTCAATTGTTCTAAATCTTCCGTATTATCGCTAGATGCGGGTGCTTCAAGTGGGGGAGGGGGGTATATAGACTGACTTTCCTGGGGGTGCAGGTCATAACCAATGTTACGGATTATATGGCCCTGAGTCTTTTGCTTCTTATAGCCATGCTGCCGCGGAAAATTGAGTCCTGGAAAAACATACCTTTGACCCTTCTGGGTAAATAAAATCTCCTTAAAATGAAGATCCTACAGATTTTCTTATATTTTCCTATATTTTCCGTGGCATGCACCTATCTTGGTCCCCCGTTTCTATTTAAAAAAGATCAAATTATTTTTCAGTTCTTTCCTTTGGTCACCCTCTCAACGATCGATCAGGATATTGAAGGAAATGCTGGGCCAAGGGGGCCTGGACCTTCCTGACTTCAGCAAGTATTATTTAGTGGCACAACTGGTCTTTGTCCACCAACCAACTGGTTGATAGCAGATGATAGGGATGCAGCTATGGTACTAAAATCAGCTCTGGTGGGGTCATATGAGGGTCTAAAATTTCTTCTTTACAGAGGGATCCAGATGCCACACATGTTTACTGGCTCCATGAAAAGGACCAAAGGGCCTGGGACTTGGCTCATAAAATGTTCCCTGGATTGAATCAAAGTGTTTCTCTATATTTACCTCTGTGGCTGAATCTCAGCTATTCTCATCTCATGTTTGTTCCCAGTGCTGTGGGCTGCGAAGTTGGTCAAAATGTTAGGTAATACTGTGTTTCAAGGCAAATTGATGGCATTTGAGCAGCTCAAGGACAAATTCATTCCCCCAATTGGTATTTTCTTAGGTACCTACAGTTAAAGCGGGGGTTCACCCAAAATTTTCAGCCGAGTTGTATTAATGACAATCGGCTGTTTTTTTTAATTTTATCCCCGTACATACCGTATTTTCACCGCTGCTTCCAGGTATGTCTTCTGCGGGACTGGGCGTTCCTAATTGATTGACAGGCTTCCGACCATCGCATACAGCGCGCAGGGATGGACTGGCCATTGAGACTACAGGGAGTTTCCCGGTGGGCCGATGGCTTAGTGGGCCAGGCTTCAGTGACAGTGGACCACCGCCCCCCTCCGCTCCTCTGTCTCTCCCTCCCTGCACGCTCACCTCCTCTCCCTCCCCGCAGTGCTCACCTGGGGGGGAACAGAGAAGCAGGGGGAGGACCAGAGGAGCAGGGGGGATGACGGAGGAGCATTGGGGGGACTAGAAGGAGCACGGGGGAGGGGACAGACAGCTGACTCAACAGCTATGGCCTGGGAGTTTCTCACTTCTGCCTAATCTTGTCCCGTGGGGGGAGGCACCGAACTGATTCTTTGCCCGGGTGAAATAATGTCTAGCTTCCCCACTGGTACTGCCTATAAGAGTACCAGTACTAGCCGTTTTACTCTAATAAAGTAGAACGGCTAGTGAAGGGGGAGAGGGGGCTTAGGTGGCGGGGGGGCAGGAGTTGTCCGGCCGCCATAGGAGAGACCTATAAAAGTGGGCCAGTCCGGATGAAGTCCAGGGCCAAATTTTTGTCCCAGTCCATCCCTGACAGCGCGTCACGAGTTGCCGAAAGAAGCCGGACTGCGAGTCGGCTCTATACGGCGCCTGCGCACCGACGTTCGGCTTTTTTCGGCAACTCGTGACGCGCAGTATGCGACGGTCGGAAGCCTGTCAATCAATTAGGAACGCCCAGTCCCGCAGAAGACATACCTGGAAGCGGCGGTGAAAATACGGTATGTACGGGGATAAAATTAAAAAAAAAACAGCCGATTGTCATTAGGACAACTCGGCTGAATGTAATGTTAAAAAAATATTTTTTGGGTGAACCTCCGCTTTAAGGCATGCTGTCGTCTTACAATTTGGCTAATCCGCCTTAGCGACTCTGTAGAAAAACACTAATGCCGCATATACACGGTCGGAATTTCCGACAACAAATGTTCGATGGGGCTTTTTGTCGGAAATTCCGACCGTGTGTAGGCTCCAGCGGACATTTGCTGTCGGAATTTCCGACAACAAAAATTTGATAACTGGTTCTCAAATTTTTCGACAACAAAATCTGTTCTCGTAAATTCCGATCGTGTGTGGACAATTCTGTGCACAAAATTCTACGCATGCTCTGAATCAAGACGGAAGCGCTCGGTCTGGTAAAACTAGCCTTCGTAGTGGAGATAGCACATTCGTCACATTGTCAACGGACTGAAAAGCACAAGGCTGAAAAGCGCGAATCGTCTCTCACCAAACTTCTACTAACACGACTGGTATTGAACTTCCCTTTAATTGTGCCGTCGTACGTCTTGTACGTCACCGCGTTTTTGTCGACAACATTTGTGCGACCGTGTTTATGCAAGACAAGTTTGAACCAACATCCGTCGGAAAAAAATCCTCGGTTTTGTTGTTCCTGGTGTGGAGAAAGCCTCTTGAGAGGGGGAGGCGGCGAGCAGGAGGGTCAGGACGCCCACTAACACACAGCTTCTTTCTCTATCTGCAAAGAAGAGAGCGTCTTGACCCTCCTGCTCGCCCCCTCCCCCCTCAAGAGGCTTTCTCCACACCAGGGAGAAAGCCTTGCATTACTGTGTGGAATTACAGACAGACTAAGGTAATGGAAGCTATTTAGGGAATTTTTTTTTTACTTTTACAACCCCTTTAACCTGCATAATGGTCCAGGTCTTAAGTGGTTAAACCAAAACATATATGAATTACTGAGGCTAATTTAATGTAGATAAGGTACTAAGTGAGTTTAATTAACACTTTAACTGCCTCACACCCACCATATAGACAATAGTATTCACTCACTTAGTATTCACAAAACAATATACGCCGGATTTAGGCTAGGATCCGACTAGTGTAAGACACTTACACTGTCGGATCCTAAATGTAATTACTCCGCCGGCCGCTAGGTGGCGTTTACGTTCAGGTCTCATTTGTTTATGCAAATGAGCCTGATACGCCGATTCACGTACGAAATCGCGTCGCGTAACCGTCGCTAACGTCGTTTGCGTAGGCGTAAGGTTACCCCTGCTATATGAGGGGTAACCTTACGCCAGTCCCACGAAGGCCATGTTAAGTATGGCGTCGGGTCCGCGTCGTGTTTTCCCGTCGGGTACGTCGTTTTACTAAGTCGTCCGCGAATACGACTTTACGTCAATGACGCACACGTCGGCGTCATTGACGTATTACACCGAGAACTGGAGCATGTGCACTGGGCTATTTTAAGCCCGGCGCATGCGCAGTTCGTTAGAATCGGGGGCACGCTTAATTTAAATACAAGCCGCCCCCTTGGATTTACGCGGCCATACGCCGGGCCATTTACACCACGCCGCCCCAAACTACGGAGCAAGTGTTTGGGGAATACAGCACTTGCTCCTGTAGGTTGGGGCGGCGGAGTGTAAATGGATTTTGCGACGCCCCCCTAAAAACTATAATATGGCCCTTTGAATTTAGAGCGATTGTAGTGCTAGCTCAATAGATGTGCGATGAAAGTGCGTTCAGTGCTTGATCTATGACAGGTGATATATCACGGTGTATAGATTCCAGACAGTCACATGCACAGTCACAGACATATGTTCACACACTAAAAAAGATTCTTACTGAACTTTCCCTTCTGATATCCCCGATTATAAAGCACATTTCTGTCTTCTGATCAGCTATTAGCTCACCGTCACTGTGTAAAGACAGCCTGTGGCCAGCGAGTGAGATCACTAAGATCGTATGTGTGGGTGGGAGGGCCCCTGGCTGCAAAGAGACAGCAGTGAGTAAGCAAGAAACATTCAGTAATACAGTATTCAGGATGTATGAGGGAGCTCGCCTCTGACTAATGAGACAAGCAGTAACCAGTTATAGGGCCCTATCTAACTATAGCTATAATCCAACTATGTACTACATGGTCTACATCAAGGGTAGGCGACACTGGAATTGGGGAGGTGTCACTAAACAATATGGAAGACTAAAAATTATCAAGACTAGATCAAAAATCCCCAGGGTGCAGTATGCTTTTTATTTCTCAGGAGATAACCTAGCAGGCCTCATTAAAATGTAAGGAAGATTTAAAAAGTTCTTGGGTTCATAGTAAGTAATAGACATGTGCATTCGTTTTCGTCCGAAAACATTTTCGTCCAAGTTTCTGGTATTCTCGTTATCGTTTTAACAAACGAAAACAAACGAGCAGAATCAGAAATCCGAAAGATCCGACATAAAAAAAAGCTTTATTTTCGTTTTTGTTGCTACAACAGTTTGATATAGATAGGAGATTCGCCATGAAGCTGACAATAGCAATCTGTGTCTATCGAACCTGCAGTCGAATGTGCCTAACCTAACTCTATTAGTCCAAGATTATTCTATATAGAGAGGAAAGATTCGACATAGAGAGAAAAAATTTGACATTATAGAGAGTGTTGGGGTAGACCATTTTACATGAAGACGAAGATTCGACGAAGCAGCGAAAAACATACAAATGTCCAATCTGTCATTGAAGGCTTATGGTGTCTGTCGAAAGTTCTAAGAAGATTCGACAAGCAGCTAAACTGTACGAAGCCGCAATCGTACATTTCTGGGCAAATGCTCTGCCCATAGGCTATAGAAGAATTTGAATGTTTGTTGACTAGTAATAATAATTTATAAATATAATTATTACCAGTGTCATACAACATTAGAATTCTTCTATAGCTTGTAGGCGGAACATTCGACCGGAAATGTACGATTGCGGCGTCAAATCTTTTAGCTGCTCCGTCGAAATCTTCTTCCAGACTCGACTACGCAAATACCCTCTATTTAGGACTCCCCAAATACCAAATCACTCGTCTGCAAGTCGTTCAAAATACGGCCGCGCGACTAGTGACCGGTAAAAAACCATGGGAATCAATCTCACCTTCACTGAGATCCCTTCATTGGTTGCCAGTAAAAGACAGAATCACTTTCAAGGCACTCTGTCTAATACATAAGTGTATTCAAGGCACCAACCACCCTTCGACTGGAGTCGGACCACTTGGCCTTCAGGAGAAAGATTAAAACCCATCTCTTCTGAGGTCAAGGAGTTCCTTACCCATGAAATGGAAACAGCGCCCAGAGGCGATTCAGTTCGCATGTGTTGCGCTTTACAAGTTTCTCACTCACTCACTCACTCACTCACTCACTCACAGAGGTCAGAAGCAAGTAAAGCAGAGTACAGGGGTCAGGGGTAAGTAACAAAAAGTACAGGGTTTAGAAGCAAGTAATGCAGGGTACAGGGGTCAGAAGCAAGTAACGCAGAGTTCAGGGGTCAGGAGCAAGAAACGCAGAGTACAGGGGTCAGGGGTAAGTATCACTGAGTACAGAGTTCGTTTAGTAGTAAAGCGAACCCAGTGTACAAGGGTCAATAGTAAGTAACGCAGAATACAGAGGTCAGTCAAAATTAATGCAGAGAGAAGGGGTCTGAGGTAAGTAATGCAAAATTCAGAGACTAAGTAGTAAGTAACTCAGGATCAGTAATAAGTAATGCAGAGTACGGAGGGCAGTCAGTCAGTTCCCGAGTTACAAACATTCGACTTACATGCAACTACAAAAGGAGGGAGACAACGGGAAGTGAGAGGAAATCTATCCCTAGGAAGGGAAATTCACTCCTGTAAGGCCTGGTACACACGATAGGATTGATCCGGGGATACGGTCCGCCGGTCCGTATCCGCGGATAAATCCTCTGAGGATTTTGATCCGATGGAGTGTACACACCATCGGATCGAAATCATCGCGGTGACGTGTCGCGCCGTCGCCGCAATGATGACGCAGCGACGTGCGCGACGCTGTCATATAAGGATATCCACGCATGCGTCGAATCATTACGACGCATGCGAGGGATGGGTTCGGACGGATCGATCCGGTGAGTCTGTACAGACCACCGGATCGATCCCCTGGAGCCGATTCCAGCGGATAGATTTGTTAGCATGCTTACAAATTTTTATCTGCTGGAAATCGTAAATATCCGCAGATAAATATCCGCTGGAACGTACACACCAGGGGATCTATCCACTGAAACCGATCCGCTGAGATTTTTCAGCGGATGGATCCTCTCGTGTGTACGGGGCCTAAGAGTTATCATAGGAAAAATGTGTCTCCTGAAGGTTTAATCACCAATCCTTGTTTCCACAACAACCCAACATTTTTAAAATCCAATTGCCACAGGGACAGAAAGTGAGGTGAAATCTTCTGAACAGGGGCACAGACAGCAAAACAAACATTACAGGGGTGTTAACTCTTCCCAATGCTATCCAAAAAAACATAACATAACTATTTACTTGTTCCAACTAACATACAAATTAAACTTAAGAACAAACCTACAGACCCTATCATATTTGTAACCCAGGGACTGCCTGTAGTAAGGTATATAGAGTACAAGAGTCAGTGTTTAATAATGCAAAGTACAGAGGTCTGTAGTATGTAGTACTGAATGCAGGGGTCAGGAGTAGGTAATGTAGAGCGCAGGAATCAGTAGCATGTATCGCACAGTGTGGGGATCAGAAGTTACTTTACAGTACAGGGGTCAGAAGTAAGCAATGCCGAGTTCAGGGATCAGTAGTAAGATATGCAGAGTAAAGGGGTCAGCAATATTGCAGAATACAGTGATTATCAGTAAGTAATGCACAGTACAATGGTCAGTAGTAAGTACCGCAGAGTTCAAAGATCGATAGTAAGTAACGTAGAGTTCAGGGGTCAGTAGTAATTCACACAGAGTACAAGAGTCAGTAGTAACCTAGGGTGCAGGAGTCAGTAGTAAGGTCAGTAAAGTGGAGTTCAAAGATTAATAACAAGTAATGCAGTGTACAGGGGTGATTAGTAAGTAACATAGAGTATGTAATATGTAACAGAAAGGGTAACAGGGGTCAGAAGTAAGTAATGAAAGTACAGAGGTTAGTAATTATGCAGAGAAAGGGGGTCAATAGTAAATAATGCAGAGTTTAGAGATCAGTGGTAAGTAATGCAGAGTTCAGAGATCAGTAGTAAGTAATGCAGAGTGCATGGGGTCAGTAGTAAGTAATGCAGAGTAAAGGGGTCAGCAGTAACACAGAATAGAGTGGTCAGCAGTAAGTAATGCACAGTACAACAATCAAAAGTAAGTAATACAGACTTCAAAGATCAATAGTAAGTAACTATACAGGGGTACAGGGGTCAGTTGTAATTAACACAGAGTACAAGGGTCAGTAGTAACCGAGGGTGCAGGAGTCAGTAGTAAGGTCAGTAACACAGAGTTCAAAGATCAGTAACAAGTGTACAGGGGTGATTAGTAAGTAACGTGGAGTTCAAAGAAGAGTAGTAAGTAATGCGTTCATAGATCAGTAGTAACTCAGAGTCCATAGATCAGTAGTAACTCAGAGTTCATAGATCAGTAGTAACTCAGAGTTCATAGATCAGTAGTAAGTAGCGCAGAGTTCAGAGATCTGCATTAACCACTTCCCGCCCGGCCTATAGCCGATTTACGTCCGGGAAGTGGTTATGAAATCCTGACAGGACGTTCCAGAACGTCCTGCAGGATTTAATGCCGCGCGCGCCCGTGGGGGCGCGCATCGCGGCGATCGGTGATGCGGGGTGTCAGTCTGACACCCTGCATCTCCGATCTCGGTAAAGAGCCTCCGGCGGAGACTCTTTACCACGTGATCAGCCGTGTCCAATGACGGCTGATCACGATGTAAACAGGAAGAGCCGTTGATGGCTCTTCCTCACTCGCGTCTGATAGACGCGAGTAGAGGAGAGCCGATCGGCGGCTCTCCTGACAGGGGGGGGTTCGCGCTGATTGTTTATCAGCGCAGCCCCCCCTCAGATCGCCACACTGGACCACCAGGGATGCCCACCCTGGACCACCAGGGTGGACAAAAAAAAAAGCCTGAAAAAAAAAACATTCAAAAAAAGAAAAAAGATGCCAATCAGTGCCCACAAATGGGCACTGACTGGCAACCTGGCAAAATCAGTGCTGCCCCACAGTGTCCATCAGTGCCACCCCAGTGTCCATCAGTGCCACCCCACAGTGTCCATCAGTGCCACCCCACAGTGCCCATCCATGCCCAGTGCCCACCTATCAGTGCCCATCTGTGCCACCCATAAGTATCCATCAGTGCCACCCATAAGTGCCACCCATGAGTGCCCATCTGTGTTGTCCTGTGAGTGCCCAGTGCCGCCCATGAGTGCCCATCAGTGCCGCCTATGTGTGCCCATCAGTGCCGCCTATGTGTGCCCATCAGTGCCACCTATGTGTGCCCATCAGTGCCACCTATGTGTGCCCATCAGTGTCGCATACCAGCGCCGCCAATCAGTGCCACCTCATCTGTGCCCGTCAGTACTACCTCATCGATGTCCATCAGTGCCATCTCATTGGTGCCCATTAGTGCCGCCATATCAGTCCCCGTAATTGAAAGAGAAAACTTATTTACAGAAAAATTAACAGAAAAAAATAAAAACGTAATTTTTTTTCCAAATTTTCAGCCTTTTTTTAGTTGTTGCGCAAAACAAAAAAATCGCAGAGGTGATCAAATACCACCAAAAGAAAGCTCTATTTGTGGGGAAAAAAGGACGCCAATTTTGTTTGGGTACAGTGTAGCATGACCGCGCAATTGCCATTCAAAGTGCGACAGTGCTGAAAGCTGAAAATTGGCTTGGGCGGGAAGCTGCGTAAGTGCCTGGTATGGAAGTGGTTAAATAACGCAGAGTTCAGAGGTCTCTAGTAAGTAACGCAGAGTTCAGAGATCTGTAGTAAGTAAAGCAGAGTTCAGAGATCTGTAGTAAGTAACGCAGAGTTCAGAGGTCTGTAGTAAGTAACGCAGAGTTCAGAGGTCTCTAGTAAGTAATGCAGAGTTCAGAGGTCTGTAGTAAGTAATGCAGAGTTCAGAGGTCTGTAGTAAGTAACGCAGAGTTCAGAGGTCTCTAGTAAGTAATGCAGAGTTCAGAGGTCTGTAGTAAGTAATGCAGAGTTCAGAGGTCTCTAGTAAGTAACGCAGAGTTCAGAGGGCTGTAGTAAGTAATGCAGAGTTCAGAGGTCTCTAGTAAGTAACGCAGAGTTCAGAGGGCTGTAGTAAGTAACGCAGAGTTCAGAGGTCTCTAGTAAGTAACGCAGAGTTCAGAGGTCTCTAGTAAGTAACGCAGAGTTCAGAGGTCTCTAGTAAGTAACGCAGAGTTCAGAGGGCTGTAGTAAGTAACGCAGAGTTCAGAGGGCTGTAGTAAGTAACGCAGAGTTCAGAGGTCTCTAGTAAGTAATGCAGAGTTCAGAGGTCTCTAGTAAGTAATGCAGAGTTCAGAGGTCTCTAGTAAGTAACGCAGAGTTCAGAGGGCTGTAGTAAGTAACGCAGAGTTCAGAGGTCTCTAGTAAGTAATGCAGAGTTCAGAGGTCTCTAGTAAGTAATGCAGAGTTCAGAGGTCTCTAGTAAGTAACGCAGAGTTCAGAGGGCTGTAGTAAGTAACGCAGAGTTCAGAGGGCTGTAGTAAGTAATGCAGAGTTCAGAGGGCTGTAGTAAGTACCGTATTTATCGGCGTATACCGCGCATTTTTTTGCCCTGAAAATCAGGGCAAAATCGTGGGTGCGCGATATACGCCGATACCCGCTTTCCCGCACCGAGTTTGAATACTGCGCCGACATATACCGAGCGCAGTACACTCAGGTATAGTCGGGCAGTCTCGGCTCCTCTCGCCGCTGACGTCCTGGACGTACAGGACGTCAGCGCGAGAGTAGCCGAGCCTGCCTGACCATACACGAGTGTACTGCGCTCTGTATATGTCGGCGCAGTATTCAAACTCGGCGCGGGAAACGAACGGAGAGGAAGCCGCAGAAGGATGCCGGACCCGACGAAGAGGACACCCGAAGCCGCAGACGGACGAGGCCACCGATGGACGCCGCGCAAGACACCAAAACTGCAAGTACAAAAAATCATTTTTCCACAGGAATTTCGGGCAACTTTAGGGGTGCGCGCTATACGCGGGAGCGCGCTATACCCCAATAAATAAGGTAACGCAGAGTTCAGAGGGCTGTAGTAAGTAACGCAGAGTTCAGGGGTCTGTAATAAGTAACGCAGAGTTCAGAGGTCTGTAGTAAGTAACGCAGAGTTCAGAGGTCTGTAGTAAGTAACGCAGAGTTCAGAGGTCGTCTGTAGTAAGTAACGCAGAGTTCAGAGGTCTGTAGTAAGTAACGCAGAGTTCAGAGGGCTGTAGTAAGTAACGCAGAGTTCAGAGGTCTGTAGTAAGTAACGCAGAGTTCAGAGGTCGTCTGTAGTAAGTAACGCAGAGTTCAGAGGTCTGTAGTAAGTAACGCAGAGTTCAGAGGTCTGTAGTAAGTAACGCAGAGTTCAGAGGGCTGTAGTAAGCACACATTCCCCCCTCCCTGTGTAAAGTTCACTCATCAGACCTCGGATGTAGCGGAGCACAGCAGAGTGAGGTAAGTCCTCCCAGCTCTCTGGCTCTGTAGTCTCCCCGACCCTGTTGGATAGTTGCCCCCCGGAACCACTTGGCCAGCAAGAGACCGGCACTTTTGTTGTTTTTTTTTTTTTGCCGCTGCGGCCTACCATGCGACCTCTGAGCCCCGGACTTGATTTAGGACCCTGGCACTACCTACGTCACCGCCCGGAGCCGGGTGTAAACCACAGACTTGGGACAGCCCCCTGGTGACAACCCCGGATCGACCCCGAGCGAGGGAGGTCTCAGGAGATAGACGCAGGGGTCCATGTTGGAGGGGAGGGAGGGGCAGAGCCCTCTGGACCTTAGCTGGGGGATTCTCTACCAGGGAGCCGGAAAACCGCTACACCTGAGGAACGGACACCAAAAGGTCACGGAGTCCCGAGAACTGAATGTGGTGGGTCAGGTGATGTTGGACATGAGGGAGAGGGGGGACTATGGTTGTTGCTACCCTGGGGGGGCCTATGGTGGGCGGCGGGGGGGGAGACCTGAGGCTTTAATCCAGCCTTCTGAGGTCACCACTTTAAACGAGTGACCCGCATCACACAGTGCTGCCATAGCCTAACCAAACTGCACTACATAGAATGCACTTAATGTGATGTACTTTCCTATTTACTTGCATATACTGTTTTGCCTCCTTGCTGATTTCCAAATGTTTTATAATGTTCTAGGATATATATTGAGTAATGCTGTGTTGATTACACTTTGACGTTCCACCAGTTGTGTTTGCCGGAGTTGGGTGGAGAAGGCAGGGAGCTCGCTTCCTGACCCTGTCTAGTCCCCACCTCCCATTAGGACTGCGCTCGATTCCCGGGCCTCCCCGGTGAGCGTTTTTAGCCGTTTTTTCTTTTTGTTCGGCTGCCTCTATAGTACCCTTTTGGCTGCACACCCTAGTGCACGCCCTTTAACACTACCTTTTTCTACACTATCCCCCTCTCCACCCTACATCTCCCCCTCTAACACATTCCCGACTTCCTCTCCCCCTTTTCCTACCCCCTCCACTCGGCCCCCCAGCCGTTACTCCATCGCTCCTCTCCCCTCCCCCCCCGACCTGCGCAGGCATGGAGGCGCTCAAGGTAATCTCCCTGAACTCTAAGGGCCTGAACACGCCTGAGAAGAGACGCATGCTACAGCAAGAAATGCGTCGCATGAAGGCAGACATAGTTCTGCTGCAGGAGACTCACTTTAGAACCAGCAACCTACCCCTCCTGAAAAATAGATATTTCCCCATTGCCTATCACTCACAGTACACAGAAGCAAAAGCCAGGGGAGTCTCGGTCATCATCTCTGCCAGGGTCCCGTGGAAGCTACTAGATATCCGGACGGATACTAATGGTCGCTACCTGTTCTTAAAGGGGCTGATAGGAGATAGGAAAGTGTCCCTCGCAAACTTATATACTCCCAACGTCCACCAGGATGTCTTTCTTAAGAAACAGCTGGAAAAATTCCACAGGTTCGCGGAGGGCCATTTGATAGTAGGGGGTGACCTTAATGTTCCCCTGAACCCGCACGAGGATACGTCCTCCGGGGCATCATCAACGACACGAGATCTGCGTAAACGAATAGGCTTGACACTTCACTCCCTGCAACTAGTGGACGCGTGGCGTCTGCTGCACACGGGAGAACGGGACTACACATTCTTTTCCAAACCGCACCAATCCTACTCACGGATTGATTACTTCCTAATACCCCACAGACAGCTCCACGCGATTCAAAACATCTCCATCGGGTCAATCACATGGTCTGACCATGCCCCGATCACATTGACCTACGTCCTGTCCGACCCCATTGGTGATCGAAGGTCGGTATGGAGGCTCAACGAAAGCCTTCTGCAGGACCCTGAGGTCATGGGTGAAGTGACTAGGGAAATAGGCCACTATTTCGCAACTAACTCCACCCCAGAGAGCCCTACTGGAGTTGTCTGGGAAGCCCACAAAGCAGTGGTCCGAGGGATACTCATGAGACACGGAGCACGCCTGAAGCGTGAAAGGCTGGCACAGCTGACAACGCTTCTCAATAAACTGCATGACTTAGAGACCGCCCATAAACAGGCCCCTACCAGACAGTTAGGCGCTGACCTTGAAACCGTACGTTCACAAGTGACGGACACCTTGCGCTTCAAGGCCAAGTCAGCACTACAAATATGTAGACAGAAAGCGTACATGTCGGGCGACAAATGTGGCAGGATGCTGGCCAACTCATTGAAATCACAAAGACTTGCGTCCTATATACCCTACATAACCTCACGTGAAGGGAAAAAACACTCTATGCCCCAATCAATTACACAGGAATTCAGGAACTATTATAGCTCCTTGTACAATTTGGATAAGGCCCCAATTACACCCGACGCAGCCGCTGACTATATCACAACATCCCTAATGCCCTCCCTATCGGAGGACGCAAGAAAGGACTTGGAAGCCCCCATAACCATGACAGAACTACAGCAGGCCTTAAAAAGCGCAAAACCAGGTAAGGCGCCGGGCCCCGATGGACTAACCATCGCTTACTACCGGACCCTGCTGCCTTCCTTGGGCCATCACATGGTGAAATTATTTAATGAAATAGGCTCAGGAGGGTCATTCCACGCCACCACACTCCAGGCCCAAATCTCGGTGATTCCCAAGGAGGGCAAGGACCCGTCCCTTTGCGGGAGCTACCGCCCGATCTCTCTTTTGAACACAGACTTGAAGTTGTTCACGAAGATACTGGCGAGTAGGTTACAACAACACCTCCCACACCTGATACATTTGGACCAGGTGGGGTTCGTGCCTTCCAGGGAAGCCCGAGACAACACGACGAAGGTCCTTAACTTGCTGCACGTGGTGAATAATAGAGGAACTCCCTCTCTATTTTTGGGGACTGACGCTGAGAAGGCGTTTGACCGCGTGGATTGGCAATTTATGCGGTCAACGCTGCACTATGTAGGGGCTGGGGAGAGAATACAGAACTGGGTCTCGGCCATCTACAGGAACCCAACAGCGACGGTGAGGGCCAATGGGGTGACTTCCGAACCATTCAACATCAACAACGGGACGAGACAAGGGTGCCCGCTATCCCCCCTGCTATTCGCACTCACTTTAGAACCCTTTCTATGCCATATACGCCTGAACCCGGACATCACGGGCATACGAATTAAAGACGCTCAGTACAAAGTCTCCGCATACGCGGATGACTTGTTGTTCACCCTCACTAAACCTGACATTTCCCTCCCAAACCTAATGAAAGAATTTGAAACCTACGGCCGCCTATCTAACCTAAAAATAAATCTAACCAAGTCTGAAGCCATGGGGGTAGGGATCCCGCAGAGATCGCTGTCACACCTTAAAGACAACTTTCACTTTAGCTGGACAGCAGTAGCGCTGAAATACTTGGGAACGCTCATTCCACCCTCCCTCCCCCAGGTGTACAGGCTAAACTTCCCCCCCCTCCTGAGGGGAGTCCAAAAGCTACTTCAACAATGGTCGGGTGGCCTTCACTCCTGGGTGGGACGGTGCAATATACTCAAAATGACCGTGCTACCCAAGTTCTTATACCTGCTGCAAGCACTCCCGATTTTTATACCGGGGAGCTACTTTAAACAAATACACGCGGCATTCACTCACTACTTGTGGGCGGGAGGGAAGCCACGCATACAGAGGAAAATACTCTCCCTGCCGAAAATCCATGGTGGGCTGGCACTCCCGGACGTAAGGACTTACTACCAAGCCACACGGTTGGTGCGTCTCCTGGACTGGTGCCGACACGAGAGCTCCAAACTATGGGTCCAGGTGGAACAGGAACAATCCGTGATACCGCTACGCAGAGCCCCTTGGTGCATGGCAGACCTGCCCTCACAACTCACTAAACACCCGTTGATAGGGCATACGACTAGTACATGTGCACGTCTCTTCACACAATTCTCCCTATCCAGCCAAGACTCCCCTCTGCGCCCGGTGATCGGACATCCCAAGTTTGATCCGGGTCTTCGAGACCGTAAATTTCTAGACCTTAGCAAAACCGGACTCTTCCAGGCGTCACACTTCAGTGATCGGGGAAAATGGAAGACGGCGGTAGAGCTCGCAGACCCCGTCGGGCAGTTTAAACTTGACTTTCTAAGAGCGAATCAACTGAACCATTTCTTAGGCAGCCTTACCTCCCCTCGCGAAGACTCACAGGCCACCCAAACGGTCCTAGAAGACCTTTGCACTGAGACTGGACCGCTCCCACACACTCTGTCTTTGCTATACTCCCTGCTAAACACCCCCCCTGATGGCTACCAGGTCCCAGCCCTCGCTAAGTGGGAAAGAGATCTAAATGTTCAATTCTCACCTCCCAAAAAACAAAACATACTCAGATTCACCCACAAATCCTCCATCTGCTCCAGAACACAGGAGACGAATTATAAGATCCTCATGCGGTGGTATAAAACCCCAGACCTACTGAGTAAAATTTTCCCAACCTCTGACCCCACCTGTTGGAGATGCAAACAAGACAGGGGTACCATCCTTCATGTCTTCTGGTCCTGTCCACGGATTAGGGAGTTCTGGGAAGGGGTGCGCCGCATAATCCAGAAATTCACAGAGAGCACAGTACCGGATGACCCGGCTTACTTTTTGCTCCATGCGACGGACATGCCAGCCGGAGCATATAAAAAATCAATTATTCGCCATCTCCTGGATGCGGCAAGGGCGTGCGTACCCCTCCACTGGAAATCCACTCATCCGCCAACGATGGCGCTTTGGCTTAAGAAGGTGGACGAGATCAGTTACATGGAGGACCTGGTCCTTACTGGCCAACAGAGACAGGAAGCTTACACCAAGACCTGGCAGATTTGGAATGTATTTAAATATTCGGAGGAAGGACAGTCCCTCAGAGGGACGGTCTGACCTCGGTCAAACTAGAAACACTGATGAAACATCGAACCTCGGGCACTCACGAGATAACTAACGCCCGTGAAGGGCGCCTTGGGATGCCCATGCCTGCGCAGCATCCCCCCCCCTCCCTCCCCCCCCCCCCCCATCCCCCCTAACTCTCTCTCTCTTTCCCCCTCTATACCTACTGGGTACCTACCCCACTCTCTTGATTAAAAAGCGGAAAATGGAGGAGGGAGTCGGCTCCCCTGGGCCCTGATTCTCGCTCCACATTCATAGATGTGTAGCCACATCCACTGGACAGTGAAAGACAGCAGAGACCTGAAGGGCTTAGCCCAAATGGAATATAGGAGACCTATGACGGCCCTCAGGTTTAGGCCCCTGGTCCCTTGTTAGGGGACGAGAGCCTGACAGAGACCATTTGCTGATGAACACCAAATACGACACCTGACAGGCGTGTCCCCCTGTTATCAACCTCTGTTTATGTACATGTTCATATCTATGTAGTGATATTGTTGACTCTGCTGGAATGTATGGATATGCTGTGGACCGGCCTGAGCCGACCCTTCTGCTTCTTCACAAATAAAAATTTTGAAAAAAAAAGAATGTAGGCTTGGAATAGCATTCTGAACGTGCAGTAAGCACTTAGATAGTGAAAAAACAACAATAAAAGGAAACTAGCAGAACGTGTATGATAGAGGAGCGCTTGGAACAAGAGCTTCCTGGATGTGGCAAGATGGCGGTGGGGCGTGCGCTCCAAGCCTCGTCTTGACACAATGTTCTGATAGGATGTCAAGAACGAGGAGGAGCTCCGGACAGACGCTTCCTGGTAACAGCAAGATGGCGCCGGAGCGTGCGCTCCAAGCCTCGTTCTGACTACGTGCTCTGAACAGGATGCTGGAAACGAGGAGGCGCTCCGGACGGGCACATCCTGGTTACAGCAAGATGGCGCCGGGGCATGCGCTCCAAGCCTCGTTCTGACTGCGTACCCTGAACAAAATGTTCCGCAGCACATAACAGCAAGCCGAGAGAGAATGGGATCGTCAAAAAGGGGGGCGGAACAAAATGCAAATGAATGCGGTTCACCCCTCTCTGTGGTGACCGCTGTACGTTTCATATATACAAAATCTAATAACTCTAGACTGGTCTGCATAATGCAACACCGTAAATATAAAAAAATATAGATACAGTGGCAAGCAGAGTGGCCGAGTAATTAATTGGTAGCTGAAGCTCCAAATGATTGTTGGAAGTGTGACTCCAAAAACACATCATGAAGCCGAGCTGCATTAATGAACAAAGGGTCAATGTTGGAATAACCTAAAAAGGAAATTCTGAATGGGGATTATAAAAACATAAATAAAAATGATGTATATTAAAAAAACATATGAATAACATGTATATAAAACATGGCCTTTAATATTAAAAAAGACAGTGACAGAAATCAACTGTCATGAATGTTGCAGAATATGGAATCTATGAGTAGTGAAAGACCTCAGAGAAAAATTGTTTCTGCAACCTGCAAAAATATTAAAAAATCGGATTGTGTCTGAAAAACGATGCTGAGTGAGTCGTCCAGATGATGAGTTGGATACACAGACACAACATACATTTACAGATGATATAATCCAACATATCGGCTATACATTTAACAATGAATATAAAAATTATTTAAAAAGTGTCAAGTGAATGAGCAATGTCTTGAATGCCAAAAAAAAAAAAAAAAATAAATTAATTGTACACAAAGTTGCTCCAAAAATAAAAACCTGATAGTTCATGCCTTATCAATGAATGAATTGATATCCCATTCGACGTTCAAGCCGAAGGGATGGTAAGATTGGAGTTCATATATCCAAAATGTTTCTAATTGGGAAACACCTCTTGTTTTAGCCCCTCCTCTCCATGGAGGTATGTACCGGTCTATAATTGTAAATTGTGTACCAGAGGGGTTTCTGTCGTGACACTGTCTAAAGTGGCGAGGAACCGTATGGTTCGTATCTCCACCTTTGATAAATGTTCGCCCACACGTATCGAATAAGTGCGAATCGTGCGGCCGACATACTGCTTGCCGCATGTACAAGTAATGAGATAAACAATGTAATTTGTTTCGCAAGTACAAAAATGCTTGATCTCATACTGTTTGTTGGTCACAGTGGATGTAAAGTGTGTAATTTTACGTCCCTTTAATGAATTGTGTAGGCACACCTTACATTTCCTGCATGGAAAAAAAACAATAAGATCCTGAAAGAAAGAAATCTTTGGTGGAGGGTTAATGATATTAGGCGCAATCCGACTCTGTAACGAGGGTACACCCCTAAAGACCAATTTGGCTCGTTCCGGGAGTACAGGTCTGAGGACACTATCGTTCCTGAGGATGTCCCAATGTTTGTCTATGATGTTCTTCACCTGTCTATGTTGGGTGGAATAGGATGTGATCATGGCATATTTAAAACTATCATCATGTGCCCGTTTGGGTTTAGCCACAACAAGAGATGATCTGTCCAATGAGAGAACTCTCTGTAACTCCAGATCTAGTACATCACCTGAGTAGCCTTTATCAACAAACCTCTGTTTGAGCATCGTGGCCTGGCGTAAATAAGACTCTGCGTCAGTACAGTTCCTACGTAGTCTTAAAAACTGGCTACGAGGAACCGACTGGAGCCATGAACTGTGATGGCAACTGCCAATGGGAATGAAACCATTCCTATCAGTTGGTTTGAAATAAGTCTGGAAGCTGAACTTGCGATCAACAAGCCCAATCTCCAGATCTAAAAAGTTAATTTTGGTGAAACTATACTCAAAAGATAATGAGATGCCTCTATCATTCTGGTTGAGAGTCTTAAAATACGACTCCAACGATTCTGGGCTGCCATTCCATAGGAGGAGGATGTCATCTATATATCTGGCCCACAGGACCAAAGACGGATGGACCTGTGCAAAGATGACATCCTCCTCCCACTTGGCCATGAACAAGTTCGCTAAACTAGGTGCGAACTTGGCCCCCATGGCTACTCCTCGTTGTTGGAGGTAATAACACTGATTGAACCAAAAATAATTTCGTTTGGTTGCGAACTCCAACAACTCTAAGATGTAATCACATTGAAATGAGGCAAGAGTGGGTTCACGATCAAGAAAATGCTTAACAGCAGCAATACCCAGATGATGAGGAATGCAGGTGTAGAGGGAAGCCACATCTGCCGTGGCCAATAGGTAGTCCCCCTCTACCGTTGTTTTTTCTAGTAGACGTATGGTGTCACCAGTATCTTTCAAGTAAGATGGAGTTTTTTGAACAAGTGGTTGTAAATAATGATCGATGTAACGGCCTATGCGGGACGTGACCGAGTCGATGCCGCTCACAATGGGCCGACCGGGGGGAACGGTGGGATGCTTGTGAATTTTGGGCAGGTAATATATTGTTGGTATGCGTGGAACTTTGGGTACTAAAAATGTTCTTTCTTTGTCATTCAAAATCTTTAACTCATAACCCTTATTGACAAGGCTTAATAACTGAGTTTTGTATGTATGGGTGGGATTATTGGGAATTTCCTTATAGGTACCGGGTTCGCTTAGAATACGGTACATCTCAGATTCATAGTCTGACTTGTCCAAAATCACAATACCCCCGCCTTTGTCAGCGGGGCGTATAACCAAGTCTTTTCGGTCGCAGAGGGACCGAAGGCCCGAACTGCAAACCGAAGGTAAATGGGGTGATTTAATGGACAATTTAGATAAATCCCTTAACACACAGTCCTTGAAAATCTTAACGGCTGGTGCTACCGCCACGGTGGGATTAAAAAGAGATGGATTAGCTAATCCAGAATGCACCGTGCCGGACGTTGCTGCCCGTTCTTCATGATTGCGTGTATTAGAAATCAAATACCTTTGAATGTTGATTTTACGTATGTATTTGTTTATGTCAATAAAGGTCCCAAATTTACTGAGTTGTTTGGGGGGAGCAAACTTGAGACCCTTATCGAGTACTGATTGTTCGGCGTTGGTAAGTGTCTTAGTGCTAAGATTGAATACACCAAGGCCTCTTAAACCCTCCTTCTCTTTCTTCGTCTGGATTCGACGGCCCCCTCTGCACCCTCTCTTAGATTTGGACCTTTTTTCTTTTTTGAAGACCGGTCCTCGTGAAAACCCTGATTGCCATGTGCATTTGAATGGGCATATGGCTGTGGTGTGTTTTGATAATCATTCCTCCCATAGGGTTCGGAAATCTAACCACTTTGATTTCTCAAAGGTGAGAATCTATTACGGGTTGGAATGGAAGGTGCATAATGTTGGGGAGGATAATGATAGTATGGTTCATGGTGCTCCCTATAAGGGTCAGGTGAAGCATAACTGTCATAACGATGATGAGAACGGGGTGCGTTTTGTGAAAAGTTCCCCCGAGAATGGCCTCGTCCACCCCTTTTGCCTCTACTGTTGACTCTACCTCTGTTATGAGTGTCAGGAGTATGAAGACTGGATTGTGAATGGCCAGGTGGTAAAGGTAATGAGCCTATACTGATATTGGGGCCCATTGGTGCAATGCGGTTGGAACCGAATTGGGCCGCTAAACCCCCTGAGACCATAGATGGAACAGGGAGCGATGGTGAATCTACTTCAGCTGCTGGGGTGGTGTCCATTGTTGGAGTGGGCACAGCAGCTTTTTGCCATCCAAAGACACAACTATTCTTGTAGTCTCCTACGTCCCTTGAATATTTTTTATGTTTTTTTATCCTTTGATCGCGGTCCTCCTTTTCAAGGTGACTCTGCAGGTTAGTTGATAAGGAACTGTATTCAAGGGAATTTTTATGAGTCTGTAATTTGTCTTTAAGCTCTTTGATCTCTTTGTCAAAGGCTGAAAGTCTGGACCTTTTCTTTGAGACTAGAAAGCCTAGAAAGTTGGTACCGGCCTCATTGAAATATTTAAACCAGGAATTAAGATCTAATTCGCCCTGTTGGGGGTTAACATTCCACCGTAGGCTGCGTGGGACCATACTCTCGGCAATATATTGTTCTAAAAAAACTATATCCCATAAAATGTGCAACTCTGATGTCATAACATTTTTAAGTCTTAAAAAGAGGCCTCCTAATTCAGAGTCGTTCCCAGTGGTGGAAAAGACTCCTTCTATGTTAACAGTCCGGGATGCTCTATAATCAAAGACATCCATGTCCAGAAAGTCACCTGGTTGGACTGATAAGCTGCTGCAATAATGAGAGATTTTCAAAAAAGCAAATAGTATAGTGTAAATTATTGCGCTGCTAAGTATACATGTATCAAGCTGCTATACACAGCTACTGAAAAACAAGAAGCAAAAAACAAAATGTGGACAAAAAAGTGTAGCGCTCTGATACAAAAAAAGGTATGAAAATAAAATCAAAACCATGCGTGGTCAATATACAACAATGTGAAATGCACATGTATATGAAGCCACAAATGTCATAACCATATATATAAAAATGTCCAAAATGAACCAAGTGAAGAGTGAATAAAACAATGTTCAAAATTGAAGAGTGAGATGAAATCTTCCACAAATGAGTGAATGAATGTGAATTTCCAAATGAAGAAATATCCCATCACCAGTGTGAATGCAGGCTTACCGGAACGTGTGGACTCTGCGAAATGTATATTTCCAGAGTCAATCAGGATTGGTATGGACTGGAAACCACGGTGTGGAGTTGCTTCAGGAAGGGGTCAGCGAATGATCTTGGTGCAATAACCTAGGGAGAACTGGAAGGTCTCTCGCTCAGGGGATGCAGGAGATGGTCATCCGTGTTTAAAATTCGCATGAAAACGTGGAAAAGAAAAGAGGGGACGCCATAGTGTAATACCATCAAAAATCAGTTTTAGGTTTAATTAAAGGTTGCACTTACATGTCAAATGAGAATAAAGCGCACTTCAATATAATGATGGCAACATTGGAGTCTTCCCTGACGCGTTTCGTGTGAGTACACGTTGTCAAAAGGGTATCCCTCTCATGTGGCCAACCGACAAATTTATAGTGAGCCCCCAAAAACATACAACTCACCATCTGGGAGGAGTCACTCAGAACTGGAACACTTCCGGGTGAAAATCGGATCTGAACAGAATGTAGGCTTGGAATAGCATTCTGAACGTGCAGTAAGCACTTAGATAGTGAAAAAACAACAATAAAAGGAAACTAGCAGAACGTGTATGATAGAGGAGCGCTTGGAACAAGAGCTTCCTGGATGTGGCAAGATGGCGGCGGGGCGTGCGCTCCAAGCCTCGTCTTGACACAATGTTCTGATAGGATGTCAAGAACGAGGAGGAGCTCCGGACAGACGCTTCCTGGTAACAGCAAGATGGCGTCGGAGCGTGCGCTCCAAGCCTCGTTCTGACTACGTGCTCTGAACAGGATGCTGGAAACGAGGAGGCGCTCCGGACGGGCACATCCTGGTTACAGCAAGATGGCGCCGGGGCGTGCGCTCCAAGCCTCGTTCTGACTGCGTACCCTGAACAAAATGTTCCGCAGCACATAACAGCAAGCCGAGAGAGAATGGGATCGTCAAAAAGGGGGGCGGAACAAAATGCAAATGAATGCGGTTCACCCCTCTCTGTGGTGACCGCTGTACGTTTCATATATACAAAATCTAATAACTCTAGACTGGTCTGCATAATGCAACACCGTAAATATAAAAAAATATAGATACAGTGGCAAGCAGAGTGGCCGAGTAATTAATTGGTAGCTGAAGCTCCAAATGATTGTTGGAAGTGTGACTCCAAAAACACATCATGAAGCCGAGCTGCATTAATGAACAAAGGGTCAATGTTGGAATAACCTAAAAAGGAAATTCTGAATGGGGATTATAAAAACATAAATAAAAATGATGTATATTAAAAAAACATGTGAATAACATGTATATAAAACATGGCCTTTAATATTAAAAAAGACAGTGACAGAAATCAACTGTCATGAATGTTGCAGAATATGGAATCTATGAGTAGTGAAAGACCTCAGAGAAAAATTGTTTCTGCAACCTGCAAAAATATTAAAAAATCGGATTGTGTCTGAAAAACGATGCTGAGTGAGTCGTCCAGATGATGAGTTGGATACACAGACACAACATACATTTACAGATGATATAATCCAACATATCGGCTATACATTTAACAATGAATATAAAAATTATTTAAAAAGTGTCAAGTGAATGAGCAATGTCTTGAATGACAAAAATAAATAAATAATAATAATAAATTAATTGTACACAAAGTTGCTCCAAAAATAAAAACCTGATAGTTCATGCCTTATCAATGAATGAATTGATATCCCATTCGACGTTCAAGCCGAAGGGATGGTAAGATTGGAGTTCATATATCCAAAATGTTTCTAATTGGGAAACACCTCTTGTTTTAGCCCCTCCTCTCCATGGAGGTATGTACCGGTCTATAATTGTAAATTGTGTACCAGAGGGGTTTCTGTCGTGACACTGTCTAAAGTGGCGAGGAACCGTATGGTTCGTATCTCCACCTTTGATAAAAGCAATATGTTCGCCCACACGTATCGAATAAGTGCGAATCGTGCGGCCGACATACTGCTTGCCGCATGTACAAGTAATGAGATAAACAATGTAATTTGTTTCGCAAGTACAAAAATGCTTGATCTCATACTGTTTGTTGGTCACAGTGGATGTAAAGTGTGTAATTTTACGTCCCTTTAATGAATTGTGTAGGCACACCTTACATTTCCTGCATGGAAAAAAAACAATAAGATCCTGAAAGAAAGAAATCTTTGGTGGAGGGTTAATGATATTAGGCGCAATCCGACTCTGTAACGAGGGTACACCCCTAAAGACCAATTTTGCTCGTTCTGGGAGTACAGGTCTGAGGACACTATCTTTCCTGAGGATGTCCCAATGTTTGTCTATGATGTTCTTCACCTGTCTATGTTGGGTGGAATAGGATGTGATCATGGCATATTTAAAACTATCATCATGTGCCCGTTTGGGTTTAGCCACAACAAGAGATGATCTGTCCAATGAGAGAACTCTCTGTAACTCCAGATCTAGTACATCACCTGAGTAGCCTTTATCAACAAACCTCTGTTTGAGCATCGTGGCCTGGCGTAAATAAGACTCTGCGTCAGTACAGTTCCTACGTAGTCTTAAAAACTGGCTACGAGGAACCGACTGGAGCCATGAACTGTGATGGCAACTGCCAATGGGAATGAAACCATTCCTATCAGTTGGTTTGAAATAAGTCTGGAAGCTGAACTTGCGATCAACAAGCCCAATCTCCAGATCTAAAAAGTTAATTTTGGTGAAACTATACTCAAAAGATAATGAGATGCCTCTATCATTCTGGTTGAGAGTCTTAAAAAACGACTCTAACGATTCTGGGCTGCCATTCCATAGGAGGAGGATGTCATCTATATATCTGGCCCACAGGACCAAAGACGGGTGGACCTGTGCAAAGATGACATCCTCCTCCCACTTGGCCATGAACAAGTTCGCTAAACTAGGTGCGAACTTGGCCCCCATGGCTACTCCTCGTTGTTGGAGGTAATAACACTGATTGAACCAAAAATAATTTCGTTTGGTTGCGAACTCCAACAACTCTAAGATGTAATCACATTGAAATGAGGCAAGAGTGGGTTCACGATCAAGAAAATGCTTAACAGCAGCAATACCCAGATGATGAGGAATGCAGGTGTAGAGGGAAGCCACATCTGCCGTGGCCAATAGGTAGTCCCCCTCTACCGTTGTTTTTTTAATATACATCATTTTTATTTATGTTTTTATAATCCCCATTCAGAATTTCCTTTTTAGGTTATTCCAACATTGACCCTTTGTTCATTAATGCAGCTCGGCTTCATGATGTGTTTTTGGAGTCACACTTCCAACAATCATTTGGAGCTTCAGCTACCAATTAATTACTCGGCCACTCTGCTTGCCACTGTATCTATATTTTTTTATATTTACGGTGTTGCATTATGCAGACCAGTCTAGAGTTATTAGATTTTGTATATATGAAACGTACAGCGGTCACCACAGAGAGGGGTGAACCGCATTCATTTGCATTTTGTTCCGCCCCCCTTTTTGACGATCCCATTCTCTCTCGGCTTGCTGTTATGTGCTGCGGAACATTTTGTTCAGGGTACGCAGTCAGAACGAGGCTTGGAGCGCACGCCCCGGCGCCATCTTGCTGTAACCAGGATGTGCCCGTCCGGAGCGCCTCCTCGTTTCCAGCATCCTGTTCAGAGCACGTAGTCAGAACGAGGCTTGGAGCGCACGCTCCGGCGCCATCTTGCTGTTACCAGGAAGCGTCTGTCCGGAGCTCCTCCTCGTTCTTGACATCCTATCAGAACATTGTGTCAAGACGAGGCTTGGAGCGCACGCCCCGCCGCCATCTTGCCACATCCAGGAAGCTCTTGTTCCAAGCGCTCCTCTATCATACACGTTCTGCTAGTTTCCTTTTATTGTTGTTTTTTCACTATCTAAGTGCTTACTGCACGTTCAGAATGCTATTCCAAGCCTACATTCTGTTCAGATCCGATTTTCACCCGGAAGTGTTCCAGTTCTGAGTGACTCCTCCCAGATGGTGAGTTGTATGTTTTTGGGGGCTCACTATAAATTTGTCTGTTGGCCACATGAGAGGGATACCCTTTTGACAACGTGTACTCACACGAAACGCGTCAGGGAAGACTCCAATGTTGCCATCATTATATTGAAGTGCGCTTTATTCTCATTTGACATGTAAGTGCAACCTTTAATTAAACCTAAAACTGATTTTTGATGGTATTACACTATGGCGTCCCCTCTTTTCTTTTCCACGTTTTCATGCGAATTTTAAACACGGATGACCATCTCCTGCATCCCCTGAGTGAGAGACCTTCCAGTTCTCCCTAGGTTATTGCACCAAGATCATTCGCTGACCCCTTCCTGAAGCAACTCCACACCGTGGTTTCCAGTCCATACCAATCCTGATTGACTCTGGAAATATACATTTCGCAGAGTCCACACGTTCCGGTAAGCCTGCATTCACACTGGTGATGGGATATTTCTTCATTTGGAAATTCACATTCATTCACTCATTTGTGGAAGATTTCATCTCACTCTTCAATTTTGAACATTGTTTTATTCACTCTTCACTTGGTTCATTTTGGACATTTTTATATATATGGTTATGACATTTGTGGCTTCATATACATGTGCATTTCACATTGTTGTATATTGACCACGCATGGTTTTGATTTTATTTTCATACCTTTTTTTGTATCAGAGCGCTACACTTTTTTGTCCACATCAACTTAAGCTTGACCGGCACAGGCTACTCCCGGTGAGCGGAGCTGAAATTTCCGGTGCAAAGTTACACCTCATAAAAGCAGGGGTAACTTTGCACCAAACTTGCGGAGGTCAGCTGGAGAGCAGCTAAAGCAGCAGCGTTACAAACGAACTGAGCAACAACACTTGCTGGACAACACATAGAGGCGGTCCCCATGTTGGGAGAGGCCCTCAATAATTACAGCCCTCTCCTCTGGGCTGAAATTGGTCATCCGCCCACCTGAGGATTCCTCATCAGCCATAACTGCCCCACCACAATGCAAACGACCTAGCTTAGAAAAAAAAAAGCTTCAGTACATTTGCACCTGCAGGGCGGAAGTCTGGGCTGATTCATGGACTGGGCTTTGTGAGTGGGTCGGCGTAGCTTAGGGATCACGCCGGGGCGCAGTTCTGAGCATGTGCAGATTGGGGCATTTACCCCTGGATGTCACTGAGCATGTGCGGTCTAAGATGCGCCCCGGCGTGACCCCTGCGCCACGGTCGGCACTTCATTAGCATAGGGTGACTCCCAGTTGGCCTTACCCCGCCTTACGCCGTCTAAAATCCGCCCCGCTGGGGCATCGTAGACAAAAAAAGTTTCTTGAATCACCTAACTGCCTCTCCGCGCTGGACCGGTGTAGTCTAAAAATGATGCACCACGCCGGTGCAAATCTGCACCATTGTTCATGAATCTGGCCATTTGAGTAGAGTAACAAATAGTTACATTTTGTTTTTTTCACAGAAACAAGTGTCCCCTTCGGAAGATTTATCCTTTATTCTGGTTCTGGTGACAACTCAAAATGTGGGATTTCCTCACTTTCACTTAAAATGGTCACCAGCAGAAATAGAGAAGTGAACCTCCCTATAAAGACACGAAGCAATAAAAAAAAACGGAGGTTCTAGCCCCTCATCACTCTATCCAAAAACAATAAAAACATAGCTTTAGATACACCTGCATGAAGATTTAAGCTAAAATGTACACCTACAGCTCCCAGCAGACCCATCAGTAAGTTGAAATCGCCATTCACACCGGTGCGGCTTTGAAATTGCGATACTTCAGCCGCACATCCCCTTATTGCGGCTTGTCACTTCATTTAAAAGAAGCCTATGCAAGTCGCAATTAAACATTTTTATAATCTCTCTGCAACATGAGTCGCAGCAATATGTGCTCCAGTGTGAACCGGGGCTAAAGCGATTATAAAGGCTCAAAGTTTGTTACCTTCATGCACTCCATGCATGAAGGTAAAAGACCTTTTGTGTGCAGCCCCCCCCCCCCCCCAGCCCCCCTAAGATCCCTTTCACACTGCAGGGCCGCAAAAAACAGCGCTAAAGCACCAGTCGTTTTAGTGGTGCTTTTTTCTTTTAGGGATAAAGGTTTTACATCAATAACTAAAAGCTGATCATTTTAATCACCCTGTCAGTGGTAAATGGTTTGTCTCATCTCTGTAACTGATACATTCTGCAGGAGAGCATATTCTATTGAAAAACAACAGACTTACGGACTAGATCACCAAATGCTGCGCGTTGTGAATGGCTGGCCAATCTTCTGAGACCTGTGATGTGTCCCAGAAGATTGCAGGGAGGGAGGGGGAAGAGGTGAACTTCCTTCCGGCTCCAAATGTGGCACGTCAGGGGGGTCACCAGTTCTTAAAGCGGAAGTTCCATTTTTGGGTGGAACTCCGCTTTAGGCTGGGTTCACACTTGTCCGACAAACGGTCCTACATTGGGAGCTCATGTAGCATGACGTGTGAAAATCAATGTTTCCCTATGAGAGCTGTCTTAACTGGTCCGACACAAGTCGGTCCGACTTTGAAAATGCTCCCTGTACTACTTTTGGTCCTACATTGATCCTACTTCAGGCCCATTGAATATCATTGAAGTCGGACCAAAGTAGGAGCCTTGTCCTAACCATCCAACTTTTGACATCCGACTTGTGATTACAGCAGCAGTAAAAGGAATTTATCTCACTCTGGGATTGTTTTGATTGGTCAAAGAACAAGTCAGACTATCACAGAGTCGGATCAAAGTAGTATCCTGTTCATGAAAGTAGGATAGATGTAGGACCAATGTAGGACCAATGTAGGATCAGTGTAGGACCAATGTAGCAGAGCAAAGTAGGATGAAAGTAGTGTAGTAGGCTGGGTTCACACTACTACACTACTTTCATCCTACTTTGCTCTCCTACATTGGTCCTACATTTATCCTACATTGGTCCTACATCCATCCTACTTTCATGAACAGGATACTACTTTGGTCCGACTTCAATGATATTCAATGGGCCTGAAGTAGGATCAATGTAGGACCAAAAGTAGTACAGGGAGCATTTTCAAAGTCTGACCGACTTGTGTAGGACGCTACAAGACGCTCTCATAGGGAAACCTTGAACACAGAGCAAAGTAGGATGAAAGTAGTGTAGTAGTGTGAACCCAGCCTCATAGGGAAACATTGATTTTCACACGTCATGCTACATGAGCTCCCAATGTAGGACCGTTGTAGGACAAGTGTGAACCTGGCCTGAGGCTGGGTTCACACTACTACACTACTTTGATCCTACTTTGCTCTGCTACATTGGTCCTACACTGATCCTACATTGGTCCTACATTGGTCCTACATTGGTCCTACATCCATCCTTTTTTTTATGAACAGGATACTACTTTGATCCGACTTTGTGATAGTCTGACTTGTTCTTTGACCAATCAAAACAATCCCAGAGTGAGATAAATTCCTTTTACTGCTGCTGTAATCACAAGTCGGATGTCAAAAGTCGGATGGTTAGGACAAGGCTCCTACTTTGATCCTACTTTAATGATATTCAATGGGCTGATGTAGGATCAAAGTAGGACCAAAGTAGTACAGGGAGTAGTTTCAAAGTCGGACCGACTTGTGTCGGACCAGTTAAGACAGCTCTCATAGGGAAACATTGATTTTCACACGTCATGCTACATGAGCTCCCAATGTAGGACCGTTGTAGGACAAGTGTGAACCCAGCCTTAGGCTGGGTTCACACTACTACACTACTTTCATCCTACTTTGCTCTGCTACATTGGTCCTACATTTATCCTACATTGGTCCTACATCCATCCTACTTTCATGAACAGGATACTACTTTGGTCCGACTTCAATGATATTCAATGGGCCTGAAGTAGGATCAATGTAGGACCAAAAGTAGTACAGGGAGCATTTTCAAAGTCGGACCGACTTGTGTAGGACGCTACAAGACGCTCTCATAGGGAAACATTGAACACAGAGCAAAGTAGGATGAAAGTAGTGTAGTAGTGTGAACCCAGCCTTAAGGAGATTTGCCATTTTACATGGAATCTGTGACATTTCAGAGGCTGTAGGTGCACTTCAAAGCTGAAATGTGTATCTGTCCCAGGAAGGACATACACTGCATGATAATACACATAAAGGCCCAGATTCACAGAAAGTAAGGCGCACATTACACCGCCGTAGAGTAAACACTATACGCTACCCCAACGCAACGCAGAGAGGCAAGCATTGCATTCAGCAAGCCAGTGCTCCCAACGCTGCGCCAGCGTGGCGTGGGTTTCGAAGGCGTACGCCGGCGTAGGTGGAAGTGGGCGTGAGCCCATGCAAATGAGGCGTGACCCCATGCAAATGATGGGCCGCGCGCCAGACAGGTACGTATTATAAACTGGGCATGCACCGTGACGTGGACGCACCCCTATGCGCCTGTTCACAACCACGCCGGCAAAACTGCCTAAGCTACACCGGATCACTGCGTACGCCGTGAACATAACGTACGCCCAGCCAGACACACGTCCAACGCACAATACGCCGGCTTGTGTTCCCTGGTGCAAACCTGGGTATGTCTGTTGCTGGGTTGCACCTCCTTTATGGGGAATAACTTTAAGGCCGGACGTACAAATTACGCGCATCTCGCGTAGCAAGCGTCGGGCACAAGCACGTTCGTGAATCGCCGTATTTCCCTCATTTGCATGTTTGAATGGCTAATCAATGGGAGCGTCACCATGCTCCTAGCCTAAATGTGCGCCCACCCTACGCCGGCGTAAGCAAGATACGTCGGCGGGGTGTAGCCTGTTTTTAGGCACATATTAGTTTGTGGGTCTGGCGCACAGATACGACGGCGCACATTTGCACTTACGTCGGCGTAACTTGTTATACGTCGGCGTAAGTGCTTTGTGAATCTGGGCCCTTGTGTCTAGTTAAAAGGGTCATGCGTTATATAAAGTGTCTGGTTATAAGGGTCATGCGTTATATAAAGTGTCTGGCTATAAGGGTCATGCGTTATATAGATAAAGTGTCTGGCTAAAAGGGTCATGCGTTATATAGATAAAGTGTCTGGCTATAAGGGTCATGCGTTATATAGATAAAGTGTCTGGTTATAAGTGTCATGCGTTATATAAAGTGTCTGGCTATAAGGGTCATGCGTTATATAAAGTGTCTGGCTATAAGGGTCATGCGTTATATAAAGTGTCTGGCTATAAGGGTCATGCGTTATATAAAGTGTCTGGCTATAAGGGTCATGCGTTATATAAAGTGTCTGGTTATAAGGGTCATGCGTTATATAGATAAAGTGTCTGGCTATAAGGGTCATGCGTTATATAAAGTGTCTGGCTATAAGGGTCATGCGTTATATAAAGTGTCTGGTTATAAGGGTCATGCGTTATATAAAGTGTCTGGCTATAAGGGTCATGCGTTATATAAAGTGTCTGGCTATAAGGGTCATGCGTTATATAAAGTGTCTGGCTATAAGGGTCATGCGTTATATAAAGTGTCTGTTATAAGGGTCATGCGTTATATAAAGTGTCTGTTATAAGGGTCATGCGTTATATAAAGTGTCTGGCTATAAGGGTCATGCGTTATATATAGTGTCTGGCTATAAGGGTCATGCGTTATAAAGTGTCTGGTTATAAGGGTCATGCGTTATATAGATATAGGGCCAGATTCACAAAGAGATACGACGGTGTATCTACAGATACACCATCGTATCTCTGACTTACACTGGTCCTATCTATGCGCCTGATTCATAGAATCAGATATGCATAGATAGGGCTAAGATCTGACAGGTGTAACTGTGTTACACTGTCGGATCTTTTTTTCAATTTAAAAATGGCGCCGGGGGCGTTCCCGCTGATTTACCTTGAATAATATGTAAATCAGCGAGATACGCAAATTCACGAACGTACGCGGACCCGACGCAGTCTTCTTACGACGTTTCCGTAGCGGCGTACCCGTCGTATACTTACCCCTGCTTTTATCAGGCGCAGCCAATGTTAATTATAGCCGGCGTTCCCGCGTCGAATTTGAATTTTTTAACGTCGTTTGCGTAAGTCGTTCTAGAATACGGATGGACGTCGTTTACGTAAGCGGCGAAACCACTCACGTCCTAGCGACGTCAGTGGGAGCAATGCACGCCGGGAAATTCCCCGGACGGCACATGCGCTTTTAAATTGGCGCGGGAACGCGCCTGATTTAAATAGTACACTCCCCCTAGCGCGGAATTTGAATTCCGCCGGGGGATTTAGCTATAAGGGTCATGCGTTATATAAATAAAGTGTCTGGCTATAAGGGTCATGCGTTATATATAGTGTCATGCGTTATATAAAGTGTCTGGCTATAAGGGTCATGCGTTATATAAAGTGTCTGGCTATATAAGGGTCATGCGTTATATATAGTGTCTGGTTATAAGGGTCATGCGTTATATAAAGTGTCTGGCTATAAGGGTCATGCGTTGTATAAAGTGTCTGGCTATAAGGGTCATGCGTTATATAAAGTGTCTGGCTATAAGGGTCATGCGTTATATAGATAAAGTGTCTGGCTATAAGGGTCATGCGTTATATAGATAAAGTGTCTGGTTATAAGGGTCATGCGTTATATAGATAAAGTGTCTGGCTATAAGGGTCATGCGTTATATAAAGTGTCTGGTTATAAGGGTCATGCGTTATATAAAATGTCTGGCTATAAGGGTCATGCGTTATATATAGTGTCATGCGGTATATATAGTGTCATGCGTTATATAAAGTGTCTGGCTATGAGGGTCATGCGTTATATAAAGTGTCTGGCTATAAGGGTCATGCGTTATATAAAGTGTCTGGTTATAAGGGTCATGCGTTATATAAAGTGTCTGGCTATAAGGGTCATGCGTTATATAGATAAAGTGTCTGGCTATAAGGGTCATGCGTTATATAAAGTGTCTGGCTATAAGGGTCATGCGTTATATAAAGTGTCTGGTTATAAGGGTCATGCGTTATATAGATAAAGTGTCTGGCTATAAGGGTCATGCGTTATATAAAGTGTCTGGCTATAAGGGTCATGCGTTATATAGATAAAGTGTCTGGCTATAAGGGTCATGCGTTATATAAAGTGTCTGGCTATAAGGGTCCTGCGTTATATAAAGTGTCTGTTTATAGGGGTCATGCGTTATATAAAGTGTCTGGCTATAAGGGTCATGCGTTATATAAAGTGTCTGGCTATAAGGGTCATGCGTTATATAAAGTGTCTGTTTATAGGGGTCATGCGTTATATAAAGTGTCTGGCTATAAGGGTCATGTGTTATATATAGTGTCTGGCTATAAGGGTCATGTGTTATATATAGTGTCTGTCTATAAGGGTCATGTGTTATATATAGTGTCTGGCTATAAGGGTCATGTGTTATATATAGTGTCTGTCTATAAGGGTCATGTGTTATATATAGTGTCTGTCTATAAGGGTCATGTGTTATATATAGTGTCTGGCTATAAGGGTCATGCGTTATACTCCCCATTTGCACAGCAGTGAAGTGATTTGAGGCTGATAGGAATTTATAGGCTGGTGATAGAAGAACTAGTTGAGTAGTGAGGGAAACATTCCTCGGTGTGGAAAATACAAGTCCCAGGACACATACACTCTACAAACTAAAGATACGACGCGGGTAATTTGAAAGTACGCTGGCGTATCAGTAGATACGCCGACGTACTCTGTCTGTGGATCTGCCCCCAAGTGTCTGGCTATAAGGGTCATGCATTATATAAAGTGTCTGGTTATAAGGGTCATGCGTTATATAGATAAAGTGTCTGGTTATAAGGGTCATGCATTATATATAGTGTCTGGCTATAAGGGTCATGCGTTATATAAAGTGTCTGGCTATAAGGGTCATGCGTTATATAGATAAAGTGTCTGGCTATAAGGGTCATGCGTTATATAAAGTGTCTGGCTATAAGGGTCATGCGTTATAAAGTGTCTGGCTATAAGGGTCATGAGTTATATAAAGTGTCTGGCTATAAGGGTCATGCGTTATAAAGTGTCTGGCTATAAGGGTCATGCGTTATATATAGTGTCTGGCTATAAGGGTCATGCGTTATATATAGTGTCTGGCTATAAGGGTCATGTGTTATATATAGTGTCTGGCTATAAGGGTCATGTGTTATATATAGTGTCTGGCTATAAGGGTCATGTGTTATATATAGTGTCTGGCTATAAGGGTCATGTGTTATATATAGTGTCTGGCTATAAGGGTCATGTGTTATATATAGTGTCTGGCTATAAGGGTCATGTGTTATATATAGTGTCTGGCTATAAGGGTCATGCGTTATATAAAGTGTCTGGCTATAAGGGTCATGTGTTATATATAGTGTCTGGCTATAAGGGTCATGTGTTATATATAGTGTCTGGCTATAAGGGTCATGCGTTATATAAAGTGTCTGGCTATAAGGGTCATGTGTTATATATAGTGTCTGGCTATAAGGGTCATGTGTTATATATAGTGTCTGGCTATAAGGGTCATGCGTTATACTCCCCATTTGCACAGCAGTGAAGTGATTTGAGGCTGATAGGAATTTATAGGCTGGTGATAGAAGAACTAGTTGAGTAGTGAGGGAAACATTCCTCGGTGTGGAAAATACAAGTCCCAGGACACATACACTCTACACTTAGAACTAAATATTACATAAGCCAACCATTCATCCTGCCCCACCCACCGCGCACTCCCACCTCTTCCCACATGCACTGGCTCCCCATTGAGCAGGAAGCCGCGGGACCCCTCCAGACCTACAGATGTGTGGCTTATACAGGAACACACTGCGCAAATATAATTACCAATCTCATGTTTGTACAGACTGAAGTATGCAGATGGTCACTGCAAAAACACACACAATCTGGGTGTACGGCCTTCTCTGAAAGCATTTTGTTCTTGCCTCTATATGTGTGTATGGTACAAGTCGCAGACAACTCTATATCCAAGAACAAAAATGAAAGCCCAAGTGAATTTCAAGTGCTAGTAAATTCTGGATATGTAACTTTTACCTACAGGTAAGTGTATGATAAGTCTTACCTGTACGCAACCTGAATATCCTAAATGTGCATCGGTTGTAGCCAATCATTGTGCTCAGGGCTGGTGCAACGATTTTTGACACCCTAGGCGAAACCACCCCTGACTCCACCCCCTTTACCCTGCCCATGTATATCCCACCTTAATAAATCGTCCATCAAATGTAGCCTCACCAGCGCCCATCAATGCAGCCTAACCAGCGCCCATTAATGCAGCCTCACCAGCGCCTATCAATGCAGCCTCACCAGCGCCCATCAATGCAGCCTAACCAGAGCCCATCAATGCAGCCTCACCAGTGCCCATCAATGCAGCCTCACCAGTGCCTATCAATAAATGTTTGCTTGCTTCCATTAAAGCGGAGCTCCACCCTCCACCCCCACTCCCACTGATCGGGACTCGCGCATGCGCCGTAGGGAACCGGGCAGGGAAGCCGGAGCGCTTCACTTCCTGGTTCGCTCGTCCTCTGCTGCAGATGGCGCTGGACTGCAGGACAGGTAAGTGTCCTAGTATTAAAAGTCAGCAGCTGCAGTATTTGTAGCTGCTGGCTTTTAATATTTTTTTTTCAGGGGACATCTGCTTTAATTCGGGAGTCGGGACACAGAAACAGTCCCCCGCCGCCGCTGCGCCTCTGACACTATGTGCGAACGGAGTGCTGGGCTGCCACTTGTATGTGTGCACCTGGCATTGCTGTTTTGTGCTGGGGGCTCGCTAGGGTTGCCACCTGTCCGGGATTCACCCGGACAGTTCGCGTCTGGGTTTCAGACTGCCTGAAACCCAGACACATTATTCAGACTGGACTATGGCTTCCCAGCAGGGTTGCTGGCTGCAGTTGGCTAAGCTGAGAATGTCTATTACACTCTCTTTCCCACTGACCAAAGCCAGCACTAAAAAACAACGCTCCCCCCAAAAAAAAACACACACAGCGGAGATAGGGCGCGATCTGCACCTCTTTCTCCCACCTCTAACCCTCTGTGTCTACCCACACTCCAATGCCCGGGGCTGTGCCTCAGAAAAGGAAAGTGGGGGCTGGAAATTGGAAGTCTAGCAGCCTCAGATACATCTGAAAGAGAGGTGCTGACTGCCAAGGTGTGAGTGAGCTCACCATCCATCCCTGTCTGTGACTGAAGCCTCTCCCCTTCTCTCTCCTGCCTCTGAGTGAATACACTAAGGTAAATCAGGGTTCTCAGAGCACCCCTTACATCAGAGTTCCCCTTTACACCAGAGGCCACAGTGTTCCCACCTACAGCAGAGTCCTCTCCGAACATCAGAATGCTTAGTGTTCCCCCTTAAATCAGGATTCCCAGAGCATCCTTTAGAGTCCCCAGAGTTCTCCCTTACATCAGAGTCTGCAAAGTCCCCCCTTACAGTGAAAGGGAACTCTGCGGATTCTGATGTAAAAGGGCTACTCTGCGGATTCAGATGTAAAGGGGGACTCTTGTTATTAACGTGATATATTAGAAATGTTATTTGATAGCAAAATATATGTATAGTTTATATGATAAAGAAAAAGTGTTCAGGTTTGATTTGAAGAAAGGGTGGCAACCCTAGGGCTCGCTCATCTGGCACTTCAAATACAGTGACCACACTATCACTGACAGCTCCCGGTCACTGCTTACGATTGGCACTTAGGGATGGGCTCCCAACCTTGTGATCACTGTGACAGCCAATCATAGTGATCACCTGGTTAAGAAGGTTACCTTTGCCATCTAGTGGTTCTAAAGGCGGAAGGCTTTTTACCTTACTGCATTCTATGCATTAAGATAAAAAAAAAAATTCTGCATGCAGCCCCTCCCCCAGCCCGTCTTATACTTACCTGAGCCTGATCTTGATCCCAGAGCATTGGATCAGCCACAGTAGTGTGAGACATTGGCTGCTGTTGCTGTCAATCACAGCCATTGAGGAGGGAGCGGAGGGTAGGACTGGGGCGCTTTCTGTGTGTGGAGCGAGCATGCACGGGTGCCCCAATAGGAAGTGACTTGCTATGAGGGCAGTTGACAGGTGAGAGAGGGGCCAGAAAAGCTATCAGAGGACCCCAGAAGAAGATCAGGGTTGCTCTGTGTAAAAACATTGCACAGAGCAGGTAAGAGTAACATGTTTGTTATTTTGAAAAATAAAAACTTAGGGCTAGATTCAGTAACACTTACGACGGGCGTATCAGTAGATACGCCGTCGTAAGTCTGAATCCGCGCCGTCGCAACTTTAAGCGTATGCTCAAATTGAGATACGCTTAAATGTTGCTAAGATACGACCGGCGTAAGTCTCCTACGCCGTCGTATCTTAGGGTGCATATTTACGATGCCCGCTAGGTGGCGCTTCCGTTGATTTCAGCGTAGAATATGCAAATAAGTTTGATACGCCGATTCAGAAACGTATGTGCGCCCGGCGGATTTTTTTTACGTCGTTTGCGTAAGGCTTTTTCCGGCGTAAAGTTACTCCTGCTATATGAGGCATAGCCAATGTTAAAGCGGTGGTTCCCCCTAAAACTAATTTCTAACAATAGATTCGTAAGACCCGTTACACTGCGGGTAGGCTGGCTTTTTTTTTTTTTTTATTCGTACATACCGAGATCTCCCCGTCTCGTCCCTAGGCGGTGGGCGGAACTAGTTGATTGACGTTCCTCGGACGGGCGCGTACGTGACGTCACGACTTTCCGAAAGAAGCCGAACGTCGCTGCGCATGCGCCGTATAGAGTCGGCTCTATACGGCGCATGCGCAGCGACGTTCGGCTTCTTTCGGAAAGTCGTGACGTCACGTACGCGCCCGTCCGAGGAACGTCAATCAACTAGGAACGCCCACCGACAAGGAACGAGACGGGGAGATATCGGTATGTACTAAAAAAAAAAAAAAAAAAAAGCCAGCCTACCCGCAGTGTAACGGGTCTTACGAATCTATTGTTAGCAATGTGTTTTAGGGGGAACCACCCCTTTAAGTATGGACGTCGGGACAGCGTCAAATTTTACGTCGTTTGCGTAAGTCGTTCGCGAATAGGGCTTAGCGTAAATTACGTTCACATCGAAAGCATTGACTATTTGCGACGTGATTAGGAGCATGCGCACTGGGATATGTTCACGGCCGGCGCATGCGCCGTTCGTTAGAAACGTCATTTACATGGGGTCATGTTTTATTTACATAAAACACGCCCACCTCTTCACAATTTGAATTAGGCGCGCTTACGCCGGCAGATTTACGCTACGCCGCCGTAACTTAGGGCGCAGGTTCTTTGTGAATACAGAACCTGCCTCACTAAGTTACGGCGGCGTAGCGTATCTGAGATACGCTACGCCCGCACAAAGTTACGGCGGGCTATCTGAATCTAGCCCTTACATTGCACTGGAACACTAAACCGAGGAAGGCACCGGGCCCGGATGGCCTTACGCAGGCTTACTATAGAGTTTTTTATGAACTGCCCTCCCCCCATCTCGTGACTGCCCTTAACTCTCTAACGAATGTAAAGATTATGCCTCCAGATGCCCTCAGAGCTTATATCTCACTGAGGACAAATTGTCCAGTGTCCAGAAAGTGGTGTCTTTCGCTGATGATTTGATCTTCTTTCTGGAGGACCAAAACAATAAAAACTGACACTGCACTGGCACACTAACCCGAGGAAGGCCCCGGGCCCGGATGGCCTCCAGAAAGTGGTGGCTTTCGCTGATGATTTGATCTTCTTTCTGGAGGACCCGTTATCTTCTTTGCCACACTTGTTACAAGCTGTTCGCACTTGTAGGGTTTTGTCATTCTTTCAGATCAACCCTTCAAAGTCCTGGGCCCTCGTTATTTCTACTCATCAGGCTCCTTCAGCCTTCATTCTCTTTCTGTTGGGCAACTGACTTAATCTGCTACTCTGACAACAACATCATGCAGCCAATTTGTATTCCACGAACATTTAACCGATTTTACTCTGGACTCACCTGTTTTGGTCGCTGTAATGCTCTCAAAACTATCCTGCTTCCTGTGGTCGTATAATTACTGGAACTTGAGGACTCAGGGGGGTACAGCAAAGAGTTGGCCGTGTATAGCCTCCCCACTTCCACGAGATCTTATGCCACGTACACACGATCATTTTTCAGCATGAAAAAAAACGTTGTTTTTCAGCATGTCCAAAAAACTACGTTTTTCCAACTTCATCATTAACCTCTTCCATACAGGGCTTTTATACCCACCTCCATACCGGGCCTATTCTGGCACTTCTTTCCTACATGTACAAATCATCATTTTTTTGCTAGAAAATTACGCAGAACCCCCAAACATTATATATGTTTTTTTAGCAGACACCCTAGGGAATAAAACGACGGTCATTGAAACCTTTTATTCTGCACGGTATTTGCGCAATAATTTTTCAAACGCCTTTTTTTTGGAAAAAAATTGTTTCATGAATTAAAAAAATAACAAAACAGTAAAGTTAGCCCAATTTTTTTGTAAAATATGAAAGATTATGTTACACCGAGTAAATAGATACCTAACATGTCACGCTTTAAAATTGCGCACACTCATGGAATGGCGCCAAACTTCGGTACTTAAAAATCTCCATAGGCAACGCTTTGAAAATTTTTACAGGTTACCAGTTTAGATTTACAGAGAAGATCTAGTGCTAGAATTGTTGCTGGCACTCTAGCGCACGCGGCGATACCTCACATGTGTGGTTTAAACGGCGTTTACATATGTCGGCGGGACTTGCGTGTGCGTTCGCTTCTGCGCGCAAGCTACTGGGGACAGGGGCGTTAAAAAAAAAAAATGTATTTCTTTTTTTTTTTTTTACATATTTATTTCTTTTTTTACACTTTTTTTTTTTTTTTTTTATTATCACTTTTATTCCTATTACAAGGAATGTAAACATCCCTTGTAATAGGAATGTGTGTGACAGGTCCTCTTTATGGAGAGATGCAGGGTCAATAAGACCTCACATCTCTCCTCCAGGCCTGAAAGCATGAGATCGTGAAAAAAAATTCACCGATCTCATGTTTACCGTTGCTTAGCAGCCGCAATCGCGGCTTTGTTTACTTACGGGGACCCGGGCGTGACGTCATCACATCGCGCCCGGGTCCTCCGACGGTCATAGAGATGACTGGTGACCAGATGGTCACCAGTCATCTCTATGCTTCCTGCGAGCGCCAGACGATTCGTTCTCCGGGCCCCCGATGGCACGGGAGAGCCCAGAGAAGCACCGGATGGCGGCGGGAGGGGGGGGATGTCCCCTCCCGCCGCCTGTAAGAACGATCTAGTGGCGGAACCGCCACTATGATCGTTCTTACGTTGTGCAGAATCGCCGGCACAAGAGAAGGATATCTGAATGATGCCTCTAGCTGCAGGCATCATTCAGATATCCCCTCACAAAGCCCAGGACGTCATATGACGTCCACTCTGAACGGCAGAGGTTCTTTGTGGACGTCATTTGACTATGGGCCGGTAGGGAAGTGGTTAAAAACGATGTTGCCCACACACCATTGTTTTAAAAAAATGATGAACAAAGCGTGATGACGTACAACACGTACGACGGCACTCTAAAGGGGAAGTTCTATTCGCCTTTGGGCTGCTTTAGCTGATTCTTGTTAGTAAAAGACGATTCGCACTTTTTTGTCTGTTACAGCGTGATGAATGTGCTTACTCCATTATGAACGAGCGCTCCCGTCTCATAACTTGCTTCTGAGCATGCGCGAGTTTAAAACGTCGTTTTAGCCCACACGCGATCATTTTTTACAACCCGAAAAATGACATCGTTTAAAACGACGTTAAAAAATGCAGCATGTTCAATTTTTTTTTTTTTTCGTTTTTCAGAACCTGAAAAATGATGTGTAGCCCACACACAATGATTTTAAATGACGTTTTTCAAAAACAAAGTTTTTTTCATGCCGAAAGATGATCGTGTGTACGCGGTATCAGTGTTCACCTTATGTTTTGGAGTACCCTATAAGTTTCTGGGGAAGCCTTCCGTTGCCCCACTGTGTAACCACATCTTTGACAACCCTACGTTTGTCTTGGGGTTTCATAATCCTCAGTTCCAATACTTCCTGTCCAGTGGCCATCTACATTTCACTGACTTTTTGGGGCCAGATGGCGCTCTTCCTTATGTTCAACCTGCCCCTGAACATCTGCAGTGGCCTCCTTCTCTGCCATTTTCTTCAGAAGCTTACTAGGTCCCCAGGACTGCCTGCCTGCTTACAGAGTTAGAGAGCTTGTGCCATCAAAGGGAACCAACCCTTCACTGCCTTTTTACCCTGTATACTGCTATAATGGAATGTCTCCTGATCTAGGGTCGCAATGGAAGATTTCTGAGTGAATTAAGTATTGTCCCTCTTTGTTTTTCAGTAAACTGGACATCCAGATCTGATTCCCATTTCAGCAAGAAATGGGATGTTGTATAAGATCCTTACCTGATGGTATAGGGTCCCCACTACCCTTCATCTGATATTCCCTCAGGTCCCGAGTACATGTTGGAGGTGTGGCATTTCCCTAAAATCCAGCCTTTTTGGCAGGAGGTGACCTGTATAATCAAAACGCTCATGGGGGTTGATGTGTCTGAAATCCCTGCCGCGTGCCAGGTGCACCTGTCGGAGAGTTCCATCAAGAAATACAAGGCCTCACTTACCATCAGCGAGATGCTACTCAGCCCTTGAAGTCTCTTTGGATTTCCAAAGTTAATAAACTTAGGGACATGGAAGACCTTATAGCTACCCTGTAAAATATGGAAGGCGCCTTTTAAGAGACCTGAAGGCCTTGGCAACATTTCATATATACTGAAGCCTATCTTAACAAGTTCCCTCCAACTGAGTGGCACACCCTGGCATGTGGATGTCTTTTCCTCTGAGACTAGGCTCCACTCTATACTTCTGAAAGCTTCTCCAAGGTTCTAGATGCAGGGGGAGCCACCAGAGATGGTGCTTGCCGAGTCATCCAGTCAGCACTCATTCCTGACCCAGATTCAACCCAGACCTGGCCAATTTTCCTACACTACAACTATATACACTAGCATACTAGAGGGTGCTACACATCCATTGTTTGCTTTTAAATAATTTTGTCCCTTCCGCCCTCTATAGCTAGGAGATGCTCTGTATAGCTAGACCCACCATTTTTTTCTGTGCATCTGTAGTTTAGGGTGACCAGACATTCCCCGTTTCCGGAGACAGTCCCTGGATTGTTCCTGGAGCTAGTTTGTCCCCAGATTACAGTGGCATGGGGGGGGCATCTGGTACTCTCGCCCCAGGTGCAACATTTGGGGGTGCAAAATCATTACTGTGCCCCCCCAAATGTGCTGTGTTGCCCCCCGCCCAGGGACTCCTGTGGTACAGCCTTTCCCCCATGATTCCTCTGGTGCGGGCAGTCTGTGTGTGTGTGTGAGAACAGCGGAGGGGAGGGGCGGTGCATAGCATACGGCGGCTATTGTAAAAGCTCTTGGCAGGGGATACTAGGGAGCGGCTGGGTGTCGGGAACATTACCTGGTGCTGGGGAGCCCTGCTCCAATGGATTATCGTGGAGGCCAGCAAAATCAAACAAGTTGGTGAGTATAAAACTCAGGTAGGTCAGTGTAGTGGTCAGTAAGGGAATTAGGTAGGTCAGTGTTGTGGTCAGTATAGGAATTAGTTAGGTCAGTGTAGTGGTCAATGTAGGGATCAGGTAGATCAGTGTAGGAATCAGGTAGGTTAGTGTAGTGGAAAGTGTAGTAATCAGGTAGGTAAGTGTAGAGATAAGGTAGGTCAGTGTAGTGGTCAGGTAGGTCAGTGTAGGAATCGGATAGTTTAGTGTAGTGATCAGTATAGGAATCAGGTAGGTCAGTGTATTGGTCAGTGTAGGATTCAGGAAGGTTAGTGTAGTGGATAGTGTAGGAATCAGGTAGGTCAGTGTAGGAATCAGGTAGGTTAGTTCAGTGGTCAGGTATGTCAGTGTAGGAATCAAGTTGGACAGTACTACTGTACTAGTGAAAGGGATTCAGAGAGTGCTAAAAGTCTGGCGGGGGGTGCAAATTTCTTGCGTTGTCCCGGGCGCTGACAACCCACACTACACCACTGACTGCATAGATATAATTTGAGGAAATATGTTTACCATTTGCAAATAAAAAAAAAAAGATGTCCCGGGATTTAATTTAAAAAATCTAGCCACCTTACTTTAGTTTCTGTTCTGAGAACATGTAATTGCTGGGGCTAGACATACCAGTACTATGATTTTTTAAATCACCTTTCAAGATCTGCACACGTTTTCAATTAAAGCTTTCTACGATCTGTGAGATGTCATTTGGATCAATTCCTTGTCTGCTAATTCTACTGAGACTGTAAGTTACAGCTATCTTGCCAAAACTGGATCAGGTATAGAGATGACACTTTCAAAGCTTAGATTGGAAAGCCATGTTTGTACTATTAGTAGCTTACCGATTGGTTTCACTTGCTGCATGCAATTTCTCTGTAACAGGACAAAAAAGTAAATCCAGACTTTTTCAAGCCTGCACTGTCTCCACACTAAGCTGACTCGTGACCAGCTGGGGGAAGGGATATTTTTTTAGGTTTTACATAACCTTAGACACATCCCTTTATCTCATGGTCATCAAAAAAAAAGATGTGACAACCTTCACATAGATGCGACGTGCTGCGGGATGAAGTAATATGTTCTCCTTTTCTTGGTCTGTCCTAGAAAGGTCATGTAAGGAGATATACAGTATAAGAAAACACAATTAGTAAAATTATTTGTTTGTATCATTTTTTTTTTTTTAATTATTCATTCTTTATTATTTTTTCTCATGCAAATATTAACAATTCATAAAAAAAAAAATTCTTATATACATCATACACCTAATGAATATACAACAAATAAGGGCACCTTGTATATCGTACTCAATAAAGAGAAAAGGAAAAGCTTCTAATGGAAAGGAAACAACCGGGCCAGGAAGTCTCTGTGTTGTTATGACTAATTCCAGTATTATAAATAAATATACCATTTCTCATTTCTCCCTCCCCCTCTATTCCTCCCCACTTACTACTCCATTAATCTCTTTACTCTTGGTTTCATGGGTCAATTCACTCGCCCGATTGTCTCCCCTCTCCAGCTTAATCAAGAGACTAAGGCTGCTTTCACATTGAGGCGTGCAGCCGCGGTGACGGTATAGCCGCGCTATTTGTAGCGCGGCTATACCGTCGTATTTACCTCGATATTCGGGCGCTATCGGTGAGGTTTTAACCCCCGCTAGCGGCCGAAAAAGGGTTAATACTGCGGTATTACCGCGCTTTCCCATTGCAAAGATGCGGCTAGCAGGACTTTTGGAGCGCTCCTGCTAGCGCACCGCTTCAATGTGAAAGCCTTCGGGCTTTCACATTGAAAACTACAGGGCAGGTTTTTTCATGCGGTATAGCAGCGCTATTTTTAGCGATGTACCGCATGAAAAACGCCTCAATGTGAAAGGGGCCTAAGAGCCGGTTCACACTTCCGTGGCACGACTTCGGGGGTGACTCTGCAAGTCGTCCTGAAGACGACTTCAGAGGCGATTAGCAAAATGACTTCTGTATAGAAATCAATGCAAATCGCCCCGAGCCGCCCCCGAAGTCGTACAAGAACCTTTTTCTAAGTTGGAGCGACTTGCGTCGCTCCTATTAGAACGGTTCTATTACACAGAATGGGACGCGACTCGTCAGGTGGCTGAGCCGCCTGACGAGTCGCCCCAGTGTGAACCGGCTCTTAGACAACCATGACTCTACTGGGTTGTAATATATGCGCCTTTTTAGTCAGGTGTTCTATTTTACTGTACCTCTTATCCTCTAAGGGGGAACACCCCTTTTTTCCAGCCATGGCTTCCACATCATCTCAAATTCCTTAAGATTATTACCCCTTTTTATATAGACTGCTCTTTCTTTGCAGATCGTCTTTTCCTGGTCGTCCTACGGCGGCACACAATGGGTTAAGCTTTCTCTTAACCCCTAAAGGAAGAAAGAGTTAAACTAGCAGTGAGACAAGTTAGATTAGTTGATTAACCATAGTGGGACCACCTGTCCCCGCCCTATAAACTGCTCCCAAGAACACAGACACATGTATTTTTTTCTTTCTTTGTACCTGGAAGGATGAAGAAGACGTGAGGCAAGTGCTCACCCCCGGTGCTTCCGGGTTCTTGAGCTCAGGGGCGGCTGTATACCGGGTGCTATCTCCGGTCCCTCAGCCTGTACCCCATCATCCTCTGGTTCGGCAGCGGAGGTGTTCCCCGAGAGGCCGCCATACTTTCCCCGTCTGAAAACGGCTACGTGGATACCAGAGGTTTGTTTGCGCTCCACAGGCCGGAAACGACACAGTGGACCGCGCGTATTGATGACGCGCTTCCGGGAGTTCCGGAGATCGCGTCCAGGGACTGGAAGGACGGTAAAGTAAGCGCCGGTGGCGACCGTTTCTTTCCTTTTACACATACATTGGCGGATGCATTACCTTTCTGTATTGTAAACGGGGGGTCTCAAGACTGGGGGTTTTTTTCCCCATACCGCGGCCGCGTCACTTCCGGTCTAGTGTCCCACACTATTTCTGGCCGGCAGGGATCTGCTATGGCTGCACTCAGCCTAGGCAGCAGATCCCTTGGCCGGTCAGAGGTAGGAGCATGTGGGATTGTTTATCTTGGGGGTTTTTTTGTGGAGACATCCAGTATGGGGGCCTTTTGCAGTCGAAATTCTAAAAAAAGGGACTTCTCTCTGTCTTGTCTTTCCCAGATGGCGTCCTCTGGTAAAGCCAAGAGAAAGTCCAAACACACCTTCTGCAACAAATGTGAGCAGCCCATGCCGGAGTCTTACACAAATGACACCTGTGTATCATGTTTAAACCCGTCTGACAATACCAATTCATTCCTATCATGGTTTAAAGGGGAAATGTCCAATACATTTAAGGAAATTAAGGACTCTCTGGTGCCCAAGAAAAGGAAGAGAAGTTCCAGGGGTATTTCTCCCACTGCAACTATCTCCTCTGGGGAATGTAGTGCTTCCTCTTCGGATCCGGAAATACTATTTGAGGACCTAGATGACGATTTGTATTTATTACCCAAGGACAAAGTTCCCAAGCTACTGTCGGCAGTGAAGGACACTATAGAGTCATCCAAAGACGTATCGGCTAGGCCGAAGAAAGACCAATTGTATTACTTTCCTCAAGTCCCAGATATGAGATTTCCGTTTCACCCCATTCTCGCTGACTGGTTCAAAAAGGACTGGCCCAACCCTGACAAGAAAACCGATGCGGGAGCCCGCTTTAAAACTTCTTATAGGTTGGACTCTAAGGTTTCGTCCGAATGGGAAAATCCACCCAAGCTGGATCTGGCGGCTGCCCGGATGGTAAAAAAATCGCTGTTTCCCTCCGACGAATCCTCCAAATTATCCGACCCTTTAGAACGCAAGGCGGATAGCTTAGCTAAAAAGAGTTATCTAGCTGCAGCCTCCACCTCAAAAATTGCAGCCTCCTCAATTCCAGTAGCTAGAGCCCTAAGGGTCTGGCTGAGTCAATTATCCTTAGATATAGAAGAGGGGGTGTCTAGAGAATCTTTGCTAAAAGATGTTCACATGATGAAATCTGCCGCTGAATTTTTATGTGATGCCCCGGTAGATGTTCTAAAGTTTTCATCCAGATCCCTCGCTTTATCTAATGCGACTAGAAGGGCGCTTTGGATAAAGCAATGGACGGGTGACTTATCTTCTAAGTTCAGTTTTGTTAATATGCCTTTTCACCCTTCATCCATGTTTGGCCCTCATTTGAAAGACATCCTCAAATCTTACAACGAGGAGAAGGACGCATCTTTTCCCGTAGAGAGGAGGAGGCCTAATAGACCTTTTTATGGAAGACCCAGATACTCCCCAAAGAAGAATTTTTCCTTTCGGGGCAGAAGACCGTTCTATAAGAAAAAGCAGGATTCAACCGCGGCCAAAAAGCAGCCCTTCAACAAGCCCAAAGAAGCCTGACGCCACCAACGCCTCTCCTCCTGTGGGAGGCAGGCTGAGGTTTTTTTCTCAGGTCTGGCAAAAGACATCATCGGACTCCTGGGTAACAGACATCGTCTCCAGAGGGTACTCCCTAGAACTGAGTTCTTTTCCTCCACAGAGGTTCATGCTCAACAAACCCTCCAACCCAGTGGTTCTAGAGTTAGTGGAGGATTTTATAAAAAAGCATGCTCTAGAAAAAGTTCCAGATCGGGAGAAATTCCAAGGCCTCTACTCCCCAATTTTTCCAGTTCCCAAAGCCTCCGGGGGGTGGAGGTTAGTAATAGACCTCTCTTTCCTAAACCAGTTTTTCGTGAAACGCAAATTCAGAATGGAGTCGATTCGATCTGCCATTGCAAACATAGAAGAGGGAGACTTCCTAGCGTCAGTCGACCTCCAGGACGCATACTTGCACATCCCTATCCTAAGATCTCACAGGAAGTATCTACGGTTAGCTCTGATTTGCAACCATCAGATTCTCCATTATCAGTTTACCTGTCTACCATTTGGCATCACCTCAGCACCTCGAGTCTTCACAAAAGTCGTGGTGGTCCTGACAGCAGCCCTTCGCCTACAGGGGATATATGTGACACCCTATCTGGACGATTGGCTAGTCAGAGCTCCCTCGGAAGTTGTGTTAAGACAGCATCTTCTCGAGACCCTCCGAATGCTGGACTCTCACGGGTTCATCGTGAACGTAAAGAAATCCTCTCTGATCCCTACTCCAGTCATTTCCTACCTTGGGTTCACGATAGACACCCTTCAGATGAAGCTGTTCCTTTCTCCTCAGAGGGCTTCCAATGTCCAACAGGCAGTGCAGGATCTCCTGCAATCCAATCACTGCTCAGTGAGGAAGGCAATGAAAGTCCTAGGTATGATGACTTCGTCCCTGGAGGCTGTTCCATGGGCCAAGGCCCACTTCAGGATGCTTCAGAACTGCATCCTGTCCCAATGGGGCAGGAGCCGAGACTCTTTGGACAGGACTATCATCATTTCTCCTATAGTGAGGAAGGATCTCGTTTGGTGGATACACCCTCAACGCTTCCGGGGGGGCAGATTCCTCAGGACTCCGATTCAGACAGTCCTCACCTCGGATGCTTCAGGCTCAGCCTGGGGTGCCCATGTAGGGGACCACTGGGTACAAGAGGCCTGGTCTCGGAGAGAGCTTCAAATGTCTTCGAACTTAAAAGAGCTTACTGCGATCAGGAAGGCACTCATTTATTTCAAGTCCGAACTTCTCCACAAGTCAGTTCAAGTACAGTCAGACAATTTGGCGTCAGTCTTTTACCTGAACAAACAGGGAGGAACACGGAGCCCCTCCATGCAGAGGGAGTGTGCCCGCATCATGCTCTGGGCGGAGGAGAACCTGTTTTCCCTGACGGCCACTCACATCAGGGGTGTAGACAATGTGAGAGCGGATTGGCTCAGCAGAAACTCGATCCTGCCAGGGGAGTGGGAACTAAACCCTCAGGTTTTCAGAAAGATCACCTCCAAGTGGGGTTTGCCCGAAGTGGATGCTATGGCGAACTCCCAGAACAAAAAGCTCCCCCGGTTCTGCTCCCTTTCCAGTATGGGGGGTCCGCTAGCAATAGATGCTCTCTCGATAAGCTGGAGGAAACTTTTTGTCTATATCTTTCCCCCGACTCCGCTGATCCCGAAGGTACTGCAGAAAATTCGGGACGAGAAGGTGAGAGCAGTAGTAATCCTACCATTCTGGCCCAGGAGGGCATGGTTTCCGCTAGCCTTGAATATGGCAAGGAACCAGGTCTGGAAACTACCCATCCAGAAGGACCTTCTTCTCCAATCAGGGATGCTACATCCGGACCTCGAGAAACTCCAGCTTGCGGCATGGAATTTGAACTCAGATCCTTGACAGCTCAAGGCCTGTCGCAGGAGGTTATAGCTACCCTCATGGCTTCAAGGAAGCCTGCTACCTTGAAAGTCTATGGCAGGGTATGGTCCCTCTACTCCGCCTGGTGCGCCAGGACTTCATCCTCTCCTGAGCAGGTAGCATCTCTCTTACAATTTTTACAAGAGGGCTTCCAAAAAGGCCTAAAGCCAAACACCCTAAGGGTCCAGCTGACGGCTATTAACTCCTGCCTGAACGGAATATTTTCAAAAACTCCTCTCGTCAGCAGGTTTTTCAAGGCAATTAATAAAATAAGACCAGTCTTCCAAAAACCGTTGCCAGCTTGGAGCTTGCCCTTAGTACTAAAAAGGTTAACATCACCTCCCTTCGAGCCTCTGGAGAGTTCGTCCTTAAGGTTCCTCACATTCAAGTGCACTTTTCTGGTAGCAATTACGTCCGCCAGAAGAATAAGTGAACTGCAGGCCCTGTCATCCAAGGAGCCCTATCTCAGATTACTTTCGGACGCAGTAGTCCTAAGAACTATGCCGGGTTTCCTTCCCAAGGTTTCCACCTCCTCAAACATCAATCAGGAAATTGTGTTGCCTGTATTTAAAGATAGATCTGAAGATAACCTGCACCTTTTGGACGTAAAGAGAATCATCTCTGCTTACTTGCAGAGAACCTCGGTGTTCAGACAGTCTGAGGCCCTGTTTCTACAGTTCCAAGGGCCAAACAAGGGGAAAAAAGCAAGTAAATCTTCACTGGCGAGGTGGATAAGAGACACTATCAAACACTGTTACCTTTTGGAAGGCAAAGATTCCCCTCTTCTCCTAAAAGCTCACTCTACAAGATCTACAGCTGCGTCCTGGGCAGAGAGGTATCATATTCCAATGGACCAAATCTGTAAGGCGGCGACGTGGGCTTCACCGAACACCTTCATAAAGCACTACAGAATAGATGTAGTATCGTCCGAGGGATCGGCCTTTGGCTCGAGAGTGCTTGAGGCGGCCTTAAATCATTGATCCCCCCCTTTTTTTCTTTTTTTTTTTTTGCACTGCTTTGCAAATCCCATTGTGTGCCGCCGTAGGACGACCAGGAATAGGAAAATTTGTTCTTACCTGAAATTTTCTTTTCCTGTAGTCCGTAGGCGGCACAGCTTTCCCTCCCATTAAATTTACTCTATTGCTGCATAAAATACATGTGTCTGTGTTCTTGGGAGCAGTTTATAGGGCGGGGACAGGTGGTCCCACTATGGTTAATCAACTAATCTAACTTGTCTCACTGCTAGTTTAACTCTTTCTTCCTTTAGGGGTTAAGAGAAAGCTTAACCCATTGTGTGCCGCCTACGGACTACAGGAAAAGAAAATTTCAGGTAAGAACAAATTTTCCTAATTTATTACCCTGATCCATTCTCTTACTGTCGGGGGGGTTGTCGCCTGCCATCTCATGGCTATTAATTTCGTGGCTTGAAACAAGCATCTCAAAATTACAACTGTGATCCTCTTCTCTTCCCGTTCTTTTCTATACCCCAAAACACATAGTGTGGCCTCCATCTCCACAGACATTCCGAGTATATCCCTCAGGGTGTTAAGCACATCCTCTCAGTACCGAAACAACTTTGGACAACGCCACACCATGGGCCAGATTCACAGACATTTGCACTTGCGCCGCGTTTCAGTGATACGCTACGCCGCCGTATCTTACCTGGCGGAATTTCGAATCCTCAGCGATTTCGCGCAGTAAGTTACGGCGGCGTAATGTTTTTCTGAATGAATGAAAAATGAATGAAAAACTTATAAAGCGCGGCGCATGCGAACTGAATCGCTTCTGGCGGCGTATTTGAAATTGGGCGGGTTGGGGGCGTGATTCATTTAAATGAAGTGCGTCCCCGCGCCGAATGAACTGCGCATGCTCCATTTTGAGATTTCCCGCCGTGCTTTGCGCGAAATGACGTCGCACCGACGTCATTTTTTGACCTTAGACGTGAGTTACGTCCTTTCCTATTCACGGACGACTTGCGCAAAAAAAATAAAATAAAAAATTTGACGCGGGAACGACGGCCATACTTTAACATGTCAAGTCTATCTATACGCCACAAAATAGCAGCTTTACCTATACGCCGGAAAAAGCCGACTAGCGACGACGTAAGAGAATGCGACGGCCGCGCGTACCTTCGTGGATCGACGGAAAAAGCTAATTAGCATACCCGACGCAGAAAACGACGCGAACTCCACCCAGCGGGCGCCGAAGTATTGCATCTAAGATCCAAAGGCGTACGAAGCCGTACGCCTGTCGGATCGAAGCCAGAAGCTGTCGTATCTTGGTTTGAGGATTCAAACTAAAGATACGACGCGGCAAATTTGAAAGTACGCTGGAGTATCAGTAGATACGCCGGCGTACTTGCTCTGTGAATCTGGCCCCATGTGTATAAGGTCTCCAGACCCCTGACATCTAGGACATTTATCTTCTAATCTTCTTCCATACTTGAACAGACGCTTGGGTGTATAATAAGCTCTATTTATCAGCATCAGGTGGGAGACTTTCTGCGGGGGTGAAACTGAAACCTTTGGTCCCATCTCTAGGATTCTCCTCCACTGCTCCTGTGTTATTTCCCCTATATCCTCTTCCCATCTCACTCTTACTTTAAGGAGATTAGACCCTGTGTTGACCGTATAATATTTCTAAATGCAGTAAACAGTTTAGTTTCTTGCATCTCCATAACAGAGAATACAGTAGAGCCCTCACTGTGCAGCTTCATTCCTTCCACTTTATTTTCCATAACTTTAAATAAATGGAAAAATGCCCGTTCCGCAAGAGGTTTTAGAATCCCAACTCCTCTCCCTCCTCCTCTCTGCAGTGTTTCCAGGACAGAGTGATGATCTGTGCCGGCGCTGACCAATTAGAAACACCCTGATCCGCATCAGAAGCACTGCACCAAGGAAAGAGATAAGAGCGGGGATTTTGAATCCCTGGACCACTGACAGCTCATCACCCAGAGAGGTAAGCACCGTGGGGACCAGGGGGGTGAGGAGGGTGTACATTGTTAGTTAAAGCGGGGGTTCACCCTTAGAGGGCACTTTTCCCCCTTAGATTCCTGCTCGTTATTACTAGGGGAATCGGCTATTTATTTAAAAATAGGTGCAGTACTTACCCGTTTACGAGACGCATCCTCTCCGTCGCTTCCGGGTATGGGCTTCGGGAATGGGCGTTCCTTCTTGATTGACAGGTTTCCGAGAGGCTTCCGACGGTCGCATCCATCGCGTCACGATTTTCCGAAAGAAGCCGAACGTCGGTGCGCAGGCGCAGTATAGAGCCGCACCGACGTTCGGCTTCTTTCGGCTACGAGTGACGCGATGGATGCGACCGTCGGAAGCCTCTCGGAAGACTGTCAATCAAGAAGGAACGCCCGCTCCCGAAGACCATACCCGGAAGCGACGGAAGAAGATGCAGCTCGAAAACGGGTAAGTACTGCACCTATTTTAATACAAATAGCCGATTCCCCTAGACCGAACGAGCAGGAATCTAGGGGAAGAAAAAATTTTTTTTTAGAAATGGGTGAACTCCCGCTTTAAACTTTTATTTTTTTCTGAAAAAGTGGAGTTACACTTTAAAGCATTAATAAACCCCCTGTACATTACAGCCAAGGAAGCTGCCATCGTAACCTCTGTTTGATCTGCAGTTGACATGTAATCAGTTCTTTCTTCTTTCAGTGATTCGATCCAAATGACATCTTGTGGATTGTACTTTGTGCAGATCTTGGCAGATGAACATCAGATAGATCAAAAAATCCTAGTATGTCTAGTTCCAGCAAAGACATGTGCTCAGAACAGAAACTAAAGCCTGGTGAACAAAGTGATTTTTTCATTCAGTCCAGCGGACAAACACCACTTTTTCAGATCTCGGTGCACCAAACCACCTAGTACTGTAGTATTATGCAACTTGAAGGCCGCAAACATGCTTCGTTTGCTCGATGCATTTGGGGTAACAATTAATTGTCTCGTAAGGGCAGCGTGGTTTTTTTTTGGTGCGGGAAACGCTCATGTTTTGGTGTGAACTGGCCTTCATACAGTACTAGAGCCTTGTTTTATTTTTGAACAAACACAACAGTATTGATTTTTTTTATATATTGTGATATATTCTAGACTTGTGCTGAACGGAAAAATGTGTTTTGTTTTAGTGTTTTCGTTTTGGATAGATTCTTTATGTTACTAATTTTGCTTCATTGATTCGTTTCAGAATTTGTTTAGTTTTGTTTATTCATTTTCTAACAAATTTCAAATTTTCGGAAAGATTCGAAAAATGATCAACCAATCCTAATTCTGTGTGAAGGGTTAAGACCCTTCAGGTCTGGTATGGATTTAAAGGGGAACCCTGTGCCAGATTTTTATTTATTTGTATTTATTTATTTTTAATGACCCCCACGCTGTTTTTTTTTTCTAAAGCCAGCACTTGTTTGTTTATATTCTGATTCCCCACTGACAGCTGATCAGTCATCGGTTGTTAACCACTTGCCGCCCGCCAATGACAGATTGACGTCGGCAAAGTGGTTGCCTAATCCTGACTGGACGTCATATGACGTCCTCAGGATATTGGGGCGCGCATCGCGGCAATCGTTGTTGCGGGGTGTCAGTCTGACACCCCCCAACACCGATCTAGGTAAAGTGTCTCTCACGGAGACACTTTACCACGCCTTGTCCAATCACGGCTGATCACGATGTAAACAGGAAGAGCCGTTGATGGCTCTACCTCACTCGCGTCTGACAGACGCGAGTAGAAGAGAGCCGATCGGCGGCTCTCCTGACAGGGGGGGTTCGCGCTGATTGTTTATCAGCGCAGCCCCCCCTCGGATCGCCACACAGGACCACCAGGGAATAAAAAAATAAAAAAAATGGGCAAAAAAAAAAATATAGTAAAAAAAATATAAATAAAAAAAAGACAGAAAAAAAAGATGCCAATCAGTGCCCACAAATGGGCACTGATTGGCAACATGGATCCATCAGTGCCACCCCTCAGTGTCCATCAGTGCCACCCCACAGTGTCCATCAGTGCCACCCCACAGTGCCAATCTGTGCCCAGTGCCCACCTATCAGTGCCCATCAGTGCCACCCATAAGTACCCATCAGTGCCACCCATAAGTACCCATCAGTGCCACCCATATGTGCCGCCCATGAGTGCCCATATGTGCCGCCTATGAGTGCCCAGTGCCGCCTATGAGTGCCCAGTGCCGCCTATGAGTGCGCATCAGTGCCGCCCATGAGTGCCCATCAGTGCCACCCATGAGTACCCATCAGTGTCGCCTATGAGTGCCCATCAGTGCCGCATACCAGCGCCGCCTATCAGTGCCACCACATCGGTGCCCATCAGTACTACCTTATCGGTGCCCATCAGTGCCACCTCATCGGTGCCCATCAGTGCCGCCATATCAGTGCCCCTAATTGAAAGAGAAAACTTACTTATTTACAAAAAAATTAACAGAAAAAAATAAAAACTTTATTTTTTTTCCAAATTTTCAGTCTTTTTTTAGTTGTTGCGCAAAAAAAAACAATCGCAGAGGTGATCAAATACCACCAAAAAAAAGCTCTATTTGTGGGGAAAAAAGGACGCCAATTTTGGTTGGGTACAGTGTAGCATGACCGCGCAATTGTCATTCAAAATGCGACAGTCCTGAAAGCTGAAAATTGGCTTGGGTGGGAAGGTGCGTAAGTGCCCAGGTATGGAAGTGGTTAAGGATGCAGCGGCTGGTAGGCCGCCCCATCCCTTAACAAACAGCTATTCTTCATAAGGAATTCAAATTGGTTCGATATTTTTTATTCAAATTCTATTCAAATAGCTTAAATCCATTGGAAAAAATGTAATCCGGTTAAAAACGAATAAACTAAACTAATTTCATTACGAATGCAACAAAATTTAATTAGTAACAAATCGATCCAAAATAAAAAAATTCGTAAGGCACATTTCTACTAAATTCATCAGAGACTCCTGATATAAGTTAATATCCTTGGAGGTTGACATATTGCACCATGAGCTTCTCAGAGCTTGGAATCCTGCAATGTGTTGGCTTTGTAAACCATCTGTCTTTGGAATAAACTTGTATCTGGGCTTGGCTGGACTTGTATTACGGTATAACGCTTTAATTTTAGATTCACTCATTCATATCTCAACCAATGGTGAGCATGGAAATTCTTTGGTGCACAGAAGTTGACAGCCAAGTATTAACACTGTCACTATTCAAATTCTGTACATTTACTTTATTCCCATACTTTTGGAAGTTAACTAGAATATAAAAAAAAACTCAGGGTTCTAACCAGTGGGTGCACGGACGCCGCCCCCTCTCTCCAGCCACCCCATCTATGACCAATGGATAGATTCATGCAATGCTTGAATCTATCCATGGCTGCCGCTGCCACCCCCTATTCAGGCACCCGGCCCCTTTTTCGGCACCGGGCGCCTGAATTACAGTGGAGGGGGGGAGGGGTTTGAAGCACCTGATTAGAGCCATAGGCTCTAATAGGCTTTAAAATAGGTGAACTGCGAGTGCTATGCTTGGCGCTTGCAGTCCATCCAGGTGTGTTTATAAAAGCAAATTAATATTCTCTTTCCTAACACTGAACCGCCTCCCCGCCAATCAGGTGCTTGGGTCTGTTACAGGTCACCTTATTGGCTGAAACGACAGGCGCCGCAATTGGACACCTATCAGAAGGAGACGCATTGAACCACCACTCATCGCCGTCAACGCGGCCCCAACAATACAGGGTAAGTGCCGGGCACACAGCAAGCGGGCAAGGGGTCATAGTGGCGGCATTCAATAGGCACAGTGGCAGCATTTGATGGCACAGTGGCGGCATTTGATGGGCACAGTGGCTGCGTTTGATGGGCACAGTGGCTGCCTTTGATGGGCACATTGGCAGCGTTTGATGAGCACACTGTGACTGCGTTTGATGGCACATTGGCTGCGTTTGATGGGCACAGTGAGGTTGCAATTCATGTGGGTTTTTTTCAGAAATTTTTAGTTTGTTTGTGCCCCGACAAACATTTTGAGCACCAGCTGCCACTGGTTCCAACACTTTTCATCTACTTCTTCAAGCAAGACTGACATGTAAAATTTTCGCAAAGCCATGAGAAAAAATTTTTTTTAGATGTTTTTGTCCAGAAAAATTCGTAATTTTCAGAAACACTTTAATGAAATTCAGCGTGGAGTCGTTTTATACATTTTAAGTAATTTTGGTACACTGTGAAAGTGAAATGCAGTGTATATAAAAGCATTATGCACGAAATAAAAGTACAGCTTATTCAGTAAATAAACCAAACTTGCTTTTATAATTGTATTTCTTTATTACAAATAGAATAACAAGGACTGTATATGTTAGGAACATTTCAACTATATATGAAACCAGGTAAACACCCCGCTTTGGCTCGTATTAACCCTCCTGGCGGCAACCCCGAGCGTGACTCGGGGTTGATTTTTTCTACCAAAATCGGTAACCCCGAGTCACGCTTGGGGTAGCTGTGCAGAGCCTGCAGCGCGCGCTGGCTTACCTTCTCCTGGATCCAGCGATGTCACGCGCTGTGTGAGCAAGCGGGACCTCGCTCGATTCACACAGCGTCCTCCTGTGCCGCCGATCTCCGTTCCTTGCGACGTTACGACGCACAGGAGCGGTGATCGGCGCCAAATTAAAAAAAGTAAACAAACACTATACATACAGTATACTGTAATCTTATAGATTACAGTACTGTATGTAAAAATACACACCCCCCTTGTCCCTAGTGGTCTGCCCAGTGTCCTACATGTTCTTTTATATAATAAAAAACTTTCTTTCTGCCTGCAAACTGTAGATTGTCCATAGCAACCAAAAGTGTCCCTTTATGTCAAAAATGGTTTTAGAGCAGCTAGAAAACAGTGATAATAAATTATAATCACTTGCAGAATTGTGCGATAGCGATTTGTGGGGAAATTCGCCATAAAAAAAAAAAATTTTGACAGCAACAATTCTGCAACTGAGAAAATTTCAGTGATTTTGAGTTGATTACATCATTGAATAATTTTTATTATAATTATATTATTATTTGTTATAATTATTTATAATTATTTATTATATTATAATTTATAATTTTGTTTTTTAAAAAATGACATACCCGGGATGCCTACTAGACTCTTGTTTGGTCAGATTTAAGTGAGTTATTCCTAAGAATTACAGGCCTACAGTATAAAACGCCAAATTTCCTTGCAAATAATGGTACCGCTTTCAGCATGTTTTTTCTGAAAGAATCATACCGCCAGGGAGGTTAATGTAAAAGCTTCTTGCCAATATGCATTTTCAGTTATTGACAATGCTGAGCCAAAAGAATTTATTGGCCTTGCAGGAGCTTGATGAATGTTGTCCTGATTTTCAGGTGTCATTTTGTCTATAAATGAAGGGATTGTATATTTTTGGGAGGCTGTGGTTTGTAACACATCCTTACTTGAAGATGCTGCTGGTGAAGAAACACTTTGTGATAATCCATAAGCAGCAGAATTCTGGAGGGAAAAGCTACTTGCACTTTTATTATGGTCCTCGCCATTTCATTCCATAAAGTATTTAATGTCTTCAGGGCACCTCTGGCATGCAAGGATGTGTTTTGTCATCCTTGTAGCATTTGGAAAATAATATTTCTTCTCACAATATTTGCAAACTGCAGCTTTGTTCTCAGCAGAAATTGCACTGTGGAAAAGTTTCCAAACTCTAGTTGTTGGTCTCACCATTTTACTGAGAGGAGGAAAAGAAAAAACAATTTACTGACCAGACTCTAGATACACATTATGCTATGGTGGTGGAGAACATTAATAGGAATCATTTAAAGTTTATAAAGATAAAGAAATTTGCCAAACAAATTTACATTCTTACCTGTCAATTAAGGCCTGAGAGGACAGAAACTATCATCTACTATATCCCAACAATCACCCAACTGTGGGAGTTACAAATGGCGCCCACAAACAAAACTAAACTGGATCCTTTCACCTGCAGTGTCCCCTATTGGCAGAAATGCATATTTCTCTTGATTGAGAACTGCATCAAGAAGTAATAATTTAAGACTTTACATTAAGTCTTAGAATTTTTTAATTAAGGTCTAATGCCGGCGTACACACGATCAGAAATTCAGACAAGAAAAGTCCGACGTGAGCTTTTGGTTGGAAATTCAGACCGTGTGTATGCTCCACTGGACTTTTGCTGTCGGAATTTTCACCAACAAAAGATTGAGAGCAGGAGAAGGTTCCTATCGGAAAATCCGCTCGTCTGTATGCAATTCCGACGCACAAAAAGAACACACATGCTCAGAATCAAGCAGAAGAGCCGAACTGCCTATTAAACTTCATTGATCTCGGCTCGTCGTACGTCTTGTACGTCACCGCGTTCAGAATTTCCGACAAGATTTGTGTGACTGTGTGCATGCAACACAAGTTTGAGCCAACATTCCGTCAGAAAAAATCCACGGTTTTCTTGTCGGAATTTCTGATCGTGTGTACGCAGCATTAATTTTATTTAGTTTGAATACAATGTCATAGATATAGTATCAGGGGCGGACTGACCATTTTGGCACTGCCCGAGGGCCCCATGCCACTAGGGGGCCCCATCAGAGTTGCCAGCCACAATAAGGGACAGTACAGTATGTAAAAATCTGTGTTTTTAAAAAAAACATCCCAAGATTATAGCTGCCCCGGCTCTTCAGTGCCTTTTCAGTGTGTGTATGTGTAGCGCCTATGTACTTTTTGGTACTGGTGCTATTTAAATTGAAGGTTAGATCAGAGTGTAGTTAACTCTGATCCAAATTGTTAGTTGTAAAATTGGGTCTCTGTCTCAGCTTGGCTGTGCTGTAGGCTTATTCTGTTGTACTGGGGTGTTCTTCCAGCCCCGGTGCTGCAGATGGCAGCAGTGGAGTCAAGGTCTGGGTGCTCTTTTCCATCAGCCAATCAGGAGGGTTTGAATTTGCTGTGCATGCTGGGGAGGGGTATTTATGGGGCAGACGCCATTGGTTCTGGGTCTTCTTCGTCCAGTGTGGCACCCACCTTTAGGGTGTCCACACCACGGCGCCCCAACGTTATGGCCTACCTGGCCAGGGCGTGCGTGCCACGTGGTGTTCCTGGTTTCCGGAGCATGCTGGCCCGGAGCATCTGAACAGCGACGGGGACCCAGTGAGTGACTGGGTTCCCACCTTTGAAGATCCCAAGCTGTACTAGGCCTCGTACAGACGAGAGGATATCCGCTGGAAACGGTCCGCCGGACCGTTTCCAGCGGATAAATCCTCTGGCGGATTTGGATCTGATGGCTGTACACACCATCAGATCGAAATCCCCGCGGAATACATCCACGGTGACGTGGCCGCGCCGTCGCCGCGACGATGGCGCGGCGACGTGTGCGACCCTGGAAGGTAAATACTTCCACGCATGCGTCGAATCATTACGACGCATGCGAGGGATTGGAGCGGACGGACTGATCCGGTGAGTCTGTACAGACGACCGGATCAGTCCGCTGGACTGGATTCCAGCGGATAGATTTCTTAGCATGCTAAGAAATTTTTATCCGCTGGGAATCCGTCGGCTGGATTTTAATCCGCTGTTAAATGTCCGCTCGGACGTACATACGACCGGATCTATCTGCTGGAACTGATCCGCGGATAAATCCCAGCGGATAGATCCGGTTGTGTGTACGGGGCCTTACTGTTCGGTGGGGAGTCAGTCTGAGGAGCGCCATTGAGAGGCTGGCGGTCCAAAAGGGCCTGGACAAATCACCGGGGATCGAGGTAACCAGACACTGAGGGATTGATCACCTGTCAGTCAGTACCTGGGCGACAAGTTGAAGGAGATCCAGGCGTAACTCCTCCAAGGAGGGATACCTCCGAGAATTCAATCCAGAAGGGGGCCTGTGGCAGAAGTACCTTTTTGAGGCTCACCGAGGGGAGTCTGGCAGAGACTTTCTCCTCAAGTTCACCAAGGAGGGTCTGTGGCAGAGACTTTATCCTGAAATTGTCCGAGTGACACTCCGGCTGCCAGGTCAGTGAGAGAGGCCTGTCCGGGTACACTAAACCCACTCTGGCAGGAGTGGCCCAGAGAAGTGTTACGTTTGGGAATAGGACTGTTTCCTTATTATAAAGCCTGAATCTACAGTTCTCTCTTCTTCTTCAACTTTACTTTCCTCACCACAAGTTATTGTTTTTACCCGGCTGGGTAATAAAGAGCACAGCAAAGAGCACCTGTCATGGAAATTCCTTTACTTCCACTATATGCAATACGCATCATTCACCCCTAGGAATTCGGAGAGGCCAAGAGCCAATACGCCGTCCAAACATCCAACAGCTCCTCCGGGGGTAGTGCTACATATGTATATTCTGTGTGTGTGTATACTGTGTATGTATACTGTATGTCGCACCCCCCTCCCCTCTGCAAAGCCACTACCTCTGGGTGGGCTGGCGGGGCTCTCCATGTGCCATGTGTGTTCTGTCATTACCGTACTTATTGTACGTGCTTGTATAAGGGCCGCTGGCTAGACCGTGCATTGACCGCAGTGTACCAGAGCAGAGGGACAGGTGGAGGGAAAGACGGCGGCTCACACTTCCAGTGCTTGTCTCCCACCGCCATGTTCAGAGTTTCCCGGCGCGCTGTGATTGGTGTATGGCGGTCATGTGCGGAGGCGGGACTTCCAGACCAGCCCCATATGACCCCCATATGCGCAATCAAAGGGCACCATACACTAAACATGGTGGCCGGAGATCGGTGACACAGGAAATTTAAATTAGGAGGAGGCACGGAATGTCGCGCCCGGGGGCCATGGCACCCCCTGCCCCCCCACTGAATGCGTGTGTGTGTGTATACTGTGTGGTCCCATAATCTATTGCCTGGTGGCCCCATAATTTACTATTGCCCGGGGGCCCCCATAATCTCCTATTGCCCAGGGGCCCATGAGTTGTCAGTCTGCCCCTGTGTAGTATTTATCATTGTAAATGAACATGTTTATCTGGAATTAAATAAGTTTTCAAAGATACAAAGAGATGAGAATTTGACATATCCATACAAAGAACATACAGTTCAGGGTATACAGTAACCAACATTTCAGAGACACAAAAACTGGGCATGGCAATCATTGCCACATGACTCGGTCCTCACCTATAAAATGATCATAATACTGCAGAACTATCCACAGAGCCAGAAAACCAGCAATGCATAAGGTTACAAACACTCCATAAACAAAATAAGGATTAGAGCAACTCTCTAAATTGAGGGATATCGGATCTCATACTGTCTTAATCTAGACACTATTAGATTATGTAGGCCTCCGTGAGGGACTATTGAAGTGGAAGGCCCCTTCTAGTGGCACCCTGTGACAGAACCCACTGTCACTGTGTGTTTTGGAAGGGACTTGGGGCGGGCCTCCTACCGACAGACTATGGGCCAGAAAAGATACTGGGGACCCGGGACATGCTGGCACTGAGACGGGAGGGGTTACCCCGGCAGACAGACCTGGAACCTTAAGACTACTTTTCCAACATCCTCGAGTTGACCCGTTCGGGGTCCCACTGTGGCTGTTGGACTGTTTTCCAGGGGAAGTATTGTCATGGACCTTGGAATGCGGAAGTGTTCCTCCTTGAAATCTGTTACACAGTGGGGGGGGCTTCTGCTCTGTCTTAAGGCTCCAGACGGCTCCATTGTTCTGTGTCTGGCTATTGTGTACATTGATTGCCCCCTGGGGCTTCTGTCTCATTACACATAGCAGTCCTTCTATTCAAGCTATCGGACCAATCCCTGCTGACTGATTTTCAAGTCCTCATTTGCATGGCTAAGAGGACCGGAAGGAGAACTAAATGTACTTTACAATTGACCAATAGGAAAGCGGTTGTTGGGGGCGGGATGCTCCAAATTCTGTATAAAAGTGTGTTGTGTGCTTCCAATAAAGGTCTTCCTGTTTGAACTTACATACAGCCTGCCTGGTGTTTTGTTCTAATGGATTCCGAACAGCACATAGCTGTAGTTCGGATCCTGGAGCCTTGGATGACCGAACCATCAGACGTTGCAATCTGCAATCTGATCCAATAGTAGCAGAGGAGTGTCGGGAGAGCGGAACCGAGCGAGCAAGGGTCTCGTTACACACCCAATTATGGAATGCTTGTCCAGTATATATGGATATGAATAGAAAAATATATATATCAATGGAAGAAGGTGGTCTGGTATGATGAATTCAAAAATGGTTTTACCCCCTTCCTGACCAGGCACTGCGTTGCTTTAACTGACAATTGCAGAGTGGTGTACTGCGTCAAAGTAATGGCCACAAATAGCTTCACATTAATATAACCCATTAGGTGCTAAAGGGGCCATGACTATATGAATACAAAGAAAATTGAAATCATCCCTCTGCTGATTGGGCACCAGGGTTCTAATTGTTCTAAACAGAATCCTTGCCTCTTTGAAGAACACTAATGCATTTTAAATTGTGTTATCTTTCTATCTGAAGGATGCCTGTTTCCATTAAACATGTGGTAGTGGCTATTGGTTTAAAGCAGGGGTGTCCAAACTTTTTTCAAAGAGGGCCAGATTTGATTAAGTGAACATGCGCGAGGGCCGACTATTTTTCTAAGTGTGTTCGTCTGAGCACTACTACACTGCCCAACAAGAATTCTCTGTGGTGAATAGATAAGCTCTGGCATGTTATTTGGATATACTGTATATATTTCTTTTGTGGCCCCAACGAATCCCAGAGCGCTGCTTAGGACTAAGGATGAGCTTGGGCGTGTTATTTGGATATACCGTATTTATCGGCGTATAACACGCACAGGCTTAACATTTCCATGAATGCAGCCTCACCATTGCCATGAATGCAGCCTCACCATTGCCATGAATGCAGCCTCACCATTGCAACCTCACATGTGCCATAAATGCAGCCTTACCATTGCAACCTCACATGTGCCATAAATGCAGCCTCACATGTACCATAAATGCAGCCTCACATGTACCATAAATGCAGCCTCACATGTGCCATAAATGCAGCCTCACATGTGCCATAAATGCAGCCTTACCATTGCAACCAATGCAGCCTCACTTGTGCCATAAATGCAGCCTCACATGTGCCATGAATGCAGCATTACAATTGCCATCAGTGCAGCCTGAACGATGCCCATCTGCAGCCTCGGAGGGCAGAGGGAGGGGGCGGGACGATTGCCTGACAGATTACAAACAGAAGAATCTCTTGTTTACTCTGTGGCCTCTTTAATACAAAGTCCTTCCTCCTATGATAGACAGAACAGTCGTCCAATGGCATCCCAGGAGACGGGACTTCCAATAGAGACGCTCTGAGGAAACAGGAGATTCGCTTCTTGTAATCTGACGGCGCTCGTCCTTCCCCCTCCCTGTCCCCTCCAAGGCAGCGCCAATAAATACAGTATATATCTTTTGTGGCCCTGGGGGCCACAAACAATATATATCCAAATGCCCAGGGGGGACATATTAAATCAACAGGGGGCCGCATTTGGCCCCCGGGCCGGACTTTGGACATGCCTGGTTTAAAGGGTTAACTGCAGAGTTAAAAGGGATTGTAAAGGTTCATTTATTTATTTTTCAAATAACAAACATGTCATACTTACCTCCTCTCTGCAAGGGTTTTGCACAGAGTGGCCCCTCTACTCCTTTTCTGGGGTCCCCCGGTGGGGCTCCTGGCTCCTCCTCTTCTTGAGTGTCCCCATATAGAGTCGCTTTCCATGGGGGCACCTGTGCGGGCACGCACCCAAGTCCTGCTGCTGCGTCCATTGACAGAGACAGCAGGATTCGGCCACGGCCCCATCTCCTGTGTCACTGGATTTCATTGACAGCAGCAGGAGCCAATGGCTCTAGCTGCTATCAATCTATCCAATGAGGACCCGAGACTGGGCTCATCCATGTCGCTGGAACGATCGGGTTCAGGTAAGTATAAGGGGGGTTCTGGGGGGCTGCTGCACTTCAGATGGTTTTTTACCTTCATACATAGAATGCATAAAGGAGAAAAACCTTGAGGGTTTACAACCCCTTTAACCAATCCCAGTCACAATCCCTCTCAGTCTGTGGGCACATAACATGCCACGAACATCTCTGCTAAAGGCGAGTCTGAGGGCAACATTGTCACAGTCAGCACCTGTGGGTGAGCCCCGGGGTCATGAGCCCACTGTTCTGAAATGCCACACGTTTGTTAATGAACTGCTTGCCTACGGGGCAGTTTTACCCCCTTCCTGCCCAGGCCAATTTTCAGCTTTCAGCGCTGTCACACTTTGAATGACGATTGCGTAGTCATGCTACACTGTACCCAAATAAAATTTGTTTTCATTTTTTTCCCACACATATAGAAATGTGTAGTATTTAATCACCACTGGGGTTTTTTTGGGGTTTTTTTTGCTAAACAAACGGAAAAAAAGACTGAAAATGTTGGAAAAAAACCCCCCACAAAAAAAGGTTTTCTTTTTTTTCTGTTATAAAATTTTACAAACAGGTACATTTTCTCCTTTACTAATGTGCACTGATGAGGCTGCACTGAAAATCAGTACTGATGGGCTCTGATAGGTGCTGATAGGCTGCACTGATGGGCATTTATAGGCTGCACTGATAGGCAAGACTCATAAGCACTGATAGGCAGTACTGATGGGCACTGATAAGCTGCACTGATAGGCACTGACAGGCAGTACTGATGGGCAGTACTGATGGGCACTGATAAGCTGCACTGACAGGCAGTACTGATGGGCAGTACTGATGGGCACTGATATGCTGAACTGATAGGCAGTACTGATGGGCACTGATAGGCAGTAATAGGCAAGACTCATAAGCACTGATAGGCTGTACTGATAGGCACTGGTAGGCTGCACTGATAGGCAGTACCGATGGGCACTGATAGGCAGTACTGATAGACAAACAACTATTACCATCCATGTATATAACTTTATAGAACTCTGATACTTTGGACTACTTATTAGTGACCACCTATTGACCGTACCGCCGTTGGCAACAACCGGGACCGACCCAGCACTGGCAACAACCGGGACCGAACCGCCATTGGCAACAACCGGGACCGACCCAGCACTGGCAAGAACCGGGACCCACCCAGCACTGGCAAGAACCGGGACCGAACCGCCGCTGGCAACAACTGGGACTGACCCAGCACTGGCAACAACTGGGACTGACCCAGCACTGGCAACAACTGGGACTGACCCAGCACTGGCAACAACTGGGACTGACCCAGCACAGGCAACAACCGGGAACGAAATAGCACTGGCAACAACCGAGACCGACCCAGCACTGGCGACAACCGGGGACCGACCCAGCACTGGCGACAACCGGGGACCGACCCAGCACTGGCGACAACCGGGGACCGACCCAGCACTGGCGACAACCGGGGACCGACCCAGCACTGGCGACAACCGGGGACCGACCCAGCACTGGCGACAACCGGGGACCGACCCAGCACTGGCGACAACCGGGACCGACCCAGCACTGGCAACAACCGAGACCGACCCAGCACTGGCGACAACCACCCGGGACCGACCCAGCACTGGCGACAACCGGGGACAGACCCAGCACTGGCGACAACCGGGACCGACCCAGCACTGGCGACAACCGGGACCGACCCAGCACTGGCGACAACCGGGACCGACCCAGCACTGGCGACAACCGGGGACCGACCCAGCACTGGCGACAACCGGGGACCGACCCAGCACTGGCGACAACCGGGACTGACCCAGCACTGGCGACAACCGGGACCGAACCGCCACTGGCAACAACCGGGACCGAACCGCCACTGGCAACAACTGGGACTGACCCAGCACTGGCAACAACTGGGACTGACCCAGCACTGGCAACAACTGGGACTGACCCAGCACTGGCAACAACTGGGACTGACCCAGCACTGGCAACAACTGGGACTGACCCAGCACTGGCAACAACTGGGACTGACCCAGCACTGGCAACAACTGGGAACGAACTAGCACTGGCAACAACCGAGACCGACCCAGCACTGGCGACAACCGGGGACCGACCCAGCACTGGCGACAACCGGGGACCGACCCAGCACTGGCGACAACCGGGACTGACCCAGCACTGGCGACAACCGGGGACCCAACCCAGCACTGGCGACAACCGGGACCGACCCAGCACTGGCGACAACCGGGACCGACCCAGCACTGGCGACAACCGGGACCGAACCGCCACTGGCAACAACCGGGACCGAACCGCCGCTGGCAACAACCGGGACCGAACCGCCGCTGGCAACAACTGGGACTGACCCAGCACTGGCAACAATCGGGACCGAACTAGCACTGGCAACAACCGGGACCGACCCAGCACTGGCAACAACCGGGACCGACCCAGCACTGGCAACAACCGGGAACTAACTAGCACTGGCAACAACCGGGAACTAACTAGCACTGGCAACAACCGGGAACTAACTAGCACTGGCAACAACCGGGACAGACCCACCACTGGTAAGAAATGGAATAGCGCACACCTAGACAGGAGGGGTGTTCAGATTTCTCCTCCATGACTCCTAGATGAGGGAAGTAGGTGAAAGGTCACACAGGAGAATACAATGCAGCTGATTATTTCTCTACCAATAGAAGTCCCCCTCCCTGTGACACCCATGAGGGAACAAAGGCTGGTGGGGAGGGGGCACCATGCTGCTAATCTCCAGTCCTGGCTCTGCATTCTGTGGTCTCTGATAGAGGGGGAGGGGGGAGAGCTGGATTGAGACGTGACAATTAGTCACACACACTCCCTCCCTTCTCTCTCTCCCCCTCCTCCTCTCCGGAGTGACTGAGGATGCCGGGGATGCTGCATCACTATGGGACTTCCCAGGCCGGGGACCACGCACTCACTCCCGCTCTACCACGCCGCTTAGCAGCAGCTGATCACGCGCTCGCTCTCCTCCGATTGGCCGCTTCGCCACACACCTTTGTCGCTGATTGGACGCCGCTCTCCCCGCCCACAGCTATGTTCTGCGAGCTTTAGTACTATCTGAATGGAGCAGCTGGAGCGCTGAGGACAGCAGAGGAGATAAGCAGAGAAGTGTGTGTACCGCTGTGACTGCGATACAGGAGAGCCGTCCAATCATCTACATATCTACAGAGAGCAGGAGAACTCTACATATTCTACATATACAGGGACATGATCGGCTACAGCACGGTGAGTGCCCAGCATTGCATGCCTGTCCATGGCACTATATATAGGGAGACATCCCTAGCAATCACTACCATGACCTGGTCCTCTGATGGGATGTATAATATCATCTATGGGGGCCATTCTGATACTTGGAGTTCCTCTGATTGGACTATATACTGTATGTATGGGTCAATGTGTGCTGGGTGCCCTGGTGTTGTCAGGGCATGCTGATACTTGTAGTTCATCTGACTGAGGGGGGACGGATCCCTAGCAATGATTGCCATGACATGATCATACTTGTAGTCCCTGTGATTGGTCATCTATCATTTTGTATAGGTGGGTGTCTGTGTGTTGGGTGCCCTACTATTGTCAGGCATGCTGATACCCACCTATACAGTTCATATAATCCAAGTATCAGACAATGGTAGCCCCCCCAGATACCCTTTTATACAGCACATATAATCCAAGTATCTGGGGGGAGGGGGTAATCCTGGCTACCCTTGTCAGACATGCTGATACTTGTAGTTCATCTAATTGGATGTATAATATGAACTGTATAGGTGGGTATCTGTAGGGGGACATTCCTGACTCTCATAGTCAGGCATGATGATACTTGTAGTTCCTCTAATGGGAGATGTATCTGTACTGTATAGGTGGGTATCTGTAGGGTGGGGCAGTCCTGACTATCATTGTTAGGGCATGCTGATACTTGTAGTTCCTCTGGTGGCATATATATGTACTGTATAGGTGGGTATCTGTAGGGGGGGGGGGGCAGCCCAGTCCTGACTCTTATGGTCTGACATGCTGATCCTTGTAGTTCCTCTGATGGAATGGATAGGTGGGTATCTGTAGTGGTGGCAGTCCTGACTCTCATGGTGAGGTATGCTGATACTTGTAGTTCCTCTGATGGAATGTATAGGTGGGTATCTGTAGTGGGGGGCAGTCCTGACTCTCTTGGTGAGGTATGCTGATCCTTGTAGTTCCTCTGATGGAATGGATAGGTGGGTATCTGTAGTGGGGGGCAGTCCTGACTCCCATGGAGAGGTATGCTGATCCTTGTAGTTCCTCTGATGGAATGTATAGGTGGGTATCTGTAGTGGTGGCAGTCCTGACTCATGGTGAGGTATGCTGATCACTGTAGTTCCTCTGATGGAATGTATAGGTGGTTATCTGTGGTGGGGGGCAGTCCTGACTCATGGTGAGGTATGCTGATCACTGTAGTTCCTCTGATGGAATGTATAGGTGGGTATCTGTAGTGGGGGGGGGGGGGGGGCCTGACTCTCATGGTGAGGTATGCTGATCCTTGTAGTTCCTCTGATGGAATGGATAGGTGGGTATCTGTAGTGGTGGCAGTCCTGACTCTCATGGTGAGGTGTGCTGATACATGTAGTTCCTCTGATGGAATGTATAGGTGGGTATCTGTGGTGGGGGGCAGTCCTGACTCTCATGGTGAGGTATGCTGATCCTTGTAGTTCCTCTGGTGGAATGGATAGGTGGGTATCTGTAGTGGGGGTGGGGAGGAGTCCTGACTCTCATGGTGAGGTATGCTGATCCTTGTAGTTCCCCTGATGGAATGTATAGGTGGGTATCTGTGGTGGGGGGCAGTCCTGACTCCCATGGAGAGGTATGCTGATCCTTGTAGTTCCTCTGATGGAATGTATAGGTGGGTATCTGTGGTGGGGGGCAGTCCTGACTCCCATGGTGAGGTATGCTGATCCTTGTAGTTCCTCTGATGGAATGGATAGGTGGGTATCTGTAGTGGGGGGGGGGGAGTCCTGACTCTCATGGTGAGGTATGCTGATACTTGTAGTTCCTCTGATGGAATGGATAGGTGGGTATCTGTAGTGGGGGTGGGGAGGAGTCCTGACTCTCATGGTGAGGTATGCTGATCCTTGTAGTTCCTCTGATGGAATGGATAGGTGGGTATCTGTAGTGGGGGGGGGGGAGTCCTGACTCTCATGGTGAGGTATGCTGATACTTGTAGTTCCTCTGATGGAATGGATAGGTGGGTATCTGTAGTGGGGGTGGGGAGGAGTCCTGACTCTCATGGTGAGGTATGCTGATCCTTGTAGTTCCTCTGATGGAATGGATAGGTGGGTATCTGTAGTGGTGGCAGTCCTGACTCTCATGGTGAGGTATGCTGATACTTGTAGTTCCTCTGATGGAATGTATAGGTGGGTATCTGTAGTGGGGGGCAGTCCTGACTCTCTTGGTGAGGTATGCTGATCCTTGTAGTTCCTCTGATGGAATGGATAGGTGGGTATCTGTAGTGGGGGGCAGTCCTGACTCCCATGGAGAGGTATGCTGATCCTTGTAGTTCCTCTGATGGAATGTATAGGTGGGTATCTGTAGTGGTGGCAGTCCTGACTCATGGTGAGGTATGCTGATCACTGTAGTTCCTCTGATGGAATGTATAGGTGGTTATCTGTGGTGGGGGGCAGTCCTGACTCATGGTGAGGTATGCTGATCACTGTAGTTCCTCTGATGGAATGTATAGGTGGGTATCTGTAGTGGGGGGGGGGTCCTGACTCTCATGGTGAGGTATGCTGATCCTTGTAGTTCCTCTGATGGAATGGATAGGTGGGTATCTGTAGTGGTGGCAGTCCTGACTCTCATGGTGAGGTGTGCTGATACATGTAGTTCCTCTGATGGAATGTATAGGTGGGTATCTGTGGTGGGGGGCAGTCCTGACTCTCATGGTGAGGTATGCTGATCCTTGTAGTTCCTCTGGTGGAATGGATAGGTGGGTATCTGTAGTGGGGGTGGGGAGGAGTCCTGACTCTCATGGTGAGGTATGCTGATCCTTGTAGTTCCCCTGATGGAATGTATAGGTGGGTATCTGTGGTGGGGGGCAGTCCTGACTCCCATGGAGAGGTATGCTGATCCTTGTAGTTCCTCTGATGGAATGTATAGGTGGGTATCTGTGGTGGGGGGCAGTCCTGACTCCCATGGTGAGGTATGCTGATCCTTGTAGTTCCTCTGATGGAATGGATAGGTGGGTATCTGTAGTGGGGGGGGGGGAGTCCTGACTCTCATGGTGAGGTATGCTGATACTTGTAGTTCCTCTGATGGAATGGATAGGTGGGTATCTGTAGTGGGGGTGGGGAGGAGTCCTGACTCTCATGGTGAGGTATGCTGATCCTTGTAGTTCATCTGATGGAATGGATAGGTGGGTATCTGTAGTGGGGGGTCCTGCTGATACTTGTAGTTCCTGTGGTGGAGCTGTTGGCACAGAAGGTGTATTGCACACGGTCATAGCCCTGTGCTGTCCTCCTATATAGATTGGGGGGGGGGGGTCTCTATCACTGGTGGTGGATGTCTTGCTGTGTCCACTTAGTGCAGATGGAGACAGACCTGGATAAGTCTACGATCAGCCTGAAATCCTTCAGGACTACAAATCCCTGCATGCTGCTACTTGTAGTCCTGCAGACAGACAGTGGAGATGGGTTGCGGTTCCTGGGTGGTTTCTATGATTCCGCTCTTTGTGATTGGAGCGCAGTGTGTGGGATGACATCACCGGGGGGCGGGTAGGGATGGTGTAGTGGGCGGGGCCCGGTGGATGTGTGTTATGTGCGGAGCAGTAAGTAGGTGAGAGGTCGCCGCGCGGCGGTTCGCAGAGTTCAGGCTTCCTGTGTGTTGCAGAGCAGCAGCTGATCACGCTTCCTTCACGTGCAACGCCCAGAGCGGCTCCAGCCAATGGCCGTGAGGAGCGCGAGAGACCGTCAACCAATGGGCGGCGCTGGCCTTCGCCCATTGGCTGCAGCCAGCCGCTTGTTTTGTGTAACTGGGGCTGAGAAGAACAACACAAAGGCTTACGTAAGGAGGAGGGCGGGACGAGTCCTGGATGCACGAGGCTTGCACTAGGCTTGTGTAGGCGGGGTTCAAACCCTGGTCTGACCAATGGCGCCCTTGCATTGTTTGACTGTGAAGAGAAAACAAAGCTGACTCTATGTAGCTTTATTACAATTTTGTACAGAGAGAAAGAAGTTTGTGGTAAAGTGAATGTGAACCCAAGGCTCAATATTCTATACATTGCAGCTTACTAGTCATTAGATAGGGGGGTGATTTGTGTTTTTATTTTCAGGCTATAAACCACCCTGTGTGTGCTGGCATGCCAGATCTGTGTCCCCCTCTGTGCCCTGACTGCCAATGGTTGGCATAGAGGGAGCGCTGCGCATTCATGGCCACTGGCCTGTCTTCTGGTGGCGGACGGGTGGTTGCTCACAGGCCCGTCGCTACAGGACAGGCAAAACAAATAATTGCTTGGGGCCCCGAGCTGGCCTGGGGCCCCCAACTTCCCCTCCCCAGGATGTAGCCAAGCTCCTCTTCCTTCCACCTGGAGTCCTGTCAGTCCGGCCGGGTACCGGGCGTGGTACAGGAGATTCAGTTTCCTGTTCCCGGCCAGACTGACAGGAAGTGCACTATCTGATAGGGGACTGGGGAAGAGGAGCTCGGCCACGCTACAGCAGCAGCCTACAGGGAAGAAGGGGAGGTAAGAATAGGGAAAACATTTAGTGTAGCGCTAACGTAGGCTTTGCATGCGGGGGGGGGGTGCTTGGGGGGGCCCCCATTTTGCTTGGGGCCCCCAAATTCCTTCAAACGGCCCTGGTTGCGCATGCGCAGTGTTGTTGGCAATGGTGGGCGGGGTCTGTTATATCAGAGCAGCCCAGTAGAAAGGAGGCTGGCTTGTATTTTTCTTACCTGAACCCGATCGTTCCAGCGAGCTCCAGCCGCTGTCTCTGTAACGCAATTAGCGGACCTGTTGCAAAACTACAAGTCCCATCATGCCTCTGGGTGTCATGCTTGTGACTGTCAGAGTCTTGCTATGCCTCATGGGATTTGTAGTTCGGCAACAGCTGGCAGTCCCCTAATTGCATATCCCTGGGATAGTGATAGCAGCAGGAGCCATATGCTGCTGTCAATCAAATCCTGTGACACTGGGGGTGGGTCCCACTGCCTGTGTCAATAGATGAAGCAGAAGGACTCGCATGGGTGCCCCCCATTGAAGTCGGCTCTCCGTGGGGGCACCCAATGAAGAAGAGGAGCGCCACCTGGGGACCCCAGAAGAGGAGGATCGGGGCCACTCTGTGCAAAACCCTTAAATAAATAAACAAACCTTTTGCCTCCCGGCATTCCTTTTAAAGCGGAACTTCCTCCCCCATGTCGCACTGATTGCGACATTGAAATCCTGTTTCTTCACCTTAAGTAGAAGGATTTCAAAGTCAGTGCGACTTGGAAGACATCTGTGCGACTTCATGCACAGATAGATGTCTATGCAAGTCACACCTGAACTTGAAAAAAATAGTGAAGGAACGACTTTCAAAATGTGACCGCTTCCATTGGGGACAACGGGGTGTGACTTGTCATGCGACTTGAGACTGGCAAACCGCATGACAAGTCGCGTCGCTGTGACCGGGGGCTTAATTAACTGACTATTTTTAAAGAGGACATAAAATAAACAAATACTGTAGCTGCTGACTTATAATACAAGGACACTTACCTGTCCAGGGATCCAGCAATGTGGGCACCCCAGCTGATTCATCAGCTGGCATCTGTAGTAATTCCCCTTTTGGGTGGAGAATGCAGACCTGGATGGATGGGGGAGTTTGCTTTGAATTTAAAAAATGAATTAAATGGCATTTTTGGACTGTGGAGCTCAGATGCAGTGCATTTGTGTTAAGTTGGGAGGCGGAGCAACTTGTGAATCATGTGACCGCAGTGGTTAGCTCCTGATCAGACGCCTTGACTGGGAACTGTCCAGGGCACAAGCATGCGTTGGTTGCTTATGTGCTGCTGCTGGGAGTTAAAGCCCCCCCCCCTTTCTTGCTGCTGCTACATACCGTATTTATCGGCGTATACGTGCACTTTTTTGCCCTGAAAATCAGGGCAAAATCGTGGGTGCGCGGTATACGCCGATACCCGCTTTCCCGCGCCGAGTTTGAATACTGCGCCGACATATAACGAGCGCAGTACACTCGTGTATTGTCGGGCAGTCTCGGCTTCTCTCGCGCTGATGTACAGGACGTCAGCGTGAGAGTAGCCGAGCCTGCCCGACTATGCACGAGTGTACTGCGCTCTGTATATGTCGGCGCAGTATTCAAACTCGGCACGGGAAACGAGCGGGAAGGACGCCGGACCCGACGAAGAGGACACCCGAAGCCGCAGACGGACGCCGGACCTGACGAGGCCGCCGATGGACGTTGCGCAAGACACCAAAACTAAGTACAAAAACTATTTTTTCCACAGGAATTCGGGGCAACTTCAGGGGTGCACGCTATACGCGGGAGCGCGCTATACCCCGATAAATACGGTATATACATTGTGCCTTACAAGTCACAAGGGGGGGGGGGGGGGGTTAGAGACGCTTAGCTGAGTGAATGCTGTAGTAGAACATTAACTCTTCAGTGATTGTGAGTTTTTTTTGTTTTCACATACTGTCTTCTTCCCCCCCCCCCTCAATGTCCACACAGGTTTTGGCCATTTGTTGACATGGAGAGGAGGGGAGGAATTGTACTTTAGAGGGTCACTCCAAATGAAAGGAATCTCAGATACTGGGGGAGGGGGAGAGAACTTCTTTTATATCATTGGGATTCCTGTGTACTCGGGTTACAAGGGCTGCCCGCCTACAGGAGTCCCAGACATGATAAAAATAAGCTGCTTCTTCCTACACAGGAAGCTGGGCTGTTCAATACTCATTTCGCCCGTGTATTTCATTTTATTTATTTATTACACCAGTGTGTTTCGTTATTGCACAGCAATATGTGTAGCGGGTTGCATAGCACCCAGACACCCTAACGCAACACACTGCTGCCTACTGGCGTGAGCGATCTGTGCCATGCGTTTGTATTAAGAGGTTGGCATACTGCATCTTTGGGCATTGCAGCACCATCATGGGTGGGTACATTTGACTTGGAGTTGGGTTTTTAGATAGACCTTCACCTTCCCCGTCCGCCTTCTCTCATTCCCATATACAAACAACAATAGTAGTAGCCAAGGGCTTATTTGAGGAACAGCCTCTGTGACTGACCCCTGAACCCTGCGTGTAATGGAAGGGATATTTTGGAAATAATTCCTTACCCATCTGACCTCTGCTACATTTTGGTTGCCCATTCTTCAGACACATAATGGGTGATTTTACAATTTTTTTTTTTTTATTTGCATTTACGCAGCACTTTACATATACATTGTACATTCACATCAGTCTCTGCCCTCAAGGAGACAATCTAAGGTCCCTAACTCCCATTCATACTAGGCTTACTTGTAGGTAAAAGTAAAAAAATGACTATGGGCCAGATTCTTTAGAAGAGTTACGACGGTGTATCTCAGGAAACACCGTCGTATCTCTGTTTCTGAGCCCGGGTATCTATGCGAGTGATTCCTAGAATAATTTTCGCATAGATACGGCCAAGATCCGACAGGTGTAAGTCACTTAAACCGTCGGATCTTAGATGTAATGCGACGCCGGCCGCTAGGTGGCGTTTACGTTCAGTTCTCATTTGACTATGCAAATGAGCCTGATACGCCGATTCCCGAACGAATTTGCATCGCGTAGTCGTAGTTTCCGTAAGCGTAAGGTTACCCCTGCTATATGAGGGGTAACCTTACGCCAGTCCGCCGTATGGCGTCGGGTCAGCGTCTTATTTTTCCGTCGGTTACGTCGTTTTACTAAGTCGTCCGCGAATAGGACTTTACGTCAATGACGCTCACGTCGGCGTCATTGACATTTTCCGTCGTGAGCTGGAGCATGCGCACTGGGCTATTTTTCCGCCCAGCGCATGCACAGTTCGATTGGCGCGGGGGCGCGCTTAATTTGAATACAAGCCGCCCCCCTTTGAATTACGCGGCCATACGCCGGGCCATTTACACTACGCCGCCGCAAATTACGGAGCAAGTGCTTGGAGAATACGGCACTTGCTCCTGTAAGTAGTGGCGGCGTAGTGTAAATAGCTTACGCGACGCCAACGCAGGATGTACGGGAATCTGGCCCTATACAACCACTTTAATATTTTTTATTCGTGGAACAGATCCTGGTTTCTCATTTAGGTGAGAATGATGTATTTGTTGGGTGCTGCCTCCTTAAATACCCGCTTCACACTTTCCAGGAAGCCATGGGGCACCATATAGTGCATGCACACATCAGGAGGGAAGGGGGCAGCATCCGTTGACGCATTCTAGTGCATGCCTGTCATCACAGGGTTGGCTGCAACAACCTGGAAGAGACAGAGGTGCTCCTAATGATGTGCTGTAGTGCATGCACCGTACAGTACCCACATGGCCTCCTTGGGAGTGTGACAGGCGCGGAACTGGGTCTGGAGCAGCATCGGGTCCTTACAGCCTGGGGTGTGGATGTGGGTTTTTTTTTTTCTTCAGAACCCAGCTATAGATAAGATTTGGGAAGGGTGGGGGGAGTTGATCCTCTTCAAATCTAAAAATTCCTTTTTATTAATCTTAAAGGAGAAGTATGGGAATTTAGTTTTTCCCATGTTTATACTTGCCTCGGTGGATGGAGCATCAGACCGATGCTCCATCTGTCCCCGGCGTCTGTGCACTGAGAACCGAGCCACCGAACACCGCCGCTGGCTCGGTTCTCACAGATCCCCGAGAGGAAAGAGACCGACTGTCAGTCAGCCTCTTTCCTCTCTGCTTCTCCACGCTCATTGGAGCACTGAGCCGTGGAGGGGCGGGGAGAGGCTGTCTCAGCGGCTTGCCATTAAAGCGGGGGTTCACCCTAAAAACGATTTTCTAACATTACATCCAGCTCACTCTCTACATTGACCGTATGCCATTTGTTTTTTTGCTGTACATACCTCGTACAGCTATTTTCTTCCCCGGCTTCCGTGTCGGGACTCCCGCGGGAGTGGGCGTTCCTATTCAGCAGGTGATTGACGCGATGACAAAAACAACCTCACCCCGTCGCATAAGGAGCGTCACGAGTTGCCAAACGGCGAGTCGGCGCTATACGGCGCCTGCGCACCGACGTTCGGCTTCTTTCGGCAACTTGTGACGCTTGGGAAGTCGTGATGACGCGCTGCCCCGACTGATGGCAGTGACGTCAGAGGAGAGCGGACTTCAGACCGCTCTCCGCTGAAAACGGGTCACAGGGGTGCAAAACGAATTGCACTCCTGTGACCCAGAGGAGAAGCCCAGCCTAAAAAGCCCAGGCTGGACTTCTCCTTTAAGAAAAATAAATAAGGATCCAGTGCAGCGCTTATTGTTTGAGTTCCTGTTTTTTTTGATTGCAGTAAATACCAGAAAGTAAATAATGTGGATTTTTTTTCTTTCTTTATTTTTTATTAGATGGACAGAATGGACATATGTGGTCTTCAGCGATTTGGGGGAGCTCCCTGGAAGTCCACAGCAGAGAAGAGCGACGTGGAGGCTGTGGAAGCTCTTATGTACATGAGCAGCCGATGGAAACCGGAGCCCAAAAGCTTCATTGATCTAAGGCCGATCACCCCAGCGTCTGATTTCTCCGAGAACGAAGACAGCACCATCACAGCTGACTTTGCCGCCATACCGGCTTTTGTAAGTGGGACTTGTCATGCAATGTCTTTTTATATGTAGTGTCTTGTTATGGTCTGTCCTTTTAAACTCTTCAATGCATTTTACAATGCTTTGCATTTTTAATGTATAGCCAATAGTCAGAGTAGACGTCTTCTTTCACTATTTACATTTTTTTTTAAATATAAGGAACATCAAGCTACTGTATATCAAACATCAAATTTTACACATTGCATAAACATGCCGTTAGTTGACGCTTTAAAAATAGCTGTAAATATATAGGTTTTAATAGTGGTCACGTGACCACTTGGTCTTTCACCCCTTTACCCATCTTAAATATTGCTTATTAAAAGATTTTCAGGGAATGTATATTTAGAATCAATAATTTTTATTTTAATTTTTTTGGGGTTTGCTGACACTTTTTTATATCACAAAGACTATAGCAGAGAAAGACTCCATGTGCGGGGAATAACAAGGGAGGGGGGGGGAGAGAAATATGTGTCAAAGCATCTCATTACTGGATATTGCCCCACCAGTGGTCCTTCAAAGTGGTAGTAAACCCAGTGAACTGACTAGCTGCAGGTGGTACAGACATGAAACAAATCCTCCTACATACGTTGTACCCATTATCTGCAGCCCTCTCTACTCTGCCTCCATTGAAAGTGCAGGATTTACACAGCATCTCTCAGCTCTGAAAAGCGGGAGGCTGGGAGCTGAAGTTACTCTGTAGAGCCCTGATTGGAGGGAAGTGACACACCTCTCTTCACATAGGAACAGAACTGAGGCTGTCAATCACAGGCTGTGTGCTGAAGCTCCCAGCCCTGTCATGTGTGTTTTTTTTTTTTTTTTTCTCCTGGGTGTAAGAAGTGATTTGTGCTGATCAGAGAGAGAAGACACATGGTGCTCTGGTTTGAGACAAGTACATAATATAGATGGATATGCCTTTTTCATATTTCATATCAGAGGTTTACAACCATTTAAAGATTTTGGTTGCTAAGAGACCCCTTCTTTTTTTTTTCCTCTTTCTTTTCTTTTTGCATTTCTTTAATTGAACCCCCCATATTGTCTTTTACATTTTTTATGAAACTTGAATTTGTATTAAATAACGTACAGCCATGAACTAACCAAGCCTTTCATTTTGATGTTTGCAGTGCCTGACCCCACCGTACAGCCCTTCCGAATTTGAACTGTCACATTCCCCAAGCATCAACCAGGTGTCTCCATGTATCGAGAAGAGCAAGCTGGTCACCAGCAAAACCCTAGCTACTTCAGCTAACAATGCACTGAGCCCGATGCAAAAAGCCCAGGCAACGAGTGTTATCCGCCATACTGCGGACGCAGAGTTCTGCAATCAGCGTCTGTTTACACCAAAGAATTGTGACGTGTATGACACAGGCGTTGGTACTCCCCAGCAAAGTTCTGTTGCCGAAAATAAAGTGCCTCTTCCTGAGCACATCAAGACTGAAACACAGGTTCTGCCTTCCTTCTTGCTTGCAAACAGTAACCATGGCAGTGTTCCTTTTCAGGCCTGTAATGGCATGCCCAATTCCCCTGACACCTGTGTTATTCCAATGCAGATCCCATCACCCCCAATGTTGTTGCCCACACCAGTAACGCCAAATGCATTGCCTCAGGTGCCAGTCCTATGCCAAATGGTCCCCTTTTCTTCAAGCAATTCAATGGTGACAACAGTGATGGCAAGCACTCCTGCCCAGACCCAAGCGGTCATGCAGCCAGTCTTCTACATGGGAGCTCAGGTGCCTAAAGGGACTGTGATGTTTGTGATGCCCCAGCCGGTAATGCAAAATACAAAGACTGTGTGGGCCAGCGGCTCCAGATTGTCTCCGATAGCACCAGCACCAGGAGTTTCTGCTTCAGAGGCCAAGTTTCCCCCTCCTATGGATGCATCCCGCATAAGAAGCCATGTTTGCAACCAACCTGGGTGTGGAAAGACGTACTTCAAGAGTTCTCACCTGAAAGCCCACATGCGAACGCACACCGGTATGTGAATAACTGGTAGACCTATGTTTCTTCTTAACCTTGGTAGGAAGTCTGAATTGCCTTTAGTAACTAATCCTTATCAGGCTGTTGTTTTCCCACTGTTATGTTTTTTTCTCCTCCTAAATTGCTGTATTCCAAGGACACACTGGGGTTAATTTACTAAAACTGAAGAATACAAAATCTGGTGCAAGCTCTGCATTGAAACCAATCAGCTTCCAGTTTTTTTTTTTTTCAAAGCTTAATTTTACAAGCTGAAAGGGCTTGTAAACCTTCCGTAGTGCAGCACCCCCACCCCCTTTTTACTCACCTGAGCCCGGTCTTTTCAGCGTCGAGAACGTGCACACAAGCTCCAGCCAGTGTCTCGGGTCCTGATTGGATAGATTGATAGCAGTGCAGCTATTGGCTCCCGCTGCTGTCAATCAAATTCAATGACACGGGGGGCCGAGTCCTGCTCTCTGTGTCAATAGGCACAGCAGCAGGACATGGAAGCGCGCCCGCACAAGTGCCTCGAGGGAGAGTGGCTCTCCAACAGGGCACCTGAGAAGAGGAGGAGCCAGGAGCGCCGCTGAGGGACCCCATAAGAGGAGGACCACTCTGTGCAAAACCAGCTGCACAGAGGAGGCAAGTATGACATGTATGTTATTTAAAAAAAAAAAAGGTTTTGTTTTCCTTGAAGTTAGTCGATTGGCTACCATGCACAGCTGCACCAGATTCTGCGTGCTCCAGTTCTAGTAAATCAACCCTGGTCAGTTTTTTTAATGATTATAATAAAACCCATTTTTTTCTCAGTTTAATAAAAACTATTTCTACTATTAAACTTTTATTTTAGATCGGCCCTTAAAGGAGCTCTGGAAGACTGGAGGTGAAAGCAGATCTCCTGATAATGTGGCTGCAACAGCCAATCACAGCAGTTAAATGATTAGGAAATCTGCCTCCACCTTCAGTCTTCCAGAGCACCTTTAAAAGGCTGGCAGAAGCCGGTGCCAAGGGGTTAAGGTGAAGCATTAATTATGTGATTTTGAAATGTTATATATAAAATTGGAAACCCTGCCTACCTGTTGCTGAGCATAAGCAGTGATCGGGATCTGTCGATGACCACTCGGTCTCTGTGCTGAGAGCGCATGCTCAGCACAGAACCGTCAGATGATTGATGCATAAAGCCGGCGTTTAAGGCCCACCCATGGAGCAGATGCATATGTGCGTTATGCTGGTGGGGAAGGGTTAACCATTGCATTAAGATTTATTTATATCGGCAATATTGGAGTGCCTGGCAGGAGTATAGTCTTTTTTTTTTTTGCTTTTGTCATTATATGCGCTTTTATATATCAGGTTTGAACTGCAATACTAGAATAATTTATTTAATATATATATTTTTTTTCTATTGTGTTTTTCTTAAATACAGGAGAGAAACCCTTCAATTGTAGTTGGGAAGGCTGTGAAAGAAAGTTTGCTCGCTCTGATGAACTGTCCCGACACCGTCGCACGCATACAGGAGAAAAGAAGTTTGCATGTCCAAAATGCGACCGGCGCTTTATGCGCAGCGACCACCTGACCAAGCACGCCAGGCGCCACCTGTCTAACAAAAAGCTACCTACCTGGCAGATGGAAGTCAGCCGCTTAAGCGACATTGCTCTGCCTCAATCCTCAGCTCCTGTCCAGTGAATGTACCCAGTAGAGCTTGTATCACTCTACTGAAAAGTTCGTGGCACGTCACTGGTGAAAACCATGATGGCAAGTCGCCTTCACTCCATGATGGATGCGAGTCTGATTAGCCGAATGGAAATGCGGTCTGTGAAGCAACAGCGGCGGTGACTGAAAGACTTTTACGAGGACTCAGATTCCTGTAATTGTTGTTGTTATGCACTGGAGAAGATGGTTGAATGCAGGTTTTCTTGTGTGGCGCTGTCGGTAGCGCTGCCAGGACAGTGTGCGTGTTATAAATTAAGACAATTTGCTACTAGTACCGCTTACAAAGCTGTGTAAGCTTACTACCTGGTAAAAGTGGCTTTGTTTTGGCGATTTTTATATGGTGCCTGATTTGTAATTAACTAAGTTAGGTTGGGGTGCTGTACCCGACTCAAGATAGGAAAAAAAAACACCTGATCTACTAACCATTCTAGTACATTAAAAGTTAGTTTATATTTATCAAATTATATTTCCTTAGGTAAGTTCTTGTATGACCGACACAGCAATAGTTTTTGAGCTTACTGTAGCGTGTCTACCGTTCATTGCACTAGAAGATGTGACATGCCAGAAAACTGTGACTGTTTTCTATTGATCATTAGTTTTCCGTTTTTAAATCCCACAAAGGTTTCCCTTTTTTTTTTTTTTTTTACTTTTAGTTCAAATTTTGTATGAGGTGCAATAGTTAACTTTGGGCTTACAAGGCACCGTAGTAGTATCAGTATCCCAAAAGTGCAGATATGCTAATGCCATTCCATTAAAAGAAAAAAAAAAACTATGCACATTATAATGTAGGATTTTTCTTTTAAATTTGGTAAAAAGTTGGCAATTTTTTTATTATTATTATTATTGGACAATAGTATAAAACCTTATATCTACTAAAGCTTATTGGCATTTGTTAGTGAACCTATACCTAAAATAAAAATTGGTATGCAAGCTTTAAATGATTCTCAGGCAACCTAAACCTTGTTTTTTGCAAGTACAAAGTATTCCATCACTGCCATGTCTTAAGGGTGTACTGGCCAGTCTCCGATTTCCTCATAAAAATGTTTGGGATTTTTACTTTTTTTTTTTTCAGAACATTTCTGGCCAGGTATAGTTCTCATTTTGCAGCAGTTTACTATAAGGTTCTCCAACAAAGATTAACTGAAATATTCAAAGGGAGTTGCACCTCACCGTTTTGCTTAATAGAACAATTTGCTGCCATGTGTTTTTTTTTTTTTTTTTACGTCGATAGTGATTGGGAGTGTATGTCTAAAAAAAAAAAAATACTTTCACTTGCACTCAGATCATATTTTCACTTTATTTAAGTTAACCATTTTCCCTTCGGGTGTCGTTTGGTTTTGGATGATATTCAGTGTTATTATTTGAATAGCAACAAAAAAGAAATGGCATTTGAGTGTTTGGTAGCATTTCCAGTTTGCAGAGCTCTGTAGAAATGTGTAAAGGCCACAGGGTGTTGGGTGAGAAATATACTACTGCACCATAGCTTTATAACACTTGTATCATAATTGTGTGCATATAATCCAATCAAATACACGTATGCACATTTATAACGTTACTGATTGTACAGGATTTTACAACTAAAACCTCTTATAGGGCAGGGATCTCCCAACTTCAGCCCTCCAGCTGTTGCGAAACTACAGTTCTATGAGGCATTGTAAAACTCTGACATGATTAGGCATGATGGGAATTGTAAAAAAAAAAAAATCTATTGCGCTTAGGCTAATATAAAGACCTAAAAGACAGCAGCTAGCACAATACTTTTGGAGTCAATCTACAATGGTATGTGGTAGATGAGCAGTGCTGCACTTCTACCACATACCATAATGGGAATTGTAGTTCCTGAACAACCGGAGGGCCATAGTTTGGAGACCACTGTTATAGGGTAAATGGAACAACTTCTGTCCCATCTCAATGTTTACTAAATCCTTTATTACTTAAGACTAGGTTCACAATAATGCAGTGCGGGAAATGCCCCAATCGGTGCACGTTTCCCACAGCACAATTAAATTGCACTGCCCTTGCGATCCGCAGTAGGTGTCAGTGCAATCTTAACAAAGCCCCAAATGCAGGTCGCAAATGCAGTGCGTTTGCCAGCACCGGATTACATGGTACAAAACCACCATGCGGTCCGATTGCAGTGTGGTTCCGAAATTGCTGCACGCACTTCTTTTGGCGCGATTTGAGCCTATTCAAAATTAATGGGCTCAAATCTCGCTGCACTAAACCACATGTGAATTGAAGAGGAATGCAATGTGGTTGCTTGTGTGCAATTCATATGCGGTTCATAGTGTGAATTAAGCCTAGGGGTTTAGTTCAGGGAAAATTTTATATATCGGCTATAGGAGGTGGGTTGAATTTCTTCTTCTTTTTATTTTTTTTTGTTTTTTGGACTCTCAGGACTACAGGGCGATCTCCCCACTAGTCTCCCTCGCTCAGCCTTCCCCGCTGTAGCTGCCAATACAATAGGGAAATTGAACATTCATTAGTGTCGCATCCTCCCTTGATCTGGCAACAGTTTTAAGTCGGTGGCACCCAAACAAAGCCACCAGCTAATCTGAAGCGGGAACATCAGTCAGACACAACTCAAAAGCTTGTCTGATTGCTGTTCCTAAGATATGCTGGTACAGCTGGTTTCTTTGTACTGCTTTGCAGTATAAACATACATGCTAAAGTGAGCTTTAGAAAAAGACCCCTGGTATGTCTGGATCGTGCCTGTGTGTCCAACCCTTATCTCGGCTTTAGGCTTGTATCCAAAGCTGGAACAGGCGTGTGGGGCTGAAGTGCAGAGATCATATTGTTGTAGCTCCTGGGAGGTTTAAGAAGCAAAGGGGTGAATGCAGCTGCCAGCGACTATCCAAAAAAGAAATCTCAGCACTAGGTGAGCTTGCTGTTTAAGTCAGACCTATACTCAGATGTCTAAGTCTTTGCTGGGGTGGATAAATATAGGTCTACTTCTAACTTGATGTACTTCGTGAGAAAAGGAGCTGCAGGTTTCAGTTGCTTTAAGTGCATCTCTGATTTATAATGTCAACATTTTTACGTATGCATATTTGTTCTTTAAGCTGCACTTTGGTCACAAGTGTTTGGAAAGGCAGGGAGAGAGCTAATTCCCTGACAAATACACAATCTATTTTTGTGTAGTAAATCCTCAGAGGCAGCCATAATGAGTTGTCCTCCGAGGCGAGAGGGACCTGCAAGTTTCACACAACTTGCTGATGCCACTAGCTCTTGGTGAAGTCATTACCTAAAGCCACATGACTTTAGGTCTCCAACAAAATGGCTGACCACATCATCATCATTGATGTTTTAAAGCATGGGTCTTCAAACTACGGCCCTCCAGTTGTTCAGGAACTACAATTCCCATCATGCCTAGTCATGTCTGTGAATGTCAGTGTGTTACAAAGCCTCATGGTATGTGTAGTTCTTCAACAGCTGGAGGGCCGTAGTTTGAGGATCCCTATTTTAAAGCTTTAATATCCATTCTTTCCATGGGACATATGCACAGGTTTAAGCAGGTTTAATGTTGATCATTAATGTATGAGGCATTTTGTGACTACTTTTTTATATGTTTGCACAGTATTTCAATATAAGTTGTACTTTATACATGTTATAAAATAAAAGAACAATTTTATATGCCCTCTGTATACAGGTGTGTTTTTTTTTGTTTGTTTTTTTATATATATATATATATATATATATATAGCTGGTGAATTTACAAAAAAACAGACAGTTAAAGTGGATGTCACAATGTAGGGTATAAGATTTCCTATCATCTGTGCCCAGTCTTGCCACACAGAGTTAATCCAGCTCTGAGCAATCCTCTTTTATTGTTCAGTGAAATAAAACGGATTTGCAGAGAAAAACCTTAGCCTGTTCCGCCCCCTTGCTGTGAGTGACAGGTTATTTACATATCTCATGCACTAGCTTGAGACAGAGGCACATCCTGTGTAAAGAGTTCACAATTCACATCCCTCTCTCCTTTCCAGCTCTCCCAGGATTGGCTGCATTTACTGTGTTTTGACTGGATGTTTCTCATCATGGGGTGTGATCCACAGTTGTGTGTGATGAGGAAATGCATGTATATTGCAGTGAAAACACAGAACAGAAAGCAGAATATACACAGACTAGTGATCTGATTTAGGTTAGATGTATCTAGTGAGAGCTGGGCAGAGGAGAAGCTCGAGTGATCTGATTGTTATATTGCAGTGTGTGTGTGTCTGAGGTCACATGATCACAGTTGCAACGTCAGTTTATTTACATATCTCATGCACTAGCCAAGAGACAGGCATTATTTTTTAATTCCCACCCCGCTCCTTTTCTGAATTTATGTGGTTACTTTTCTGGATTTTGACTGGATGTTTGGGATCATAGCAGAATTTAGTGTAAGGAATACACAAAAGAAAATGCATGTTGACAAGGGGAGTGTAGAGGTGGGTGGGGAGTCTACTGACATGACTCCACCCACCGAGTTACAGACCCACCCACATAATCTGCAGTTTTTCGGGTCTCATAACAGACAGAGGGGAGACATTTGACAGGTGAGGATACATGCAGGAGGTATGTATATCCTTATAGATCAGCACTATGGCAGTAGTTTAGAAAGGATGAGAGTGGGTTTACATCCACTTTAAATTTGAGTGAATCCAGTCCTGAGATGAACACAGCCCTGTCACACTGTAGAGCCAACCTGGTGAGCTGATTGGTCTCTGCTGCAGTGAGGCCCATGTCACCTTTTGAGATTCAGGATCACATGGCAGAGGAGAGGATTGGTTGTATCCAGAGATCTCCATTACTGGCAAGTGACATTCTGCAGCATTTGTGTAAGTCGGGGGTAGACAACCTCGGCACACCAGTTGTGGTGAAACTACAAATCCCATCATGCCTCTGCCTCTAGGAGTCATGCCTGTGAATGTCAGGGTCTTGCAATGTCTTGTAGTTTCAAAACAGCTGGAGGGCCAATGTTGCCTACCCCTGGTCAAAGAACATCATCTCCCTCACCTGGCCAGCAATGGAGCAACCTTGGAAGTCAGTGGGCTAGATTTAGATTTAGGTTACGCGGATCTAAAGACCTGCTAACCTATCTGATTTATGTTACGCCACCACAATTTTTTGAGGCAAGTGCTTTATTCAGAAAGCACTTGCCTCTAATGTTGCGGCGGCGTATCGTAAATCCCCCGGCGGAATTCAAATTCCGCAGCTAGGGGGCGTGTACAATTTAAATCAGGCGCGTCCCCGCACCGATCAGCGCATGCGCCGTCCGCAAATTTTTCCAGCGTGCATTGCTCCAAATGACGTCGCCGGGCGGTCGTTCATTTCTGATTTGGCGTAAATGCTCATTTGCATATTCGACGCGTAAAAGATACGGAAGCGCCACCTAGCGGCCGGCCTGGAATTGCAGCCTAAGATCAGACGGTGTAAGTCACTTACACCTGTCGGATCTTAGGCATATCTATGCGTAACCTGATTCATATGAATCGGGCGCATAGATACGACGGCCGGACTCAGAGATACGACGGCGTATCAGGAGATACGCCGTCGTATCTTCTTTCTGAATCCGGCTCAGTGGGTTTTTCTCCCTGCACTTTGTAACTTTGTGCTCCTGACACTGGACTATTGCCAGTGACATGATCCCAAGCATGGGTCTTGGGCCCCTTTCACATGGGTGATCTGATCAGGTCCGCCTGTCAGCTTTTCAAGTGGACTCGATTATATAGTCCATGGGCCAGATTCTCAAAGGCGTTACGACGGCGCAACACCATTAGCGCCGTCGTAACTCCTCATCTGGCCCCGGGTATCTATGCGACTGATTCTTAGAATCAGTTGCGCATAGATACCCATTAGATCTGACATGCGTAAGGCTGTTACGCTGTCAGATCTTAAAAGTAATTTTTTTTTCCCGCCGCTAGGTGTCGCATCGTCGTTTTCCCCGTCGTCTATGCAAATGAGGTAAGTACGCGAGATTCCCGAACCTACGCGCGTCCGACGCTGAGAATTTACGTTGTTTCCATAGCGTACGCGACGCGTAAGATTGCCCCTGCTATTAGCAGGGGCAACCAATGTTAACTATGGCCGTCGTTCCCGCGTCGAAGTTTAAAAAAAATACGTAGTTTGCGTAAGACGTCCGTGAATGGCGCTGGACGCTATTTACGTAAACGTCTAAGCAAATGACATCGGGGCGACGTCATTTAGCGCAATGCACGTCGGGTAATTTACCCAACGGAGCATGCGCAGTATGCTCGGCGCGAGAGCGCGCCTAATTTAAATTGTGCCCGCCCCATTTGAATTGGGCGGGCTTGCGCCGAGCGAATTAACGATACACCGCCGCAAGTTTACAGGTAAGTGTTCTGAGAATCAGGATGTAAACCTGCGGCGGTGTAGCGTACAGCACATACATTATGCTGCCCAGGAGCAACGTTAATGTATGAGAATCTGGCCCCATGTATTTCTATGGACTGGCAGGTGTTAATGGATTTGTGTCCATTTCATAGGTGTGTGCAGCCTATTGCATTTAGTTCCGAATTCGTTTTTTAACAAAAAAATTGTTAATTTGGAAATATCCAAATTGACGAATATTCGTCAATTCAAAGATTCTAAAATTCATAAATTTGAATACCCAAAAATTCGAAAATCCTGAAATAATAAGTAATAACTTAACTATTACTAACTATTAAATTATAGGTATTGGAATTTTTTTTCAAATTTGGCTGTATAATTTGTAACTTTGGATACATTCATATTCGTTACGTTCACTATAACAGCCAAATTTGAAAATAAATTCCAATACCTATAATTTAACCACTTGACAACCGGGCCTATTTTGGCACTTCTCTCTCTCATGTAAAAATCAAATTTTTTTTGCTAGAAAATTAATCCGAACCCCCAAACATTATATATTTGTTTTTAGCAGACACCCTAGGGAATAAAATGACGGTCATTGCAACTTTTTTTTCTCGCACAGTATTTGCGCAATCATTTTTCAAACACCTTTTTTTGGGGGGAAAAAAAAACGGTTTCATGAATTAAAAAATAACAAAACAGTAAAGTTAGCCCAATTTTTTTTGTATAATGTGAAAGATTATGTTACGCCGAGTAAATAGATACCTAACATGTCACGCTTTAAAATTGCGCACACTCGTGGAATGGCGCCAAACTTCGGTACTCTCCATAGGCGACGCTTTAATTTTTTTTTACAGGTTACTATTTTCGAGTTAGAGGAGGTTTAGTGCTAGAATTGTTGCACACGCTCTAACGCACGCGACATTACCTCACATGTGCGGTTTGAACGGCGTTTACATATATGGGCGGGACTTGCATGCATGTTCGCTTCTGCGTGCGAGCTACCGGGGATAGGGGCGTTTAAAAAAATAAATAAATATTGTATTTTTATTTTACTTCATTTTTATTTATTTTTTACACTTTTTTTTTTTTTTTTTTGATTACTTTTATTCCTATTTCAAGAAATGTAAACATCCCTTGTAATAGGAATCAGTGTGACAGGTCCTCTTTATGGAGAGATGTGGGGTCAATAAGACACCACATCTCTCCTCCAGGCTTACAAGCATGAAATCGGTGAAAAGACATTCACCGATTATACACCATCAGCCGCGATTGCGGCTTTGCTTACTTCCGGGTACCGGTCGTGACGTCATAACGTCGCGTTTGGGCCTCCGACGGTCATAGAGATGACTGGTGACCATCTGGTCACCAGTCATCTCTATGCTTCCCCAGCCAGCGCCGGCCGATTCGCTCTCCGGACCCCTGATGGCACGGGAGAGCCCGGAGAAGCACCGGATGGCGGCGGGAGGGGGGCACGTCCCCTCCCGTTGCCTATAAGAACGATCAAGCGGCGGAACTGCCGCTTTGATCTTTCTTATTGTGCACAGAATCGCTGGCTGAAGACGGTGATATCTAAAAAATGATACGCTCATATGCATAATCACTGTACCTTAGTAATCCTTTGTGTTAGTTCTTTCTAAATCCCGCGATAACTCGCGGCAGACCTCCGCAATGTCTCCAGGGAACAATGACAAAAGCTCCCAGGAGACATTGCGGCATCGAGGAAGTGACGGAATACCCGCACACTACCCAATGAATCCATATACAGGAATCGGCCAGTAACATAAAGGATTACTAAGGTTCGCCTGCCCCTGACAGTGACTAAAGCTGGGCATCGCCGCTTAGTGAAGGATTGGCTCGGGCGGCTCGGCTGCTCTAGTCCTGCAAAGGGAATGGAGTTCCTGCTGTGAAAAAAGTGCAGGAACTCCGTTCCCGCAGGACTTGAGCCCTGACCGTAAGTGTGTTCATTTAAATAAAAAAAGAAGGCATCTGTAAATTACATATTTACTAGCCCCTTCCCCACTCTCCATCCTGAAACATCCCCTGCAGCAGCTGGGGGAGAAGAGAGGAGGGAAGCCAGAAGCACTGCGGGGGGGGGAAGCACGGGCAGTAGTGGGAATCGCCATTGCGCGTAGTGATTAGGGTGTGCCTAGGCACGCCTCTGGTCTATTTACACCTGCCTACCTAAAATCCATCGTAGCCCAATAAAAAAAAACAAAGGGGGATCCGTTCCCCTCTGCCTAGGCAGATCGGATCAGAGGGTATTGGGGTGTACACGGCCCCATAGAGCAGAACGCGCTGTGTCATTGTACACTCTGCAAAAACGTAGTGGACATGGACCTGTCATCCGCCTGCCCTGTTCTTCTCAGCAGGGGATCAGCGGACAGATCCCCCTTCTGAGTGAAGTGGATTCTACCCTGTGTGAAAGGGGCCTTGCACAAAAAATGTCACCCCTCTGCCTGTTATTGGACAGTGAATGGAAAAGAAAAATTTATTGGCTCCTATCGCTGCCCCTCCCAATACCAACCTGAATGTTGTACAAGGGAATTACAATAGGCCGATACCAAGACAGATTTAGGTTTTTACACTAGCTGCATTTAAAAATAATTCCTTTAATAAGTATTCTGTATTAATTAGATTTTTTTCATTTCTGGCCTATTATGTAATCTGTGCCAAGAGAAATACAGAGACAGCTAATGTAGACCTCAGATTTTCAAAATGCAATTTTCCTGGCTGCCACAATGGCTTTTATACTTCCCGAGTCACCGTCCAGGTGTCCTATCATTATGGGTCCCTTTTAAGATAGTGCCCGGTCTGGACTGCACACGCGCAATCGGAGATCACGGAGAGCTCAGAGAATGAACATCTGTTCCATCAGCTGTAGTTGGAGCATGCGCAGTTAACACACCGCTCGCTCCCGAAGCTTATCCACGCCGCTCGAATCAAGATAGAACAGCGCTGCCCTCGCTCAAATACAGCAAGGGGCGGATGTTTTTTTCTAAGGGGTGGGTGTATTATGCTTATCCACGCCGCTCGCTGATAGAACAGCACAGGCCACGCCCACTCATTACAGCAAGGGGCGGATGTTTTTTTTTCAAAGGGGCGGGTGTATTATTGAGCAGTGTTTTTTTTTAGAGGATGGTTTTCGCAATAAACTACACATCTGCAGGGCATGTTTACAGAACTCAAGGGGGAGAGAGCGGCGCAAGCAGCATGTTAACTGCGCATGCTTCAACTATAGCTGATGGAACAGATGTTCATTCTCAGAGATTTCCGTGATCTCCAATTGCACATGCGCAGTCCAGCCCAAGCACTATCTGATAGGGGACCCATATTGTTAGAACACCGGAACAAGTAAGCAAATGGGGTAGATTCAGATAGGTTAGCGGATCTTTAGATCTGATTTACGCTACGCCGCCGCAATTTTTTGAGGCAAGTGCTGTATTCAGAAAGCACTTACCTTAAAACTTGCGGCGGCGTATCGTAAATCCCCCGGCAGAATTCAAATTCCGCGGCTAGGGGGAGTGTAGTATTTAAATCAGGCGAGTCCCCGCGCCGATTTAACTGTGCATGCACCGTCCGCAAATTTTCCTGGCGTGCATTGCTCCCAATGACGTCACTAGGACGTCATTGGTTTCGGCGTGAGCGTAAATTACGTCCACCCGTATCCGCGAACGACTTGCGCAAACGACGTAAAAATTCAAAACTCGGTGCGGGAACGACGGCCATACTTAACATAGGATACGCCTCACATAGCAGGGGTAACTATACGCCGGAAAAAGCCGAACGCAAGTGACGTAAAAAAAAGCGGCGGGCGTTCGTTTCTGAATTGGCGTAAATGCTCATTAGCATATTCAACGCGTAAAAGACACGGAACCGCCACCTAGCGGCCGGCTTGGAATTGCAGCCTAAGATCCGACGGTGTAATTCACTTACACCTGTCGGATCTTAGGCATATTTATGCGTAACTGATGAGGATTTTACAATCTAAGGTCCCTATCTCGCATACATAGGCCATTTAAAAAAAATGTTTATTGGGTTTGCAAAACACAAGCCAATAGGGTCACAGACCCCCCCCAAAAAAACAAAAAAGGAACGGGTTGAAATTTAGTTGGTCCTGTTCATGGCTATTACAAATAATATAGATATTCGGAAGGAATTGGAAGATGTGGATGAAGGTTCCCATTGGAGGTCACTACCGACCCAAGAAGCTGTAGCCCGAGGAAATCAGTGCCATATTTATACAGGTAGATAAGCAAACAAATAGGAACACAAAAATACCTAATAACGAAGAACAGGGACATCATTCCGACTCCATGGAGATAATGTCCTAGCCAGGTTTCCAACCAAAGACCTTGGGGCTGTAAGACAAATGTGCTATCCACTGAGTCACTCTGCAGCCTCTTGTAATCGTCTCTACAGCAGGACTCAGGCTGGAAGAGGGAGGGGCAGCACAAGGATCCTCCTGGGTGTGCACTATGCAGATGTACTGACAAGGAACATGCGAACAGAAGGAGATTAATGATCTTATCTGTCTACTGAGGCTGTAGTTTAATGATCATATAACAGGCTGCAGGCTTGGAGGTGACCAAGCTATACTGGTACCTCTTTATGGATTAAAGTGGTTGTGAAGGCATATGTTTCATGCATGAAGGTAAAAAACCTTCAGTTTGCAGCTTACCCCACTGCCCCCACTACCCCCCAGTGAGGTAAGTAGGGTAATCTGGCTCTCCCGTTTGGCTTGGCATCAGCACCAAGGGTTTTCACCAAGGTGCCCACTCCGATTTTGGCCTTGCTGAGGCAGCGAGGAATCGATATCGTGGGCTACTTGGACGACCTCCTGCTTAGAGACACTTCGGGCTCAGAATTAGAGGAGGATGTGGCTATCGCCAGTCAGACTCTTCAAGAGTTCGTTTGGGTATTGAACCTACAGAAGTTTGTGTTGGTGCAGACTCAACGCCTGGAGTACCTGGGCTTAATTCTGGACTCCTCAGAGGCAAGAGTTTACCTCCACTTGGAGAAGTTGCAGACTGTTCTGTCGGCGGTGAAGTTGTTGGCATCCCGCAGGTGGTCGATACTGTGCTTCTGCATGCGAGTCCTGGGTTTCATTGTGGCCACCCTCGAGGCGATACTGTATGCTCAATTCCACATTTAGTGTCTTGCAGAAGGGCTTCCCTGGTATGGTGGCTGAGATTTCTTGCCCTTCAGTCCGGGAAGTCGTTCCTTCCTTTTCACTGGACGGTGATCACGATGGACGCCAGCCTGACCGGCTGGGTGGTGTCTGGGGTGTTCAGTCAACACAGGGTCGATGGACGCAGAAGGAATCCTGTCTGCCGATCAATGTGTTGGAACTTTGGGTGATCAGACTGTGCCTCTCTACATGGTCACTGAGGCTTCAGGGACGTCCAGTCAGGATCCAGTCGGACAACGCCATGGCGGTGGCGTATGTCAACCATCAAGGAGGAACAAGAAGCTTGGCTGCAGCATTGGAGGTCGCTCACATCCTTCGGTGGGCAGAGCAGAGCGTGCCGGCCCTGTCGGCCGTATACCTTCCGGGCGTAGAAAACTGGCAAGCAGATTACCTAAGTCGCCAGATGTTGGACCAAGGAGAATGGTCACTACACCCGGATGTGTTTCAGCTACTTTGCCAGAGATGGGGCACGCCAGACGTGGATCTCCTGGCTTCTCGAAGCAATCGGAAGGTATTGAGGTTTGTGGCCAGGTCAAAATATCCCTGGGCGGACACGTTGGTGGCTTTGTGGGGACAGTATCGGCTGATATATGCCTTCCCCCCGCTGAAGCTTCTTCCTCGTCTGCTTCACAGGGTGGAGACCGAGGGGATCCTGGTGATTCTAATTGCTCCAGATTGGCCTTGGCGCCCTTGGTACACTGACCTCGTACGCCTGGTGGTGGATGTCCCTTGGTGACTGCCAATGCGGGAGGACCTTCTGTGGCAAGGTCCTATACTTCATCCTGCTTTACAGTCACTGGCTTTAACGGCATGGTCTGTCTGACTCAGTAATTTCCACCACGCTGAGGGCACGGAAGTCTTCTTCTCGGAAAATCTATCATCCCACGTGGTAGGCCTACATCTCCATGTGTGAGGAGCTGGAGTGGCGCCCACAGGCTTATTCGGTTTCCACGATCCTGCTGTTTTTACAGCGTGGGGTGGATCAAAGACTTGCCCTAAGCACCATAATAGGGCATATTTCAGCCTTGGCTGTTTTCTTTTAACAACCTTCGGCAGCTCATCCACTGGTGAGAACATTTGTGCAAGGGGTTCGACATGTGGCCCCTCCGGTTCGGCCACCACTACCCCCGTGAGATTTGAATCTGGTGCTCTCGGCACTTCGGAAACCTCCTTTTGAGAACATCAGAGAGATTCCCTTTTTGACACTCTCTCAGAAGGTGACCTTTCTGGTGGCTATTACATCAGTCAGGAGGGTCTCTGAATTGGCGGCCTTGTCTTGCAAGTCCCCCTACTTGATCCTTCACAAGGATAAGGCAGTGTTATGCCCGCAGCCATCTTTTCTTCCGAAAGAAGTTTCGGCCTTTAATTTTAATGAGGACATAGTGCTTCCATCCCTGTGTCCTTGGCCGTCGCATCCCAAAGAGGTTGCTCTACATTCCTTGGATGTGGTCCGAACTCTGCGAGTATATCTCTCTGCAATTGGCTCTATTTCGGAGGTCAGACTCACTGTTTGTATCGTGACTGGTCCAAAGAAGGGCCTGTCGGTCTCGTCTGCCACCATTTCTCAGTGGATCAGACAGATTGTTATTCAGGCTTTCAGGCCCTACAAAAGGCATTATGCCCTCCCTTTCATGTCACTGCGCATTTAACCAGGGCGATAGGTGCTTCCTGGGCCTTCCGACATCAATCGTCTGTCTCACAGGTGTTTAAGTCGGCAACCTGGTCATCCGTTCACACCGTCACAAAATTTTACAATGTTAATGTGCATGCATCTATGGATGCTTGCTTTCGGCCACAAAGATTTGCAGGCGGCTGTTTAAGATTGCAACTCCTCTGTTGAGGAGCACGGTTTTGTTTTTGGGTGGAAGTGGTTTGCTTGCTGTGCCCACACCTCATTTTGACACTGCTTGGGGACATCCCTACTGTCAAGATTATTTGGAGCTGTGTCCGTCCATGAACGAAAGAGAAAATAGGATTTTTGTACTCACCGTAAAATCCCTTTCTCTGAAGTTCATGAACGGACACAGCACCCACCCCTCCTTTTTTAAGTTTGTACTTCTTTTTGACGAACTGAGCTGCTGACTGCAGGGTGAGGGGTTATGACCCTGGGCGGTGCTGTTCGGCTTTGCTGTGTTACATGTTTTTGAACTATTTAACATGTCTGCCTAGTCCTCTCCTGATAGACAGAACATAACCCTACTGTCAAGATTATTTGGAGCTGTGTCCGTCCATGAACTTCAGAGAAAAGGATTTTACGGTGAGTACAAAAATCCTATTTTTCTTAGTTCCTGTTAAAAAAGTTTGTAAAATAAGTTTTCTCCTTCACTGATGTACATTGATGAGGTGGCACTGAAGGGCACTGATGAGGAGGCAATGATACAGGACACTGATGGGCACTGATACAATAGGTGGCATTGATTGGCAGCACTGATGGGCGACACTGATGAGCTCTGACTGGCATTACTGCTGGGCACTGTTGGAAGTGCCATTAATATTGATCATCTCTCCTCTCTTCACACGCTGGAATTTTTTTACCAAAAATATGTAGCGGAATACATATTGGCCTAAATTTATGAAGAAACTTTAATTTTTATACTGGATATGATTTATAGCAGAAAGTAAAAAATATAGGCCCAGATTCACATACATTGGCGCATATTTATGCCGGCGTAGCGTATATTTTTTACGCTACACCGAACCAGCGCAGAGAGGTGAGCACAGTATTCACAAAACACTCGCCTCCCAAACTGCGCTGGGTTTCCTCGGCGTAAGCCGGGGTAGGTGGAAGTGGGCGTGAGACATGCTAATGAGGCGTGACCCCATGCTAATGATGGGCTGAGTGACAGACAAGTACTTAAAATGAACGGCTTGCGCCGTCCCGTGGACGCATCCCAGTGCGCATGCTCAGAATCACGTCGGAACTACTCCCTAAGATACGACGGATCACTGCCTACGACGTGAACGTAACCTATGCCTAGCCCTATTCACGTACTACGTAAACGACGTAAAATACGACGGCTGTGTTCCCTGGTGCAGCCATTTGCATGGATGCTGCTGACTTACACCTGCTTTATGGGGCATAACTTTACGCCGGACGTACGACTTACGCAAACCGCGTATATTATGCGCCGGGCGCAAGTACGTTCGTGAATCGGCGTATCTCCCTCATTTGCATATGTGAATAGAAAATCAATGGGAGCGCCAAATACGTCCAGCGTAAATATGCGCCCACGATACGCCGGCGTAGGAAAGTTACGTCGGTCGGATGAAGCCTATTTTCAGGCGTATCTAGTTCTGTGGGCACGGCGCACAGATTCGACGGCGCATATTTACACTTACGCGGCGTATCTCGAGATACGTCAGCGTAAGTGCTTTGTGAATCTGGGCCATAGTTTATTTTTTTTTCAAAATTGATAGTCTTTTGTTTAAATCGCAAAAAATAAAAACCGCAGAGGCGATCAAATACCACCAAACGAAAGCTCTATTTTTAGGAAAAAAAGGACAGAGATGTTATTTGGGTACAGTGCCGCACAACCACACAATTGTCAGTTACAGTAACGCACTGCCGTATTGCAAAAAATGGCCTGGTCATAAAGGAGGGTAAACCTTCCGGAGGGCAAGTGGTTAAATGCCACTTTAAATGCTAAGATACACTGGATAACCAGACTAATTCATATTCTTTTCAGATAGATGCATTTAAAAATAAATGTGATGATTTATAATAAATACACAACTGTAATAACTGGTGTTTTTGTATCTGCCTGGAGTTCAGCTGTAATCCGAGTTCTATGCAATCTTCTCAGAGGTGTTTTTCTGAAACTCTCATGCTATTGGGCAGACTCCAGAATCCTGTTCCAGATTCTGTTTCGCCAGGCTCCCTGGCAGCTCGGCCAGTTCTACTCCACCCTACTGCCTCTCGTATTGGGAATAGTAATCAGTACAGGCATACCCCGCTTTAAGTACACTCACTTTACATACACTCGCGAGTAAGGACATACCCGTGAGTGTATGTAAAGTGCCTTACAAGCACTGTACAGACATTTTGCAGCCGCAGTAGAAGGAGCTGAAGCTCAGAGAGCATAGCCCGCCTTGTTCCAGTGTGCCCCTGACACCCCCACTACAGCCCCTGAGACCTCAAATACAGCTCCTAACACCCCCTGACCCCCCACTACACCCTATAAGTGAAAAAGGGTATTGTTTCACTTTAAGTACATTTTCGTTTTACATACATGCTCTGGTCCCATTGTGTACTTAAAAGTGGGGTATGCCTGTACTCCCTTTAAGGAACACACAATTTTTTGTTTTCCTAAATAGCTTCCTTTACCTTAGTGCAGTCCTCCTTCACTTACCTCATCCTTCCATTTTGCTTTTAAATGTCCTTGGGGTAGATTCAGTAAAGAATTACGCCGGCGTATCCATAGATACGCAGCGTAATTCAAACGCTACACCGGCGTATCTATTTTCTGTATTCAGAAAGCTAGATACGCCGACTGTAGCCTAAGATACGACTGGCATAAGTCTCTTATGCCGTCGTATCTTAGGGTGCATTCTGACGCTGGCCGCTAGGTGGCGTTCCCGTAGTTGTCAGCGTAGAGTATGCAAATTGCATACTTACGCCGATTCACAAACGTACGCGCGCCTGGCGGTTGTGTTTTACGTTGTTTGCGTTCGTAGCTTTCGTCGTAAGGCTGCTCCTGCTATTAGGAGGCGCAGCCAATGGTAAGTATGGACGTCGTTCCCGCGTCGCGATTTTCAAAATTTACGCTGTTTGCGTATGTCGATCGCGAATGGCGCTGGACGCCATTTACGTTCACGTCGAAGCAAATGACGTCCTTGCGAAATTTTCCCGACGGAGCATGCGCAGTACGTTCGGCGCGGGAACGCGCCTAATTTAAATGATCCACGCCCCCTACGGGATCATTTAAATTACGCGCGCTTACGCCGGCCCCTTTTACGCAACGCCGCCGCAAATTACGGAGCAAGTGTTTTGTGAATACAGCGTTGCTCATGTAATTTACGGCGGCGTATCGTAAAAACGATACGTTGCGCCGCCGTATCAGTGCGCGGCCCTACCTGGATCTACCCCCTTATTTCTTCTGAGAAATCCTCACTTACTGTTCTTCTGTCTGTAACTCCACACAGTAATGCAAGGCTTTCTCCCTGGTGTGGAAGGTCGTGCTCGCCCCCTCCCTTGGACTACAGGAGAGTCAGGATGCTCTCTATGTTGCAGATAGAGAAAGGAGCTGTGTGTTAGAGAGCGTCCTGACTCTCCTGTAGTCCAAGGGAGGGGGCGAGCACGACACTCCACACCAGGGAGAAAGCCTTGCATTACTGTGTGGAGTTACAGACAGAAGAACAGGAAGTGAGGATTTCTCAGAAGAAATAAGGACATTTAAAAGCAAAATGGAAGGATGAGGTAATTGAAAGAGGACTGCACTAAGGTAAAGGAAGCCATTTAGGAAAAAAAAAATTGTACCTTTACAACCCCTTTAATACTTACAATATAATCAAGCTAAATTTATTAACCACTTGAGAGCCGCGCTATAGACGAAAGACGTCCACAGCGCGGCTCTCAAGTGCCGGGTGGACGTCCCTGGACGTCCTTTTATGTGCATTACCCGTGCGCGCCGCTGGGGGCGCACATCGGGTAAACACTTGCCCGGCGCATCGCTGAGAATCTCATGCATGTGCTTGGCGGCCGCGATGTCCGCCAGGTACCCGAGATCGGCGGTGACAGCAGGGACGTGGAGCTCTGTGTGTAAACACAGAGCTCCACGTCCTGTCAGGGAGAGAGGATACCGGTCTGTGTCTCTTGTACATAGGGACACAGCATCGGACGGTCACCTTCCCCAGTCAGTCCCCTCCCCCCACACAGTTAGAACACACCCAGGGAATACATTTAACCCCTTCCTCACCCCCTAGTGTTAACCCCTTCACTGCCAGTCACATTTATACAGTAATTAGTGAATTTTTATAGCACTGATCGCTGTATAAATGTGAATGGTCCCAAAATTGTGTCAAAAGTGTCCGACGCAATATCGCAGGCCTGAGAAAAAATCGCAGTTTGCCACCATTACTAGTAAAAAATAAATAATAAATCTATCCCCTATTTTGTAGGCGCTATAACTTTTGCGCAAACCAATCAATATATGCTTATTGCGATTTTTTGTAACAAAAATATGTAGAAGAATACGTATCGGCCTAAACCGAGGAAAAAAATATAAAAAAAAACAACTGGGATATTATTATAACAAAAAGTAAAAAATATTGTGGTTTTTTTTCGAAATTTTATGTCTTTTTTTGTTTATAGCGCAAAAAATAAAAATTGCAGAGATGATTAAATACCACCAAAATGCGTCAGCGCTGAAAGCTGAAAATTGTTCTGGGCACGAAGGGGGTTTAAGTGCCCAGTAATGAAGTGCTTAAGGAAGTATGTCTGTGAAATTTTAGCTTTTCCTATTCATTTTATGTTCCAAAGGCATTTAACCACTTGCCGATCGCTTCACGTACTTATACATTGGCAGAATGGCTCCTGTAGGCAAAGCAACGTACCTGTACGTGACCGTGGACTCGATGTCTGCCGGTGTCCGGTGATTGTGTCACGGAGCTGCAGAACGGGGGGATGCCTGTGTAAACCTAGTGACAGGACACTGATCATCTGCTCCCTGTAAATCGGGAGCAACGATCAGTGTCATGTCACAGGTAGCCCAGCCCCCATTACTCCCTAGGACACACTTAACCCCTTCCTCGCCCCCTAGTGGTTAACCCCTTCACTGCCAGTGTCATGTACACAGTAATCAGTGCATTTTTATAGCACTGATCGCTGTATAAATGACAATGGTCTCAAAATAGCGTCAAAAGTATCTGATGTGTTCGCCATAATGTCGCAGTCACAATAAAAATGTGCAGATTGCCACCATTACTAATAAAAAAAAAAAATGGCATAAATCTATCCCCTATTTTGTAGACGCTATAACATATTTACCAAAAATATGTAGAAGATTACGTATCGGCCTAAACTGAGAAAGAAATGTGTTTTTTATATATTTTTGGGGGATATTTATTATAGCAAAAAGTAAAAAATATTACTTTTTTTTCTCAAAATTGTCGCTCTTTTTTTGTTTATAGCACAAAAAATAAGAACTGCAGAGGTGATCAAATACCACCAAAAGAAAGCTCTATTTGTGGGGGGAAAAAGGATGTCAATTTTGTTTGGGTACCACGTCGCACAACCACGCAATTGTCAGTTAAAGCGACACAGTGCTGAATCGCAAAAAGTGCTCCGGTCAGGAAGGGGGTAAATTATTCCGGGGCTAAAGTGGTTAAATTAGTAATCTCAGTCCCAGCAATGGGTGGTGGCCTCTGCTTCACACACAGTTCCTTTAGTGACATTGAAATAGTAGAGCTTTTCAAACGGTTAACATCCAGAGCCCCGGGAATACTCTTGGTCACTGACAATGATAGGAAAAGGGGGAAGGCAGCCTTTGCCCCCCTTTTCCTCATGGGAAATGATGGACCCTTATGGGTCCAATTTCCCTGAGGGAAGAGTTTTCCCTCAGGAGAATTGGCGGGCTCTTTTGCCCTGCAGTTGACCTCTTACTGCAGGGGAATTTTGGCGGGCTCATTGCCCGACAGATGACCTCTGCAGCTGGGGTAGAAAGCCCGGGAAAATCCGGTTTGAACTGACCAGAACCATCCTGGTTCTGGGCTATTTAAACGGGGTTCCGTCCAGCTCAGGCTCATTTGCCTCAGAAGACTTAGGAGCTGTGGGGTTCTTTCCCCACCCCCCCTCCCCTTTATTCACACATATTACTTTGTCGCAGTGTTTGTTATGTGGTAGGGTCACCTTTGTTTATCAAAGGGGGACTAGCTTTTATTTATGCTACATGAATATGTGTTATAATAATAAATATGTTTATCAGCTGGTGCTATGGTCTTTACGTAAGCTGGGTAATTTTTTATTGGCAGGCTGGGCCGTAGTGGCTAGGTTAGATGTAAGGCTTATTTTAAAGTTATTTATTTATGTAAATATTTAAATTATTTATTTATTTAACTATTTACCTTTGAAACCAATAATAAACACTCGCGGCCTTTATCATCCAACAAGTTGTCTGTTGTTTCTTATTTATTTAAAGTATTAAGGGTATGTTCCATCTGCTTTCCCATAGCACAGCTTTTCCACTTTCAGAGGTATTTGACACTTTGCATGTCAAGGATTGTTGAAAAACATATTTACTGAGGTGCTGGGAAAGTGCAGTCAAAAAAGCCTGTCTGGCGAGGTGGTTCCCAGACAGCAAGGCTTCACTCAATAGTAGCTCAAACCATATACATACAAAAAAGGAGTGCCAGACCAAAACTGATGAAAGAGTCTAACATAATATTAATTGTTGGTAAATAGGTCATAAAGTCATCCGACACATTTGGTGGGCAACACCACTCCCCCTTCATCAGGGCGCAACGCAGTATGCTTGGATGGACTGAAAAAACAGTGACCTCCCTGATCTGTGTTAGGACCAGTATAAACTCTCCTTGTAGAGTAACATTGCAAAAGTTGCTGAGCAGCAGTAAAAGTCGATTATATAGAGCCCCTAAAATGCGTTGGCTGTCTTGATGACCTGTTTACCAACAATTAAAATTATCATTGACGATTTCATCTATTTTTGGCCTAGCCTTTCTTTCTGTATTTTTATGGTTCTGAGGATTGTGACCACATGGACTAGAACTCATGGCCCTAGAGAAGCAATATCAGCTAACTTAGCTGGTTATGTAGTTCCCTATGTGTGTGAAGGTTCTCATTTATCCAAGTCATGGTACATCTAGTAGTAGTCAGTCACAATTAAAGTGGAGTTCCACCCATAAATATAACATTACATCAGTAGTTTTAAAAAAATGTCATTAGTGCTTTTTTTTTTTTAGATGCCTTCAAAGTGTTGTTGCTAGGCAGAATAGTTAATCTTCCCACTTCCTGCACCTAGGTGCTCAAGCTTCCTAACCTACACCGCACAGACTCCTGGGAATGTAGTGGGTGTAACTTTCCAGGAGTCTGTGCCCTCCCCAGTCTCGAAGAATCATGTGACTTGGACAGTACATGTGCTGAAACCTGATCTGAAACCTAATACACTGCTTGTGCAGCACTGAGCATGTGCGAGATCTGCAAGGCTGAAATCCAGGAAGTCATACAGTTTGGCTTCATGATGCCCACACTTAAGATGGCCCCAGTGAATTTCTATTTTATAAAGTGTCTAAATGCTGTAACAACCTAACAAAACGGACCTTAGTTTGCAGACTAACTTTACTAGAATATATTAAGCTTGTGTATTACAGGGGTATTTATATTTAAAAAGTGAAATTGTGGCCGGAACTCCGCTTTAACTGGACACTAGGGGGCCCCATCGGGGTTGCCAGCCTCGGTAAAACCAGGGACACTATGTAAAAATCTGTGTTTTTTCACATCTGTTCCTGAAATGTCCCTTACTGACATACTTTTGATTTAAAAATCCCTAGATTATAGCTGTCCCGCCTCTCCAGTACCTTCTCAGTGTGTGTATGTATACTGTGTGTGTGTGTATTATGTGTGTATGTATACTGTGTGTGTATATTGTATATGTATACTGTATGTGTGTATACAGTACTGTGTGGCCCCATAATCTCCTATTGCCTAGGGCCCCATGAGTTGTCAGTCCGCCCATGTGTGTGCATGTGTATATATACTGACAGTGTCAGTAAAGCAGTGGATGGTGTCAGTAGTTTTATATATATATTTTTTTTTTACATGAGGCCCATTAGGGGGCTTTGGTTAAATATCAGGGGTTTAAACAGGGGGAATCTGCACCACACCGGTGATTAGGGCACACCTGGCACACCCTGTGCGCACGTCTATGATGCAGTTAGTCTCATTCTTCTGTGGTAGGCTCCAGATATCTGTGCTCTCAACCTCCTTCCCTCACTTGACACCCATCGGGAAATAAGGTTCCTTCTCCTGTCACAGGTGTGGCTGGGGAGCCCTTACAAAGCTACACACAGCATGCTGTGTTGCATGCAAAAGTTTTCTGCTTACAATTTACATTTTTAACGGGAACCTATTCCAGGAATGGGCTCTTATGTATGAAGATAGAGAGGCTGCCTCCCTGTATCCAAGGGAGTCTACACTAGGGTAACCAGACATCTCCGGTTTCCGGGGACAGTCCCCGAATTGAGGGCACTGTCCCTGGACCAAGTCTGTCCCTGGTTTTGTCCCCGGATTGGATTTGAACAGGGGCTGGGGCAATTTCAAAGACAGTCAGTGCAGAATTAAAAATACAAATTCTGAATTACACACCCCTGCTCCGCCGTTCCTACTAGCTTAGGGGAGTGTATTTTTTCCCATTATCTGTGCCCCTTTCTAAAGATCATGTGCTGGTCGGAGCGGAGGGAATATTTCTTTAGTTTCGGGCACATGCCCATTCAGCTCTACTCGCATGTTCTTCTGCCTTGGCTCAAGTCCCGGCCAGCCACCTGCCTGCTTATCTCCTTGCCTTTCCTGGCGGAGTGATTTTCCTCCGCTCCCCACCCAGTAATAGCCGGGGGCCCAGAGAGTAAAACTTGTCACATACAGTCCCTGCTGTCTGCATTACAGCGTCTGTGTGCCTTAAAACCTGATCTGAGACTGTTACCTGTGAAAGACCCGGCTTACCTGTGACCTTCCAGCTATCCGCCTGCACCTGACCTCGGCCAGTTTGTGACTACCCCTCTGCCTGCACCTCTGTACCTCTGCTGCCCGCCTGATATCTGACCCGGCCTGTCTGACTATCCTTGTGTCATTACTAACTGTTCCTGGTTCCGATCCAGTCTGCTAAGCTGATCCAGTCTGCTAAGTTGGTCCAGTCTGCTGAGCTGTTCCTGATCCAGTCTGCTAAGCTGATCCAGTCTGCTAAGTTGGTCCAGTCTGCTGAGCTGTTCCTGATCCAGTCTGCTAAGCTGATCCAGTCTGCTAAGCTGATCCAGTCTGCTAAGTTGGTCCAGTCTGCTGAGCTGTTCCTGATCCAGTCTGCTAAGCTGATCCAGTCTGCTAAGTTGGTCCAGTCTGCTGAGCTGTTCCTGATCCAGTCTGCTAAGCTGATCCAGCCTGCTAAACCAGTCAGCTGCTCCAGTTCCTGTATCTCAGTTCCTGCCAGGCACTCATACCACTCCTTACTCCTGTGCTTTCTGTCACTTTACCAAGGGGTCGCGAGTGGGAGCCATAAGGGAGGCCTTCCTCTGCAATTTGGGCTCAAAACCATCAGGTACGTGACAATTACTCTTCAGCGTGATCCCAACCTGCAACTACTTGTTACCAACCTTTGGTTTGTTTACTAACTACGCTTCTGTTTGATCCTTACCTCCTATATCCGCTACTGCACCCCGTTTGCTGACCTCCTGGTGGGGCGATCCCAAAGACCACGACCTGGTACTAACACGCAGCTAAACCCATCTCCACCATCAGGAGCTCTGGTGAACACTGGTTAGTACTTAGACCCCCGCACCTCAGGTGAGCCTGCATTATTTGCCGGGGTGACCTGGTTGTATACCTATCCTGCTGGTAGGTTGGAGTCCCTCTACTGCTAGAGCTACTGGTCTCTGAGCCAGACCCCTAACTGTGACAATGTCAAGTCTAACAGCAGTCACCTACCCTATTATAATTGAGTGATCTCTCTTCAAGGAGCCTACAGCGTGTGGACTTGAGAGTATATAGTCCACAGTTTACAGGCAAAATTGTATTCTAAAGATTGTGACAGTGCAAGGCCCTGCCATGGTGAGAGATTATATTATGAGTGGAAAAATATATTTTTACAGCTTTCTCCAGATTTTGGTATTTCGGGATTGGGCTCCTTAGTTTGGAGATTTCAAAGTGTCTGGAGAGGGAATACATCTCCAACCCAGGGTCCGGGCTTTGTGGAAAACCTGCAAGGTGTGTGTCCAGGTTCACACAGCTCTTATGATGATGGTTTGGCGAGAGCTCAAGGCAGTTGCTGCCGTTTGGAGACAGAATCCTATCAGAGATGACATCCTTGGTGAGAGGGACTTCTTGCCCAAAGAGCTTGGAAGGTCAGGACAGCCTGGGAGACCAAGAGAGGGTCTACACGGTCAAGAAAGAAAGGCACGGAGCAACGAAGTGGGGGAAGGGCCGCATGACAGGGTGGGACCGTCAGTACAGATAGGTCAGGGGGAAGTAGGGGATGGGCTGGCCGGGCAGAGGGGGCGTGGTCGGCAGAAGGACAGACGTGGAGGAAGTGACGTGGGTCACTCCTCCATTTTACAGCAGAGGGAAAGCTTGTCAGCGCGGCAGCTCCTCTAAACATGGCGGCGGTTGCGGAGCTAATTGCGCAGTTACGCGCGGCGGCGGCCACGGAGGGGGCCGAGTGGGTGAGACAGCAGGTGGATGCAGCATTGGAGGCGCCGGCCGCGGCAACCGCTGAGGGGGGTAAAACATCGCGCGCTCGGCGGTCAAAACCGCCGGAGCGGTACAGTCCGGGGCCTTCCCCAGGCACAGACCGGAATACACGGAGACCCGCCAGGGGCCCTCCAGCCCCATCCCCGCAGCGGTCTACAGCCGGGCCCTCGGGGGGGGCTGGGAGGAATCCGCGTCGCGGACGTTGCGCCGCGGTGGGGGGGTCAGACAGCCCGCCTGGGCCCTCACCACCAGCTCGACGGAGATGCCCGGACAGCGCGGTCGGGACTGCAGGGGACGGTCGTGGCAGTCATGCGACCCAGCGGGTGGAGTCCAGCCAGCGGGCCCGGGGCCACTCTCCTACGGCGGCCAGGGGCCCGGCAGCGAGTGGAGGGAGTTCGGAGCGGAGTATGGGGGCGGCGAGGAGTGAAGGTCGTGGTCGGGGAGCGGAGGCCCGGGCCAGCGGGCGCTCACGGAGCCCATCTGCGGAGGTCGCGAGTGGGTCTGGTGTTCCGGGACAGAGGGGTCGGAGTTCAGCGCAACACAGGCCGTCTGCAGCTGCGTCACGTCAAGACGGTGACCGGCAGAGAGACTTTTCGCCAGCGCGGAGTGAGGACCGGTCCGAGGGGGAGCTGTCCGGGTCAGAGAGTGATGATGGTCCGGGACAACGAGCAGCGGTGGATTCCATTCCGGCGGCGCGTCGACCTAGTCCAAGGCGGCCTGGTAAGTCACAAACTACTTCAGTTTGTAATTTATTGCAGGATGTGTTAGTACAGAGTGGTGCGGGGGGGGGCTCTGGGAAAGACAGGGCTCAGGAGACGAGGGGGGTTGCCACGGGCGGGGCACTGTCAGGGGGTGAGGCTCAGGATCTCTGGGCCGGGTTGCGGGACTTGGTTAGGAGGTTTGAACCAGGGGCTGGCAGCACGCCCTCGCCAGCGGTGGCGTGGTCCCCGCTGGGGGGGGGGTCGGGTCAGACGGAAGGGGTTCAGGCAGCAGGCCCGGTGGGGCAGGAGGGCTCGAGCGCGGGGGCGGCGTCGGCGAGTGGAGCGGCGGTTACGAGTGTGTCGGGGGCGCTGGTGGTTGCGCCGGAGGCGGCAAGTGATAAGAGGGAGGTTGTCCGGTTAGCAGATGCCGCGCAGAGCGAAATGTACACTTGCTTTGAGGCGACGTTGGGGGCTCATCTGAAGCCGGAAGTTAGGGAAAAAATTTGGATGGGGGAGTACGTGGAGATTTTCACGTTACTTCCCCTCGAGAAATTTAATCTAACCCGGGTGAAGCCAGAATTGAATAAGAAGGAGGACGAGGAGCGACGGCGGTATCGTCTGATACCCCGTACGTTTACCAATTGGCTCCAAGCGTTTTCGATCCTGGCATGCATGGTGGGGGAGAAAGCGCCTGAGCACTGTTCGGGTTTGTTTATATACCAGGAGGCTATCCGGTCGGCGCATCAGACGTATGGCGGGACAGCGTGGTTGCAGTATGACGAACAATTACGTCAACGGATGTCTTTCCGACCGACACTGCGCTGGAACCAGAAGGACATCAACCTGTGGATGACCTTGATGACAGCGGCGCGGGCTCCACAACAGTTTTTTCAGGGAGGGGTCGGGGGTGCTTCTGCCTCAGGACTACCGGCCGAAAAGAGATGGGGCTATTGTTGGCAATTCAATGAAGGGACGTGCAAATACGGCACAAACTGCCGATTTAAGCACACGTGTTCAGGGTGCGGAGGCACCCACGCGTTGGCAAAATGCTTTAAGCGGAACAAAGGTCGTCCCGGCGAGTCTGGGGGAAAAGGGGGTGACTCCGGTGCGGGTGGCAAGGATGCTTCCCTTCCTCAATAGATACCCCGACAGGCGCGCGGCAAAGTTGCTGGAGGAGGGCTTTGCCAGCGGTTTCAGGATACCATGTTCTCTTTCAGTTGTCCCCCCGGAAGCGAGTAATTTGAGATCGGCGGTGCTGCATTCTGAGGTGGTTTCAGAGAAACTCACCAAAGAAGTGCGTTTGGGTAGGATGGCCGGGCCGTTTGCGACGGCTCCGGTTGATGACTTGGTCGTGTCCCCGCTGGGGGTGGTCCCCAAGAAGGAACCGGGCAAGTTCCGGTTGATACACCATTTATCTTTCCCAAAAGGCGGCTCGGTCAATGACGCCATTGCGCCGGAGGATTGCACGGTGTCTTATACGTCATTTGACGCAGCGGTCTCGTGGGTGCGCAAGTGCGGACGGGGTGCTCTCATGGCGAAGGCAGATGTGGAATCGGCCTTTCGGTTATTGCCGGTTCACCCTGACAGCTTTCGGCTATTGGGATGCAGCTGGGATGGGGCATACTATGTGGATCGTTGTTTGCCCATGGGTTGTTCCATCTCTTGCGCGCTGTTCGAGACGTTTAGCTCCTTTCTGGAGTGGGTTGTGCGAGACGTATCAGGGCTCAGCTCCGTCATTCATTACCTGGATGACTTCTTGTGCATTGGCCAGCCTGGGGCAAACACGTGCGCGGTACTGTTGGGCACGCTGCAGTATGTGGCTGATCGGTTCGGGGTTCCACTGGCGCCGGGGAAGACGGAGGGCCCCACTACCTCCATTCTCTTTTTGGGTATCGTGCTGGATTCGATGAAGATGGAGTGCCGATTACCGGAGGACAAGCTGGAGGCGTTGAAGGCGGAAGTGCGAGGGACCATTGGGTTACGGAAGATTCAGCTGCGCAGCATGCAGTCGCTGCTGGGTAAGTTGAACTTCGCCTGTAGAATTATGCCCATGGGGAGGGTGTTTTGCCGCCGGTTGTCGGGAGCGACAGCTGGCGTGCGGAAGCCCAAGCACTTTGTTACCCTTACGGGGGAGCACAGAGCCGACTTGAGGGTCTGGCAGGAGTTTCTGAGTTCCTTTAATGGCCGTGCGTTGTGGATGTCCGGGCCTGTGAGCAACTTCGACTTGGAGTTGTTTACGGACGCTGCTGGCTCGACAGGGTATGGAGCATTTTGTCAAGGCAGGTGGAGCGCTGAGGCGTGGCCAAGGCAGTGGCAGGAGGCGGGATTCTTGAAGAATCTGGTGCTCCTAGAGCTCTTCCCGATTGTGGTGGCGCTGGAGCTGTGGGGTGAGACGCTGCGGAATTCGAAGGTACGTTTCAATTGCGATAACCTGGGGGTGGTGCAGGTAGTGAATCGTATGTTGGCGGGATCCCCGCCGGTGATTTGTTTGCTGCGCCATTTGGTGCTACGTTGCTTGCACTTGAATGTCTACATGTATGCTGTACACCTACCGGGGGTCGAGAACACCTTGGCTGACGCTTTGTCTCGTTTTCAGTGGGACAGGTTCCGGGAGTTGGCACCAGCAGCGGAGCAACACGGAGTCCCCTGTCCCGCCTGGATGTGGGACATTGTTTTCACAGCGCAGCAGGGTGGATCCAGCGGTCGGTGAGCAAGGCGACATGGTCGGCTTACTCCAAGGTATGGCGAGAATGGGTGGAGCTGGCGTTAGGACTGGGTATCTCCCCGGTGGGGCAAGAGGCAGGCATCGCTGTTCTCTATTTTCTCACGTTGAAGATGGAGCAGGGGGTGTCGGTGTCAGCGATCGATCGGGTGTTGGCAGGCTTGACGTTTTTCTTTAAGTGGCACGGGGTGACGGATTGCACAAAGGAATTTTGGGTGAGGCAGACGGTGAAGGGGTATAGGAAGGGCAGGAAGGCGGCCGATTGCCGCCGGCCGGTGTCGTTTGGGATGCTTCAGAGCCTTTTTCTGCGTTTACCAGCGGTGTGTTCAACGGCATACGAGTGTGCACTGTTCAAGGCAGCTTTTGCACTGGCCTTTTTCGGAGCATTGAGGGTGAGTGAACTGGTCAGTTCCTCGCGAGGGGTGCAGGGTGGTTTGCTGATTCAAGATGTGGAACTATCCGGGGAAAGTCTAGGAATCTGGGTGCGCAGGTCTAAGACGGACCAAAGGGGAAAAGGAATGCGGCTACAGTTGTTCAGGGTTCCGGGAGCAGCAATTTGTCCAGTGCGGGCGGTGGAATCGTTTCGATCCATGCGTCCTGGGGCGGCAGGGTCCTTCCTAATGCATCAAGATGGGTCAGCATTGTCAAAGTTTCAGTTCGTGGCGGTGTTCCGGAGATGTTTGAAGGACGCAGGGTATGACCCGAAGGATTATTCGGCGCATTCGTTCCGGATCGGGGCGGCTACCGAGGCCGCCCGGGCCGGTTTGGCTGCGGACGTGGTGAAAAAAATCGGGCGGTGGGATTCGGAGAGGTTCAGGATCTACATCCGCCCTCATTTGATGCAGGAGTAAGCTCAGGGCAGGGGAGTTATCTGGGGGGGGCAGTTGTTTGTACACAGTGAGAGTGGAATGGGGATTGCTGTTAGAAGTTATATGTGTTTTACTTGATGTTTTTCAGGTGGTGTGCCTTGCCTGGTATGGATACTAGGTCACTCATACGTGCATTGGGGGGCCAGACAGGTGGATGGTCGGCCGAACGGCAGACAACTGGGCATCCCTTTTCAAGAAGCCCTGGTCAGGTGGATTGGGTTCCCGGGGTTGGTGTGGAGCAGGGTCATGCCGGAGGTGCTGAAGTTTGTGCGTTTAGATAGGGCTCCGGACGTCCTGGTACTCCATGCAGGCGGGAACGACATGGGTTCTAGGTCCATGCATCAGCTGATCCGGGACATAAAGTATGATTTTCTTAGGTTGCGCTCGTTGTTTCCAGACATGATTATTGTCTGGTCGGAGATGGTTGGACGCACAGCGTGGAGATGGGCTTGGTCGGTGGAGAAGGTCAACAAGGCGCGGGTTAAAGTGAACAAGGAGGTGGGGAGGTTCTTTATGCGCAATGGGGGAGTGGTGGTGAGACATAGAGAGTTGGAAGTTGAGACATGGCGTTTTCTGCGTAGGGACGGGGTCCATCTCAACGAGGTGGGCATCGCCCTATGGGTGCTGGGGCTGCAGGAGGGAATCCAGAGGGCCCTGAGGGTGTGGAGGTGCTCGCAAGGGTAAGGCTTTATCCTTGTGAGCGGTGGCGTGTTTTTGGGTCTCGGTAAGACTAAAAGTCTGGCTAGTTGGGGTAAGTTAAAGTTGTACCCATACGTGGTATGGGAGGTTATGGTGTACCTTGTGGTTGGCGGGTGTTAACCAGGAAGGGGTTAAAGGGTTAAGGTCACTGAGGACGGTTTACACTGCCTCCGAGTCGGTGTCTTGCGGCTGAGGCCTAGTTTAGAAGTATTTGTCCCAGTGTCCAAGTTCGAGAGGGGTGGTCCTTTTGACCACCAGGGGGTTGTTGATAGGGTTATATAGTATTTAAGAGTTATTTAATACAGTTATTTATATAATGTTATTGGTTTTAATAAATAAGGCCTGATGGCCAATTTTACTCCACAACGTGGTCTTTGGCTTTATTGGGGTTAGCAGGGTGGTACGAAAGGGGGTGGTAACATGGGGGGTTTAAGGTATTAAGTGGTCACTAAGATCGGTCCTTAACATGTCAAGAAAGGCACGGAGCAACGAAGTGGGGGAAGGGCCGCATGACAGGGTGGGACCGTCAGTACAGATAGGTCAGGGGGAAGTAGGGGATGGGCTGGCCGGGCAGAGGGGGCGTGGTCGGCAGAAGGACAGACGTGGAGGAAGTGACGTGGGTCACTCCTCCATTTTACAGCAGAGGGAAAGCTTCCCACCCACCCTCCCTAGTTTTTAGGCAGGCTAGTGGGGCGTGTTTTTGGGTCTCGGTAAGACTAAAAGTCTGGCTAGTTGGGGTAAGTTAAAGTTGTACCCATACGTGGTATGGGAGGTTATGGTGTACCTTGTGGTTGGCGGGTGTTAACCAGGAAGGGGTTAAAGGGTTAAGGTCACTGAGGACGGTTTACACTGCCTCCGAGTCGGTGTCTTGCGGCTGAGGCCTAGTTTAGAAGTATTTGTCCCAGTGTCCAAGTTCGAGAGGGGTGGTCCTTTTGACCACCAGGGGGTTGTTGATAGGGTTATATAGTATTTAAGAGTTATTTAATACAGTTATTTATATAATGTTATTGGTTTTAATAAATAAGGCCTGATGGCCAATTTTACTCCACAACGTGGTCTTTGGCTTTATTGGGGTTAGCAGGGTGGTACGAAAGGGGGTGGTAACATGGGGGGTTTAAGGTATTAAGTGGTCACTAAGATCGGTCCTTAACATGTCAAGTAGAGGCTGCTAGAGAGTCCAGGGGAGCTGGAGGAAATCTGGAAGTCCCTGAAAGAGTGAGCAAACTTGAGGGGGAGGTAGGGTGGGCTGTAGAACCCCATTTGGAGGCTAGGATTGGGCCCATGCATGCAGCAAGGTGCTGCAACCGAGGCTAAGTGAGCCATGTGGCTTGGCATGTTTTCCATTATATGTATTTGCTGGAGTAGAACTCCTGCATGGGCAATCCAGATGTGTAAGGACTTTCTTTTTCCTTTTTAGTAAAAATGGGCTGCTGAGCCCTTAACTATAGTTTCTGTCTGGCGTGGGCTCACTGTACAAACGCATCTGCCACGAGAGCCAACAACTGCCATATCACAACATATACTGTAACTTTGCCTATTCAGGATAAAGTGACAGTGTCTGTTGATTTCAAATCACTGATACCTCTCCAGCAATCCCCTGACACTCCATAAAGTACCATCTACCCAACTTTCTAAAGTTAAACTGCAGTTTTATTGAGAAAATAAAAAAAAATCCTGAACTGTATACATTGGAAGGTTTAAAGCAATCTTCATTTCAGGTATTTACCTTTCTTTGTTCTGAAGAATTAGTTTGCCTTACAATGCCCTTTCTAAATACAGACTGCTTAGAAGGAGCTTCTTGCCTTAGGCCTCTTTCACACGGGACAGATCAGTGATGATCTGCACCGCGAAACCTCCGCTTGCTCAGCGGGGATCACTCCGCTGATCCCCGCTGAGCAGGGGTCAAGTCCTGGGGAAAAAACTCCAACCTAAGATCCACTCCCCCACCAAAAAAAAAAAAAAAAAGATACACTCATATGCATAATTACTAAACCGCATGTTTTTTTTCTTCGATCCACTGTACCTTAGTAATCCCTTATGTTACTGGCCGCTTCCTGTATATGGATTCATCGGGTAGTGTGCGGGTATTCCGTCACTTCCTCGATGCCGCAATGTCTCCTGGGAGCTTTTGTCATTGTTCCCAGGAGACATTGCGGAGGTCTGCCGCGAGTTATCGCAGGATTTAGAAAGAACTTCTTTCTAAATCCCGCGATAACTCGTAGCAGACCTCCGCAATGTCTCCTGGGAACAATGACAACAGCTCCCAGGAGACATTGCGGCATCAGGGAAGTGACAGAATACCTGCACACTACCCGATCCATATACAGGAAACGGCCAGTAACATAAAAGATTACTAAGGTTCGCCTGCCCCTGACAGTGACTCGAGCTGGGCATCGCCGCTTAGTGAAGGATTGGCTCGTGCGGCTCGGCTGCTCTTGGCTGCTCTAGTCCTGCAAAGAGAACTGCGTTCCTGCTGTGAAAAAAGTGCAGGGACTCCGTTCCCACGCGTTCACGCAGGACTTGAGCCCTGCTGCTGAGCCGTCAGATGAATAGTCACAGGCCATGCCCCATGTTTTTCTCTGCTCTCCCCTGTGGGGGGATCGGATGAACACAGACCGCCTGTCCGTGTTCATCCGATCCAATCCGTAGACGGATGGAAAAATAGAGTTTTTCCTCCGTCTGCAGAATCGGAGGATTGCGGAACCAGGTGAGATCGGGTGTCAGCGGATGTTCATCCGCTGACACCAGCAAACTCATAGGGACCAATGTATGTCCCTTTTTCATCCGTACACGGATGGATGAAAAATCGGACATATGGCCCACTCGTGTGAAAGAGCCCATAAAGGGGTTGTAAACTCCTATGCATTAAGGTGAAAAAACATCTGACAGTTACCGCCCCCCCAGCCCCTCGTTTTACTTACCTTAGCCCTGGAAAGTCCTGCGTCGAGAACGTGCTGGATCTTTTCCCGGGTTCTCGGCTCTTCATTGGATAGATTGTTAGCAGCGCAGCCATTGGCTCCCACTGCTGTCAATCAAATCCAATGACGCGGGCATCGGGGTGAGTTCTGCACTCGGCAGCTATGGACACTGAATGCAGGACTCGGGGGGAGAACCCGCAAGGCAATCCCCTTGGGAGAGCGCTTCCAATAGGGGGTTATCTGAAGCACGGAGGAGCCGAGAAAGCCGTCGAGGGACCCCATAAAATGACATTCGTGGCCACTCTGTGCCAAACCAGCTGCACAGTGGAAGTTACTATGACATGTTTGTTAAATAAAAAATAAGAAATAACTGAACCTATAGTATCACTTTGATTATCACCATGTAAGCAATCTCTGTTTTGCAATAGGAAAAGGAGCATCAAATCCTTTTAGATGTGAATAGTCTTGGAGATTTACCTATTAGCTGAACTTGGTAAATGTGAAATCCATAGACAGTATTTTATATTTGCCTGACTTGCTCTTTTATCCTGAATATAATAAATCAATTAAAACATATACATATTTTCTATTTGTACCCTTTCATTTTTCCACTTTCTCTTGTTGCATATTTATGCAGAATTAAAAAACGATCCTAGGTGAATTGAGCTACTTAGTAAATGCATTGCTATTTATTTACCTTTCTGTTTGTGTTTGATAGTGAATTGGTCAGTATGCGTTCCTTTGCGCAATGTTTAATTTCAGTGTGTGTCTTCAATGAGGACATTTTGTGCATTCCAGGATGTATGAAAGCGTGTTGTAATTGTGCCTGCTTGTTACATGACATATTGCATATATTGTCCCAAATGCTTACTTACTAATGCCGCGTACACATGATCAGTCCATCCGATGAGAACGGTCTAATGGACCGTTTTCATCGGAACCAAACCGATCGTGTGTGGGCGCCATCGGTTAGTTATCCATCGGTTAAAGAAAAGCCAACTTGTTTTAAATTTAACCGGTTAAAAATCCACGCATGCTCAGATTCAAGTCGACGCTTGCTTGGAAGCATTGAACTTCATTTTTTTCAGCACGTCGTTGTGTTTTACGTCACCGCGTTCTGACCCGATCGTTTTTTTTAACCGATAGTGTGTAGGCGCGACGGACCATCAGTCAGCTTCATCGGTTAACCGATGAAAACGGTCCATTAGATCGTTCTCATCGGATGGACTGATCGTGTGTACGCGGCATTAGTGTATGTCCTGTACTGCTGTAATAACATTGTACAAATCACTAGTATAGATTTACTAAATGTACATTGTCTCCAGCAAAGCAGGACGGGGGTAACTGGTTAGCACACAGACAGTAGCAGTATGGGGATGCTATATTTATTACCCGCTAGGGAAAGGGTCTTCAAGGTACTATGACTTCCCTGGGTTTGCATGGAACTTTGAATGGTGTTCCAGTCCCCTCCAAAATACAATGGTAAATTAGTGGTGCATAATAGTTATTGACGGGTGAAGGAAACATACGTCCAAGAAGGTCTTGCAGGGCGTGGCCGCGCCGTCGCCGCGACGATGACGCGGCGACGTGGGCGGCCCTGCCAGTTCAATGCTTCCACGCATGCGTCGAAGTCATTCGACGCATGCGAGGGATGGCGGGCGCTCGGACATGTACGGTAGGTCTGTACAGACGACCGAACATGTCCGAGCGGACAGGATTCCAGCGGGCTGTTTCTAAACAAGTTTGGAAATATTTGCCCGCTGGAAAAAGGCCCGGCGGGCAAATGTACGCTGGAATCCTGTCCGCTCGGGCCTACACCCCACTATTACCCATATACTTGTACATTAAAGCGAAACTTCACTCAAAAAGGGAAGTTCCACTTATTTACATCCTCCCCCTCCCTTCCTCTGCCACATGTGGCACTTTTATGGGGAGAGGCACAGCCATCTTAATGCATGGGCACCCCTGGGCACTGCTCAGGGACCCCAGGTGAATGGGCAAGATAATCTTAACCAACCATCCCGGATTTTCTGGGACAGTCACGCTTTTTGCTAAGCTATGCTGGGATGTCTGTTCAGGAACCTGTACTGTGCCCTCCAGGTCCACCTGTAATGTGCCCTTTGTGTTCATTAGTCTATGATTTATGGCATGTTTTCATATTGTTTCAAATCAATTTTATTGAAAGTACTAATACATATATGTTTATTTCTATCAACTATTTATACTTTAATTCTTGAGAGTAGGTATGTTGTGGACATTTTTATTGATTTCGCTAACAGTATGTAAATTGAGGCAGGCTGGTAGAGTATTATTTTGGCTAGGTACCAATGATGCTATTAAGATGGCACTAGGGGAGTGGGTACCTGGTTTTGACGGATTCGCCGCCAGGTGCCATCTGCCGATTACTGAAGCCACCGATAGCGACCTACATGGAGACGATTGGAGATCATTGCAGGGTGGAAGCAATGTCAAAACGTCACTTCCGCCCATAGCTCTTAAAGGGACATTTTTTTATATTTATTTATTTATTTTATTTTAGTGTAACTATGAGGTCTAAGGTCTTTGTGACCCCAGATCTCATATTTAAGAGGTCTTGTCATGCTTTTTTTTCTACTACAAGGGATGTTTACATTGTTGTAATAGAAATAAAAGTGACACATTATTTTTTTTTAACGCACAGTGTAAAAATGTAAGGTAACATTTTTTTTTTTTAACCACTTCCTTACTGGGCACGTAAACCCCTTCCTGACCAGGTGAAATTTCAGCTTCTGGCACTGCGTCGCTTTAACTGACAATTGCGCGGTCGTGCGATGTGGCTCCCAAACAAAATTGGCATCCTTTTTTCCCCACAAATAGAGCTTTCTTTTGGTGGTATTTGATCACCTCTGCGGTTTTTATTTTTTGCGCCATAAACAAAAAAAGAGCGACAATTTTAAAAAAAAGTCAATATTTTTTACTTGTTACTATAATAAATATCCCATTATTTTTTTTAAAAAAATTTTTTTTTTCTCAGTTTAGGCCGATACGAATTCTTCTACATATTTTTGGTAAAAAAAAAAAATCGCAATAAGCGACTGGTTTGCGCAAAAGTTATAGCGCTTACAAAATAGGGGACAGAATTATTATTCATTTTTATTATAATTTTTTTTTACTAGTAATGGCGGCGATCTGCGATTTTTATTGGGACTGCGACGTTATGGCGGACACATCGGACACTTTTGACACATTTTTGGCGCCATTCACATTTATACTGCGATCAGTGCTATAAAAATGCACCGATTACTGTATAAATGTGACTGGCAGTGAAGGGGTTAACACTAGGGGGGCATGGAAGGGGTTAAATGTATTGCCTGGGTGTGTTCTAACTGTGGGGGGAGGGGGGTGACCGATGCTGTGTCCCTCTGTACAAGAGACACAGATCGGTCTCCTCTCTCCCTGACAGGACGTGGAGCTCTGTGTTTACACACAGAGCTCCACGTCTTGTCCCTGTAGCCGCCGATCGCGAGTGCCTGGCGGACATCGCGGCCGCCAGGCACGCGCATCGGCATCTCAGGAATGCGGCGGGCACGCGCTCTCCCTCTAGTGGCCTGGAAGAGCGGAGGACGCATATATGCGTCCTGTTAGAGATTTAGAACCACCCTGCGGCCGCACATATTCGTACGGCCATCGGGAAGTGGTTAAACGCGCCCTATCTCGCCGAGCTCACATGCAGAAGCGAACGCATACACGAGTAGCACCCACATATGAAACCGGTGTTCAAACCACACATGTGAGGTATCACCACGATCGTTAGAGCAAGAGCAATAATTCTAGCCCTAAAATTCCTCTAACGCAAAACATGCAACCTGTAGAATTTTTTAAACCTCGCCTATGGAGATTTGTAAGGGTAAAAGTTTGTCGCCATTCCACGAGCGGGCGCAACTTTGAAGCGTGACATGTTGGGTATCAATTTACTCTGCGTAACATCATCTTTCACAATATAAAAAAAAATAGCTAACTTTACTGTTAAAAACAAGTGCACTTGTAAGACCGCTGTGCAAATACGGTGTCACAAAAAGTATTGCAGCGACCACCATTTTATTCTCTAGGGTGTTAGGAAAAAAATATATACAATGTTTGGGGGTTCTAAGTCATTTTCTAGCAAAAAAATAAAATGCTTTTAACTTGTAAACGCCAAATCTCAGAAAGAGGCTCTGTCCTATACCGCAGGCAGCTCCACCTCTTTTCCCCTACTCTCCTTCAGCAAGATGGAGGTAACCAAAAAGTGACACTGCCTGTGAGTCATCAGCTGCTACCCTGAGCCTCTCCCAGCTCCGAATGAAAACAAACAGGCCTAGCAACCAGCTAGGCCTGCCTAAATTTACCTACACTGCTAGAGAAAAACCTCACTCTAGGGTAAGGTGACCAGATTTTTAAAATGAAATCCGGGGACATATTTTTTCTTTACTAGTAATGGCAACAATCAGCGACTCTCTGCCCGTTGACGCCCGCCTCACAGCCTCTCAAGTCTTACTCTTCAGGCCCCAGCTACTACTGGATGGGGAGCGGAGGAAGATCACTCCGCCATAGGGTGACCACATTTCCAAACTGCCATTCAGGGACACATCCCCTCTCTCACCTTCCCCAAAAAAGATGAGGGGGGCGGGGGGGAAATGTAGTCTCTGGGGTTGATGGGGATTTTGGCAGCGGGTTATTTTTCAGGTGAATGTGCCACTTGCCACCAGATGCAGTGCCCTTGCCACCCATAGCCTGCTACCAGATGCAGTGCTTCTGCCACTCCCTCTGCATGAGCCATGTGCGTAGAAGGAAAGGAGCGGCATCACTATCTGGAGAGTGAAGATCACACCAGTCCCTGCTGCTTCCCGCTGGATGCCGGAGAAGGAGGAGGTGCCGAGGTGGGTGGGGACAGCAGTGCTGCACTAGGCGCAGGCCTCGCTCCCAGTCTCACTGTCTGAGAGTAAATTGTCACTGGTTGCAAGATGCCAGGCAGCACTGACCCTAGCAACCAGTTCCGGAAATGTAGTTATCAGTTAGTATGGGGTGGCTGTGTCCTCCATTTCATTCTGGGACATTGTATTGTCCCGGAATGAAGTTGCCTGGGACCCAGGACAAACATGTCAATTGCGGGACAGTCCCGGGCAATCCGGGACACGTGGGCACCCTACTCCGCCAGGGAAGGCAAGGAGATAGGCAGGTGGCTGGCCAGGATTTGAGCCAAGGCAGAAGAACATGCAAGCGAAACTGAATATTCCCTCCGCTCTGACCAGCACATGATCATCAGAAAGGTGCACAGATAATGGGAAAAATACAACCCCCCTATGCTAGTAGTCACGGCGGAGCGGGGTGTAATTGTAATATTTTAATTCTGCACTGATTGTCTTTGAAATTGCCCCTGCCCCCTATTAAATCCAATCTGGGGACAAAACCAGGGACAGACTTGGTCCGGGGACAGTGTCCTCAATCAGGGGACTGTCCCCTGAAACCGGGGATGTCTGGTCACTCTACTCTAGGGGCCCTTTCACACGGGGCGGATCAGTAATGATCCGCCTCCGTATGTCCGTAAGCTTAGTGGGGATCGCTCTGTTGATCCCCGCTGAGCCGGCGGATGACAGGGCGGTCTCCGCACACTGTGCAGGGTACGCCCTGTCTTTTCTCCGCTCTCCCCTATGGGGGGAGCGGATGAACACGGACCGTATGTCCGTGTTCATCCGATCCGATCCGCAGACGGAAGGAAAAATAGTATTTTCTTCCGTCTGCAAAATTGGATGTTCGCGGAGGCGGACGATTACGAGTGTCAGCGGATAAACACCCGCAATCACATAGGGACCAATGTATGTCCCTTTTTCATCTGCAAACTGATGGATGAAAAAGCGGACATACGGTCCGCACATGTGAAAGGGCCCTAGCACCTCAATAACTAAAGGGTGCTACATATATACCAGAATTTCTCACTGGATAATAAAATAGGCCCTCTCCCCTATATGTTGAACCACACTTTGTCCAGGCCATTATTAAAATAATTGAATTATCATACAATGCACAAGCACTGCTTGTACATTGTTCATTACTATAACTAAAGCCTTGTATACACGCTTAGATTTTCAAACGACCAAACGTCTGTTTTTTGTGGCCTGCTAGTCTCGTGTTGGAAGTGAAGAGGTTACTCACAATACGATTTTTTTAGTACATCAGAATACGTGACGTAATGTGTTAAATAGTTTTGTATGTAGCGTATTTGCCGGCGTATAAGGCGACTGGGCGTATAAGACGACCCCCTAATTGTACAGTTTTTTAAAGATTTTTTGCCTGTATTAACCGTATAAGACGACCCCTATTCCGATGCTTCATATTTCTTTCTTCTGGAGCCATATTCTTCTTCATTCTTGCTGGAGCTGAAGCCAATCACGGCGAGCAAAGTATTCTACTAATTGGCTAATCGGTATATACTGTATTTAGCCGAAGCTACATACAGTATTACTGCACATCCAGCAGGCATCCGAGCAGCTGCGAAAACCATCCTAATGAAACGAAAATCGGCTGTTGAGTTCACACCCGACAAAAATTTATAGTCTGCACATTCAACAATTGTCTGGCGAAAAAGCGAAATCGGCTGTCGAAAGCACACCGGCAGACACTTTGTCGTACAAATTTTTCCAACCGAATTTCGTATCGGTATTGGTTAATTTAGATGTAATGGCACATAATGGGAGAGCGGTGGTGGGAAAGCCTTGTGGACCCAAAAATTCCCCTGCATCCCAAAGATGGGGTCATGACCTATTGGTTGCACATCCCAGTCTTAGGCCTCGTACACACCAGTGGATCTGTCCGATGAAAACGGTCCGCGGACCGTTTTCATCGGACATGTCCGCTGCCGGATTTTGGTCTGATGGCTGTACACACCATCAGTCCAAAATCCCAGCGGAAAACAAACGTGGTGACGTGTTGCGACATGGCCGCGGCGACCCTGGAAGGTCAATCACTTCGACGCATGCGAGGGCTTTCGGCCGAGCGGACATGTCCGGTAAGTCGTACAGACGCCCGAACATGTTCGACGGACAGGCTTCCAGCGGACATGTTTCTTAGCATGCTAAGAAACATTTGTCCGCTGGAAACTTGTCCGATCGGCCGGACATTTGTCCGGTCGGCCGTACACACGACCGAACATGTCTGCTGAAACTGGTCCGTGGACCAGTTTCAGCAGACATGTTCGGTCGTGTGTACGAGGCCTTAGAGAAAATAAAATGTACCTTCCCTGTAAAAGACTGAGGGCCAAATCTTCAAAGGAGATACGCAGGCGGAACTGCTGTTCAGCCTGCGTATCCCTGTGCCTAACTTTGGAAACGATCCTCAAAAGGATTTTTCCAAAGTTAGGCAGAAGATCTGACATCTGTAAGACACTTACACTGTCAGATCTTAAGATGCAGTACCGCATCCGCCGCTGGGGGCATTTCGAGTCGAAATGCCGCCTAGCGTATGCAAATGAGTACTTAAGCAGATCCACAAAGCTTTTAAGCTTTGTGTTTTCTGCGTAAGTTACGATTTGCTTGCGCAAAATTAGGGCTGGTTTTACAATGTGTAAAGTTAGTACACCATGTAAAACCAGACCTTTTTTTCGATCGCCGCGTTTTTTTTAAAATTTTGATTTTTTTTTCCCGGCGCGTATTTTTTTTTTAACCCGTCGCAACTTTATTGTCCCGTCGCAATCCACAAAGCCCGGCATAAATTACGTTTGCGCGCTGCCCGTCTGGAAAAATTACGTCACACGCATGCGCCGAACGTCCGGCGCGGGGGCACGCCTCATTTGAATAGGAATCGCCCCCTCGAGCAGACGACCGCCTTGCGACGGAGGCACTTAGGTTACACGGCGTGTAATTTCTTTTTTTATCAATCAAGTTTAAGTTTATTTTGAAAATATAAACAGTACAATCGAGTTCATACATCAAGGATAACATCACAATGCATTACAGGAAGATACATTTCGACATCACATATTCCTAACTATACTTTGGTCACAATTGAATAAACAATCTTTATTCAAAAATAAACAGATTTGGAAGAAATAAAAAGATCATGTGTCCCCAAACCGTTATAACGGAAATATAGTATTTACCCTAAATTTTCCTATATAATGTTCCCCTGAGAGATATTCAAGTGCAACGTAAAAGTTGATACTTGTGATACCATAACACATGTGATATTAGTCAATAAAATAGAGTTCATTCTTAAATGACCCTCATATAACCCCCTTAACTTAGTAAGAATCCAATCATTTCACTAAGAGTAGGACCCCACCTTCTGTCCTAATACTCCCACCGTCTTCTCTCTTTTTCCCCCTACTTACTTATTGCAGAGCAAATTCACTTTGTGAATTAGCAGTAGATCAATGAAAACATTTTAAAATTGAGAAGATTAATATTATGACCGACAACTCGGTAATTCCGGATCAGTATAATAACCTTACGATACCTTAAAGCATCACTAAACATTTAAAGTAACAAAACGTTTGAGGAATTGACACCATTTTTAAGATTAAGTCTATGGATCCCGATAACTCAAAAATAAAATATGGCAAGTCCGGAAATCTCAAAATACTCATGGCGACAAAAGGTTCCATCAGAATGGACTAAGTAAAAAATATAGGAATATAGAGGATTAAATCCTCAAACAACACTATTATGTAATGAATGTACTTTACGATAGCAAATAAAATAAAAAATAGAGTAAAGAACTCCAATCCTAAGAAAAAGATATAGAAAACCAAAAAAGGAAAAATAGAATGGAAATTTAGAAAAGAGAGAGATAAGAAAAGGGAGCCTACCTGCCAATTCCACATCACAAAAAGCAGTAAATCGTCTTATTAAACTATAAGTTGTTTATGATACCCATGTATTGTAACCATGGTCCCCAAATTTCATTGAACTGGTCTTCAGAATCTAACATCAAGCCTATCCTCTTCTCTTGCTCCATTATCCAAGTCACCTTTCTCTTCATATACAATATCGAAACAGCCGTCCTTTTCCAGGCAGCAGCTATAGAAATTCGAGCTCCTACAAGTATAAACAATATCAATTTCCTGGTAGACTTGTGAGCTTGCGGTATAAGTCCATTTAACAAAGCAATCGATGGAGATTGATGAATATTACAACCAGTTATCCTTCTAATAATGTGAAAGACCATATTCCAGAATTTACGTATTTTCGGGCACTCCCACCATATATGAATCATAGAACCAACCCCACCACATCCTCTAAAACATAGAGGAGATTGAGAAGGATAAATATTTGCTAATCTCAAGGGCACTAAGTACCATCTAGTGAAAATCTTTAAATTTGCTTCTATAAGTGAAACATTAGTAATCCCTTTTATAGGTCTTTCAAAATTAGAATACCAGTCCTTTATATCCCAATCTATCTGAAGATCCCTCTCCCAGGCTATCATATGTGGTAATTTTTGACTATTATCAGCTAGTGATCTATAAATAAGAGAAATCCCCCCTCTTCTTCCTATGGCTTGGTCACATCTAGTTTCATAAGCTGTCATAGAGCCCGAAACAGCTTCATACAACCAAAGCTTTGTAGCATACTTATAAATATGAGAAAATCCCGTTGTTTCAGAGTGAGGAAGACCTAGGTTTTTCACAAAATATTGTTCGGTATGGGGACCTGAATGAGAAAAGAAACGTCCAATGCGGTACACCCCCTTGTCAAGCCACCATTTGAAGGATTCCCCTTCTAACTTAGAGATGAAGTCAGGTTCTCTAAATAGATTGGCTAAAGGATGACCCTTGGTAATCAAAGAAGGATCTTTTTTAAGGGAGTCCCATAGTACCATGGCTTGAGAGAGAGCTGGTGACATAATAGGAGGTCTACTTTTGGGAGTAACCCACAATAAATCTTCTAATGTGTAAGAGGGAGTAGCCTGTTCCTCCAAACATACCCAATCTGGTCTATCCCCTTGGACATATACATCCGAAAGTTGAGCCAATCTAGCGGCCTTGTAATACCACAGTAAATTTGGAAGGCCGAAACCACCCTGTTCAGGCAGATTAAAAAGAGATCGCGAAGAAACACGCGGATTCTTCTTTTTCCAAACAAATTTGGTAATTTTGCTCTGGAAGGCTTTCAAATGGTTTGTCTTTATTGGTATAGGGAGTGAACGGAATAGGTATAAGATCCTAGGTAAGAGAGTCATTTTAATGGAACTTATCCGTCCTATCCAACCTATGTTATGTGAACTCCACTCTTCTAGATCAGTTTCAAGTTTTTTGTACATGGGAGGGTAATTAGCCTGATAAAGATCTTCGAATTTCGAGGTTAGATTAATACCTAAATATTTAATGGACGATGTATTCCAGCAAAAAGCATAATTTTTCCGGATGAGGGAAACTATAGAATCAGAGAGTGACACATTAAGGGCCCTGGATTTAGCAATGTTGACTGTAAGACCTGAAACTTCAGAAAAGTCATCTAATAAAGTATATATAGCAGGTAAAGAAGAGCCTGGGGAGGTAATAAATAACAGAAGATCATCTGCGAATAAAGCGCATTTATGTTCCTTCCGGTTACAGTTAATTCCCTTGATATTCGGGTCATTCCTGATTGCTATAGCTAGGGACTCTATTACAACAGCGAACAACAGAGGGGATAGGGGACAGCCCTGGCGAGTACCCCTTTTAATTTTGATAGTCTCCGAAAATAATCCCATCAGTCGGATCTTGGCCTCAGGCGAAGAATATAGAGCAGCTAGAAAACCCAAAGTCCTGGGACCAAAACCCCACCTTTGCAAAATCAAGAACATATACGACCAGGAAACCGAATCAAAAGCTTTCTGTAAATCTATTGACAAAAGCATACCTTCCTGTTTGTCTTTCCTAATCCAGCCAGTTTGCAATATTGAAATTAAGTCCACCGCCCTCCTGATCTGATCCGGGGCTTGTCTATTAGGAATAAAACCTACCTGATCTTTATGTATATATAGACCTATGAAGTTCGAGAGTCTATTAGCCATTATTTTAGTCATTATTTTTAGGTCATTGTTAATCAAAGATATTGGTCTATAATTCTCAACTAAGCTGGGATCTTTGTCAGGTTTAGGGATTACAGAAATGTATGCCATATTAAGTTCACTGCCTATTGGATTACCTTCGGACAAACCATTGAAAAACCGTGCAAGATAGGGTGCTAAGAGGATCAAAAACTTCTTGTAACAAGGAGACGAAAATCCATCAGGGCCTGGTGCCTTGTTAGTCTTCAACCCTTTAATAACCCCTATAATTTCCTCAACCGTTATAGGAGCTTCCATTTCGCTACTATGTAAATCCGATAATTTTGGGAGATCTAGGCCGTCAAGGAATTCTGCAATTCTGCCAGAGTCACAACCACCATCGGAATGATAAAGCCTCGAGTAAAAATTTTGAAAGGACTCCATCACCTTTTGAGGGTTTATAGTAAGGGAGCCATCGTTATGTTTAATCTTAGGAATGATCCTGGATCTAAACCTGGGAGAAAGTTTATTGGCCAACATCGGGCCAATTCTATCTCTCAATTGATAGAATTTAGTCCCGGACCACTTAATGGCTTCATCCGCTCTAACCGTAAGTGCAAGATTAAGAGCAGTTCTGGCTGCGTCTAAAGCAGAAGTAGGAAAACCGATAGGGTCCCTTTTATGTTGCGAGATTAAAGTATTAAATTCACGTTCTAGTTTCTCTATTTCCATTCTTTTCATCCTCCTTTGTCTGGCCGCTATCTGTATTAGTTTGCCCCTGATCGTTACCTTGTGAGCTGCCCACAATATTTCTGGGGAGATCTCGTTAGTATCATTAACCTCAAAGTAATCTTTTATGGCCTGTTCAATTTCAATAGCTATATTGGGGTTTTTCAAAAGTGATTGATTAAGGGTCCAATGAGAAACCTTCTGCTTAGCGTGTACCCTTTTCAATGTCAATACGACCATGGAATGATCAGACCATGGGACATCTATTATAGATGAACGTATAGCGCTAGGTATATAATGAGTAGATAAAAAGATATGATCTATCCGCGAAAACGACCGGTGGGGATTAGAGTAGTGAGTATAATCTTTCGCTGACGGATTTAGTTCCCTCCATATATCCGACAATCCGGATTGGTGAATTAAGCGAGCTATTTGTGTGCTGGCCTTGGTTGGTCTGATCAATTTAGTCTTTGATGGACCAGATTTATCTAGCCCTGTATCAAAGGCCAAATTGGAATCACCACCCATAATTATGATTCCCTCCATTGTCAAAAAAAGATTTTTGTCCCTTGTTTGGGGCATAGTAGGAAATGAAAGTGTATAAGTTTCCATCAATCGTGCCCTTAACCAGGACAAACCTGCCTTCCGGATCAACATACTCTTTAGACAAGGTAAAATTGCAGTGTTTGGAGAACAATACAGCTACACCTTTGGTTTTATTTTCAGCTTTGGATAGATAAAATGTAGGGAAGTTTTCATGTAAGAACGAGGGGGTGTACCGCCTTGGAAAGTGAGTTTCTTGAAGAAGTACTACATCAACATGAATGGTCTTATAGTATTGCAATGCTTTTCTCCTTTTGATTGGAGAGTTCAACCCCTGTGTGTTATGAGAAATAACACTAAGGGAAGAGGGAGAACTAACTGAACCAGCCATGTATTAAAATAGTATAGATCCCAAGCATTGAGTCTAACAGGGGTGTGATGGTTTCATAATCAAGACCGTAAGAGAAATAAGTATTTGATGAGCTATAAAACCGCATCATTAACCTCATCCCAATATGAGCATAAATTGGCAGGTAGGCTATAGAGGAAGAAAGATCAAGGAAAACAGAAAAGGTCAAAGGAAAAGAATATAAAAATAAATTTATCAGGATAAACCAGAACATTATAGGGCGTAACGATGGCCCTGAGTAAAGGGAAGGCAATGTCCACCTCCCTTCACTCAAAAACAGAAATTTAGAATAGCCCATAAAGAGGGCTACAAACTCACACCCTAGGACGACCAAACGTCAATCTAAGGAGTGAGTTGAGGCCTAGCGACTCACCACTGACCTGTTATTATTGACTAATGATATATAAAACATTGTAATCCCTTTAAAAAAAGGGAAGAAAAAAAATGAAAAATACAACTTCTATATAATGCACACATCAATCGGGGATGGCATTAAATGCATGTTCTCCGTATATGAGTGGAGAGGAAGAGAAAGAAAACAAATGAAAATTATCTTCTCTCTCCCCCTCTCCCACTCCCCATAGACTAACACATCCAAAATGCTTATATATACTCATACTCTAGAGTAGAGACATAGTTACCAGCAAATGACCCAAAAATAAATAAATAGGTAAATAGATAAAATAAATAAATAAACAAAGGAAAGAAGGAAAATGAAAAAATTCCCCTTCCATCCTCATTCAGGTAACAGAGTCATCTTTAACCTTCCTGTACTTGACTTTTGTCCATGTAGATGATGTCGGACTTATAGGGGTCTATCTTTTAGTCGAGCCCTGCTGGATCGGAGAAGTGTCTATATCAGGAACAGTAGATATTATATTGAGACTCATCAGTAGACGTTCACCTTCTTGAAAGTTGTGGACTGCATAGTGGTTGCCTTTATAAGAAAATTTCAGAGCAAAAGGAAAAGCCCATTTATATCTTATCTCTTTCTGTAGAAGGGCTGATAACAGAGGTTTCATCGATCTTCTCTTCTGTATCGTATAAGGAGAGATATCGGAAAAGATTTGAATATTGGCTCCTTGATAGGTTAGTTGTTCCCTTTGACGCGAACATTTCATTATCTCCTCCTTAGTAGAAAAATAATGAGGTTTAATCACTATATCTCTTGGCAAGCCATCTTTCCGTATAGGTCCCAGTGACCTATGAGCGCGGTCTAAGTCCAACTTATGGGCTGGAATGTGCGGCAACAACATTTTGATAATATCCTGTACTGCAGAGTCAATATCAAGAACAGATTCAGGTAGGCCTCTGATCCTAAAATTCCCTCTCCGAGATCTATTCTCAAGTTCATCGATCCTAGCTTGTGCTAATTCCAGCTGATCCTGCATGTATTGTAGGTGATCGGCATTTTGAGTTGTCCTAGCAACATTAACATCCAAATTATGTTCAATAGTTTCAATTCTTGAACCTAGATTTTGAAAATCGGCTCTAATTTCTCCAGTTATCCTTTCAGCAGTTTGTGCCAATCCTCTTTCCAGCATTTCAGATATTCTAGCATACAGTTCAGACACATTAAAGGTAACATCAAGAGCCTGTTTACTATTTGTTGTAGCATTTACTGTTTCACATGAGGGAATCAACATAGACGACAGGTGATTAGATTTCCCAGGGATCGGTTCCTGAGGTAAAGTGTGGTGTATTATAGAGGGAATAGGATCCATATGTGATGGATTCACATTAGCTGTGCATTGAGCATACGTTAGAGGTACTGTTGACATCTTAGAAGGATCCCTTGCAACAGCAGCTTGCTTATTGTTTACTTTGCCCTTTTTCTTATTCCTATATGATTTAACAGGCATGTACTAGTCTCTGGGTATATCTACCACAGAATGGTAATATGGTAATGTTCAATTCTTATGTATATCACTCTAGTATCTTTGTATTATAAAAAGTCAGTATGATTTCATCCCATGACAGAGGTCAGTGGTAAGGCAAGTCCCCTTTTAACAAGCCTTCATCCCAGCAGCACGAATTGTGAGGTAAAATAATCAGCTGTGAGGTGAATAATCATCACAGCCAGAGGGCCTAAGGAACATTGCAGATGCTGACTCTTACCTCTTGTACATATAGCATTTTCTTCACACAATACTCCTCTGGCGGATATTGGGTCTGCCTTTAAGCATTCAAAACCAGGGATCATAAATAATATAGGGCCTGGCATCCAACTCAGAGCCTCCTATAGGTGCTGTGTCACAATATAGACAGTGGTGTCTTATAGGCCACAAAATGGCATCTGCTCTCTATTGCAGGAGAGGGAGGATTATGACACCAAGTGCCGTTAAGACGCCTGCTCTGGGTACCCCCGTAACATAAAGTACATAAAAGGAGTCCCGCAGGCCTGTTCCAGGTGTATCGGTAGAGCAGCCCAATAGCCTGTACCGCGATCCACACTCGAGCGTTGCGGCGTTTGGGGCCTACTAGGCCTCTGAACGGCTATGGCGCAGCAATAATCCACGGATGTCTTGGTACCAAGGTAGGAGCAATTAGGCCATCCGGACCACCAGGAAAGGTATTAGAATCCGTGGAGCGTATTATCCTCTGCTCATCCAAAAGGAGTAGCCTCGTTGTCCGGTCCGCGATCTATACTCGAGCGCGGGGATGTCCTAGGCCTCGTAGGCCTCAAGATGGCGATGGCGCAGTATCCAATAGCTCGGGTCTCGGTTCCTGGAGAGGGGCGAACGGACCCTCCAGTCCGTCGCAAACGGTATGGGACTGACCGGCCAAGCTCCAGGAGATAGGATCGGGGTTTTTTTAGGCTCCAAAAGCAAAAATTAACTCCGGATGGCTGTGGATTAAATTCCGCCTCCCCAGTCAATTTCTATTTTATCCACGGCGTGTAATTTCTAGGTAAGTGCTTTGTGGATCGGGCACTTAGGTAGAAATTTAACGCCTGTGTAACTTAACTGCTGAAAGTTAAGTTAGGCAGCGTTTTTGAGAATTTGGCCCTGAATACCTTTCTATTTAAAATAGCTGATTTGCTGTGGTTATCTGTAATACAAGAAGCTGCATTGTGTACTAGTTATGCTCATAGGAAAAGGGGCATGGCCCGTGACTACTCATCGCTGGCCTTTTTGCACAGGAAGTGACAATTATCTGTCAGGGATGTAACCGGCATACAAATACTTTTTTTAACCAATTGTGAATGTCTAAAATCTGTTAATCTGTTAATCGGTACAGTAGGGGAAGGAAGGAAGGGAAGAAGGAAAGGAGAACAGATAAAAAAAAAGGCTTGACATACTAAGTAAACTATTATTTTTTCAGAGCCAATCTATTGAAAAAAAATCAATATCTGTTATTTTATTGAAAGGATTACAAAAATAAAATGCTCCCAAGCATTTAGCCCTGTGTTGGTCAGTAAAGGAAACCTAATTAAAACCTGTTTGCAATATTTCAATAAAAAGAAAAGTATCTGCACACATTGATAGAAACACGGTATGAGAAAGCTGCACACAGCATCAAAGTGCCTCTGCACAAAGTGTCTGCATTGTAACCTAAAAAAGCGCCCACATTAGGATGTACACTGTAATACATAAACTGGGATCAAGTTTACCTGGTGGCAAGGGGTGGGCAGGAGGGTAGGTTGCCCTGAGCACAATGGTTTATTGCAAGGATGGGGGTGCCCTGAACCTAACCTTAGGAGAGGTGGGGTGGGGATCTTTTGGTATTTTGGCATCTTTGCCCTGAGCACTGGATGACCTTGTCCCGGGGGACTCCCTGGCGGCTATCATACTCCTCAATGGTGGAGTGACATGTAAGCACTAAACTCACTCAAGGCAGATGCAGACCTTGTGTACACATCTAATACAGGAAAAAAGACAAACTATGAATGTGCGCAATTGGACAAAATAGTCCCCAATAAACTCTATCGGGGCAGATCCACATACATACGCTGCGCCCGGCGCAGATGTGAGATACGCTACGCCGCTGTACCTTACTTGGCTTTGGTTTGAACTAATTTGCGCCGTAAGTTACGGCGGCGTAGTGTATCTCTCGCGGCGTAAGGGCGCGGAATTCAAATTGGGCGGGTAGGGGGCGTGTTCGTGCCGAACGAACTGCGCATGCGCGTCCCTAAAATTTCCCGCCGTGCATTGCGCTAAATGACGTCGCAAGGACGTCATTGGTTTTGACGTGAACGGAAATGGCATCCAGCCCCATTCACGGACGACTTACACAAACGACGTAAAATTTTCTAAATTATCCGCGGGAATGACGGCCATACTTAACATTGAGTACGCCACCATATAGCAACTTTAACTATACGCCGGAAAAAGGCGAACGGAAACGACGTAAAAAAATGCGACGCCCGCTCGTACATTCGTGGATCGTCGGAAATAGCTAATTTGCATACTCGGCGCGGATTACGACGGGAACGCCACCTAGCGGACGCCGAAAAATTGCATCTAAGATCCGACGGCGTACGAAGACGTACGCCTGTCGGATCTAACACAGATGCCGTCGTATCTTGTTTTGGGATACCAAAACAAAGATACGACGCGCAAAATTTGAAATTACGCGGCGTATCAAGTGATACGCCAGCGTAATTTATTTGAGGATCTGCCCCTATCGTCTGTATTCAGTTGGACCTTGTTCACAAGTGCGGCTGTTTTACCACCCCTTCTGAAATGTGATCTGTGGTGGATTGCTTTGCAGATGCAGTTGACAGGCTGAATGGAGGCAATACGTCGCCTCCTGGACGTCTGTTTTAAACATTGAAAGCTCACAGCACCGCAGCCATCTGCATTACACGTGGTTTCATGGAGATTACAACGCATTCCCATGCACTTGAGTGGGTGGTGCTTAGTGGTGGTTCGTAAAAAGTTGTATGATTGCTGCTGATGATGTTAACTTGTGGCTCATGGTTGGGCGGGCAGTAAAACCATGGCTCAATTGCCTGTGTAAATTCGGATAGCTATAACCTCCTGCTGTCCTTTGACAAGTAGAAAAAACACTTTAGCACTTTAGATTTTATCAAACCAGTGACATTGGCTTAGGCACAGTGGGGCTTATTTAGTAAGGCAGCAATAGAATAATGATGACATGCACTACAGTAGAACTACATATTGACCATGTCTATATAGGATACAAGCATCCGGTGTAGATTTATTAGCAGTGGGAATCATGGGTGTCCGCTGAATTTTTTTTCGGGGGGGGGGGGGCGCTTCGGCAACGGCAATACACAGTCACATTTAACCCTGTCTTCGACCACTAGCTGGGGTTTAAACCCCCCCCCCCAGCAGCCAAATAGGATGGATGGTGTCAGTAGGGTAGTGAGTGGTGTTAGAAGGGCAGTGGACCGTGTCAGTCGTTTTTTTTTTTTTACAAATTTATTTATTTTTTAAATTTTTTAACAGTCTTGTTGGGGGGCTTTGGTGAAATATCAGGGGACTAAACAGACCCCTGATAGCTCACTTTCGAAAAATAGAAAGGGACTGAGTGTGAATTCTCCAGTTCCTTTCTCTGAGGCATAATAAACATAGTAAATTGGAGCAAATATTCTCTCTGTGTACCGAACTTTTGCGGATTCCCTCAATCTCTGTGACTGGTCCCCTGCAGCTTCTGTGGTAGCATCATCCTCATTGTACCATACAGGGTTAATGTTCCTGTATGGTATGCAATGATGCTGAGGCTTTGGGTTGAGGCTGGCTGGAACATGGAAACATAGAAGTACAAGTGGTAATTTCCCCACCAGCAGTGCAAGGGTGGAATTTTCCCTTTCCTGGAGGTGGGCTGTATTCTGTATGTCTCTTTATACTCATGACAATGTCAGGAATATACTGGGACTTTTCAGGTTCTACATAAAAAAAGTATTCTACAATATTAAAAATAATATTTTTTAATAAGATATGGTGTGTGTGTGTGTGGAATGCATCCATGTGGAGCCTGAAAAGTGCAGTCCACTCTGACTTCCAGGGGGGGGGGGCAATTGACCCCCCTTGCCCTATGGAGCAGACGCCCATGGTGGGAATGGTATTTTTACTTTTGCCAAGGACCACCAATAGAAATCGTAGGGACCCATACTGCCTGCCTGACTTGGCCCCTCCTCTCCTGGTGTACAGATAAGCCAACAATTTGATCTGAACCTAGGTTTGGACTGATGTTTGGCTGTTTGGGAAGTTGTACATATAAAAACCTTAAATGAAAGTTCTGGCTGCCCTGGGGCATTGCTATAAAAGAAAACACCGGAACTGTAATTTAATTGTTGGGAGACATGGCCTGGAGGATTACTCTGCCTGCACCCAAAAATGAGTAAATATCCCCTGTCCATGGCCCCTGTGGCTGAAATGATTGGTTACTTTGAACTGATGTCATATCAGTTGAGTGGTATCTTTCGTAAACACTCCACCAGAATGCTTCTAAAAAGATTTATGTCCCATATTGTTTAAAAATATTAATTGGTGTCAAAAGTCTAAAAATGATTCAGTTTCTTTGCATGCCTACAAATTTGCCTACTGGATCAGACAGCATAGCAACGCTAATAACGCTTAATTATTGCCATACCAAACTCTTTAACCACGTCAGCCCCTGAAAAATTTACACCCTTCCTGACCAGAGCACTTTTTGCGATATGGCACTGCTTTAACTGACAATTGCGCGGTTGTGCGACGTTGTACCCAAACAAAATTGACGTCCTTTTTTCCCCATAAATAGAGCTTTCTTTTGGTGGTATTTAATAACCTCTGCAGTTTTTATTGTTTGCGCTATAAACAAAAAACAGTGTCAATTTTGAAAAAAAACAATATTTTTTTTACTTTTTGCTATATTAAATATCCCCAAAAAATATATAAAAAAAAGCTAATTTCTCTCTCAGTTTAGGCCGATATGTATTCTTCTACATATTTTTGGTAAAAAAAAAAAAAGCAATAGGCGTATATTGATTGGTTTGTGCAAAAGTTATAGCGTCTACAAAATAGGGGATAGATTTATGGCATTTTTTTTATTTTTTATTTTTTATTAGTAATGGCGGCGATCTGTGATTTTTATTGTGACTGTGACATTATGGCGGATTCATCTGACATTGTTGACACTATTTTGGGACCATTGTCATATATACAGCGATCAGTTCTATAAAAATGCACTGATTACTGTGTAAATTACACTGGCAGGGAAGGGGTTAAACACTAAGGGGGTGATCAAGGGGTTAAGTGTGTCCTAGTTAGTGATTCTAACTGTTGGGGGATGGGCTACCACTGACATGACAGCGATCACTGCTCCCGATGACAGGGAGCAGTAGATCCCTGTCATGTCACTAGGCAGAACAGGGAAATGCCTTGTTTACATAGGCATCTCCTCGTTCTGCCTCTCGGTATCACGATAGCGGGCCGCCAGCGAACACTGAGCTAACGGGACCCACGGCGTGCAGCGGACACGCGCTCGCAAGGCGGCAAATTCAAAGGGACGTACCTGTACGCCCATTTGTCTGCCTGTGCCATTCTGCCGACGTATATGTGGGTGCGACGGCATCGGCAAGTGGTTAAATACATCCAAAGCACTTTGTGGTATACCGGTAGTGATGATAGTTGTAAAACTTGCTCTCAGTCCAACAGGGCAAACGCACGTCAAATTCCTTTAACAAAAAGAATGTTAAGTGGGTATTGCGTCAACCTGAAAAAATTCTCGAACTTCACTGAATTTCTCAGATTTTTCACATGCAGTATTAGTATAGTTAGAAACTGATCGCCAACAATAAGATCATGTAGTCACAGATGTTGTAATCTTTACCCACTGAACATAAAAGGGGGATTTTTTATTAATAATTTTTTATTGGTCAGAGGTTCAAGTGTACACAACTTACAGTCATTCAGAGCTTCAAGCACGCAAATACAGAATAAAGTGAAAATACATTGACAGTAGAACATTTCGATTCTACATTATCTCTGCTTGGTGTTTACCACTATGCCAGCTTGCCTATCAAAACCGGTGGTGCCAACGTGGCGGAGTGCAATATGTCCAAAAGGGGGATTTTATTGCTGTCTGTGTCCCTGTTTGAGATGTTTCTTCTTTTTTTCTGTCCCGGTGATACAAGACATGGGAGTAAATCTCCCCAATGAGGCCACAAAGATAAGGTAGCTGTGTAATGACCATCAACTGTCACTGACTGCAAGCCTAATGCCGCCTACACACCATCACTTTATGTGATGAAAAAAACGACGTTTTAAAAAACGTCAATTTAAATGACCGTGTGTGGGGGAAAACGTAGTTTTATGTCTTGTGAAAAACGACAAAAAAAAATTGAAGCATGCTTCAACGACAAAAATTGACCGTGTGTAGCAAAAAACGACGTTTAAAACGACGTTTTTAAACCCGCGCATGCCCAGAAGCTAGTTATGAAGCGAGCTTCAATGGAAAAAAAGTGGTGAACGTAACCTCGCTTTGCTAGAGCATTGTGAAAAAACTATGGTGTGTAGGCAACGTCGTTTTTGAAATTTGAAGTTTACTTCACAGAAAATTTCGTTTTTTTCCATCACATAAAGTGATGGTGTGTACGCAGGGGTCAAGTCCTGGGGAAATAAGTGTGGGAACTCCCACCCAAGATCCACTCCCCCACCAAAAAAAAAAAAAAAAAAGATGCGCTCATATGCATAATTACTTAACCGCATGTTCTTTCTAAATCCCACGATAACTCGTGGCAGACCTCCGCAATGTCTCCTGGGAACAATGACAAAAGCTCCCAGGAGACATTGCGGCATCGAGGAAGTGACGGAATACCCGCACACTACCCAATGAATCCATATACAGGAAGCGGCCAGTAACATAAAGGATTACTAAGGTTCGCCTGCCCCTGACAATGACTCGAGCTGGGCATCGCCGCTTAGTAAAGGATTGGCTCGGGCGGCTCGGCTGCTCTAGTCCTGCAAAGGGAACTGTGTTCCTGCTGTGAAAAAAGTGCAGGAACTCCGTTCCCACGCGTTCCCGCAGGACTTGAGCCCTGTGTGTACGCGGCACTACACTGATTGGTGTCTGCATAGTTCAGTATTTCCACTCTGGATCACCAACCAAGCATATTTTATTAATACTGGTCCAAGGGGAAAATGCCCCCCTACCCAGTCCTTCCCAGACAAATACCTTCTTGACAGAATCACTAGGTCATATTAGCAACAGAATCAAGGGGGCTAAAACAACTTTTGAAATTACAGTAAAGCCTTTTTAAGATCTTAATCAAGGTTTGGATTTACTTTAATAATTTGGTTGCTATAGGCAAGATCTTTTTTTTTAGATACTGAGACATAATGCTGCACAAACCCCTCCTCTGCAGTCCCAGTCAACTGGAATGACCTGCATGTAGGCCCATCATTTGTGCAATCACAACAATCAGTGCCGGCCCAAGACATTGTGCTGCCTGGGACCAAGAATGAAATGCTGCCCCCCCAGAAAAAAAATCACGCCAACCAAAAGGCCCCCACGTTCATTATTTTATATCATGATAACTAAAGGGGACCCGTCATGGCTCTATACATGTATAAAGGAGTATAAAGAGGACCTGTCATTGCTCTATACATGTATAAAGGAGTATAAAGAGGACCTGTCATGGCTCTATAAATGTATATAGGACTATAAAGAGTACTTGACATGGCTCTATACATGTATAAAGGAGTATAACGAGGGCCTGTCATGGCTCTATAGATGTATAAAGAGAAACTGTCATGGCTCTATACATGTATAAAGAAGTATAAAGAGGACCTGTCATGCCCCAATACATGTATATAGAGGACCTGTCGAGACACTTTACATGTAAAGGAATATAAAGAGGACCTGCCATTGCTCTATAAATGTATATAGGAGTATAAAGTGGACCTGCCATGGCTCTATAAATGTATATAGGAGTATAAAGAGGACCTGTCATGGCTCTATACATGTATAAAGGAGTATAACGAGGGCCTGTCATGGCTCTATAGATGTATAAAGAGGGCCTGTCATGGCTCTGTACATGCATGTAGCCGTATAAAAGGACCTACCATGGCTCTATACATGTATCCAGGAGTATAAAGGGACCTGTGAATTGCCGGTGGCCACAATGTCTTTTGCGCAAACTAATCAATGTACGCTAATTGTGTTTTTTTTGGTACCAAAAATATGTAGAAGAATACATATTGGCCTAAACTGAAGAAAATAGTTTATTTTTCTAAATTTTGGGGATATTTATTATAGCAAAAAGTTAAAAAATATATAGATTTATAGCACAAAAAAAAAAAACGCAGAGGTGATCAAATATCACCAAAAGAAAGCTCTATTTGTGGGAAAAAAAGGACATCAATTTTATTTGGGTAGTGGAGCTAGCGGAACGGGCTGGTGGGCATCAGTATGCTGCCCCCCTAAAAGTGCTGCCTGGTACCCATGGTACCACCCGGTCCCATCATAGGGCCGGCCCTGACAACAATCTACATCTGGGCTCTGGCCCAGAAAGCATCAGGCCTAGTACAGCTTCAAATTCTCAGTTCTGATTCCAATATTCAGAAACAGACAAAGAATGACATACTTTGAGGATTATTTCACAGGACAACACAAGACCCTCTGCACCCCTCCAGTCCCTGTTGCATGCACCTTATGTGATCTACATATACATGTTGCCCTCTTCACCAGTATAATGGTCCAGCACTTTAAAACATCACTTCACAGGCTGGTGAAAGCAGCAGTAACGGAATGTCCACGACAGGTGTCTTTTTCTGTGCTCTTTAATACCCAAAACAATAAAACTTGTGGTGAAGAGTAAAGATACAGTAGAAGGAAAAACAGCAGATTCAGGCGTGACAATAAGGAAGCAGTCCTGCTTCCAACAACACTTTGTTTTCTTCGCCACTCCAGCCGGAGTGGGTATAGTGTACCTGGACAGGCCTCTCTCACTGACCTGGCAGCCAGAGTATTACTCGGAACTTTAAAGGGGTTGTAAAGGAATTTTTTTTTTTCATAATAAGCATCCTTTACCTGCAGACATTCCTCTTTTCACTTCCTCATTGTTCGTTTTTGCTCATAAGTTGCTCTATTTCTTCTCTGTTCTGTTCACTTCCTGCTTGTCTGTTACTCACCACCGTGAAAGGAGGCTTTACTGTGGTGGTCAGTGACGTGCTCACCCCTTCCTGGGAACTACATCTGTGCGGCAGGACGCTCTCTACGTGTTAGAGACTTCAAGGAGGTGTGAATTACTGGGCGTGCCGCAATGCATACTGGGAAATGTAGTTCTTGCATGAACGAGCGCCGCAAACCAGGAAGTGAATGAGAGAACAGAAACTAAAACGCCGGAGGTGATATAGATGAAGGAATTTAATAGGTATTTACTAGTTTTTTAACATAATCATTACACTATTCTGTCTGTCTATCTTGCAGACATTAATTTTAGGCAAACATTTTTTTTCCTTTACAACTCCTTTAAGGGAAAAGTCTCTGCCACAGACCCTCCTTAGAATTGAGATAGCGGAGATAATCCTCCTTGATAGACTTTGCGCCTGGATCTCCTGCAGGTAGTTTGCAGTTAGGTTAACGACTGATAGGTGACCAACGTCCAGCCTTTCAGTAACCGGTTACCTTGATCCCCGGTGGATTGTCGAGACCCTATTGGATCGCCAGCCTCTCTTGTCTCTCCTCAGGTGGACTCCCCACCGAACAGCTTCCTCTCAAAGAAACAATGCTTGGGATCTTCTCAGGATTGGGGACCCAGTCGATCACTGGGGCCCAGCCACAGCTCAAATGTTCCGGACCAACGTGGTCCCGGAACCAGGAACACCGTGTGGCACGCGCACCCCGGCCTGGAAGGCCATTTTGCCGGGGCGCCGTGATGTAGTCATCCTGGAAGAAGACGACCCATACCAATGGCGTCTGTCCCATAAATACCCTCCCCCAGCATGCACAGCGAGGAAAACCCCTCCTGATAAGCTGCTGGGAAAAAGCACCCAAACCTCGACTCCACTGCTGCCACCTGTCGTCCTGGGGTGGGATCAGCACCCCAGAAGTGACAGAATGAGCCCACAGTACAGCCAAGCTGAGACAGAGACCTGAATTTGAACAAACTAGCCTGGTAAGAGCTAACTAACTCTCTGACCCCCTCTAAATTCAAATTAGCACTGGTTCTTAGAAGTAACCAGGCGCTACAATTGTATTATTGTTTTGAAAAAACAGGTTTGCCAAGCAGAGCTGTCAATCTGATTTATAATGTCTGAGACAAACGTCCACATTGTTGTGAACTATGTCCCCTCATTCGCCAGTGCTAAGTATGTTCATTTGTCATGAACGTACATCTGCTCTGACATGTCTGTCTGTTCCTAGAAAGTACATTCCAGTAAGTGACGGTTCCTCATAGCTGAAGGCCCAGCCTTGTAGCTGATTTGCAGATCCCACTCTGAAAGCATTGCTGAGTTCTGAGTAGGGGATCTATTTTGCTGGGAACATACTTGGAAAATGGAAGGAAGAATAGGGAACATAGAATACCCTATATTGTGGTTTGCTATAGTTTTACAGGAGAGGAAGACGTTCCTCTTGAGCCAATAAAGTCTGTGTTGCTTTATGGTGTATGGCTTGCACTTTGAGACTTAAATACAACCCACCAATAGAATTTCAGAGGTTCTCTCCTTGGCTCCATCCTGACCAATCATGGAAAACCTTGTGCTGCAGCGCTCACATCTTATGACTTATACTGTATGTCTCAGGTAAATTCTGAGCCCAGTAACCAGGTATGTGCTTTGCATTCTCAGACAGTCTGGGTGCCCCATCTACAGTAGGTCATGACCTGCTGTCAGGGTCCTCAGTCAGTATTAGAGCCAGCTGTCATCTGTACCCCAGGTAAATGCTAAGACCAGTGACCAGGCAAAATCCTTCTCAACACCGGATTAAGCACCCGGATCTCCCTTGAATAACGTTTAGCAATCTCAGTACTGATAGGCGACCATCGTCCAAGCCTCTCAGAAACTTAGTGTCCTTCGACGAAGCAGTAGACCTCTCTTGAGATACCAGCCTCGTGCTCGGTATTTCCCAGACAGGTTCTCCATCGGTCAGCTCCCTCCCACGGGACGCACAGCACAGGACAATTCTGCAGCCGCAAACTCAGTCTACACACTGAGTCTGCTACGTAGATTTTTTGCTCCAGACCAACGTGGTCCCGGAGCCAGGAACACTGAAGCACACACCCTGGCCATGAGGGCCACACACGGGGTGGTGGGTCAACTGCCCAGGCGGATGGCGGCGAAAATGACCTGAACCAATGGCGTCTGCCCCCTAAATACCCCTCCCCAGCATGCACAGCGAGGCGATCAACCCTCCTTATTGGCTGCCGAGGAGAAGTGCCCACACAAGCCTGACTCCACTGCTGCCACCTGTCAGTCCAGGGTGTGAGGCCCCCCAGACAATGACAGTGGACACACAGTACAGCCAAAGCTGGTATAGAGGCCCTAAAATGTAATCAAATAAACACGGTCAGAGGCAACTAACTCTCTGGTCACCCTCTAAATTTACAGCAGCACCTGCTATGAAAGTAGCCAGGAGCTACAAGGGGAACTCATTGAACCCTGTTGTAAGGGTTGAAGATGTGGGTCTGGTTAGCTTGGAGCACAGTGCCAGCTCTGTTGTCATTCCTCCAGTTCAGCTTGCCACTCAGCTCTGAGTCAGCTGTGGCAGGCTTTCCTTCCCCATTGTCCTGCGCCTTGGCTGGTCCTGAAGTGTCCACCAGTGACTTGAGATCATCCAGCACTAAGCAAGGCTGAAGTTTCTGGGTCAGCTCATTCTCTGCCATAAGAGATGCTCAGCAGGCAAATGGGATTCTTCAAAGTGTTTGCGAGGGGAGCTTAGCACAGCGTTCCGTCATTGTGACATGACACAGTTGCTGCAGCAGTACAGGTGCTCTGGGGACATAACTGAGGATGTTTGGAGAGGATACTGCAGCTGTCTCCTGCTGGCTCTAAGGCCAAGAACAGAGCAATCGCTACTGATTGCTTGGTTCTCAGTCTTCTCAGGTCAGAGAGTGGTGACTGTCAGTCACCACTCTCTGTTCTGTCCATCCAGCACTCACTGGAGTGAAGGGCTGGAGAGTAGGGTGCCCACGTGTCCCGGATTGCCCGGGACTGTCCCGCAATTGATATGTCTGTCCTGGGTCCCGGGCACCTTCATTCCGAGACAATACAATGTCCCGGAATGAAATAGAGGACACAGCCACCCCCTACTAACTAATAAATACATTTCTGGAACTGGTTGCTAGGGCCGGCGCTGCCTGGCATCTTGCAACAATTTACTCTCAGACAGTGAGACCAGGAGCGAGGCCTGCGCCTAGTGCAGCACTGCTGTCCCCACCCACCTCGGCACCTCCTCCTTCTCCGGCAACCAGCGGCAAGCAGCAGGGACTGGTGTGATCTTCACTCTCCAGAGAGTGAAGCCACTCCTTTCCTTCTACGCACTTGGCCCATGCAGAGGGAGTGACAGCAGCACTGCATCTGGTGGCAAGTGGCACATTCATCTGACAAATAACCCGCCGCCAAATTCCCCCCTCAACCCTGAGACTACATTACCCCCTGTCCCCCTCATCTTTTTTGAGGGAAGGTGAGGTCCCTGAATGGCAGTTCGGAAATGTGGTCACCCTACTGGAGAGATGGTGGGCGCAGCTGGCTTCAACTCTAAGCTGCACACTGAGAGCCTAGGCCAGCTCTCAATCAGGCATCTGGTTGGATCCCAACAATGTGGTTAGGATCCTTCCAAAGCCTGAAGCTGCCAACAGCGGGCTTTGGCCATACTTCTATTTCAAAGCTACAAACTGCTATCGTTTTAACCTTATAAATAACGATGGTTGCAAGGATGTCTGTCTGGTGACCTCTTTTGCTTCTGCTCTGTGTACCTTGGCAAACATCCGTGTACAGTTTTCCAATTACAGTGATAATCTGTATATTACTCTGTACTTTTGCCGGAGGGCTTTAAAAGCAGCCAGGTCTGTGACGAAGACCTTGTGATTTTGCAATCCCTTCTCCTGTTTATCTTCTTGTAGCTGGTAAAGTATCACGGCTGGTGAGTGCGGCTTTCCTGTAAATAGTAATAGAAACTCAGCAGCAAAAGTCTCACAAGGGCACTTCAGGTTCCCTGAGGTGACTGGATCGCCCAGAGGCATCAGGTTCCTGTTCACAGAGTTTGCAAGGCTCGGCGTTCTCTCTGTACAGGCGGACAGTTTGTACTGTGATTTATTAAATACGGAAGACTCGTATTTAAAACACTTAACACTTTTTTCTTACAGTGTACTTCATCGTCACCACTTTTAGTGTCAGTCATTTAGAAGCAGTTACTTTGCTGGCCTCATAAATGGGCACTCTAAAATAAAAATGGTTCCTGGACTCCCCACATGAAACAGCGGTACCTAATGCGAATTGTGGTGGGTGTCACCAATAATAACTAGAAATGAACCAAAAGAAATTTAGAAAATGACACCAACTTATAGCTACTGCAACATTAATTCCGAAAATACAAAATATAAAATGATAAACCCATAATCACTTCCCAGCTACCCCCCTCCCCCACACCCACGGTGAACTTAACCTCCCTAAAGTCCCCTCTCGATAATACACTGTAGTTTCCCCACCCCTGGGCTCATTCACACGTGCCTTGATTCTGATGAGCGATCTACATTTAGATCACTATTCAGAGAGCATCTGAGAGGCGTGAGGTAAGGCTGTATCCCTTCACACAGCCTGCTTTAACCCCTTGAACTCCACAGTGCATGCAGTTGTGGGGCACTTGCATAATGCTGCCATTCACTTGAATCGGTTATATATATATATAAAAGAAAAAAGTTCAAGATTGCTGCACTCAAAATCTATTGAAAAATAGAAAACATTTATACAAATATACAAACCTAAGATAGTTCCATATTATTGTAGCCAATTTAGGGGTGTTTGAGCCAATAGTTGGGCTCAGACTCTGTTGATCCTATTTAAAGGGGAGTTCCAGCCATTTTGTATGTTTATTAAAAGTCAGCAGCTACAAAAAGTGTAGCTGCTGGCTTTTAATAAACAGACACTTACCTGCTCCAGCGCTCCAGCGACGCGCCGGCCGGGGCTCCGCTCCCCCCCCCCCCTCCCCGGCCGGCGTCTTCATTCTCAGTGTGGGCACCCGGCCGTGACAGCTTTCGGCTTCACGGGCGGGCACCCACTGCGCATGTGCGAGCGGCACTGCGCATGCGCGAGCGGCGCGGCGCGGCGATGCGCCGTGTAATTGGCCAGGAGATCGCCTAGGACCTGTGACGTGTCCTAGGCGATCGCCTACAGCAGCCCCTTCCTGTAGGCGATTAAGCTTAGTCGCCTACAGGAAGGAGGAAGTGGGACAGGAAGTCCCACTCTTCCTGAAGCCCCCACTCCCCCCCAAAAAAATTACATGCCAAATGTGGCATGTAAGGGGGAGAGGAGTGGGTTAAGAGGAAGTTCCAAATTTGGGTGGAACTCCTCTTTAAATTAGCCTCTGTTTTGGCTATGGTTGTGCTCGGTAGAAGTTTTCCCTTGTTGCCTGTAGGTGGCGTTACCACTTCAGGCCCATGTTGGAACTCAAGCAGACCATAGTGTGTTAGGTGATCCCTCTCGGCAGCAGCCCAGTGGGAGTGGTGCCCCGCTGAGAATGCTGGGAGGGGGTACTTAAGGGGCAGACGCCGTTTTTCAGGGTCCTTCACCTCGTGACCCTCCTGGTGCGAGCTGAGTGTGTGTGTGATTCCAGTCTCGGGACCACGTTGGTCTGAGGCTGTGTTCCTATCAAGTAGGCCCAGCTATGCTGGCTGGGGCTTATGGTTCTACAGAGGATCCCAAGCTGTCCGTCCAAGTGGAGGAAGCTGCTTAGTGAAGGAAACCGCCGAAAGTACCTGCCCTGGAGTTGACAAGCAAGGCAAGCTGATGTCTCGGGATAGGCCTGGTAACCTCGTTAAGGAAAAGGGATCCACTACGCAAATTGTCTTACAGTAAGGTCACCAGATTTTTTAAATGAAATCCGGGGCATATTTTTTTTACCAGTAATGGCGGCAATCAGCGACTCTCTGCCCGTCAAAACCCACCTCACAGCCTGTCAAGTCTTACTCTCCGGGCCCCCGGCTACTACTGGGTGGGATGCGGAGGAAGTTCACTCCACCAGGGAAGGCAAGGAGATAAACAAGCAGGCGGGTGTCCAGGACTTGAGCCAAGGCAGAAGAACATGCGAGCGGAGTTGAATGGGCATGCACCTGAAACTGAAGAAATAGTCCCTCCAATCCGACCAGCACATGATCATCAGAAAGGGGTACAGATAATGGAAAAAATACACCCCCTAAGCTAGTAGGAGCGGCAGAGCGGGAGTGTGTAATTCAGAATTATTATTTTTTATTCTGCACTGACTGTCTTTGAAATTGCCCCAGCCTCTTTTCAAATCCAATCCGGGGACAAAACCAGGGACAGACTTGGTGCGGGGACAGTGTCCTCAATCTGGGGACTGTCCCCTAAAACCGGGGATGTCTGGTCACCCTATCTTACAGTCCACCGGATTGGCTTAAAGGCTCTTTGGCTGTAAGGCAGGAAGTTCAGGACTTTAAATCCTGAAGCAGATGATTCCTGAATATCCATTCTGTGTTCTCAGACGGTCTGTGGCAGAGACTGTTTCCATACTGTCCGAGCATCATTCCGGCTGCTAGGCCATGTGAGAGGGGTCTATCCGGGTGAGCAATACACACCCAGGAGTGAGTGGTGAATACTGGAACTTGGAATACTTTTGTGCATTCTGTACTGCGTACCTGAACCTTCCTCATCTCTCTATACTCTCTACTTCCTTCACAAGTTTTATGCAGCGAAAATAAAGCCTACAGTTGAAGATTTTACATCTTGTGTGGACATTGCAATTTCTACAGACTTTCTCCCCTGGACAACGAACTTAGAGGTAACGTGCAAAACCCAGAATCTAAACCAGCAGCTCCTACAGGGTAGTGCTATATGAAATTGTGCTTGAGCTTCTTGCTTGCACTGCAGCTAGTGTGTTGCCTGTGAGGGCCTTCAGGAAAACAGAAGGTTTTGTTGCAGATAGGCAAACCCTCCTGTCCCTTGAGTGTGAATTGGCTCACTTTAATGAAAATTTAATTCTCTTGGATTACCAGTGATTAAAAAACTCTTGCTGCTGATGCTACAGACCATGGTGGCCATCAGAGAGGCTGGCCTATACACATGCAGGGGGCCCGGACATACTTAGTGACCCGGGCCCCAACCAGAGGAAGTCCTTAACGTGGGTGCAAAAGGGGCAGCTGCTCAGTCATTGTTGTGGGGCCGAAAGTGGCTGATCCTTGAGCCCCTTGTCATGAAGAGTCCCAGTTTGGTGGCCACGGAAGTGTGGCAGCAACAGCCGCGTCCTCGGGCTGTGGGCAGGATGATAGTGTCTTGCTGATCTTCACATGGCGGGCCGGCAGCTGTGGGGAAGGTGAGCAGCGAGGGCAACTTATCCCTGTACGCCTCCTCTTCCTCCTCCACTCGTTCTCTCTCTACTCCTCCTACATCTTCTCCTTCACCTCTTCCTCCCTCTACTACTCTTCCTCTGATTCCTCCTTCACCTCTTCTTTCATCTCCCTCTACACCTCCTGCACTTTACCTCTACCCCCCCCCCTTTTTACCCATTCTTCCTCCTATATGATTATTAAGAGATTATGTGCCCCTGAATCATACATGGTGAAGAACTGGTGAAAACAACCTCATTCCTCCAGGTCCTGGCCTGGACAGCCCAACATTAACTTATTCATGGACTCATTTCTATTTCCCTTCAGTCCTCATTGGCCTTTTCCTGTTTTTCTCCAGGGACAACAGGGTATGGGTAGGCAGCAGCCAAAATTAATCATGCAATCTTACAGCCATATGCTGCTCTCCATTCCTCAAAATGAAGCCTTGAAACTCAGAGTAGCACTTACCGGAACCCACCCTACCATCTCCAATAACAAATTTCTCATGGCAAGTTATTGCTGCAACAGAAGGAAAAAAAATATCTCCAAACACCCAGCACCTATTAGCTTGGCACTCCAACTTCTACCAGCTGGTGAAAACAGTCACCTTCCTATAGCTCATTACTTTGGCAGTCTCACATTACCATTTTCCTATCTACCATAACTATTATTTTACGTATTTTTGTGTTAAACATTTTTTATAGATTTACCTTATCCTTTACATTTTTTGCCTTTTATTTTTTTACATTTCTTCATTTTTTCCTCATAAGGAGATGGTCATCCAAACATAGGCAGGATATTGAGGATATACAGCTGGCAGGAGGTGGCCCAATGTACATTCAAGGCACTAGTCTACCCTGCATATGTGATGTCAGAAAGGGCCTTTAGCATGGCAGAGGAATTTGTGACGTAGAAGCTACACTTTAATAAAACTAATCAGATGTTACTGAAAAACATCAATGCCTTTATTTGAAAAACCTTTAACTTAGAAAAGACCAAATATGTTTCCCTTTTATTCTTACTGGGCTGGATTCAAGAAGCAAATTGCGCCTGTGTAACCATAGTTACACAGCGCAATTGCTTACTTGCCCCGGCGTAACGAATGCTCCTGATTCAGGAACCTCGTTACGCCGACTGCAGCCTAAGATATGCGCGGCATAAGGCTCTTATGCCCGCATATCTTAGGCTGCATTCTTGCGATGGCCGCTAGGTGGCGTTCCCGTTGTGCTCAGCGTATAGTATGCAAATTGCATACTAACGCCGATTCACAACGTTACGCGAGCCCTGCGTACGCAGTTTACGTCGTTTCCGTACGGCGGTTTTCGCATAAGGCTGCCCCTGCTATTAGCAGGGGCAGCCAATGTTACGTATACCCGTCGTTCCCGCGTCGCGAAATTTAAAATTTACGTAGTTTGCGTAAGTGATTCGTGAATGGCGCTGGACGCCATTCACGTTCACTTTGAAGCAAATGACGTCCTTGCGACGTCATTTGCCGCAATGCACGTCGGGAAAGTTTCCCGACGGAGCATGCGCTCTACGATCGGCGTGGGAACGCACCTAATTTAAATGATTCCCGCCCCCTACGGGATCATTTAAATTGCGTGCGCTTACGCCAGGCATTTTGCCGGCGCGCCCACGCAATTAAGGAGCTACTGCTCCGTGAAATCAAGGGCAGCGCAGTAAATTTGCGGGGGCGCAGGGCAAAAACGTCGCCCTGCGCCTCCGTAAAAAAAGCACAAATCTAGCTGAATCCGGGCCACTGTTGCTGGGCTGCTGGCACTGCTGCTAGCATTTCCATCTTGTGGCACCTCGTTCCACTTATTTTTCCCGTCCTTCCCTTTCCTCAAATCTAAAAAGAGCACTTGCTCTACTTTTTTTTGGAGGAGAACTTTCTGGGCCTCCTGTCTCCACATTTGGCTCTGCCCTCACTGCCTTGTGTGTCTATATTTCGAAATGTGCTTGTTGGCTCAAAAGAGCGTAAAATATCCTCTGTACTGCAATTGTTTGAAGTGGAAGTGGATCCTGTGGATGGTGCTAAGCCAGCAGTTGACCATACTATCTGAACAAACTGGGTCTTATGAGGTAAGTCAATGCATAAAGCAATATTAATAACGTCCCACTGGACAAAACGCATCGGGCGGGAGATTTAGTGCTGATGTCTTAGGGCCAGATCCACGTACAGCGGGCGCAACTTAAATATTCGGATTTAAGTTACACCGCCGCAAAATTTCTACCTAAGTGCCCGATCCACAAAGCACTTACCTAGAAATTTGCAGCTGTGTAACTTAAATCTGTCCGGCGCAAGGCGTGCCCAATCTAAGGGGGCGAGTCCCATTTAAATTAGGCGCGCTCCCGCGCCGGACGTACTGCGCATGCTCCCGACGCAATTTTCCCGACGTGCTTTGCGCGAAGTTATGTTGCGCCGAGTTTTGAGAATCGCGACGGGTGTAAAAGAAAAAAAAAGAGTTGCGGCGGGAAAAAAAAAAATTTAAAAAAAAATTTGACAGCGACGCAGGAAAGAAGGGTATACTTTTACATGGTGTACTAAGTTTACACTTTGTAAAAGCAGCCCTAATTTTGCGACGGCAAACTAATACTTACGGAAAAAAAACGAAGGGAAAAAGCTTCGTGGATCTCCGTAAGTGCTAATTTGCATACCCGACGCGGAATTTCGACGAGAAATGCCCCCAGCGGCGGCCGAGGGTACTGCATCCTAAGATCCGACAGTGTAAAACTATTACACCTGCCGGATCTTCGGAATATCTATGCGTAGCTGATTCTATGAATCAGCCGCATAGATAGAAACAGGGATACGACGGCGTATCAGTAGATACGCCTGCGTATCCCTTTTGTGGATCTGGCCCTTAATTCTGTGCGATTCCGGGTGGCCAGCGGCTGTTCATGTGAGTGATTTTACCTTTATTTTATGCAGTTTTTTTTTCCATTGGAGGAGTAATAATCCTTACTAAACTATGGAAAATCCATCTGGGACTCTGGTGAGCTTTTTTTATTCTTAGTTGGATTTTGCATAGAGCTGTCAGGGCAACCACAGTGCTGTGATCCATCCAAAGAGATTTCCATATATGCTGTAAGGCGCACATGCTGCTGTGACGGCAATCAGCTGAGCATGGGGAGCTGCGCTCATACAAGGTACAGATTGGCAGATATGAGAGGAGCAAGAGGGGGGGGGGGGTGGATGCTCATTAATAACTCAACCCCAACTTTACTATATGTACTCCTTATGTATTTATACATGGTGATCATATTCCTCATAATCTCCTCTTCTCAATAGGGAATAAATTCAGTTCCTCTAATCTTTCCTCATAGCTGAGCTCCTCCATGCCTCTTATCAGTTTTGTTGCCCTTCTCTGCACTTTCTCCAGTTTCCCGATATCCTTTTCGTGAACTGATGCCTAAAACTGAACTGCATATTCCACATGAGGTTTTACCAGTGGCGGCCGCTCCCCCCTAATCCATAGGCCTGGTTCCTAATCTACATGCCGGGTGCCAGACACATGGATTTCAAAGCACATGATTAGAGCCTGAGGCTCTAATTGGCTTAAAAAGGGTGCCCTGAGCCCACCTTGTTGTGTGACATTAGCAAATTAATATTCGCTTTTGTCTTTCTGCTTCTCCTCCCGGACAATCAGGAAGTGGGTCTTAAGACCCAATCGGCCAAGAGGAGAAGCGACCGTAGTGGAGACACAGGGGAAAGCGTTGAGGTGGAGAGACAGGGGGAAGCAGCCGAAGCTGCCCGTGACCTAGATGAAGTAAGTGCAGGGATGGTGGGCAGACGAGTGAGCAACAGGGGGGGGGTTGGTCGGTGGTTTTCCGATCGACCATGCAATGGGGGGAAGTTTAACTGACAGACTGACCAAACGGAGGTGTGGGGGGTTTGACTGCCGAAACGACAGACTAAATGGGGGGTGGCTTGTGGTTTGTTTGCCGCCCCCCCCAAAAATGGAGCACCAGCCGCCACTGGGTATTACTCAGTGGCGGCTGGTGCTCCAAATTTTTTGTGGGGGGAGCAAACAAACTGAAAAAAAAAACTCACTGTGTCCACCAAACGCAGCCACTGTGCCCATCAAACGCAGCCACATGCAGGCACTGTGCCCATCAAACACTACCACTGTGCCATCAAATGCAGCCACTGTGCCCATTAAACACTTCCACTGTTCACTTCAAACTGTGCCCATCAAATGCCGCCACTGTGCCCATAAAACACTGCCACTGTGCCAATCAAACTGTTCCCATCAAATGCTGCCACTGTGCCCATCAAATAGAAAATAAAGCATTTTTTCTGTCGGATCTTTCGGATTTCGGATTCTGCACGTTCGTTTTTGTTTGTTAAAACGATAACGACAATACCTGAAATTCGGACGAAAATGCATTTGGACGAAAACGAATGCACATGTCTAAAAATGAATAAGGGGGGCGTGGCCTGGACCGTGAGGAGAATGGACGCTTAAGCTCTCAGCTCCTGTCACCTCAGAGCAACCAGAGCTATTTGCAGATCACCCAGCCTAATTTAACTCGTCGTTTTGGAATGGGTACAGCCTCTAGACACAACTCTGCATCCCGGTCCCGTTCGCCAAGGGAAAATACCGGCGCTGGGTCACAAAACACACCGGAGCTATTCAGAGCGCCGAGAAACAACATGGCGTCGTCCCGCCAGAGAATCACCTCAGAAATGGAGCAACCTTTACACTCAGAGGGGAATGAGATTATACTAAGTCTGGAGCCGTCACCTCCCGCTGCTCCCCGAGGACGGGCTTTACCGGTATCGCATGATGCAGGCTCACACCGGACCCTGACTATTGATGACCTCAAAAGCGTTGCTTTAGATATTAAGGAAACCTTGGCAGCAGCCATTTCAGAACTACGCCTGGAGTTCCGCTCCCTCACAAACAGGGTTGCACAGACCGAAAGCGCTCTGGAGGATCAAGAAACGGTTCTGAGACGCTCAACAATAAAAGTTGACGATCACACCCTCCAATTAAGGGACGTTAACCGCCATATGGAGGACCTTGACAACCGTGGAAGACGCCAGAACCTACGGATTAGAGGTATGCCAGAATCGGTTGAAGGGGACCTTATTCCTAGCTCTGTAACGGCCATTTTCAACTTTATCCTGGAAAGACCCCCTCAAACAGCAATTGACATAGTCAGGATTCATCGTGCACTACGCCCCAAAGGTAGAGAGTCGGATCCACCTAGAGACATTGTATGCTGTCTGGCGGATTTTAGATTAAAGGAAGACATACTGAGAAAGGCAAGGGGCAAACGTTTATCACATGATGGTGCACCGATACAGCTTTACCAGGACCTATCCGGTATTACGCTTAAACATCGCCGTGATCTCAGGCCCTTACTGGAGGTGTTAAGGGGGAAAAACATAGGCTATAAGTGGAAGTTCCCCTTTTGCCTTTCCGCTACTCATCAAGGCCGTACTGCACTACTCAAGGTCCCAGAAGACCTGCCACGCTTCTGTGACACATTAGGGATCCCCATTGTGTCGGTGCCAGAGTGGTATGCGATTTATCGCCAGTCAGTCAACAGATGGCCATCTCCACGTGCAGATCCAATGGAAACACAAACCACTAGTTTCCGTCGCCGAAGATCTCCATCAGAATCGAGGAACATGCGAGACTCGCAAACCCCCGGTGGGGATCACCAGGAACCTTTATTGCCAGCAGCCCGGAGAGCCCGGAGAGACCGCTAAGATCAAATTAATTTTGTTTAAGAAAGAGCAGTCCCCTTTTTCTTGAAAACCCCGGTCACTTTACTGTATACCTATATAGACAGAGACTGGATAAGGACACCTAACTACTGATGTCCACAAATCAGCCTCTTCACTGTCGCATCTCGAGAAATCAATTAGATGAAGCCCTGTTGAAACTTCCCAACCAGGTTATTTGGGAACACATATACTCATTGTTTCAATGTTGCAAACTGTTTTATTTACTATTTACCATCTTCGGTCATTTTCACAAATGTGATGGAGATTTCTGAACACCCAAGATGTTATGTTGTAACCTTTTTTCCACCATGTTTTTGATACCTCTCTAATATGATACTATCACACCCCTTGTTTTGTGTGGTATAAATATTATCACACAACCACATCTGAGCAATGCTCGACAACAGTCTCCTTCTATACGCTTTTGAAACTCATTACTATAGACATTGGGAGCTTTGAACTTTCTACGTTCTAGCTGGTGGTCTTGCAAGGAAGAAAATGCAATATACTCCTGTCAAACATTGAATTCTAATACAGAAACACCGACAGACAATGCATGGCCCCAGTTCTGCAGCCTTTAGCACACAGGTTAATAATCACCAGTACCCGCACATGGGCACGGTGAAATTTAAATTTAAAGCATTTTAATTTTGAATATTGTTTTCTCTCAAATGCTTAATATATTTGTTGGCAATGTTTTAGAGTTCTGATATAGTGATATATATTCCCAGTGATATTACACATAGGCCCTTTCCGGTTGTTCATCTGTCCCTGGGGTCTGGGCTGACTCTGGATCCCAGGTTAGATGAGGGTTATGATAGCCTAGCATTCTCGGACCATACGGTTTGAAAGGGTTCCCTCACAACATGGGGAAATAGCTAATAAATGTTACTCCAGATCGAGTCTAGATTCCGGGTTTTAAGGATAGGTCTCTTCAGACAATAGGTAACTCCTCAACTGTTCCAGGGAGCGGTTCTTGTGCAGTAGCTGTACATTTTTAGTTCATCTACATATAGCTGGCAAATAGCACATGGTAATGTGTGGTGTTCTGAGGTGGCATATGCTGCTTTCACTGTTTTCACTTTTTGTTAGTACTTAGAGCAGACGTCACCGGCTACATCTATATCTTAGCTGTTCTTCATTATAGGACAGACCAACCCCCATATGGTAGGGCCTGGTAGCCCCTATACCCGCTGGTCGTGGTTTCTATAATTGAGGTGCACCGCACCCTTCGCCTAACGTCATTCCCTTTTATTTATTAGGGTAGTCATCATACCCTTCGTCATTTTTCAAATTCTCAACTCTTTGAGGGCTCATAGACCTCTTTACGTGTCTAAGACTAGATTCTCCTTTCTACCCCATATACCTATCCCACCTTGGATTCCCTGTTCAACTTTCGTTTCCCTCCTTCCCCACGACAATGACTGACTTTCCTACCCCATCCTTGCAACCTACTGACCAGGACATGCCTTTTTTAAATCTTAAGCTGTACTCCATTAACATCAGAGGATTAAACACACCTGAAAAGCGCTCTTTATTGCTCTCTTCTTTACATAAAGAGAAACCCCAAATTGTATTACTTCAAGAAACTCACTTTAGGTCAGACAGTATTCCCGTCCTTCGAAGTCGCCATTTCCCTACTGTATTTCATGCCACTAATGATGTTTCAAAAACCAGAGGAGTGTCCATTCTATTATCCAAACATTGCCCACTTAAAGTGGAAGATGTTGAAACTGATCCTAATGGAAGATTCATCTTCCTTAAAGGCAAAATATTCAACTCGCCAGTTACAATCGCAAATATCTATGCACCTAATTCACAACACGTTAGTTTCTTCCGAGACACTGTCCAACGACTCACGGTTTTTCGATCTGGAATGCTGATCATGGGTGGGGACTTTAATGTGCCACTAACTCCCCTCCTTGATGCTTCGAATGGCTCCTCCTGCCTAACCTATCGTACATTGCGAGCAGTTAAAACCCAATTAGATCTGCTTACCCTGCATGATACCTGGCGTTCATTATACCCCACAACTAAAGACTACACCTATTTTTCACCCTTGCACGCCAGGTATTCACGTATCGACTATTTTTTTATCACCCAGGAGGACCTTATTCGACTCACCAGTGCATCCATTGAACCCATGGTGTTATCAGATCACCACCCAATCGCTATTACACTTACTTGGAGGGGTCGGATCCCTGGTCGACCTGTATGGCGAATGGACGATTCTATCCTTTTGGATCAGAGTTGCATAGCTGAATTGTCAGAATCTATAACGCACTACTTTTCGGATAATTCATCTCCAGAGATAACCCCCGCTTCTGTATGGGCAGCTCACAAATGTGTTCTCCGGGGGAAGCTTATCTCTATCATGTCCAAACGCCGCAAACTGCGTGAGGCTCGACTTGAAGAACTTCTTGCCAAAATCAGGACCCTGGAAGGGGCCCACAAACGCTCCCTAGCTGTACACTCTCTTGAAGCTTTATTAGAAGCTAGGAAAGGTCTACAGGCAGAGCTTCACGCACGTTTAAAATATAGATTTGCCTTAACTCACAAGTTATATTATGAGTTTGGCAACAAATCCAGTAAACTACTAGCTCACGCATTGCAGAAAAAGAAAGAACTCAATACAATACACTCTATAACTACCCCAACAGGTGAAAACCTGCATAGATCGGATTTAATTGCCAAACAATTTACATCCTTCCTCTCCTCATTATACAACTTACCTACACCACCAGGTTCGGGGACTCCAGCTCATAGAAAAAAACTGATTGACGATTTCCTTTCCAAGTACGGTCTACCCCCCACCCCAATACCTAATTTGGATTACCTAGACTCACCAATATCAATAGAAGAGGCTCTAGCTGCCCTAAAACAAGCAAAATCAGGTAAAAGCCCTGGTCCTGATGGCTTTAGCTCGGGGTATTACAAATCCTTTGCCCCTCTCCTGATCCCCCATCTTGTTAGGGCATTTAATGACCTACCATTTTTACCGGCAACTGGATCGGACCTCCTTGAGGCTCATATTGCTTTAGTGCCGAAACCTGGGAAAGATAGTACATTAGTCCCTAACTACAGGCCCATATCATTGCTCAATGTTGACTTAAAGCTATTCGCGAAGATTTTAGCTAATAGATTGCTCACTCATCTTCCGTCCCTAATCTCGACGGACCAGGTGGGTTTTGTCCCTGGCAGAGAGGCCAGGGACAACACCATAAAGGCGATAAATGTCCACCACTGGTTGTCAAAATCTAAGACCAAGGGATTTTTGCTGTCCCTGGATGCCGAGAAGGCGTTCGACAGGTTGGCCTGGGACTACATGGAAGCTGCTCTTCGCAAGCTAGGTTTGCCTTCGCATTTTATGCAAATGGTCTTAACACTCTATTCAGTCCCTTCTGCACGTGTTAAAGTCAATGGTCGACTGTCGGACGCCTTCTCGGTGCGCAATGGAACCAGGCAGGGGTGCCCACTTTCTCCTTTAATTTTCATTCTCACTCTAGAACCACTATTGAACTGTCTAAGAGATAATCCAGATATACGGGGCATTGACATCAAACATCGCCAATATAAAATAGCCGCATATGCGGATGACATCCTGTTGTTTCTCACAAATCCCCTGATCACTTTGCCCAACCTTCTTAAAGATTTCAAATTATTCCATACACTTTCCAATCTGCGTATTAACTTCAGTAAGTCAATAGCCTTGAATGTTTCACTGCCGGTGGAGACTGTGGACCTGTGCAAAAAAAAATTTCCTTTTAAATGGGACTCTAAAGATATAACATATCTAGGAATTAAGCTCCCTGCAAAACTCTCTGATCCTTTTACCCGTAACTTCCCTCCTGCACTACAATCAATTAAGGCTGACTTAGAGACCTGGACTAAAGGCACATTTTCTTGGTTTGGACGTGCAGCTGTTTTGAAGATGAACGTCCTTCCAAGACTGTTATACCTATTACAAGCGATCCCAATTAGACTCCCAGCCTCATTCCTAAATTCCTTTAAATCAATGTGTCGGACCTTTCTCTGGGGTGGGCGTTCAGCCAGATTGAGTTGGGACAGATTATCTCTGCCCAAAACGAAGGGAGGCATTGGGATCCCGGATCTCTCCAGATATCACCGGGCCTGTCTTCTCACACGTATAGTCGACTGGCACATCCATGGAAAGAATAAAGATTGGGTTGAGCTAGAAGAAGCCTTTGTAGGCTTCCGAATATCTCACCTTCCCTGGATAGACCAACCACTCACCCCCAGGAACTGCACTTCACACCCTCTGATTGGTCCAACCCTTTCATGTCTCAGGACAACATTTAAAGAGCCAGGCTTGACACCTTTTCCTGGTCCCATGACCCCTCTTACACATAACCCTGGTTTCCCAGATGGTGTCAATACTGTAGCCCCACAGGCAACTCGAACCGAACCCTCCCTACGAGCTCACCAATTCTTTAATAAAGGCACACTTTTATCACAGTCTGCTATGGTATTGAAATTTCCTACCTTTCAAATTCCACGCTTCAAATTTTTCCAAATCAGGCATTTTCTACAAAATTCTCCTACACCTGCCTTATGGAGCAGAGACTTCACACCCCTTGAAAATTTATGTGTTTCCTCTGCTCCACAACGGCATTTAATCTCGGTATTATATTCCATGCTCACACCCACAGCTCCCTCAATGGCCTCTATTCACGACAAATGGGAAACTGATTTACAGATCTCCCTTTCTGATGACGACTGGAACTCCATTTGGACACATATTCACAAGGGTTCGATTAACGTTTCTGCACAAGAGAACAGATATAAGATATACTCACGTTGGTACAGAACCCCTAATACACTACATAAATTTTACCCTAATGTCCCGGCGACCTGCTGGAGATGCAATGAGGCAGAAGGTACTCTTTTACATATCTGGTGGAACTGTCACAAGATCCAACCGTACTGGAAATCCATCCACTCAATCATTGCACGCATAACATCACTCACACCTGACTTTACCCCCGAACAATATCTTTTGCATCATACCTCTTTGCCACAGTCGACATACCGTAAGTCTCTAATGATACATCTGATCAATGCAGCCTCTCAGTGTATCCCATTGCGATGGAAGGACCCTCTCCCTCCAACCATACAGGACTGGCATACCAGAGTAAATAAAATTGAGATGATGGAGAGACTGATCCACCAAGCAAGGGATGCAGCTGAGACATTCAGGCTTACTTGGAATTGTTGGACATTTTACAGAGAATCCCTTCCTACTGACTTATTGACAGTTTCCTCTGACCACCTTGACTGACCCTACGTAACTACTTTCCTTACCTTTTATATTCTCGCTCTCTGGTCCCCCTGTTTTCCCCCTTTACCTCCCCTTGCCCTTCCCAACTGCCCCTGAGCTTCTCTGTTAGGACCTAATGGATGTATTGCAGCCCTAGTTTAAGAGCATAGGGAGGCCTTGCCCTTACCTCCCATCCCCCGAGGGTCTAACGCTACATAACTCGGCAAACAACCTACGGAGATATGTCCCTTAGGTTATAAATTAGACTGTTGTAATTTGTTACATAAACAGACCAGGATCTCCCTCAAATTCCCTCGGATATGTACTTTTCAAGTTTACCCCCACATTGCCCACAGTTTTGCCCCCGTTAGGGGTGGGTTAAGTGGGGGATTAATCCTACTGGTCGTTATAGGCGTTACTGCTTTCTGTTGATATATAGGTTAGTCCCGATGACCTTTATCATAATAGTCAGGATACAGCTGACTCTTCTACTATGATTGCTACCATATTGTCTCATATGTAGATTCGTGTTTACTCTCTTCTATGCCACTGAATAACCTAAATTGTTGATAAGTTATACACCTAGATATATATTCCACACTGATACTTGTATGTAGTACCGTTTATACTATGTGATTGCTACAAACTGCTTAATAGTTGAATCGACTATACTGCTGTAATATGTTATGACTTAATAAACTTCTATCTTGGGAAAAAAAAAAAAAAAAAAAAATGAATAAGAAACCCAGAGTACACGGCAAAAAAACCTCAAAACACAACTTATATATACACATTTACTTTTATAGGGCTTCCACAGAAATCTATATTTATAGAAAACGCACGCAGACAGTTATACACTACTAATGAAAGGCTAAATCCACCGGAAATTTGTAACAACAAATTCCAGTGAAATCCCTATAAAAGTAAACATTTTTACAAAAGTTGTGTTTTGTTGTATAGTCTGTTTATTGGTTTGTGAAGACCAGTGGTCTCCAAACTGTTGCACTTAGCTAGCCCTTTTTCTGGCCCTTGGGGACTATTCCTCCCACTGATATTGGACACTATTCATCCTACTGACACAAACAGCGGATGTAATTTCTGCCACTGATGCCAACAATGGGGCACTATTCCTCCCACTGATACCAATAATGGACACTATTCCTCCAACTAATACCAATGATGGGGCATTATTTCTACAACTAATACCAATGATGAGGAACTATTCCTCCTACTGATACCAATGATGAGGCACTATTTCTCAGACTAATACCAATTATGAGGCACTATTCCTCCCATTGATACTAATGATGGGGCACTATTCTTCCAACTAATACCAATTATTCCAACTAATAGCAATGATGGGGCATTATTCCTCCAACTAATACCAATTATATGCCACTATTCCTCCAACCAATAGCAATGATGGGGCACTATTCCACCAACAAATAGCAATGATGGGGCACTATTCCACCAACCAATAGCAATGATGGGGCACTATTCCTCAAACTAATACCAATTATAGGGCACTATTCCTACAGCCAATAGCAATGATGGGGCACTATTTCTCCAACTAATAACAATGATGGGGAACTATTCCTACAACTAACACCAATTATGGGGAACTATTCCTACAACCAATAGCAGTACTTGGACACTATTCACAAAACTAATAACAATGAAGGGGCATTATTCCTCCAACTAATACCAATGATGGGGCATTATTCCTCCAACTAATACCAATGATAGGACACTATTCCTCCAACTAATACCAATGATAGGACACTATTCCTCCAACTAATACCAATTTAACATTTTAAAATATGCATTATTTGTAAAGGAATTTTGTAGTGCAGTTATACAGTATAGTACAGTACAGTATATGGCAGGCCCAGCAAATGCAATACTGTGTACAATTATTAATATCATCATCACACTCCACCTGCCCAGCAATACTGTACAATATAGATTCAGTGTGCACTGCAGCAGTGTCACTCACACTGCACACTGAATCTATATTGTACAGTATTGCTGGGCAGGTGGAGTGTGATGATGATATTAATAATTGTACACAGTACGAAATGTTCTAAAATACTGTATATAGTGTTTTTTTATTCTTCAATCAGTTAATATAAACATCTTTGATATTAAAGATGTTATAGAACGTAATTGCATTGTAGAATATAAAAAAATAAAATCTCAGTTACTTTTCCGATTAACTAGTTACTTTGCCAATAAAGTAACTGAGTCACTAACTCACTTACTTTTTCGGACAAGTAACTTGTAATTGTAACTAGTTACTTTTTTAAAGGAAGATGAATAACACTGATGATGGGACAGTATTCCTCCAACTAATACAATGATGGGACAGTATTCCTCCAACTAATACCAATGGTGGGGCATTATTCCTCCAACTAATAACAATGATGGGGCATTATTCCTCCAACTAATACCAATGGTGGGGCATTATTCCTCCAACTAATAACAATGATGGGGCATTATTCCTCCAACCAATACCAATGATGGGGCATTATTCCTCCAACTAATACCAATGATGGGATATTATTCCTCCAACTAACAACAATGATGGGGCATTATTCCTCCAACTAATACCAATGATGGGACACTATTCCTCCAACTAATACCAATGATGGGACATTATTCCTTCAACTAATACCAATGGTGAAGCATTATTCCTCCAACTAATACCAATTATGGGTCACTATTTCTCCAACTAATAACAATGATGGGGCATTATTCCTTCAACTAATACCAATTATGGGGCACTATTCCTCCAACTAATAGCAATGATGGCACACTATTCCTCCAACTAATACAATGATGGGACAGTATTCCTTCAACTAATACAATGATGAGGCACTATTCCTCCCACTGATACCACTGATGGGACACTATTCCTCCCACTGATACCACTGATGGGACACTATTCGTCCCACTTAGAACAATTATGGGGCACTATTTCACGAACTATAACCAATGATGGGGCATTATTCCTCCCACTTATACCAATGACGGGGCACTATTCCTCTCACTAACACCAATGATGGGCCACTGACCACGAAACTTTGTTTACTCCCACTGATGCCAAACATTTTTTACCACCACTGGTCACAATCCAGCCCCCTTAAAGTCTGAAGGACAGTAAACTGGCCCTATGTTTAGAAAGTTTGGAGAACCTAAGGTAGGTTGAAAATCAGTGTCTCTACCCGAAGAGTCATTATTCCATCGTCACATGGCACTGGTCATGTAACTGTCAGATGGAGCCCAGAGTTCCACTTTGTCAAGGAAAGGTGTTTTTCACAAACTCAAATAACGGTTTGTAATATTGAGCAAGATCATTAAAACTGCTCGTTTAATTTTAGAGCAATAATCCTTTTTTTAAAAGAAACCTGCTGTCCTGAAAATGGTAGTTGCATATCTTTCATGTGTAGTACTACCACCGTATGAGCTGCTGGTTAAATTTTGGGTTTGCACATTACGGGCCGGATTCAGAAACAACTTACGCCAACGTATCTATTGTTACGCCGCGTATGTCCACGGATGCGCCGTCGTATCTATGCGCCTTATTCAGCAAACAAGATACACCTGAATTTTGGCTTAATACGACCGACGTAAGTCTCCTACGCTGTCGTATCTTGGGCGCATATTTACGTTGGCCGCAAGGGGCGCTTCCATTGATTTACGCGTCGAATATGTAAATGACCAAGATACGCCGATTCACGAACGTACTTGCGCCCGTCGCTGTAATCTACGCCGTTTACGTAAGGCGTACGTCCGGCGTAAAGTTAAGCCTCATAAAGCAAGGGTAAGTCATGTTAGGGTATGGACGTCGGAACAGCGTCGGAACAGCCGTCGTATTTTACGTTGTTTACGTAAGTCGTACGTGAATGGGGCTGGGCGTAGGTTACGTTCACGTCGTAGGCATTGAGCCGTCGTATCTTAGGGAGTATATGCAACGTGATTCTGAGCATGCGTGCGCATGCGCTGTTCGTTCGGCCATTCATTTGCATGGGGTCACGGTTCATTTACATGTAACACGCCCTCCTTCAACCTACTTTGAATTAGGCAGGCTTACGCTGGCCAATTAACGTTACGCCGGCGCAAGTTTGGGAGCGAGTGCTTTGTGAATACTGCTCTTGCCTCTCAGAGTAACGTCGGCGTATCGCATATGAGATGCGCTACGCCGGCACAAAGATGCGCCGATCTACGTGAATCTGGGCCTACCTTTGTAGTTTCGTTGTCAGGGTGGGAAAGTCCAATAAAATGCAATGTCCAGACAAATTTAAAACCTTCAACAGCCAGGCTTTATTTTTACTGCAGTGTAACTTGAAGTAGAGAAAGTAGAAGGGAGGATAAGAGTAGGGGAAGGTTCAGGCACACGGTACAGAATGCTCAAAAATAGTCAATCAGTCCCCACTCTCAGCTATTGAGTGGGAATTGCTCACCCGGATAGTCCCCTCTCACATGGCCTAGCAGCCGGGATGATGCACAAACTAATGTCCAGACGGTCTCTGCCACAGACCTCTTGGAATAAACTTGGTCTCTGCCACAGACCTTTGAATGAATTTGGATGCGTCTAGGAATCCTCTGCCACAGGATTTCAAAGTCCCAAACCTCCAGCCGAGCAGCAAAAGAACCTTTAAGCCGGAAACCGGCAGACTGCAGGGCTTTCAATGTAGTGGATCCTTCCTTGATTGGGTCACCAGGCCTGACCCAAGACACTAGCACTTTGCCAGTCTCCTCCAGGGCAGGTCCTCCCCCAGATTCTTCATCAAGACAGCCTCCTCCCTTGTGGACAGACAGCTTGGGATCCCCTTTTAGAATTGTAGGCCCCATCCAGCGTAGCTGGGCCTACTTAATAGCAGAATCAGTCCAGGCCAATGTGGCCCCAAAGTCGGGTTCATACACACGCACCCCTCGCGCCAGGAGGGCCGCGAGGCGAGGAAGACGCCCCCTTAAAGTGGTTGTAAACCCACTTTTTTTACTTTTACCTACAGGTAAGCCTATAATAAGGCTTACCTGTAGGTAAGGAGAATATCTCCTAAACCTGCACGGTTTAGGAGATATTCCCCTCGCAATACGCCGCAGCGCATGCGCAGGGGGGATCTACGGCGAAAGGACCGGCAGCCGCCGGATCTTGCCAAATTCAAATCTCCCGCGCGCACGCGCGGGAGTGACGTCATCGCCGCTCCAGCCAATCACAGCGCTGGAGCGGCGATACCCGGAAGACACGCCAGGCAAGAGGACATCTCGCTCGGCGTGGACCAGGTAAGTTCTACACACCTCGTTCCGAGGTAAGTATTTCATAATGAGCTAATATGCGGTGCATATTAGCTCATTATGACTTTTGCCTTGCAGGAAAATACATTTTTTTTTCATTGCGGGTTTACAACCGCTTTAAGTACCCCTCTCCAGCATGCACAGTGGGGTCACCACTCCCACTGCACCGCTGCCGAGAAGGGACACCCAACACACCATGGTACACCTGTGTTCCAACATAGGGCCAAGATGGCATTGCCACCTGCAGGCAACAAGGGAAACTACAAAGTAGTACCACAGCCAGAACAGAGGCAAATTTAGGTTAATCAAAACAGGTCTGGGACCAAGTATAGACCCAGACTTCCCCTAAATTTGAAATAGCTCCCCCTAGATTTGGGGTGGGCACTACACATGCATGCTGACCCTCTTATTTTATTACATTTATGGCCTTTCTCCCGACTTTTTTAATCTGCATATTTTTTATTGGTCAGTAATTCAGGAAATTTAAAGCCAACAGGCCAACATCACAGCTAGGCAACCTGCAACCTCAGGAAGTCAGCAATGGCAGCCCAATGTTTCTCATATTTAAGTTGATTTTCTTTAGTCTTGGAAGAGTATAATTTCTATTTTATATCGTGTAACGCTACCCCCGAAGGAGCCGCTGGTTAGTTTGGGATCGGCTTACTGAGTTACCTTCTTGGCTTGGTTTAGGGGTGACATCCATGAGTGTAGACGAAGAGCAAGTGTCCAGACACAAAATTAGTTTTCAATGCTTTATGCCAAGGCCCCAACATGGTCAACATCAACATGGCACACAATAGAGAAAGGTTGATGAGCGTAGAGAAACTTTCGTATCAGGCCTTGGATATGAAAAAGAGCAAGCCTGCTCTTAGCAATAGTGTAACTCGATTCTTCGCCACCCCGATCAGGGTGGGTAAAGTGCCCCCGGACAGGCGACTATCACATGCCTGGCAGCCGGAGCGCCACTTAGAGATCACTGGGAGGAACAGGCCTGTAGCACCGGCCTGACTCAGAGCCTCTGATACAGGCTTTATCAATTGGAGGTATGTGAGATCAGGATGAGTGAATCCTCCCAGTCAATTCAGATTTTTGTGTCACCAACTGACAGTTTAGGCATACCTGTCATGCGGCGTGGTGATTGACTCCCCGATGGTTCGTCTAGGCCTCCTGGACAACCTCTAGTTCTAGGTTCTCCTTGAGCCGATCCCCCATCGAACAGCTCCCAGCTTAGGATCCTTACAGCAGAAGGTTGGGACCCAGCAAGTCGCTGGGGCCCCTCTCAATATTAGAGTGAGGCTCCGCATGGTGCGTAACCTCAGTGAAACAGGCCACTGTGGCGGGGCCCATGGATGCACGTACCCTGAAGGTGGATACCGCACCTGGAACTGGGGCCCCGCACAGAACAGAGTACAATGGCGGTTGCCACAGATATATCTCCCCCCAGCATGCCCAACGAGTGCAGAACTCCTCTGATTGGCTGCTGGGGAAGGTGGGTCTGTCAGAACCCCTCTAGCGCCACCTGCCGCCCAGGGGGTGATAACGCACCCCCGGAGCGCAGACTGACCTACAGGACAGATTCTGAAATTGGCAACAACCCAAATTTCCACAAATGAATAGGAGTAAACTAATCCTCCCATTACCCACTAATTTTAGCGTAACGCCCATACTGAAAGTAAGGGGGCGCTACAATAGTGTACCACCAGAGCTGATGGTATAAAAATATAAGTTATTGTGGGAGTGCCCAGTACGTCCGGCACCAATGTCTAAGAGCTGCACCTTGTAGAAGAATGCACCAAGGGTGAAAATAGACCACACAGCTGAGCATGTAATAATAGATTGGAGGGGAAGCCCCACAGTCATGGCAGATAGTACTTTCCTGGTATGAGATGCAAGGACAAACCTTCTACTGTACATGTGCAGAATTCCTAAATAGAACAGAGAACTCAACATATCCTCTAACACCTCAGTCCCTCCTATCATTTTGTAATGCATGGAATGGAAGGGTAAAGTGTTACCAATCAGGGACTATACATCCACACAGGAGCGTAGGGGGGACATAGTTTAACTTGTTTCCTTTTTATCTGAATGCCTAGTGATAGCATAGCATATCCGGTGAAAGTCCCCTTGAAGTTTTGTCTCTGGAAATTCCACTTTACAGTTTGGACTAAGGGCTCTGAGAAGTCCTTCCTCTTCTTCATATCATGTTCAACTCCACGGCATATCAAAATGCAGATATATGTAGAAATATAAGAGGCTGTCACCCAGGGCTGGTGGAAGGATTTTTGATACGCTAGGCCAAGGGGTGTCCAAACTTTTTTCAAAGAGGGCCAAATTTGATGAAGTGAACATGCGTGAGGGCCGACCATTTTGCTTGAAATTCTTTGAACCATTAAAACTCGGTCTAAGTGTGTTTGTCTGAGCAGTGAGCACTAATACACTGACCAACAAGAATGATCTTGCCTTTGTGCCAGTGTGTGGTGAAGAGAAGAGCTTGGGCGTGTTATTTGGATATACCGTATTGATCGGTGTATAACACGCCCCGTACACACGAGAGGATCGATCCGCTGAAATTGATCCGCTGACCGGTTTCAGCGGATAGATCCCCTGGTGTGTACAATCCAGCGGATCTGTTTCCACGGATTTTTGTCCCCAGGGATGGATTTCCAGCGGATAAAAATTTCCTAACATGCTAAGAAATCTATCCGCTGGAATCAATTCCAACGGATTGATCCGCTGGTCTGAACAGACTCACCGGATCAATCCGTCCGAATCCATCCCCCGCATGCGTCGTAATGATTCGACGCATGCGTGGAAGTCCTTATATCACAGCGTCGCGTACGTCGCCACGTCATCATCGCGGCGACGTCGTGACGCGTCACCGCGGACGGAATTCCGCGGGGATTTTGATCTCCTGGTTAGTACAACCAGGAGATCAAAATCCGCCAGAGGATTTATCCGCGGAAACGGTCCGGAGGACCGTTTCCGCGGATAAATCCTCTCGTGTGTACTAGGCATAAGAGTTAAGTTTCAGACAAAATAATAATAATTTTAAATTAAGAACTGTGAAGAAAAATAAGGGTCAGTGCCCATGAATGCAGCCTAATCAGTGCCCATGAATGCAGCCTCACCATCGCCATAAATGCAGCCTCTGAATGCAGCCTCCCCATTGCCATAAATGCAGCCTCTGAATGCAGCCTCATAATTGCCACGAACGCAGCCTTGCCATTGCCACGAATGCAGCCTCTCCATTGCCATGAATGCAGCCTCGCTATTGCCACGAATGCAGCCTCACCATTGCCATAAATACAGCCACTGAATGCAGCCTCCCCATTGCCATAAATGCAGCCTCTGAATGCAGCCTCTCCATTGCCACGAATGCAGCCTCGCCATTGCCACGAATGCAGCCTCTCCATTGCCACGAATGCAGCCTCGCCATTGCCACAAATGCAGCCTCGCCATTGCCACGAATGCAGCCTCGCCATTGCCATGAATGCAGCCTGATCGATGCCCATCTGCAGCCTCAGATGGGACAGGGAGGGGAGTGGAACGAGCGCCAACAAATTGCATACAGGAGAATCTCCCGCTTCCTATGATAGACAGAACAGTCATCCAATGGCAGCCCAGGAGACGGGACTTCCTATTGCAGAGTAAAGAGGAGATTTTCCTGTATGTAATCTGACGGCACTCATCCCGCCCCCTCCCTGTCCCATTCGAGGCACAAAAGATATACATATGCAAATTACCGGGGGGGCCAGATTAAACCAGAATGCGGGCCGCAATTGGCCCCCAGGCCGGACTTTGGACATGCCTGCCCTAGGCGAAACCTAATCCCCCCCCCCCCTCCGGCTCCACCCCCTTAACCGCATCCCGCCTGCCATATAGTCAAATGACAGGCGGGCGACAGCTTTGTTGTTCTGGAATGACGTCATATGATGATATCCTTCCACTCTCTGCTCTCCTGCGGGGTCACGCAGTGCCACAATCAGTAGTGCGCTCTCTCCCTGGGATACGGTGCATCACTGATGCCGGAGCCGATGACGAGGCTCTTTACCCATGTGATCAGCTGTGTCCAATCATAGCTGACCACATGTAAACAAGGAAATGTGACATTTCTCTCCTTACACTGACATCATGTGAGGAGAAGAGAGCTGGTCAGTAGCATTTCCTCACAAGGGAGATCTGCACAGATAATCAGGGCACTGATCATCAGTGCCTTGTCTATCAGTGCAGCCCTAACAGTGCCCAGCAGTGATAACAATCAGTGCCCATTAGTGATGCCAGTTAGTGCTGCTTTTCAGTGCTCATCAATGTCTGCTTATCAGTGCTGCCTATCAGTGCCCATCAGTGATGCCAATCAGTGCTCATCAGTGATGCTAGTCAGTGCTGCCTTTCAGTGCCCATCGCTGTCTGTCCATCAGTGCCATCCATTAGTGCCGCCTATCAGTGCCCCCATCAGTGCCACGTATCAGTGCTGCCTATCAGTGCTCATCAGTGCTGCATATCAGTGCCACCTATCAGTGCTGCATATTAGTTCCGCCTATCAGTGCCCATCAGTGCTGCATATTTGTGCCTCCTCATCAGTGCCACCTCATCAGTGACCTTCAGTGCATCCTCATCAGTGCCCTTCAGTGCAGCCTCCTTGGTGCACATCAGCGAAGGAGAAAAATTACTTATTTCCAAAATTTATAACAGAAACTAAGAAAAATTGGGGTGTTTTTCCCTCTTTTTTCCTTTTTTTTAACCACCAAAAGGAAGCTTTATCGGTCTCAAAAAAATGATAAAAATGTTGTTTGGGTACAGTGTTTGCATGACTGGGCAGTTGTCATTCAAAGTGTGACAGTGCTGAAAGCTGAAAATTGGCTTGGGCAGGAAGGGGGTGAAAGTGCCCAGTACGCAAGTGGTTAACAAACTATTGGACTTGATAAAACACAGTGGACCAACACCAGCAGATGACATGGCTCTCCAAACCATCACTGACTGTACAAACTTCACACTGGACCTCAAGCAACTTGGATTCAGTGTCTCTCCAGTCTTCCTCCAGACTCCGGGACCTTGATTTCCAAATGAAATGCAACATTTTCCAGTCAGTGATGATTTGGGGAGCCATGTCATCAGCTAATGTTGGTCCACTGTGTTTTATCAAGTCCAAAATCAGCGCAGCCGTCTACCAGGAAATTCTACAGCACTTCATGCTTCCCTCTGCTGACCAGCTTTATGGAGATGCCGATTTAATTTTCCAGCACCTGCCCATAGTGCCAAAAGTACCAATGCCTTGTTTAATGATCATCACTGTGATTGATTAGCCAGCAAACTCGCCTGACCTAAACCCCATAGAGAATTTGTGGGATATTGTCAAGAGGAAGATGAGAGACACCAGACCCAACAATGCAGACAAGCTGAAGGCCATTATCAAAGCAACCTGGGCTTCCATAACGCCTCAACCTTTCCACAGGCTGATCACCTCCATGCCACGCCGCATTGATGCAGTAATTAATGCGAAAGAAGCCCTGACCAAGTATTGAGTGCATACTATACTGTACATGGACATACTTTTCAGTAAGTCAACATTTATGTATTAAAAATGCTTTTTTTTATTGGTCTTATATAATATTCTAATTTTCTGAATTTTGGATTTTTACTAGCTGTAGGCCATATTCATCAAAATTAAAAGAAAGAAATGCTTGAAATATATCACTTTGGCCCAGATTCTCAAAGGGCTTATGACGGCGCAACACAATGTACGCCGTCGTAAGTCCTAATCTGGGCCGTCGTATCTATGCGACTGATTCTTAGAATCAGTTACGCATAGATATCCATTAGATCCGACAGGCGTAAGGCTCTTACGCCTGTCGGATCTTAAAGCGGTGGTTCACCCTCCATAGCAGCTTTTTAGCATAAAATGAGGCATAGTAGCGCGAGCTACAGTATGCCTGTCTTGATTTTTTTATCCCCGTACTCACAGTGCAATCCTACATTGAAGATTCCGTCTCCCCGCAGGGAATGGGCGTTCCTATCCAGACGGAGGATGATTGACGGCCGGCTCTGGCACGTCACGCTCCCCGAAGACAGCCGGAGTAGGTCTCGGCTCTTCGCGGCGCTATATGGCCCCTGCGCACAGACTATGCGCAGGCGCCGTGAAGAGCCAAGCCTATTTCGGCTATTTCCGGAGAAGCGTGCCTCCGTCTGGATAGGAACGCCCATTCCCCGCGGGGAGACGGAATCTTCAAAGTAGGATTGCACTGTGAGTACGGGGATAAAAAAATCAAGACAGGCATACTGTAGCTCGCGCTACTATGCCTAATTTTATGCTAGAAGAAAATGTTTTTTTTTTTTTTGTTTATAGGGTGAACCCCCGCTTTAAATGCAATTTTTTTTTTCTCCGCTAGGTGTCGCCTCCGTCGTTTTCCCCCGTCGAGTATGCAAATTAGCAAAATACGCGAATTCCCGAACGTACGAGCGGTCGACGCAGTGAAGTTACGACGTTTACGTTAGATTTGCGACGCGTAAAGTTGCCCCTGCTATATGAGGGACAACCAATGTTAAATATGGCGATCGTTCCCGCGTCGAAATTTAAAAATAGACGTCGTTTGCGTAAGTCGTCCGTGAATGGGGCTGGACGCCATTTACGTTCACGTCAAAACCAATGACGTCCTTGCGACGTCATTTAGTGCGATGCACGTCGGGAAATTTTAGGGACGGCGCAGTACGTTCGGCGCAGGAACGCGCCTAATTTAAAAGATCCACGCCCCCTTCCCGGCTCATTTGAATTAGGCGGGCTTGCGCCGGGGGATTTACACTACGCCGCCGCAACTTTACAGGCAAGTTTTTTGTGAATAAAGCTCTTGCCTGTAAAACTTGCGGCGGCGTGACGTAAATGACATACGTTACGCCGCCGCAGTTTTACGCCCATCTACGAGAATCTGGGCCTTTGTGTGTAACGCATCTATATAAAATATATGAGTTTCACTTTTTGGATTGCTCTACTGAAATAAATTAACTTTTTAATGATATTCTAATTTTATGAGATGCACCTGTAAGTGCTTGTTTTTACCACTGCTATTGATTTATATTGGCTTTTGAAATTTACAAATGCAGCAATTTAGAAATTGGATGAAAGGTTTAGCACTGGGAAACACTTTTTGAAGGATAAAAAGTGATATTTATATACAATTATATAGATCAGACCAAAATGAGGGACAAATGAGGAGGAAAGAGGGACAGAGGGACAATGGGCCAGACTCACAAAAGGGATACGACGGCGTTTCTCCTGATACGCCGTTGTATCTCTGTTTCTATCTATGCGACTGATTCATAGAATCAGTTACGCATTGATATCCCTAAGATCCGACAGGTGTAATAGTTTTACACTGTCGGATCTTAGGATGCAGTACCGCGGCCGCCGCTGGGGGGAGTTCGCGTCGTAAACCAGCGTCGGGTATGCAAATTAGGAGTTACGGCGATCCACGAAGCTTTTTCCCGTCATTACGTCGCCGCGAGTGTTAGTTTGCCGTCGCAAAGATAGGGCACCTTTTACAAAGTGGAAAATTACTCCACCATGTAAAAGTATACCCGTCTTTCCCGCGTCGCTTTTGAATTTTTTAAAAAATTTTTCTTTTTCCCGGCGCAAGTCTTTTTTTCACGTCGCGATTCACAAAACGTCGGCGCGTCGTAATTTCGCGCAAAGCACGTCGGGAAATTTGCGTCGGGAGCATGCGCAGTACGTCCGGCGCGGGAGCGCGCCTAATTTAAATGGTACCCGCCCCATTTCAATTGGCCCGCCTTGCGCCGGACGGATTTACGATACACCGCCGCAAATTTCCAGGTAAGTGCTTTGTGGATCGGGCACTTAGACAGAAAATTTGCGGCGGTGTAACGTAAATCGGTTACGTTACGCTGCGCCCGGGCTACGTGAATCTGGCCCATTGTTCCAAATCAGGGACAGTTGTGAGCTATGCCTCTGGGACAAGAAATTAAGGGGACATTCTTATACAGACAGCAAACAACTGGCCAGGGTTTTATCCCTTCCCTACGTTATTCAAAACAGAAAAAAAACTATTTTGGTTATACATACACTTTAATAAAGGATCCATCCTTGACACTCCACCTCTATTAGACCAGAAGCAGTGTTGTCATTACATAGACAAATACAGAGTATTCAAAATAAATGTAGACGTGTTCAATGATCATTGTTGTCCTCTGTACCTTGGACAGCAATCTTATCAGAATTACTGCCATGACCTCGGTGTAATGGAGGCCTTTCACCTCCTATCCTTTGCCAGGGATCAGGTCACTCTGTTCTGGTGTTAAAGTGAGTGTCCCAAGGTTACAACAGGTAATGTTTGTTTTTATTTTTAAGCCACTGTCATTCATTTGAAGCTAGACATAAGATTAGTCCTTCTGTCTCAAAGCTTATTAGCATTGGCTGCAGAAAAACTGTATTGTGGCCTGTGGCCTAATATATATTTCTCTGTAACATATTGGCCCGGATTCACATACATCGGCCCATAATTATGCCGACGCAGCGCACAGAGGCAAGCACTGGATTCACAAAGCACTCTCTCCCACTCGCTCTTCAAGATACGCTGGGTTTCCTCGGCGTAAGCCAGCGTAGGTGGAAGTGGGTGTGAGCCATGCTAATGAGGCGTGACCCCGTGCAAATGATGGGCCAAGCGCCATAGAAGTACTTAAAATGAACGGCGCATGCGCCGTCCCGTGGCCGCATGCCTGTGCGCATGCTCAGAATCACGTCGGAACTACTCCCTAAGATACGACGGATCACTGCCTACGACGTGAACGTAGCCTACGCCTAGTCATATTCACGTACAACGTAAACGACAAAAGATACGATGGCTTGTGTTCCCTGGTCCATACCTTTGCATGGGTTGCTCCTCATATATGGGGAATAACTTTACGCCGGACGTACGACTTACGCAAACCGCGTATATTATGCGCCGAGCGCAAGTACGTTCGTGAATCGGCGTATTTCCCTCATTTGCATATGTGCATAGAAAATCAATGGGAGCGGCAAATGTGCCCAGCGTAAATATGCGCCCACGGTACGACGGCAAGTTACGTCGGTCGTAGGAAGCCTATTTTTAGGCGTATCTTAGTATGTGGGTCGGCGCATAGATACGACGGCGCACATTTGTACTTACGTCGGCGTATCTTGAGATACGTCGGCGCAAGTGCTTTGTGAATCCGGGCCATAGTGTTTATATTTATATTTTAATATATCCTTTTAGCCAGGTAAATATAAAGTACTACATATTAATATACTGTATACACTGTATATTTATTTAGAGTCAGCAGTAAGAGTTATAGGACCCTTAACAAATGTTCACCACCAGGCTAAGATTAAAGTAGAACTAATGCCGTACACACATCCGTTTTTCGGGTTGTAAAAAATTACGTTTTTAATGGTCTAAAAAAACAAAGTTTTTTTCAACCCCATCGTTAAAAAATGCTCTAGCAAAGCGCGGTGATGTACAACACGTACGACGGCACTATAAAGGGGAAGTTCCATTCGGATGGCGCCACCCTTGGGGCTTTTTCACGTCGTTAAAGCCCACACAAGACCATTTTTTACAACGTTAAAAACGTTGTGAATAATTAGAGCATGTTCGAAATTTTTCGAACATGCTGTATAGATTTAAAAGTAATTTCTCTGCTTCTCTCGCTCACCCTGCGCGTGGCTTTCAGCTGCTTTAAAATCAGCTGACTGTCCGGTGTCCTCCTCCAGCCCCTCTCCATTTTGCTGCAGTCTCCCTCCCTCCCTCCAAGTCCCCCGCCGTGTTTCTCTCTCCCTCCGTGGCCCCCCCCCGTGTTTCTCTCTCTCTCCGTGTCCCCCGCCGTGTTTCTCTCTCCCTCCGTGTCCCCCGTCATCTTTCTCTCTCAATCCGTGTCCCCCGCCGTCTTTCTCTCTCCTTCCGTGCTCCTCCTCCACCCCCTGGAACTGTCAGGATAGAGAGCGGCGGTAGGAGCCGGTAAATCCAGCTCCTTACTGCTCCAAATGGACAGAGTCAGTGATCACTGACTCTGTCTATTCACATAACTGAAACATCGTAAACTGTGATTACAATGTTTCAGTTTATGAATGAAGAGAAGACGCTGTCTGTGAGGCTGCTGAGAAAGGGACTGGGGAACACGTGTCCCTAGTCCCTTTCTCTGTCTCAAACGGGAGATGTCAGAGGTCTGTTAAGACCCCTGATATCTCACCAAAGCCCCCCAACAGGGCTGATAAAAAAAAAAAAAAATATTGTAGGAAATAATAAAAAATAAAAGAAAAAAACACACTGACACGGTCCACCCCCCCCTTAAAAAAAAAAAAGCATTATAAATAAAAAAAAATTGTAAAAAAAATTTAAACATTTAAAACAAATTGTTAAAGATAAAAAAAAAAATACTGACACATGTGCCACTGTCACATGAGATAAAAAAAAAGTATCGGTAATCGATATCGGCAAGTACTTGAAAAAAAGTATCAGTACTTGTACTCAGTCTTAAAAAAGTGGTATCAGGACAACCCTAGTTATAACCTCTCTCAGTTTTTGTTTTTGCCTTCTGTTTCCCATTTGGGAGATTTCACTTCCTGTTCCAGAGTCAAAACAGCAAGTGAGTGGAAATCCCTGTAAATAAGGGAATCTCTTGGGGTCCCCCAGGTCACCAGAACTCGCGTCCCCATTGGAAGTGTTCCCCTCTATTACTGTTCTGGGGACAACACAAAATTTTGGATTTTCTTTTACTTTCACTCTCATCATAGTAAACAAGACAAATAGGGTGAATCTTCCTAACAGGGGCAGAGGTAGCAATAAAAACTTGATAGGTATTCTGATCCATCTCCACTCTATCCAAAACAGGAAAAAAAGACCCCTTTCACACTGGTGAAATAGCGTGGGCAGTAAAACGCTGTTATTTTACCGTCAGATTCGCAGCAAATTTCGGCCGCTACCGGGGCGCTTTAAATCCCCGCTAGCGGCCGAGAGAGGGTTAATACAGCCGCCATGCGCCGCTACAGCAGCGTATTGCCGGCGGAACAGAGCTCTGCCCATTGATTTCAATGGGCAAGAGCTTATTAGAAGCGCTGAGTTCACTGGTCATAATGCACTCCAAAGAAGCTGCTGGTAGGACTTTTTCTGATGCCCTGCCAGCGCACCACTCCAGTGTGAAAGCCCCTGTTACAGCGTGATGAATGTGCTATCTCCATTACGAACGCTAGTTTTACCAGAACGAGCGCTCCCTTCTCATAACTTGCTTCTGAGCATGTGCGTTTTTTTTTCACATTGTTAAAGCCCACACACGACTATTTTTTACGATGTTAAAAAAGACAACATTAAAAACGACGTGAAAAATTAAAGCATGTTCTAAATTTTGAATGCCCATTTTTTACATCGTGAAAAATGCTCTAGAGCCCACACATTTTTACAATCCGAAAAACGGTTGTGTGTACGCGGCAAACCAGTTTAAGATAAAATTACACACACAAGTAAATTCGTTAAAGTGATTGTAAAGTCTTGTTTTTTTAGTTAAAAATAACAGACATGTTATACTTACCTGCTCTGTATAGTGGTTTTGCACAGAGAAGCCCAGATCGTCCTCTTCTCGGGTCCCTCTTTGGTGCTCCTGGCCAGTGTTGCCAACCGTCAGTATTTTTACTGGTAGCCAGTAAAAAATGGGCACTTTTCTCCTGCCAGTAAATGCCAGTAAGAGGAAAAAGGTTGCCAGTAAAAAAACTGTAATTTTGGAGCTGCCAGTAAAAACTTGGCTGTGCTAATACATTTTGGATGTCATATCAGTAAATTTCAACCTGGTAGGTTAGCAACACTGCTCCTGGTCCCTCCCTCCTGTTGAGTGCCCCCACAGCAAGCAGTTTGCTATGGGGGCACCGGAGACAATTCACAGCTCCCTGTGTCCATGCAGACATGAACTCATCCCATTGAAAACGTTATCCTATAACGAAACGCGTCTGGGTCGACGGCGTGCAGTGACGTCACCGCGTTCGTACAAGGAGGAAGGGCTCCCATCTATGCCGGCCGGCAAACTGTTTTTATGTGCCTATATTTCATTCAATTGATGTAAGTAGGTTTTTACACTTTTAATAAAAGTATTTTTTGGACGTATTACGCTATGTGCGGCTTTCTCTCTGCATGACATGCCATTGTTTCCTGCTACGGTCCGAGAGTCTGTCAGTACGAGTTTATCATATCCCTCCGTGGAGATACCAGTGAAGGATATATGCTGTACATCCATTGATCCTGTGTTGTGACCATACCCCTTGGAGACCCCTGCTGCAATCTTTAAATAACGCTGTTATTTATATGTGTTCTGGTAAGCCCCAGTCCATGTGGTGGTGGCTCACTCAATCATTTGTGCACCGGGTGTTGTTTGTCCCAAGAAACTTCACAGCTATTTGGACTTTTAATATAACTCACTATTATGTTTATTCCAATAAGGATTTGAATGTCTCCCACACATGCTAGTGTGGTATATTTCACATGCTACAGGGACATTATTTCTTTTTCTTTTTTGGACATTTATTCACTACACTAATTGTGTTGTCACATAGGTCTGAATAATTTTTATAGATTGGCGCGATTTTTTCTTTTTCCCAGACATGAACTGGCCCTGCCCCCTTTCTCTCCTTTTTGGCTGACTGACTTTGATTGGCAGTAGAAGGAGCCAATGGTGCCGCACTGCTGTCTCAGCCAATGAGGAGGGGCAGCTGAGACACTGGATCCTCAGGTAAATATTAGGGGGGCTGCTGCACGCAGAAGGCTTTTTATCTTAATGCATAGAATGCATTAGGTGATATAGAACCAGCTTAGGGTGGTATATAGAGACAGGCTAGGTGATATAGAGCCAGGTTAGGGGGGTGTATATAGTGCCAGGTTAGGATGGTGTATATAGAGCCAGGTTAGGGTGGTATATAGAGCCAGGTTAGGGTGGTATATAGAGCCAGGTTAGGGTGGTATATAGAGCCAGATTAGGGTGGTATATAGAGACAGGCAAGGTGATATAGAACCAGGTTATGGTGGTATATAGAGACAGGCAAGGTGATATAGAGCCAGGTTAGTGTGATGTATATAGTGCCAGGTTAGGGTGGTGTATATAGTGCCAGGTTAGGGTGGTATATAGAGCCAGGTTAGGGTGGTATATAGAGCCAGGTTAGGGTGGTATATAGAGCCAGGTTAGATGATATAGAACCAGGTTAGGGTGGTAAATAGAGACAGGCTAGATGATACAGAGCCAGGTTAGGGGCAACGCTGTATCTTGGCCTAGGCCAACAAGGCCCAGGCCTAGGGCAGCACTTTGCAGGGGGGCAACATGAAAAGAGTCCCCGTTGGCTTGCTCTACACTTTTAGTGTAGCGCCAGTCTTATGAGGTGGACTGGGCTACAAGACAAATTGGTCTGGCACCCCCATAAAGCAGCCACACTCCTGCCGGTATGATAGGGATGGTGCAGACACAAGGGACACTGATATGGTCACCTATACCTAGCAGGTAGGTAGTAGGACTCTCCTGCAATCCTTTGCTTGTGTCAGTTGTACATATTAAGGAATCTTCATTTTATTTATGTTGATTGCTGATGAACATTTATTTACTGACACACACTGGTCAACATACAATGACTGGCATGCTCTGACCTACACTAACAGAGGACGTCCAGATGTACATAAACTGACTGGTACATGCTTTAGAGAGATGCACACCGATGGACAACCAAATTAGGAGAGAGTAGATCGCACACACAGATTATAGAATGAGGCCTACTACATACATACATCCAACATTAGAAAAAGGATGACTAGCATCCAGTAGGGTAGCTTAGTGTAGGTCCTGCCCTAGAAGAGTCTACCTTGCCGTGGTGGGCAGGCATGGAATCTCTTGGTCAAAAGTGTGTTAGCGAATGGGTGAGAGGATCGCTAGATCTTCACTTCTGGCCAATTGATTTTACCAAAGGACTCTTGGTTTAATCAGAGTATATATCGTATTTATCGCGGTATAACACGCTCCCGCGTATACCGCGCACCCCTAAAGTGGCCCCCAATCCTGTGGAAATTTTTTTTTTTTTTTTGTACTTACAGTTTTGGTGTCTTGCGCGGCGTCCATCGGCGGCCTCTTCGGCGGGTCGGGTGTCCTCTTCGGCGGGTCCGGCGTCCTTCTGCAGCGTCCTCGCGGCGTCCTCGCGTCCTCCCCGCTCGTTTCCTGCCACGAGTTTGAATACTGCGCCGGCATATACCGAGCGCAGTACACTCGTGTATCTTCGGGCAGGCTCGGCAACTGTCACGCTGACGTCCTGTACGCTCAGGACGTCAGTGCGAGAGGCGCCGAGACTGCCCGAAGATACACGAGTGTACTGCGCTCGGTATATGCCGGCGCAGTATTCAAACTCGTGGCAGGAAAGCGGGTATCGGCGTATATCGCGCACCCACGATTTTGTCCTGATTTTCTTGGAAAAGAAAAAAATGTGTATAGATCCATAATTATACTTTCATAAAACACACAAAAAAAATTTGGTATATTTACATTTCAATTGCTTCCCCTTTTATTAAATCCTTTTATGACCGGGGGAGTCATTACCACTTGGATGCATAGGCCACATTTACAAGGCTGGAAGGGGCTCTATGGCTACTAGGGATGAGCTTCGAGTTCGAGTCGAACGCATGTTCGACTCGAACATCGCCTGTTTGGCGAACATCGAACAATTTGGGGTGTTCGCGGCAAATTGAAAAGCCACGGAACACCCTGTAAAAGTCTATGGGAGAAATCTAAAGTGCTAATTTTAAAGGCTTATATGCAAGTTGTCATAAAAAGTGTTTGGGGACCTGGGTCCTGCCCCAGGGGACATGTATCAATGCAAAAAAAAGTGAAACAATAAAAGTGAAATATTCCTTTAAATTTCGTACCTGGGGGGGGGGGTGTAAAGTATGCCTGTAAAGCAGCGCTTGTTTCCCGTGCTTAGAACTGTCCCTGCACAAAGTGTAATTTCTAAAGGAAAAAAAGTCATTTAAAATCACTCGCGGCTATAATGAATTGTCGGCTCCTGGCAATACAGAGAAAAGTCATTCATAAAAATAAAAAAATAAAATGGGGGTCCCCCCAAATTCAATTACCAGGCCCTTCAGGTCTGGTATGGATATTAAGGGGAACCCCAGGTCAAATTAAAAAAAAAATTTACGTGGGGTTCCCCCCAAATATCCATTCCAGACCCTTCAGGTCTGGTATGAATTTTAAGGAAACTCCACCCCAAATTAAAAAAAATGGCGTGCACCATCCCTACCATACCGGCAGTAGTGCGGCTGCTTTATGGGGGCACCAGACCGATTTGTCTTGCAGCCCAGTCCACCTCATAAGACGACGGGGACTCTTTTCATGCTGCCCCCCTGCAAAGTGCTGCCCTAGCCCTGGGCCTTGTTGGCCTAGGCCAAGATACAGCGTTGGATGTTACAACAGCTGGGGCTTAATGCAAAGTTAGCTCCAGAGATGATGAATGGGTAGATGGTGAGGTGGCAACCTGCCACAGATTGAAGAGGAGAAAAGTTCTGAGGGAGGGGCAGAACTGCAATGAGAGAGGATTTTGTCTAGACCAGGGGTCTCAAACTGGCGGCCCTCCAGCTGTTGCAAAACTACAAGTCCCATGAGGCATTGCAAGGATGATAGTTACAAGCATGACTCCCACAGGCAGAGGCATGATGGCACTTGTAGTTTCACAACAGCTGGAGGGCCGCTGGTTTGAGATCCCTGGTCTAGAGACAAGAGCAGCTTGCTGAGGACTGGAGGGAATAGCTATTCTAATCCATCCGGCAGCACTGCCTCAAAGGCACAGGTCCCTGCTATCCCCAGAGATCGGTCACAGGGCTCTGCAGTGTGGATATTTTTTTTACATGTCTGCTGCTGGGGTAAAAGAAAAAAACATCTCCAAACCACCTCCATGCCCAGCATCATAATGCAAGCTTGGTAAAACGTCTGGCTTTATAGAGCATTGTTATGCTCTTTGATACCAAAGCGTAGTTTACAAAAATAAATAAATCACAGAGCTATTTGTCCTGTGAAACTGCATGTCCTGGGCAAACAGGGCAACATTGAATGTTACAAGACTATTTTCTTTCCAGGTCAAATGGTATTTATGCAGACAGAATAGAATGAATCAGAAAAAAATCTGAACTATGGCCACTAGATGGAGCTGATTATCATAAGAAATAAAATACAATAAAATAAATACCTATTTTTCTTTAAACTTCTCCACAACTTTATCCCCGTCTGGTGTGTTAGGGGTATCAGAGCAAAGGGGGCTGAATACAAATTCATGCCACACTTTTTAGATATTTATCTGTAAAACAAAAAAATCCAAACCATTTATCATTTTCCTTCCACTGCACAATTATGTGCCACTTTGTGTTGGTCTATCACATAAAATCCCAATAAAATACATTTACGTTTTTGGTTGTAACATGACAAAATTTGGAAAATTTCAAAGGGTATGAATACTTTTTCAAGGCACTGTATTATGTGTTGTTCACATTAAAGTAGGGTACACATTATGAGAAAATTGGAAGAAAAATTATTTACGCGGAACAATCGTTTGATTTTCGTATGGTATATATATATTATATATATATATATATATATATATATATACACACACACACAATTTTTGACATCCGATTCAGACTTTCCAAATGAAAATTTCCGAAGGGACACACTCTTTCCTCATACGTGAACAGAACTGAATTTTCATTTAATGTGGACTGTTTTCATTCGAGAAAGTTATTTGCATTGTGGGATAATCAGAACTGGTTTTCTGGGGCAAAAAAACAAAGACTGACATTGACAACTTTCCTGGATCCCCTGAGCACCACTGGTGTCAGCAGCTCATGTATGGTATGTTTGCTCCCTGTTTGTGGACGTGTACTAAAAGCGGAAAAAACATTTGCAGTATTCCACTAGTGACCCCTAGTGGCATAAATTGGAATATATTCTCTACTTTACCTATTTCTGCCATCAGCCTTGCTCTACCAGGCTAACTTCCCTATACTGCAGTCATTAATAGCCAGTGAGGTCATCAATGACACTACAGTGTGTGTTTTCAACATATGTAAATATAATGTGCATATCATGTTATTGGCATTGTATCATCCATGAGTTTGTTAGTCATTTAAATTAAATTGGTGTGTTATGTTTTGTAATGTGATCCTGTAATTGGTAGGAATCTATTTGACAAGGATGACAGTAGTGTGAATTACTATGCATTCTTAAAGCGGAGTTCCAACCACAATTAGCATTTTTTAAATGTAGGTCCTTTCATCCTGCGTTTTTATAATATAAATCCGGTCACTTACTATTTTACAATCCGCCGCCGATCCGCATAGATATTCAAAAAAGATAGTTTATAAAACTATGTCTACACCGTGGTCATTTTGCTTGTGGGCATTGTGAAGCCTACAAGCACTTACTTCCTGGAAGTCTTGGATGGGGAGTGATAATTGGGTAGTGCACTGCATCCTGGGAAATTATGACACACATTTCCCAGGAGCATTAAAGGGAGATGATGTCAGAATCCTAGGTGGTTTCAAAGGCAGATTTCGTGTTTTTTTTTTTACTTTTTTAGGTCTAATGAGCACAATAATGAAAAAAAAATGGGGATGGAAACTCCACTTTAACCTCCCTGGCGGTATGATTCTTTCAGATTTTAGGTGCTGAAAGCGGTACAATTATTTTGCAAGGAAATTTGGCGTTTTATATTGTAGGCCTGTAATTCTAAGGCCACGTACAGACGAGCGGACAGTCCGATGAAAACGGTCCACCATCAAACTGAAATCCGCGCTGACAGACAGCGCGGTGACGTGGCTGCGCTGTCGCCGTGACGATGACGCGGCGACGTGCGCAACCCTGGAAGGTCAATGCTTCCACGCATGCGTCGAATCACTTCGACGCATGCGAGGGATGGCGGCCCAGCGGACATGTCCGGTAAGTCGTACAGACGACCGAACATGTCCGACGGACAGGCTTCCAGCGGACATGTTTCTTAGCATGCTAAGAAACATTTGTCCGCTGGAAACCTGTCCGATCCGCCAGACATTTGTCCGGTCGGCCGTACACACGACCGAACATGTCTGCTGAAACTGGTCAGCGGACCAGTTTCAGCAGACATGTTTGGTCGTGTGTACGAGGCCTTAGGAATAACTCACTTAAATCTGCCCAAACAGGAGTCTACTAGACAGGTATGATAGAGTTTGAAACACAAAATCATAAATTATAATATAATAAATAACTATAAATAATTATAACAAATAATAATGTAATTATAATAAAAATTATGCTCAGTTGCAGAATTGTCGCTATTATTACTTTTATTGTTTGATGACGAATTTCCCCACAAATCGCTATCGCTCAATTCTGCAAGTGATTCTAATTTATTATCGCTGTTTTCTAGCTGGTCTAAAACCACTTTTGACATAAAGGGACACTTTTTGGTTGCTATGGACAATCTCCAGTTTCCAGGCAGAAAGAACAATTTTTATTATATAAAAGGGCATGCAGGACACTGGACAGGCCACTAGGGACAAAGGGTGTGTGTATTTTTTATTTATTTTTTCTGTTTAAATATTTTATTGAAGATTGCACAATATAATACATATTGGTTATACAAATGTTAAATTAAGTAGTTGTGTATATATATAGGGCCAGATTCACAGAAGAAGTACGCCGGCGTATCTACTGATACATCGGCGTACTTTCAAATTTGCCGCGTCGTATCTTTAGTTTGAATTCTCAAACCAAGATACGACGGCTTCTGGCTTCGATGCGACAGGCGTACGGCTTCGTACGCCTTCGGATCGTAGGTGCAATACTTCGGCGCCCGCTGGGTGGAGTTCGCGTCGTTTTCCGCGTTGGGTATGCTAATTAGCATTTTCCGTCGATCCACGAAGGTACGCGCGGCCGTCGCATTCTCTTACGTCATCGCTAGTCGGCTTTTCCCGGCGTATAGTTAAAGCTGCTATTCTGTGGCGTATAGATAGACGTGCCATGTTAAAGTATGGCCGTCGTTCCCGCGTCGAATTTTACAATTTTTTTTTGCGTAAGTCGTCCGTGAATAGGAAAGGACGTAACTCACGTCTACCTTCAAAAAATGACGTCAGTGCGACGTCATTTCGCGCAAAGCTTGGCAGGAAATTTCAAAACGGAGCATGCGCAGTACGTTTGGCGCGGGAACGCGCCTAATTTAAATGATCCACGCCCCCTACCCGGATCTTTTGAATTAGGCGGGCTTGCGCCGGAGGGATTTACGCTACGCCGCCGCAACTTTACAGGCAAGTGCTTTGTGAATCAAGCACTTGCCCGTAAAACTTGCGGCGGCGTAACGTAAATGCGATACGTTACTCCGCCGCAGATGTACCTGAATCTGGCCCATAACTTTTATCCTCTCTACAATTGTGTAAAAGTAAATATAAAACAAGTATAAGACAAGAACTTTTTGTCAAAAATAAATAAATATAATATATAAAATAAAATAATTATGAAATAAGATAATTTAAGAAGTACCAATTGTGTACTTATAATTTTAAACATGCAAAGGGTAAGATAAATCAGATTAAATAAACAAACTGTCAGGGGACAGTCGAGATCAGCTTATAGCATAACAGGGGCCAAGATCCGGCTAGGTGGCTTGGCGCGTCCTGAAGTGAAGAGAAAGGTCATCAACTGTCTAGAATGCAGGTATGAAAAGCAAGCAGAATCCACAAGTGGTAGAATCATAAGAACTTGTATTGTTTGTGGTGTGAGTATATCTAATCAAGTAAATAGTAATGGATTATGTAAATCTGTATGATATTTGCTTAATTCATAGGGGGGGAAATGGGGGGTAGAAATGTGGGGGTGTGTATTTTTTACATACAGTACTGTAATCTATAAGCATACAGTATACTGTATGTATTGTTTGTATTTACTTTTTTGAATTTGGCGCCGATCTCCACCCCCGTGCGTCGTAACGTTGCAGGGAACGGAGCTCGGCGGCACTGTGTGAATCGAGCGAGGAGACGGCTCGATCACACAGCGGGGAGGCATCGCAGGATCCAGGGGACAAGGTAAGTAACTCTGCCTGCCTGGATACTGTGAGAGATGCCGAGTCTGGCTCGGGGATACTGCTAATGGTACAGGATTTCCACCCCGAGCCAAACTCGGAAATATACCGCCAGGGGGGTTAAAGGGGTTCATGTTTTTTTACCTTAATGCATCCTATGCATTAGGGTGAACAAACAGCTTGCAATCACTGGCCACATGTAGCTAAGACCTGGTAGATGTGGGTCTTCCTTGTTGAATGGTTTTGGAAAGGTCTGCAGCCTCCTAACACCTTCAGCCCCTTTAAAGTGGTTGTAAACCCAGGCAGAGAAAAAAAAATGATGCAAGACAAAAGCATAATGAGCTAGTATGCAGGCCATTTTTTGCGATACGGCACTGCGTTACTTTAACTGACAATTGTCGTGCGATGCTGTACCCAAACAAAATTGATGTCCTTTTCCCCCACAAATAGAGCTTTCTTTTGGAGGTATTTGATCATCTCTGCGGTTTTTATTTTTTGCGCTATACACAAAAAAGCCCCGCAATTTAGAAAACAATATATCATTTTTTTATTTTCTACTATAATACACATCGAACAAATAAAAATAAAAAAATTTAATTTCTTCATCAATTTAGGCCAATATGTAATCTGCTACATACTTTTAGTAAAAAAAATCCCAATAAGCGTACAGTATCTCACAAAAGCGAGAACACCCCTCACATTTTTGTAAATATTTTATTACACCTTTTCATGTGACAACCCTGAAGAAATTACACTTTGCTACAATGTAAAGTAGTGAGTGTACATCTTGTATAACTGTAAATTTGTTATGCCCTCAAAATAACTCAACACACAGCCCATAGTCATATGACCCGCCTATAGTCATATGACATCCACAGATGGGATCTGCCATCCTGGATGGACGTCATATGACATCCTGGGCTTCCTGGCCGTCTAGGGGGCGTGCGCAGCCTGCGGCATCGCGTGAGACCCGGTGCGCGTGCCCGCGATGTCTGCCAGGCACCCGTGATTGCCTGGATGGCAGGACTGTGGATCTGTGTGTGTAAACACACAGATCGATGGTCCTGTCAGGTGAGGAGACCGATGTGTGTGTTCCCAGTACAGAGGAACACACATCTGTCTACTCCCCTTGTGAGTCCCCTCCCCCTACAGTTAGAATCACACACTAGGGAACATATTAACCCCTTCAGCGCCCCCTAGTGTTAACCCCTTCCCTGACAGTCACATTTATACAGTAATCAGTGCAGTTTTATAGCACTAATCGCTGTATACATGTGAATGGTCCCAAAAATGTGTCAAAAGTGTCAAATATGTCCGTCACAGTGTCACGGTCACAATAAAAATTGCAGATCATACTTACCCTGATGGATGGAGCATCATACCAAACATCGCAGCTGGCTCGGTTCTCACAAATCCCCGAGAGGAATGAGACTGACTGACAGTCAGCCTCTTTCCTCTCTGCTTCTCAACGCTCATTGGAGCTCTGAGCAGTGGAGGGGCGGGTAGAGGCTGTCTCAGCGTCTCAGCGGCTCGCTGAGACGCTGAGACTACCATTAATCAGGGCAGCTGGCGGATCCCAACTTCGGAAGTCGTGATGACGCTCTGCTCCGACTGATGGCAGTGACATCAGAGGAGAGCGGACTTCAGACCGCTCTCCACTGAAAAAGGGTCACAGGAGTGCAAAACGAATTGCACTCCTGTGACCCAGAGGAGAAGCCCAGCCTAAAAAGCTTAGACTGGACTTCTCCTTTAATTCCTTCTTCTAAACCGCTGGCAACAAAAGCGAGTACACCCCTAAGTGAAAATGTCCAAATTGGGCCCAATTAGCTATTTTCCCTCTCGGTGTCGTGTGACTCATCAGTGTTACAAGGTCTCGGGTATGAATGGGGAGCAGGTGTGTTAAATTTGGTGTTATCACTCTCACTCTCTCATACTGGTCACTGCAGTTCAACATGGCACCTTAATGGCAAAGAACTCTATGAGGATCTGAATGCCGGGTGTGCGGTGCGCAGCGATTTATATAGGCCTCTTATGACATCACAGTCCCAGCATGCTCCGGGTGGTGAGGACATAATTACCCCGTCCCCTTATGTCGTCACCACCCGGAGCATGCTGGGACTGTGACGTCATAAGAGGCCTATATAAATCGTTGCGCACCGCACACCCGGCATTACAGCGGAAGTTAGCGTTGTGGCAACATCGGAAGAAAAGAAGAGGGAAGAAGAAGATGACAGAGGAAGACCGGGCTGGCCGCCGCTAGTAAAAGAGCTGCAAGAAGATAGCGGCGGCCAGCCCGGAAGAAGGCACCGGAGAGCGGGAGAAGAACCGGGGAGTGTGGAGAGAAGAAGAGAGCGAAGACAAAAGAAGACCCCCAAAATCAGAATAAGACCCCCGAAGAGCGGAGAAGTCGGAAGAAGACCCCCCAGAGCTGACTAATAAATGGATTTTAAAAACCTGTGTAGTGTGTTTATTTTTTTTACACTTTTCCTCCAGGTGAATGGGTAGGGGTACGATGTACCCCATACTCATTCACCTAGGGTGGGGGGCCGGGATCTGGGGGCCCCCTTATTAAAGGGGGCTCCCAAATTCCGATAAGCCCCCAGCCCGTGACAACCAACGGCCAGGGTTATCGGAAAGGGGCCCTTGTCCTCATAAACATGGGTGCAAGGTGCTTTGGGGTGGGGGATGCAGGGCCCCCCCCCTGCCCCAAAGCACCCACCCCCCCATGTTGAGGGCATGCGGCCTGGTATGGCTCAGGAGGGGGGTGGCGCTCGGTCGTCCCCACCCCCTTTCCTGACCGGCCGAGCTGGTGCTCGGATAAGGGTCTGGTATGGATTTTGGGGGGGGACCCCACGCCGTTTTTTAGGCATGGGGGTTCCCCTTAGAATCCATACCAGACCAAAGGGCCCGGTATGCTCATAAAGGGGGAACCCATGCTGTTTTTTTTTTAATTGCCGTTCAGTTCCCCCTAATTATTGGGGGATCAAAGTCGCGTCCCTGCTCATTGAAGTCATAATTCAAGTTGTGGGGCAAAGTCGTATGACGCTGAGGAGTAAATGACAAATCTCAGAACTGGCACTTAAAATGGTGTTGCGCGATAGATCGCATGTTGCCCAAAAGTAAGTAGCACCTGAATTTTTTTTGGGGGTTTAAGCTTTACGAGATGAAGGTTGCCACGATTGCAGCGCGACAATTGTGGCAGAACCACACTGTGATTTTAGGTGCGATTCAAATGAATGGCATCTCAAATGTGTGTTCTGCGATTTGTCATTCACACCTCTGCACTTTAAAATTGTGGCGAGAATCGCGGCAATAGTGCATTTTGAAGATTTGCACTACAGTCCATTTAACATGGTTTCCTATGGAACACGTTCTGCGGTGCAAATCTGCAAAATGCAAAAAGCACCAAGAATGCATAAGTGTGAATGCAGTCTAAAGCCTCGTACACACGGTATGATTGTTGGCAGGGGATTGTCTGTTGAAAGACTGATGTCCTAAAATCTTACCGTTAGTACGCTCCTTTTGCCAATTGTTGTCCAATTTTCCGCCAACAAATGTTGTGGAAGGCTAGTACATTTTCGGTAGACAACGGTTTGACGTCTGATTTGGTCAGTACACAAATCCGTCACACAAAAGTCAAAAGTACAAACACGCATGCTCGGAATCAATGCTCACCAAACACAAAATTAGCAGAAGGGGCCCAAAGTGTGGCGCTAAAGAGTTGAAATTCCTCGTAGTACGTCTCTACGTTTGTGTTTGTGGCACGACAATTTGTGTAACGTTAGTATGCAAGACAAGATCCTGGCATACACCCGTTTTAAAAATCATACGCTTGGTTGGCCTACAATTGTACCGTGTGTACAAGGCTTTAGGCTTAGGTGACCAGATTTTTAAAATGAAAACCGGGGACATATATTTTTTTTACTAGTAATGGCGGCAACGAGCGACTCAATACCCGTCGCCACTGCTGCACCACCTCACAGCCTGTCAAGTCTTACTCTCTGGTCCCCGGCTACTACTCGGTGGGGAGCGAAGGAAGATTACAAAGGAAAGTCAAGGAGATAAGCAGGCAGGTGGCTGGCCGGAACTTGAGCCAAGGCAGAAGAACATGCGAGCGGAGCTGAATGGACATACACCCGAAACTGAAGAAAAATTCCCTCCGCTTCGACCAGCACACGATCGTCAGAAAGGGGCACAGATAATGGAAAAAATACACCCCCCTAAGCTAGCGGCAGAGCGGGGGGGGGTGTAATTCAGATTTTATTTTTTTTTATTTCGCACTGACTGTCTTTGAAATTGCCCCAGCCCCTGTTCAAATCCAATCCGGGGACAAAACCGGGGACAGACTTGGTCCGGGGACAGTGTCCTCAATCCGGGGACTGTCCCCTGAAACTGGAGATGTCTGGTCAACCTACTTTAAGCTCCATTAAAGGGGTTGTAAAGGAAACATTTTTTTTTCATAATAAGCATCCTTTACCTGCAGACATTCCTCTTTTCACTTCCTCATTGTTCGTTTTTGCTCAGAAGTTGCTCTATTTCTTCTCTGTTCTGTTCACTTCCTGCTTGTCTGATTGTTACTCATTGAATTACTGGGCCTGCCGCAATGCATACTGGGAAATGTAGTTCTTACATGAATGAGCGCAGCAAACCAGGAAGTGAATGAGAGAACAGAAACTAGAACGACGGAGGTGATATAGATGAAGGAATTTAATAGGTATTTACTCGTTTTTTTTAGCAGAATCATTACACTATTCTGTCTGTCTACCTTGCAGACATTAATTTTAGCCAAAAAATGCTTTTCTTTTACAACTATGCGTTTTTTCATACTTTTTGGCGAAAAGCAGGATTTTTTTTAACATGGGTTCCTATGGAACATGTTTAAGTCAATGCATTTTTGAGGCTGAGCCGGGTGTCAGTCCAGGCACCTGGTGGATCCCGACTTTCATTGTCAGGATGACGTGGTGCCTGGGCTGATATCCGTGATGGGACACTGCCCCCCCCCCCCCATTTATGCATCTGGCCCCTTAATCTACATGCAGGGGGTGATCGCCGCTGTTCATCTCCTGCATGGTGGGGTTCGGGTAGTATGTGTTCTAACCCCCCCCCCAAAAAAAATTTGAGCACAAGCAGCCACTGAGTAGTGCCAAAATCAAGCACAGTTGGCACATTTCTAAAGGTTTGCTCAGATTTGTTGCTGCATGTTTTACAGCTGTAGTCCAATGCAGACACTCCAAAAAACACAATAGGCGCGGTCTATGGTCTGGGTGGGTGATCGATGGTCCAGGCAGCGCGGTGTAATGTCCGGGCGCATTTAACCCTTTCTTCGGTTAAAAGCAACCCGCTAGCGGCCGAATAGCACCGCTAAAACTACGGTAAAGCGCCGCTAATACTAGCGGCACTAAACTGCTAACGCTGCCTGTCAGTGTGAAAGGGCTCTAAATGAGGTAAAAATTTACCATAGAATACCCAATCACATGCAAGGAAAATAAAAAAACAGCACTTTTGCATGATAAAAAATTAGCAGAGCTTCCCCTCATTTTAGATCTTCTCCTCAGATTAATAAACCAACCTCCCCATCTCTGAAGCATGTTCACAATCTCTCACTGCATTATTACATGCAATGATTGCTATGTGTGGCCCTTTGGTGATGTCAGGGGCCCCTATATCAAGTAAAATGACTACCACTGCTGTTCTGAAGGTTTTTTTTTTTTGTTTTTTAAGAGCCAACACAAAAAACTAGTTCTGCGCATGCGTCCTCCCCAGCACGTCACGTCCTCCCCCCTGACGCTGTGACATGTCTCGCGCATGCGCGGGCTTACCCCGAAAAAAAAAAAGCACTCCTAAACCAATCAGAAAGCGCCTTGGAGGACACTCCCGACCGGCGAGGCTTTCCGCGGCCAGCCAATCAGGGAGAAGCTTGCATCCCCCGCTGAGGTCCTGGTGAGAGGAGGAGGAGGGGAGAAGCAGACTGCTTGGAGGCGGCAAGATGGCGTCCGGGTACTGAAGGCTCCGCCGATTTCTAGCCGGTGTCGGATGTCGTTTTGGCGGCTGGCGAAGAATTTGCGAAGGAAGAGAGAAGGGAGCTGCGTGTAGCCGGGGGCCGTCTTTGTCTGGTGGTTGAGCGGGAGGAGAGACCGAGGCTCCGCCTCGTAGGGCGGCCAGCAGACATCTTCTTCTTCCCGTAGTCCTATTAATAATCCTCGGCGGACCCGCCATGACTTCCATTCACTTCGTGGTCCATCCGCTTCCCGGGACCGAGGACCAGCTCAATGACCGGTAATCCCCTCCACCTCCTTCCACCTCAGAGGCCGAGGCCTGGGGCCAGTGCGACAATAGAGGGGCCCCAGCCAATCAGAGGCCGGCCTTCCCACACATGGGGCCCACACCTCCCAATGATTAGATAGGGAATGGGGGGTCATAGAAGAAAACTGTAACCAATCAGAGCTTCTCGTGTTTTACGGAGTGCGTTAATTAGCGTGTCGTAACGGGTTAGCGCCTGTTTTTGAGTAGGATTATTTATCATCCGCCATCCCCGAAGTAGAGACGTCCCCTGCGCTTCCTGTGTAATACAGAGGGGGAGGAGCACGGGGCCCCTGGGTAGAGGGGTTGGCGGGGCCTAGAGCCCCTTTGGCGGTTCTGTTGGCGCCTTGCCATGCGTACGGCAGTCGTACCGATCCTCCCAGAAGATAAACGACAAATGCTGACCGTGCTTCATCTTCACATTGCCCTCCTTTTTTGGGTTTGCGCTCTTGGCTGGTTGGGGCGCGATGATGTCACAGTGCACGGGAGGAGTCCTAGCGACACCGCCATCTTCATTCATTGAAGGTGTTGCTTGGTGTATTCTGACTGCAGCGCACAGTGATGTCATTGCGGCTAGAGTCGGTGTGAATGTTTCCTAAACCATAATGGGGTTGGCAATTGTAGTTCTGCAACAGCTGGCGTGCCACAGGTTGACTACCCCTAGTGTACGTTATGGAGGTACTTACCTGTAAGACATATTGTAAGCTCACCTGTAGGTACACGTTTTAAATTGTTGACTCTCACTTGGATAAGCTGGCCATACACATCTCGCCATCAGCCCTACATACTCAATAGGGATGGGTTCAGGCCAATTCAGATCCTAGTCCCAACCCACCTCCTCAATCCCGCCAGGAAGCGCCGTCACTGCACACCGCCAATCTTAGGCAGTGAGTCGTTTTCCCGGCCGCCGTTGCACATACGCCGTCACTAGGCTGCTCCTGATTGGTGTGCAGGGACGTCTTCCTGATAGGATTGCTTAGGACTAGGATCTGAACACGCCTGAGCCCATTCCTAGTACTGAACAAGGGAAATCCAGAGATTCCGCCATCCACATTAAAGAGGAAGTAAACCCTCATAGGTGTTACTTCCTTTTCGTTTCCCTGCAAAGGTAAAGCATAATGGGCTAATATGCATGGCATAGTAGCCCATTATGTGACACTTACCTGCAGGAGAAGCCTGCGATGCTCTTCCTCGCTAGTAGCGAGTGTCCATTCTTCACCCCTCTGCCTTCCGGGGCCACGAACTCCGCCTTTGTGAGTGGCCGGAGTCTCGTGTCGGCACTCCCGCCACTCACGGTATTACCCGAATTAGGGCACAGTGTGCCCACTTTAACTTTGGCGCGTGCGCAGAAGAAATCGCCGTATGGCGGTTTTGTAAATATCTCCTAGACCAGGGATATGCAATTAGTGGACCTCCAGCTGTTGCAAAACTACAAGTCCCGTCATGCCTCTGACTCTGGGTGTCATGCTTGTGGCTGCCAGAGTCTTGCTATGCCTCATGGGAATTGTAGTTCTGCAACAGCTGGAGGTCCGCTAATTGCATATCCCGTCCTAGACTATGCGGGTCTGGGAGATATTTCAAGCACCTACAGGTAGGCCTTAATCTAGACTTACCTGTAGGCTAAAGTGGTTGTAAAGGGTTTACAACCACTTTAAAGAACGTGGCTAGAGGAACATCCTTGCCAGTGTTCTGTCGAATAGTGCTTTCTCTGTCGAAAAATGCCTGCTACGCGGTACGGAATGCCACAACAGTTGATTTTCTGCTGTGATGGTTTGAAGACGCATGCGCGTATCGTAGAAGGCACTATCCGGCACTCTGAGAGGAAGAAATGATCTGCAAAGCGCACAGGGACATTGCTATCCTCCCATTCTGCCTCGCTCTTGTGGGGCGGCGTCAGTGTATTGAAGGGCGGGTTTCTTTTGTGTTGTTGGGTGGGTTCAGTGTTTTGCAACAAAGCCAAATCCACTCTGCCACCCAGCTAAATACCCCCTGCAAAACGCTGAACCCGCCCAACAACACTAAAGAAACCCGCCCCTCAAGCTTGAAGCAGAATGGGAGAATAGCAATGTCCCTGTGCTCTTTGCAGATCATTTCCCCCTCTCATCTCAGAGTGTCGGATAGTGCCTTCTATGATCTGCGCATGTGTCGTCGCAACAGCTAATCCGGAAATTGGCGGTGGTGGTCCATACTGTGCATGCGCGGCCTGGAGCTGGCATTTTTTGACAGAGGGTACTATTCGATAGAACACCGACAACCCTGGTTGTCAGAAAACCTGGACTGTAGCTGATTGGCAGCAGCTGCTCTTTGGCTGACTATTATCCACCTGGCTCTTTCGACTGAATGGGGCCACCCTTGGCTCAAATCTTATCCAAGTTCATAGAAATTCAAGCTGTGTGTGGATGGATTTCGGCTACATGTAAACTAGCCTACCCATGGACATGTTCTGCGGTCTCCCGCAGTCAAAACGTTCCTATCCTGAATATGGTTCTTTCACGTTCAGGAGGGGGAGGTTTCACCTGGTGGTGTCTTAAAGCCCTTGCACAACCAGACCTTTCAATTCTTTATTTTATTATGCCTTTTTTTTTTTTTCTCAAAACCTTGCCTTCACACCTAGGGAAGAATGACGCCACTCCCTCCGCCCAAAACCACCTAAGAAATGTGTGTCATGCTTCTTTGGAAGTTTTGGGGCATTCGGTGCAGTGCGTCATCAAGGGGCTGGCTCTCACTTCAAGACGGCCTCCTGATGGTGCATCAGAGCAAGAGGATGGAGGTGTAGGACTCGGTGTGCAGTGATGACGTTTTAGATTGCACCACAATGCTGGATTTTCTGTGCATGTGAGTACGGTTTTTGAGGGTAAACGGGGCACAAGCTGGCACTTCTAGATTATGTTGGTAATATCTGTGATTATTGCATAATCCTCAGGAGATAATTGGTGCTCTGTGCTCCATGGTGCCCTCATACGGTAGACTGTTGTATGACAGAAGAAGGTGGTGTTGGCGCTTCCATTGTTAAATCTGGGAGTTAGTATGTCTATAGCAAAACTTCTTCTTTTTTTTTTTTTCTTTTTTTTTTTTTTTTTTTGGTATGTAACTTAGAGGAGCTCCAGACTTTTTTTTTTTTTTTTTCTATTTCAGCAGCTACAAAAACTGTAACAGTTTTTGTAACAGTAACAGTTTTGTAACAGTAACAAAAACAGCCACTGGCCTGTCCCAGGGTCCAGCCGTGTACTCACCTGAACCGTTCCTTCTCTGTCCCAACGCTGGCATCTCAACTCTGGGTGACCAGTTTGCGGCTTCACAGCTGGGTGCCCACTATGGATGTGTGAGCCGTGCTGCACATAGTGTATGCTCTTGCAATCTTCTGGGACCTGTATCATGTCCCAGATAACTGCGAGGATGAGAGGGGCCAAGACGTGTCGAGAAGAAGTGGAATTGATTACTTTTCAGATTCCAGAAACCCCCCCTTCCTTCCAAATTTTTTTTACCAAATGTTGAAGAGCAGAGAGGGATTCCATAAATCTGAGCTTCCCTTTTGGTCGGAGTTCTGCTTTAATGGCATTTCACTTCATTTTCTGACCCACAGGCGTGGGTGATACATTTAATATTTTGAGCCCCTGTAACAGTGGTCACCAGGACTGCATCATAGGGAGCAATCTATCCCAGGGGAGGACACTATTCTTCCCTACTCCATCAAAACCTGAAATTATATTTGATATTGGCAGTTGGGCACTCTGGGGTGGAAAAGGGGGACAGGTAAACAAAGTACGGGCACCACTCAGAGGATTGAATGACTTTGCTGCTGACATGCCTGTGCCAAGCTTGTTTACAAAGATGTGATGAGGCTTTCAATGCCAGCTTTAGAAGAAGAAACGCCCATTTGAGCTAAAGGCATGGAGATCCTTCTCTCTCTGTGGGGGATCTTTATGTCTAGGCACTATCCATGGCCCACCAAATACAGCGCATTCAGATCTCCCTCATTTTATCAGCCGTCATGTCTTTCAACTTGTTTTGCTTTCCAAGGGGGTTTGGTGCAGTAAAATGATTTGTTCCCGTTTTAGTTTGAGGACTGGTTAAAATTAAAGAAGCAATCGTTTTACTGTACATGGAGTTAATCAGTAAAGGGAGAACTAGAATCGACTATATCCTCATACCAATGATGCAGGGCCACAGGATAGCCATGCATGCTGTGTGCAGACATCTATTTCACTTGCATGCTCATCCTGGTTTTCTGAGAGCCCGTCGAGCACCGAGAGAGATTGCAGATTGATTTCAAAGTTCATCCTCGGAAATTCAAATGTAGCCGTGCAACAGAATATAACCTGCCCCTGACTATTTCTTAAAGTGGGTTTAAATGCAGAAACAAAATAATATATTGCAGCTTGCATGTTCTTGGTGGTTTGTATATTAGTGTCTCTACTTTTAGTTTGTTTCCTTGTATTCTCACTTGGTGATCTGGCCAGTAAGGCTTAATGTACACAGGACGTTTTTACAACTTCTCCTGAACAGATAGTAACCCACATTTATCTGCATTTTTCATTTAGAACCTCTTTGTAAATAGCCAAAAATGAAAAACGCCTCTAAACGAAACGTGGCTAAATGCGAGTTATCGCACTTCGAAGTGTTTGGCGCTTGAAATGCCTCTGAACTTGACTGCCTAGAAACAACCCTGTGTACATGTACTGATAAGATAACAGAGGAGTTCAGGAGCAGTTGGAAAAAATGCCCAACTGCTCCTACCTAAATGTCCCTTTACCAGCAGAAGTGTACATGAGGCCTAAGCCCCCGTTCACACCTAGGCGTATATACGCCTGTAGTGCGACGCCGCTGCAGCCCCGAGACGCCAGAGGGATGATTTAACATGCACCTCTATGGAAATGGTTCACATCTCCACGCCGAACGCCGTACGCCTGAAAATAAGTCCCGGACCTTTTTTTCAGGTGGCGTTCGGCATGGGAGATGTGAACCATCTCCATAGAGGGGGTGAAGGCTGCATTCACAATCGCGGCGTTTTAGCGCTGCAAATCGCGGCACAAAACGCCGATATTTGTCGCCGCAATTCGCAGGACAAAACGCCGCGATTTTGTACGCCGAGGTGTGAATGCAGCCTAAGTCTGTTAGGCCCCTTTCACATGTACGGATCCCGCAAGGATCCGTACATGTCTTTTTCGCTTGCTCAGCAGGGATCGCTCCGTTGATTCCCGCTGAGCCGGCAGATGACAGGGCGGTCCCCGCACACTGTACAGGGACGCCCTGTCAGATCTCCGCTCTCCCCTATGGGGGGATCGGATGAACACATACCGTCTGTCCGTGTTCACCCGATCCGCTCTGCAGATGAATGGAAAAATAGGATTTTCCTCCGTCTGCAGAATCGGAGCATTGCGGACACCAATAAGACCAATATTCATCCACTGACACCCGCTATCTCATAGGGATACATGTATGTCCCTATTTCATTCGTAAACGGATGGATGAGAAAGCGGTCATACTGGTCCGCTGGTGTGAAAGGAGCCTTGCTTTTCAACTTCCTAGCAGATCAATCTGTACAGTAAAAGTAGCAGTTTGAGTTTTTTTCACCTTAATGCATAGAATGATTAGTCTCAAACCTGAGTATTAGTGGCCCCCCCAGCCCCCCGATTACTTGACCCCTCAAAAGTCCCGCGCCGTGAACGAGCAGGCTTCTCGGCTGTCTTCCCGGCTCGTTCATTGATTGAAAGCAGCGCAGCCATTGGCTTGTGCTGCTCTCAATCACATCCAATGACGGGGGGCGGAGCCGAGTGATACAGTGAGCGGCTATGGCACTCGACACCATGCAAGCTTGCTCACATGAAGGTGTTGAGTCCTTGCGCGGGAGGAGCCCGAGACAGCCGCTGAGGGACCCCAGAAGACCAGGTTCAGGGCCACTCTGTGCAAAACAAGCTGCACAGTGGAGGTAAGTATAACATGATTGTTAGTGATCCTTAAGGCAAGGGGTCAACTTTTTAAACAAAGGGCCATTTTATTGTCTTTCAGACTTTAGGTGAGCTGGACTGTGCCCAGTGGGAATAAACAATGACCGATCTTTGGTATTGGGGGGAGTAATAGTTGGTGTCAGTGGCAGGACTGGTGCACCATAGTTGGTGTCAGTGGCAGGAATAATGCCTCAAGGGGGCTAGGTAAAGGCAAGCCAATGGCCAGTTTGGTAAGCGCTGCTTTAAGGCAATGAGGGGCAAACCGCAGTTTCCCAGCCATGGGAGTTGCAGTTCCCCAACGAGCTGGAGTTCTGTCACATGCTATACAGCCATTGGAAAAGCATGCACTCCTTTGTTCCCAACAAAATATCCTTCCCCGTTAGTACACATTCATAGTCATTTGGAGTTTTGGGTACTTTTACCTGAAGTCCTTTTTTTATTTGCTGTCACCTATTGTTGGGGTTGCAGGCACCGATGGGCAGAAGATGGTTAGGTCTGTTATGTGATAATTATCTGCTAGTCTTTGCAACATGATCCTTGGGTCACATGCTTTGATATCTCCCTCACGTGCTTTGGGTTCTTTTTTTTTTTTTTTTTTTTTACAATTAAATTTACCGTATTTAACGGCATATAACACGCACCCTAACTTTAAGGCTCCATGCACACTGAAGCTGATAAAAGCTATAAAAAAACGCCAGTAGCTTTGCAGGGAGCCTTTCAAAGTTTTTTAGCGTTTTTGCAATAGCTTTAATCAGCGTTTTTCAGTGTAGCTTTTTTTTTTTCAATGGATAAAAAAACGCTGGCGCCAGCTTTTTTGAGCGTTTTACGGCGTTTTGCGTTTTTAGCGTTTTTCCCGCCGAAAAACTGCACTTTGAATGCAAATTTCGAGCGTTCAGAAAAAAGCCAATAAACTCCAAAGCTCATTAACACTAAACGCCCAGGTGTGTATGGGCACATAGGCTAACATAGAGTTTAGTTTATGGGCTTAAAAAAAAAAAAGCCAAAACGCCAATAAACTGCAGTTTATCAGCTTAAGAGGGAATTTATCAGGAAAAATAAATTCCACAGCCCCCTGCGTATAACACGTAGGCACAGTTTACCCTCTATTTTCAGGGGTAAAAATGAGTTTTATACGCCAATAAATACAGTAACTAATATTCTTGTTTGCCTTGGGATGTTACATGGCAGATGCATTAAATTAGGCTTTGATTTTTGTTGCTGTTGAGGATTTATTTCCTTTTTGTATTGTATGCAGATACATTGAGAGTTGGAAAACCCTTATATAATGAAATCGTGGTGCTTTTAAGATGTTTTGAGTTTTCTTGTTGCCATTGAATATAAATCCTCCATTTGTTTGTATCCTCCGCCTGAAAATCAGCGATCTAGTAATTCAGGGAATGGAGTTTTCAATTGCATATCTTTTCTAAAAAATAAAAATGTAGTTGAGGAGGGTCAGTATGTTTTGAATAATTGTTTTCCCATTTCATGTTACTGTACTGACTAGAGAGAAGCAAGGTAGAACTTGTGTGCTGTGAATATATAATGATCTCTAGCGGTTCAGCCTTGCAGGCCTGTCAGAAGTTTTTGCTGTGACCCGGTGACACATTTTCATGCTGCCTTGTCACGTGTTGGCAGGAAGAGGCCTAGCCTCATGGAAGGCGCTCTCCTCCATCTGCAGGGCTTTCTGATCCAGCAATACTCTGTAGCAGCTGTTGCAGATGTTGTATGGTGGTGTTTATTTTATTTATCTATTGCCTCCTGATGACATGTTTCTTCATTACATTTTATCTTTAAAGTGTCACCAAACCAATAAGAAAAAAACATCTAATCCAGTACATTCATCTGGCAGCTCGGTATAGATTTCTAATCTGCTGCGGCTTCTGTAGGAGGTTGCTCTGTGTTTGGTGTACGTGGTTCTGCTCTGCCCCACAAGTGCTTGCTTTCCAGAGACTTCAATAGTGGTATGAATGGGAGGCCCTTGCATGCTGCATCCCCCCCATTCATAATATCCCCTCTCAGACAGCACAGCGTGTGCATTGGAATCAGGTGCAATGATTTCTGTTATCTAGTTTGATTAGAGCAGTGCACATGACTGCAATACAACTTAAAAAGCTGAAGTGAGGGGAAAAGAACCTCTGTGGGAGTGTGCAGAGATTATTTTTTTTTTCTTTTAAAGAAATGAACTATAGAAGATATTTTGGCGATTCTAACAAACGGCTGTGGTTTAGGAAAACCTTTTCAAAGTAGATTTTTTTTTTTTTTTTGTTTTGTTTTTAGGCTCAATTGACACATGGGAAGTGTGTGGGTTTTTTTTTTTTTTATATAGCTCTTAGGCCAGGTTCAACACTGCACTTCAGCCGCAGTGCATTGCGTTTTTTTTTGTCCCATTGACTTCTGTTAGACTGCTGTGTGATGCAGGACTTGCCATCTGAAAAAGAGCTTCTTTTTGGGTGTCAAACGCGCATAGGAAATGGCTACCTTATGCAACGCAAAGAATCAAGTGAACATCACACGTCCCAATGTGAGTGGGCACTTGGGGTGGGGGGGGGTTCAACCAACTGGAGTTGTACAATTCAGATGTGTTTCTCTGCTCGGGAGCCACAGGTGCTGTTGTATACAGCTGCCCTATTGACATGAATGGCTGTATGTGGTGGTATTTGCCTAAGCCTCTGTGTGCCTACAGACGTAAGACAACCAAAACAGACTGTTGGGTCAAGTATATAAATCTTTTATTACTTTTCTTAGCTGTGCAGGGGATAAGCTTGATATTAACCACTTGCACGTGTGTGTGTGTGTGAGAGGGATATCTCTAGCTGACATAAACTTGATATTTTCCTGTGGCCGATTTCGTGTCTGATAAGTGAGTTCTCCATGGGATTGCTTTTAGAGGTGGCGGGAGAAATGTCCCCCTCCTGCCATTTCTAGGTCGTTTCTGCATTTACCGGAGCGGTCGATAAACCCAGAAGCGATCCAATGGCTAGGCAGAAAGAGAGATCTCTGATGTCCCTTCCGGTTCTTGGGCATAAAGAAATGTTTGTGTTTTTGCTTTAAAATGTGAATGAGAAATCTGGGGTCGTTTTGACCCAGATCGTTTAACCACTTGCCGCCCGCCAATGACAGATTGACGGCGGCAAAGTGGTTGTAGAATCCTGACCGGACGTCATATGACGTCATCAGGATTCTTAGCCGCTGCGCGCCCCCGGGGGCGCGCATCGCGGCGATCGTTGTTGCGGGGTGTCAGTCTGACACCCCGCAACACCGGTCTCGGTAAAGAGTCTCTCACGGAGACTCTTTACCACGTGATCAGCCGTGTCCAACCACGGCTGACCACGGTGTAAACAGGAAGAGCCGTCGATGGCTCTTCCTCACTCGCGTCTGACAGACGCGAGTAGAGGAGAGCAGATCGGCGGCTCTCCTGACAGGGGGGGTTCGCGCTGATTGTTTATCAGCGCAGCCCCCCCTCGGATCGCCACATGGACCACCAGGGATGCCCACCAGGGAAGGGCAAAACAACAAAAATTGAGAAAAAAAAAGTCAAAAAAAAAAAAAAAAAAGATGCAAAAAAAAAAGATGCCAATCAGTGCCCACAAATGGGCACTGACTGGCAACAAGTAAATCAGTGCCGCCCCACAGTGTCCATCAGTGCCGCCCCACAGTGTCCATCAGTGCCACCCCACAGTGCCCATCAGTGCCACCCACAGTGCCCATCAGTGCCACCCACAGTGCCCATCAGTGCCACCCACAGTGCCCATCAGTGCCACCCACAGTGCCCATCAGTGCCACCCACAGCGCCCATCAGTGCCACCCACAGTGCCCATCAGTGCCACCCACAGTGCCCATCAGTGCCACCCACAGTGCCCATCAGTGCCACCCACAGTGCCCATCAGTGCCACCCACAGTGCCCATCAGTGCCGCCCACAGTGCCCATCAGTGCCGCCCACAGTGCCCATCAGTGCCGCCCACAGTGCCCATCAGTGCCGCCCACAGTGCCCATCAGTGCCGCCCACAGTGCCCATCAGTGCCGCCCACAGTGCCCATCAGTGCCGCCCACAGTGCCCATCAGTGCCGCCCACAGTGCCCATCAGTGCCGCCCACAGTGCCCATCAGTGCCGCCCACAGTGCCCATCTGTGCCGCCCACGAGTGCCCATCTGTGCCGCCCACGAGTGCCCATCTGTGCCGCCCACGAGTGCCCATCTGTGCCGCCCATGAGTGCCCATCTGTGCCGCCCATGAGTGCCCATCTGTGCCGCCCATGAGTGCCCATCTGTGCCGCCCATGAGTGCCCATCTGTGCCGCCCATGAGTGCCCATCTGTGCCGCCCATGAGTGCCCATCTGTGCCGCCCATGAGTGCCCATCTGTGCCGCCCATGAGTGCCCATCTGTGCCGCCCATGAGTGCCCATCTGTGCCGCCCATGAGTGCCCATCTGTGCCGCCCATGAGTGCCCATCTGTGCCGCCCATGAGTGCCCATCTGTGCCGCCCATGAGTGCCCATCTGTGCCGCCCATGAGTGCCCATCTGTGCCGCCCATGAGTGCCCATCTGTGCCGCCCATGAGTGCCCATCTGTGCCGCCCATGAGTGCCCATCTGTGCCGCCCATGAGTGCCCATCTGTGCCGCCCATGAGTGCCCATCTGTGCCGCCCATGAGTGCCCATCAGTGCCGCATACCAGCGCCGCCAATCAGTGCCACCTCGTCGATGTCCATCAGTGCCATCTCATCTGTGCCCATCAGTGCCACCATATCAGTGCCCATAATTGAAAGAGAAAACTTACTTATTTACAAAAAAATTACAGAAAAAAATAATCTTCTTTTAGTTGTTGCGCAAAAAAAAAAAATCGCAGAGGTGATCAAATACCACCAAAAGAAAGCTCTATTTGTGGGTAAAAAAGGACGCCAATTTTGTTTGGGTACAATGTAGCATGACCGCGCAATTGCCATTCAAAGTGCGACAGTGCTGAAAGCTGAAAATTGGCTTGGGCAGGAAGGTACGTAAGTGCCCTGTATGGAAGTGGTTAATAAAGGGCCTATTTCTTTACATTCCTTGTAATAGGAACAAAAGTGATAAAAAAAGTGTAAAATAAGATTTTTTTATTTTTTTAAAGTGCTCCGTGTTTGTGCGCAGAAGCGAATGCATATGTAAACTGTTTAAACCATGCGTGAGGTATCGATGCAATTGTTGGAGTGAGCGCAATCACTAGATCTCCTTTATAACTCTTGGCCACCATTCACATCGGGGCCACTTGTCAGGTAATGACGGGTCAAATCGCATGACAAGTCACACCCTATTGTTGGCAATGGCACTGTTCAAATCGGTGTGATGCTGACTTTGCGGTGCCACATCGTTTTGAGTTTCTGTACTACTTTTGGCAATTTCGGGTGCGACTTGCATATCCTGAGTGCATGAAGCCGCACAGATGTCTTACAGGTCGCACTGACATGTGGCTTTGGAATTGTGCGATTTCAAAGCCACATTCAATGTGAACAAGAGCTAAATGGGTAACCTGTAAACCTTTTTAAAGCGTCCCCATGGAGATTTTTAAGTACCGTAGTGTCGCCATTCCACGAGCGTGCGTAATTTTGAAGAATGCCATGTTGGGTATTTACTCAGCGTAACATCTTTTACGTACAAAAACATTGGGGGAACTATTTTATTTATTTTTTTATTCAAGTGTATTTTTTCCAAAAAAAATGCAATTGAAATACTGCTGCGTATATACAGTGTGACCTAAAATATTACACCGATCACCGTTAAATTGTTTTCTCTAGGGTCTCCGCTAATAAAAATATATAATGTTTGGTGGTTCGAAGTAATTTTTAGCAGCAGTGTACATGAGATGAGGCCTTTGTGTTGCAGGTCATTTGTTAGGTATCGCAGCAATGTATTTTAGGCTAATATGCTTGTGACATGGCTGAGGATTTTATCTTGGTTTTTATGAGAGGCTGAATGACTCTGCTTTATACTCGGCCACTAGAGGGAGAATCTCCAGAACTAAGTAATTCTGTGCTGCCAATGTAAATGCAATTGATTAGACAAAAAAACAGGAACTAAAAATGATAGATATATATTAGAGGTGCAACGAATCATCATTGATCAGTGATCCGAACGGGTCCCTCCAAATCGGGGACAGTTGGGAGCTATGTAGGTATACAGTGGGGGCAATGTGGACATTACAGTGGGGATTTTTTTTTTTTTTTTTGCTGATCCGAAAAATTATGTGATTCGTGACTCTGATCTAGAGCTGCACGATGAATCGCGATCTCGATTCTCCCCGCCCGCGGGATGACCCGCGATTCTTCTGTGTCTGAACGTAAAATCAGAATGCTGTAGAAGGAGCTGGGGGAGCGCAGTGCACCTTGGGAGTTGTAGTTTCAGGCTGAGGCGCTCCCCTTCCGCTCGGGACTACAGCTCTCTTCACGCTGACACGGGCTACGTCCTGCCCACTGCTTTTGGATTCTCCCTGAAATCAACGGGTTGGTACTGAGCTGAGTTCCCGCTTCTTATCAGTGGGGGTGGGGAGGGTGCACTATGTGTGTGGTGTCCATAGAGGAGGGACAAGGTCGAGCCTCCCCACAGCGGCTCCTATCTCCCGGATACTGGGCTGGAGGGTGGCTTGTATCATCTGAGACTGTGACATACACACCTGTGTGCTGCCAATGGCACAGGGAGACCTCCTGCATGTGTTTACACTGGGGGACTACAGGTCCTAGCAAGCGCCTCTCTAGCAGCCTGAGATAGGACTAGAAGCTCCAGCATGCCTTGCTCTTCTATTGCAGCCTGTGATAGAACTACAAGCCCCAGCATGAATGCTTTGCACTTTATCTTTGTAGCCTAGGTTACTGGGTGGCTCGGCTAGAACTACAAGTCCCAGCATGCTCTGCGCCTCTCTTGCAGCCTGTGATAGAACTACAAGTCCCAGCATGCTCTGCACTTTCATTGCAGCCTGTGATGGAACTAAACGCTCTGGCATGCCTTGCTCCTCTCTTGCAGCCTGTGATAGAACTACAAGTCCCAGCATGCTCTGCACTTTCATTGCAGCCTGTGATGGAACTAAACGCTCTGGCATGCCTTGCTCCTCTCTTGCAGCCTGTGATAGAACTAAAAGTCCCAGCATGCTCTGCATTTCTATTGCAGCCTGGAATCCTGAGTGGTTTGGCTGGAACTACAAGTCTCAGCATGCCGTGCAGCTTCACTATAGCCTATAGCCTGTGATAGAACTGCTTTGAATGTCCATTACAGCCTGGAGTCCTGAGTAGCTGGACTGGCACTATATGTCCCAGCATATGCTGCACCTACATTACAGCCTGTGATAGAACTGTAATTCCCAGCATGTGCTGCATGTTCATTACAGCCTGTGATAGAATTCTCAACATGCCCTGCACCTCCATTAACACCATGGGATCCTGGGCATCTGGGCTGGGACTACAAGCCCCAGCATGCACTGCAGAATCGTGCAGCCCTACTCTGATCCAAGGAACGATCCGAAGCGTAAGTTTTTTTTAGATCCGTTGCATCCCTAATAGATATATCCATCTATCTCTGTGTGTGTGTGTGTGTGTGTAAAAAAAAAAAAAAAAATATATATATATATATATATATATACGGTCTAATGCTAGAATTATTGCTCTAACGATTGCGGCGATACCTCACATGTGTGGTTTGAACGCGGTTTACATTTGCAGGGCATGACCTTTATATATGTGTTTATTTTGAAGTGCGAGCATGGTGGGATGAGGCACTTTAACCACTTCAATACTGGGCATTTTCACTCCCTTCCTTCCCAGACCAATTTTTAGTTTTCAGCACTGTTGCACTTTGACAATTGCACGGTCATGCAACACTGTACCCAAATGAAATCCCAAATGGAGCTTTCTTTTGGTGGTATCTGATCACCTGTGGTTTTTTATTTTTTTGCGCTATAAACAAGAGCGTCAATTTTGAAAAAAACACTATTTTTGGATTTAATAAATGTTAATTTAAAAATAATTTTTTTTATTTTTCCTCAGTTTAGGCAGATATGTATTCTACATGTTTTTTGGTAAAAAATCTCAAGCGTATATTGGTTTGCGCAAAAGTTATAGTGTCTACAAAATAGGGGATAGATTTTATTGCATTTTAATTTTTTTTACTAGTAATGGCGGCGATCTATAATTTATTTTATTGTGACTGTGACATTGCGACGAACCTATCGGACACTTTTGGGACAATTCGCATTTATACAGCGATTAGTGCTATAAAACTGCCCTTTCAGGGAAGGGGTTACTACTAGGAGATGATCAAGGGGTTAAATATGTTCCCTACGGAGTGATTCTAACTGTAGGGGGAGGGGACTCACAAGGGGAGGAGACGATCTGTGTTCCTCTGTACTGGGAACACACATCGGTCTCACCTCTGACAGGATGTGGATGTGTGTGTTTACACACACATCCACAGTTTACAATCAGCTCTTTGGAAGGGAGGGGTTTGCCTGAGAACTATTTTCTCTTCCTGTATTGTTGCTTAAGTTAAGACAGAGATCCGACTTTGGAGGCAATTTCCATTGAAATCAATGGGTACAAGTCGGGTTGAAGTAGTACAGGAACCTTTTCTGAAGTCTGAGTGACTTCAGTAGTGTACATTAAGACGGCTCCATTCACTTCCATTGATTCCAGGTCGCCCCTGTGTGAACCGGCACTAAAGCTGCTTTATTTATACAGCAACTCCTGCCTCCCTTAAAAGCCTGGAGGTGAAGCAGAAGGGCTCCATGTCCTTTGAACTTCCGTAAAACTTTTCAAACTTGTTTGGGGAAATAAAGCTTTCTTCTGCAAAAAAAAAACATTAACAGTTTTTTGTAAGATTAATATGCTAAAGTTAATTTCCAAGTTACATTTGGCAGTGATGTTTGTCAAAACTGGCAGATTTTGTATTAGCGTTTTTTGGGGGAGCTCTGAAAATGTAGTAATCGGCGTAGTGTATAGCTGAATTTAATTTTTGTTTTGAAAGAACTTTTTTTTTTTTTTTTTTTTTTTTACACCTCTCCATCCTTCTTTTTTTTTTTTTTTTTTCTTTTCTTATTTTTTAGCATTTCAGTTCCTTGGCTGTGATGCTTTGCTGCCTCCAGTGTCTGGTCTATTTATAATATAAAGACAAGGAGTTCTAAAACATTTGCAGCATGCATGTTTTGGGTCTACACTGCAATAGTATTGAAGCCTGATGTAAAAACGAGTGTTTAAAAAAAAAAAAAAAACGCGGCTGTGTCATCCATTCAGTGTTCTGTACATGGGGAAAACGACATGGTCCGACAGCCTTTGTGGCTGTTGGCTTGTAGTTCTCAATGAACTATCGCGGCGCTGTTAATCGTTGTGGTAGTTCATTCATGATTCCTGTCAGTGTAACTGCCTGTTGGCATTGGAGGCACAGTCTGCAGCCCCGTGGCATTACACCCACAGTCTGTTGATCATGGTTGCAATGCTTTACAGGTCTGTTACAAAAAAAGTTGTGCATATTATTTTTTTTGTACATGCAAAAAAAGTGCATTTGAAAATAAATAAAACATTTTGTAAAGGTGAACTTGTCCTTTTTAAACCTTACTCTAGTTGAGCACTGGACCCTTCTGCTAATCGATGGATAGTGTGCAAATTTCAGCAAATTTGTCACTACAGGACCTCAGAATCCTAGATATATTGGACCCTCTTGATGGCACACCTCCACAGTATCCTGGGAGGAATTGCTTGTCATCTTCTAATGTTAGAACTACTGGCCACAATACTTTGAGTGTCTGATCTGGAACAAGAATACATAGCTAAAGAGCATGACAATGATGGCCTGGCTGGCTGTTGGGGTAGATTTTCATTAAAGAATCATTGTGGCCAGGGCTGTGGAGTCGGAGGAAATCTTGGGTACCTGGAGTCGGAGGAAATCTTGGGTACCTGGAGTCGGAGGAAATCTTGTGTACCTGGAGTCGGAGGAAATCTTGGGTACCTGGAGTCGGAGGTGACTGCCCGCAGACTGTGGCCAGAAGTGGGTGCCAATACCTGTCTTTAGACGGGTATCTGCACCCCCCTCCTTATTTTTTTTTTTTTTGCATTGCCTGTCATAATGGGGTTAAAAAAAAATGTCCCTTTATAGTACAAAAAGAGCAAATCATTGCTACTATAAGGGGTTCATTTATACTGTATAAGGTAATGGAGATGGATACATTTATCCATATATATCTGAGTGAGAGCGAGACTTTAGGAGTCGGATATGGAGGGATATGGAGGGAGAGAAATAATGTATATTAAAGTAGCACTAAAAGCACCCCCCCCCCCCATGTATATGATTCTTTTAAATACATTTAAGTCAACTTTTACTAGTACCTATTGTAATTGTATTGCCTTCTATTACCTCCATTCTCACCTTTTCTATGTTCGGATGCTGATCTTCCCTGCACAGTCTTTAAAGTGTTTATTAAAAAACAAAAATATGTTCTGTGTAATGGTTTTGCACAGAGCGGTCCTGATTCTCCCCCTCTTCTGGGGTCTGTCTTTGCTGTTCCTGGCTCCTCCGTGCCTTCTGAGTGCCCCAATAGCAAGGTAAAAAAATTCTGCCTTTTTAGAATCACTCGCCTCCTGCCCAGGACTACATGTCCCATGAGGCATTGCTCCTTACACATTCACAAGATTCACAACAATGTATGCATGCTCAGTCGGAGAGTAGACTCTGCATATCCCCAGCAAACTATCTGTACTGGGTTAATTGCAAGATGTGTTTACTAACATTGTGAAGTAGGGTTGTACTGATACTAGCATCGGTACCGAGCATTTGCCCGAGTACTTGGGGCAAATGCTCCGATACTTCACCCTGTATAGATTTAAAAGTTTCTTTCTTTCTTTCTTTCTTTCTTTCTTTCTTTCTTTCTTTCTTTCTTTCTTTTTCTTTCTTTCTTTTTCTTTCTTTCTTTCTTTTTCTTTCTTTCTTTCTTTTTCTTTCTTTTTCTTTCTTGTTCTTTCTTTCTTTCTTTCTTTCTTGTTCGTTCTTTCTTTCTTGTTCGTTCTTTCTTTCTTTCTTTCTTTCTTGTTCTTTCTTTCTTTTTCTTTTTTTTTCTTTCTTTTTCTTTCTTTTTTTTTCTTTTTTTCTTTTTCTTTTTCTTTCTTTTTCTTTCTTTTTCTTTCTTTTTCTTTCTTTTTCTTTCTCTTTCTTTCTTTCTTTCTTTCTTTTTCTTTCTTTCTTTTTCTTTCTTTCTTTCTTTTTCTTTCTTTCTCTTTCTTTCTTTCTTTTTCTTTCTTTCTTTTTCTTTCTTTCTTTCTTTTTCTTTCTTTCTTTTTCTTTCTTTCTTTTTCTTTCTTTTTCTTTCTTTCTTTCTTTTTCTTTCTTTCTTTTTCTTTCTTTCTTTTTCTTTCTTTCTTTTTCTTTCTTTCTTTTTCTTTCTTTCTTTTTCTTTCTTTCTTTTTCTTTCTTTCTTTTTCTTTCTTTTTCTTTCTTTTTCTTTCTTTCTTTCCCCTCAGTATCTCAGGTAGGAGCCGGTAAACCCGGCTCCTTCGTTTTCTGAATGGACAGTCAGTGATCACACTGACTCTGTCCATTCACATAACTGAAACATTGTTACAATGTCTCAGTTAACGAATGAATTGAAGCCGCTGTCTTCTCTCCTTTAATTTTTAGTGCAGCGGAGGCTGCTGAGTAAGGGACTGGGGAATATGTGTCCGTAGTCCCTTTCTCTGTCTCAAAGGGGAGATGTCAGAGGTCTGTTCAGACCCCTGATATCTCACCATAGCCCCCCCAACAGGCAGGGCTGTGGAGTCGGGGGAAATTTTGGGTACCTGGAGTCGGCAAACAATGCACCGACTCCGACTCCTACTAAATTTAGACTGGAATAAAAAAAAAAGTTTAAATGTCCCAATTCACAAAAAGTTATTAGGAGCTGCAATACTTATACTTTCCATAGTGTTGTGTTCTGCTTTTACAGGGAACGCATGTTAGAGAACCAGTGATGTCGGGTACACACGAGAGGATTTATCCGCGGATACGGTCCTCCGGACCGTTTCCACAGATAAATCCTCTGAGGATTTCGATCCACTGGAGTGTACTCACCATCGGATCGAAATCCGCGCCGGATTCACACCGCGGTGACGTGTCGCGCCGTCGCCGCGATGATGATGTGCGCGACGCTGTCATATAAGGATATCCACGCATGCGTCGAATCATTACGACGCATGCGAGGTACGGGTTCGGACGGATCGATCCGGTGAGTCTGTACAGACCACCGGATCGATCCGCTGGAGCCGATTCCAGCGGATAGATTTCTTAGCATGCTAAGAAATTTTTATCCGCTGAAAATTGGTCGGCCCGAAAAAAATCCGCGGAAAAATATCCGCTGGGTTGTACACACCAGCGGATCTATCCGCTGGAACTGATCCGCAGATCAATTCCAGCGGATAGATCCTCTCGTGTGTACGGGGCCTAAGTGTCCAAATAAAAAAATTCCAACAGGAGTTTTATAAAGCACTAAAAGAAGTTGAAAAGTATGATCGCTCATCAAAACTTACTGTTGAAGAAGCCATCCTTGTTTATCCAGAGATCGTTAGTGATGTGGCCAGAATAGTTACTGCAATGCCACCCACCCAAGTCAGTGTCGAAAGATTATTTTCAGCCCTAAAAATATTAAAGTCTGACTTAAGAGCCTCTATGAAAGAGGATCTGGCAGAGGCAATTCTCTTCCTTAGAACTCTACATTGAATTGATTTGCATTTGCTAAGCCTATAACTACATTTCAAGATTAATATAAACCATTTCTAGGTTTTACAGATTTTGTTTTTGGTTCATTACTGATAAGCTTTGTTTTTGTTCTAAAACATGGGTCTTCAAACTACGGCCCTCCAGTTGTTCAGGAACTACAATTCCCAGCATGCCTAGCCATGTCTGTGAATATCAGAGTTTTACAATGCCTCATGGGATGTGTAGTTCCACAACAGCTGGAGGGCCGTAGTTTGAGGATCCCTGTTCTAAAACAACCAAATAATATGGTTTGTATTTTTGAACTGGTAAAGATCCTGTTCCTGATGTTTATGCCTGCTGCTACTATCCAGCCACTTGATTGTTTTCATTCTGTTTGTCTTTTGCTTAAACTGTGCTATACAGTAGACTGTTGGCTTCCCAGCCAGTAGTCCTGTGGTAGGTTGCGTTTCTTTCCCTCAAGGAATGTATAAAATACATTTGCATATTAATACAGAGGAGTCTGAGTCTGAGTCGGAAGTACATAAAACTGAGGAGTCGGAACATTTATCTACCGACTCCACAGCCCTGCCAACAGGGCTGATAAAAATAAAAAATTGCAATAAATAATAAAAAAAGTAAAAACAAATAATAAAAAAACACACTGACACTGTCTCCCCCCCCCCCCCAAAAAAAAAAGCATTGTAAAAAAAAAAAATTAAAAATACTGACACATGTGCCACTTCCACATGAGATTAAATTTAAAAGTATCGGTATCGGCGAGTACTGGGGGGGGGGGGGGAGGAAAGTATCGGTACTTGTACTCGGTCTTAAAGTGGTATCGGGACAACCCTATTGTGAAGAATGTTTTATGGCTGATAACTGGCCTAATAACTCAGCCAATCACAGGATGCCTTGTATTTAACCAATGAATGCAAGGTTTTCAATAAATGTCTGAGGTGGAGGTTGTGATGTCACAAGGCTCTTTGTGAATGGCTGAGCAGTGCTTGGGCTCGATTTTGTTCTGGCAGCAGATGTCACGTCCCCATAGTGCTGCTGGAACACAGCGCTGCATGCAGTTTATCAAACTGACAGCGGGCACAGCAATTGGTAAACAAAGAATTTATTTGGGCAAGCTTTGCCAAAATCTATTTTAAAGTGGTAGCAATGCTGGATTTAGGGCATGCATGGTGGGGGCACTGCAAACGCCTGTCATTTGAAGGGGGTCTATTACCTTGTAGAGAAGTTTGACTTTACATGTTTGATCACATTTTCCTTTAGGTGACAAGTCCTGTTTTTTTTTCTTATTGCAGGTTAAGAGAAGTTTCTGAAAAGCTGAATAAATATAACTTAAGCAGGTAAATAAAGTAATTTCATTCAGCGTGACATGGAATATGTATGACCGTTGCTTAACAATGTAAGAACTTTTTATTCCAGTACTGCTTAAAACTGTACTCCAGGCACAAAGTCTTTATGAAAATATATTTCTCAGTAGCCACAAAGAATGTTAATCTAGTTTTTGTGCACCAAATACATTTGAAAAGTCAGACTATGCAAAATTAGCAGTAACATCCATTTCCGTACTGCATGTGACCTGAGCAGAGCTGTGTGAGGCACCCAGGTGGCCTTCCCTCTACAAGCTGCCCATGTTTCCTCAGATATGGCGACCCTTCAGAAAGTGTAACGGAGTGATGTTTCATTGTTGACATCTTGGTACACCCCACACTTGTCCATAGTAAGCATACAGTGAGAAGGGGGTAAACAGACATCTTGTTATACCCACAGGAGTTTTGCGTTTTACACTTTTTTTTTTTTTTAAACAGTAAACTCGGTTTATAGAGCAAAATAAACTACCGTTATTACTTGAGTATAAGCAGAATCTTTCGGCACATTTTTTGTGTGCTGTAAATGCCCTCTCGGCTTATATTTGAGTCACCTTTTTTTGTGCCTGATCTTCCGGACTTTGGTGCCGGCCGTAGGTCTCCTGGACCCCAAACTTGGCACACATGTAGCCCCACTCTTCCTCTACAAGCGTGCAAAGTTTGTTGTCTGGGGGACCTATGACCTAGGGGCACCGATTTATTTTCTCTTCTGTTCATGGACGGACACAGCAGCATTGACCTTAGGTTATATACCTTCCTTTCAGGAGAGACTAGGCAGAAAAAACAGCACTTAAAGTGTTAAACACTTCTCTCAGTACAGCACCTCCCAGTGGGCGTGTCCCCCGGGTACATCCCCCCTCTCTGGAACATCCAGTCTCAGTTTTTTTTTTTTTTTTTTTTCTGCCTAGTGTTAGAAGACATGACCTTTTTGGAGTCCATGTGCTCTGGAGATTTTTTGTGATTTTTCGCTTTTATTTGATTTTTTTTTTTTTTTTTTTACTGCATTTTTGGATCCTGGGATCTACTATCAACTGCCGACTGGGTGACAGGCTGGATCTTGATCCTTGTTGTCCCCCCATTAAGGGTGAACGGCTTTTTGGGGCGTCCCTGGATGACATCGTAAAAGATGCCACAGGCGGTAAGCGCACTCTGCTTCCGCAATCTGGGAAGGGTAAGGAGCCTCACCATAAGCAAGGACCCTTTTTTTTTTTTTTTTACCGCCCCCAAACGTTTTTTTCGCCCGCCAAGTGCGGCAGGAAAAAGTTTCCAGGGTGCTAAGGCGTCCACTGAAGGGCAAAAGCGCACCTGGTTCTGCAAGCCTGCGGGCAAGCCTGCCTCCGCATGAAGGTCTGCCCCGCCCACATCTCGGGTGGGGGGCCGGGTTCGCAAATTCGCGCCTTGGTGAAGGTCTCTTCTTTCCGACCATTGGGTTTGCGAAGTAGTTTCCTCGGGATACAAGATAGAATTTCTCTCTTGTCCACCAAACAGATTCCTCCGGATCGCCTGAAAGAGCTGTCCAGGATCTGCTGGTCAGGGGGGTGGTGTTAACGGTTCCCTCAACGGAACGGTTTCAGGGGTTTTACTCCAATCTGTTTGTGGTTCCCAAGAAGGATGGGGTCCGTCCAATCCTGGACCTCAAGGCCCTCAATTGTTTTGTCAAAGTGCAAAAATTCAGGATGGAGTCGATTCGCTCAGTAATGGCAGCGCTCCATCAGGGGGATTTCCTAGCATCCTTGGACGCGTACCTGCATATGCCAATATGCGCAAAACGCCAGAAATTTCTGGGCTTTGCTGTCGGGGAGGAACACATTCAATTTGTGGCCCTCCCGTTCGGCCTGGCCTCAGCACCACAGGTTTTCACCAAGGTGCTCGCCCCGGTTCTGGCCCTGCTGCGGCAGCGCGGGATCGCTATCGTGGGTTACCTGGACGACCTTCTGAGAGCTTCCTCAAGCTCAGAGTTGGAAGAGGACGTGTCTATCACCTGTCAGACCCTCCGAGAATTCGGTTGGCTGCTGAATATCCAGAAGTCCGTACTGGAACCGTCTCAGCGGCTGGAATATCTGGGATTGGTCCTGGATTCCTCAGAGGCGAGAGTTTTTCTTCCAACGGAAAAACTGCAGACTCTTCAATCTGCGGTGCAGTGGTTGGCGACCCAGAAATGGGCGTTGCTTCGCTTTTGCATGAAAGTGCTGGGTCTGATGGTGGCCTCTTTTGAGGCAGTTCCGTATGCCCAATTCCACACTCGAGTGTTACAAAAAGAAATTCTGTCACGTTGGAACAAACTTCCTTCGTCTCTGGATTACCAGATTCGGGTGAGTCAAGTCCTCCCTAATGTGGTGGCTGACATCTCCGGTACTTCGGACCGGAAAATCGTTTTGCTGTGTCATTGGACAGTGATCACGACAGATGCCAGCCTCTCCGGCTGGGGGGGGGGGGGGGGGGGGTTCCAGACTCAGGAGGAGTCCCGCCTACCAATCAATGTACTGGAGCTCCAAGCGATCAAGTTGTGTCTCTCCAAGTGGTCTCTGGGTCTGCACTGCCAACCGATCCGAATCCAGTCCGACAACGCCACGGCCGTGGCATACGTCAATCAACAGGGGGCACACAAAGCTCGGCTGCAGCTACGGAAGTCGTGCACATCCACTCCTGGGTGCGTATGTTTGTGCAGGGGGTCCGGCATATGGCCCCTCCTGTGTGGCCTCCACTGCCTCCAAGGGACTTGAATTTAGTTATTTCGGTGCTTCAAGAAACTCCGTTTGAGGACATTCGGAAGATTCCTTTGTTGACTCTGTCCCAGAAGGTGGTCTTTCTGGTGGCAATTACTTCGGTCAGACGGGTATCTGAACTGGCGGCCTTGTCTTGCAAGGCTCCTTACTTGGTCATCCATGAGGATAAGGTGGTGCTGCGGCCGCAGCCATCATTCCTTCCAAAGGTTGTTGTTTTGCCATCTTTGTGTCCTCGGCCGAAGGAGGCCACTTTGCATTCCTTGGATGTGGTTGGGGCCCTACGGGTGTACTTGTCTGCTACGGCTCCATTTCGGAAGTCGGACTCGCTGTTCGTGTCAGTGACTGGTCCTAAGAAGGGTCTGGCAGTCTCGTCGGCCACCATTTCTAGGTGGATCAGACAGGTCGTGCTCCAGGCCTATGCCCTAAAGGGGCGGGCGCCTCCCTTTCAGGTTACGGCGCATTCGACCAGGGCGATTGGTGCCTCTTGGGCTTTCCACCATCAAGCGTCTGTCTTGCAGTTATGTAAGGCGGCGACCTGGTCGTCAATCCACACCTTCTCAAAATTTTACAAGGTGGATGTGAGTGCATCTTCGGATGCCTCCTTTGGCCGCAAGGTTTTACAGGCGGCAGTTTAAGGTTGAAGATCCTCCGTTGAACTCTGGTTTGTTTGGGGGTGAAGCTTGGTTTGCTGTTTTTTTCCCACCCCTTGAAATTTTTTGACACTGCTTGGGGACGTCCCTAAGGTAAATGCTGCTGTGTCCATCCATGAACGGAAGAGAAAATAGGATTTTTGTACTCACCGTAAAATCCATTTCTCGGAGTTCATGGACGGACACAGGCACCCCTCCTTTGTTTGTACTGCTTGTCTACGAACTGAGGCTGGATGTTCCAGAGTGGGATGTACCTGGGGGACACGCCCCCTGGGAGGTGCTGTACTGAGAAGTGTTTTTTAACACTTAAAGTGCTGTTTTTTCTGCCTAGTCTTTCCTGAAAGGAAGGTATATAACCTAAGGTCAATGCTGCTGTGTCCGTTCATGAACTCAGAGAAATGGATTTTACAGAAATCCTATTTTTTCCCAAAGTCGGGCACCCCTTCCATATACTCTCATGTTAAACGTCAGTCTAGTCATGGGCACCCTAGACTTGTACTCGCGTCAATACGTTTTCCCATTTTTTTTTTTTTTTTGTGGTAAAATGAGGTGCCTCGGCTTATACTCGAGTATATACGGTACTTACAGCTTCGTCTTACTGTTTAGATGAATTTTAAAAGCTGCAGCAAGCGTGCTCATCTTACAGGTTTCTCAATGTGACAGAAGTTTGCTGCTTTTAAAATTCAACATGTAAACTTATACACAGAGTTCTAAGTACTGTATTTCACTATATAAACTCGGTTTAATGTAAAAAAAAAAATTGTAAAATGCAAAACTCTGGTGGGTCTAATAAGATGTCCGCTTACCCCCTTCTCAGTGTATCCTTACTAATGGAGGGTGTAGCAATATGGTGGCGACAAAACCTCGCTTTCGTTTACACTTCCCGGCGAGTCGCCTAATCTGAAACACTTGCAGAAAACTACAGAAGGTATCGGACACAAGACCAGTCGCCCCACATAAGGAGGGCGCAGCAGTGACTGGTCTTTATTACAGGAAATTGTTTCGGTATGGATTGTTGCACTGATTTGTAGGAAATGCACAAAGGTCAATAAAATTATAGTACAAATACACATTCCCCTTCTATGTAGACAATTTTTGTTTAGCTCTGGTTTCAGTTTTAAGGAGAATGTTAAATAGCCAATATTAACTCGCTTCACTAAGCTATTTTCAGCAGCGATCATTTGCTTAAAATAGCAGCGATGGCTGAAAATAACTGCTATAGTTTAATGAACTTGGTCTATTGAAATATGTTGGGTTGGTGCTGTTGAATGTTTTCTGCCTGCCAAGATATCTTAAAGCGAGAGACTATGTTGGTTTTATCTAGTTGAAGTGGATGCTATAGGACAGATCACAATGAGAAAACGTCTGTCTTGGACATTTTAGCCAGTAAATGGCTGTTATAGCTGCTATCAGTAGGGATGTTGACTGGTCTGCCCAAATATTAAAACTTGAGCTATGCTTCTGGAGTCATCCATACTGGAGAGAAGAAAAAGGGGTGCACTTAGTGCATTATATAACAGATTTATTATTAAATTGAATAAAACCATAAAGATGTCTACTCACAAACATAAGTAAAAACACGCTAGTCAGGCCACATGTGGCTGTCTCATCTGTAACTCGAATCGCCGGACCTGGGGTTGGGGGTTCTGATTAAGTCCAATAAGGCTGACGTGTTTCGAAGCACTGGCCTTCTTCAGAGGCTCACTGGAGAGCAGTTCTGACTTGCATAAGAGGTCTTTGATAGACTGTAAGTGGTAAAGGCTTCAGTTTTTTTTTTTTTTTTTTTTTTTTAACTGTAATGCATTCTCTGCATTAAGGTAAAAAACCTCTAATGTGCAGCTTCTTCTCTAAAATACTAACCTGATCTCGGTCCAGCCTGTGAGCAGCCCCCCACTGGACTGGAGCCCTTTGCTCCTACTGCTGTTGGCTATATCCAGTGACGAGGGGGAGGAGAGCCCACACGTGTGCTTCCTATGGTGGCACATGGAGAAGAGAATGCCCGGGGCTGCTCTATGTAATAATCCTTACACAGAGCAGGTAAGTATAATGTAATAAAAAAAAGAGAATTTACGATTAGACAAACCACCTGATTTTTCATTTAGCTTGAACATTCCTGGTGGTATAAAACTATAAGCTGAACTTTACATATAACTTGTTTTTTTTTTTTTTTCCCCAATTCAGATATGGTTATTTATTTTTTTTTTCTTTACACAGTCACCCCCCATTGAATGTACTGGAGCAGACGACTATAAAACAGTGTGTGGTTGGGCCGAATCATGCTGCTTTCCTCCTAGAGGTACCCTGCCTTCGTATTTCTGTTTTCTTCTTTTTTAGTCCCTCCAAACATGGTTTTGATTTTTTATGCTTTATTTCTTATTAGGATGGAAGAGTTTGCAGAATTGGCTTCCTAGTCCAGCCAGACAGACTTGAATTGAGTAAACCAGAGAATAATGATGGGTAAGATTGAATTTAAAAAGCAGATGGCCTTTGTGTTTGATTTAGGAACCCCTGTACATGGGATGATATAGAGATCAGTCATCCCACCTGTTGCTGTGACAGCTGGCATTTATCTCTGCGGTAAACCCAGGCTATAAGGCAGTGGCATTGAAGTCACGGTAATGCCTCAAGCATTCTATTGTACGGAAGAGCCCACAAACTTCTATGTCTTGCAAAACAGAATACCCTGTGTTGGCACTTTTTTTTTTCCCTCATGTGCGAGGTCCCTAAATCTGAAAAATAACCAGTGCTGAGAGAAGTACGGAGCAGACATTCTGAACTTCCTTCTGAATTTGCTGGCTCTTTAAATTTTTATCTTCAGTACCCTTTGAGTAATTGACCTGGAGTTGGCACTCAGCAAGTGACCGCCGAGTGAAGTTCCACTTCAGATCTGCGTACTTGTTCTTGGTCATTAATTTAGGTATTGAAATAATTATGATCGTGTCGGCCATGAAACTATCATTTTCAGGAGGACAGATTACCGATTTCAGCTTCCATGGTTCTCAAAGCACAGGTTTTCTTTTAAGAAACATTGCTCCAGCAGCAAAATTGGTGTTGAAAGTTAGTTTTGTCTTTTAAAACCAGGCAATATTTAAAGGTGGAGTATGTGTTCTCTGTCCAAGGGTGACCTTTAGGTAGAACCAGCCAAATCGGTGGTTCTTCTTGAATGCACTTTCTGCATTCTTACAGGGACCAAGTGCCAGCTGCCAAGGCCATGCTCATATGCCAGCAGCTGGCGCTACAGTGTAGCTGCCAACGGGTAAGTATGACCATACATTTAATATTTAGATTGTGTTGCATGAGAGGAAGGTTTATTATAGATTACTTTTTTATAGAGCAGGGTTTAGATTCACTTCTCACCCAAGAGCATGTAATGTGCATATATAAAAATAAGTTTTTGATTTACTAACACTGCAGAGTTATAAATTATTTGGTAGATAAAATGTTCACATAAGTGCTTCTGTGAATCTGCAGCACCACATTACATAGACTATAAGAATCTGTATGTCAAATGTCATATTCCTTCTGTATTGTACTGTCCCCCTTTTTTATTGTAAAGCGCTGCGCAAACTGTTGGCGCTATATAAATCCTGTATAATAGAAGTACAATAGACCTCACTTTTTTTTAAATGGTAATGAGGAATTTGTATCCGTTTTTTATATTAAATGCTAGTTACCATATATATTTTAAATTTTTTTTTTTTTTGGTCACGTAATCCCGTTTTTATTTTATTACCTGTGGTCCATTCTTTAAGTGGAAGTCCAGTCAAATCCTCACCATCCATAAGCCTGCTCCCACCCATATGCTAAAGCCTAGTACACACGGGCCGAATGATGGGTGGCGTTGTCAGTTTTAATAGAAACGGGACAACATTCTGCCCGTGTGTATTGCAGCCAGTCCAACAGAAGCTGGCTGTTGGTCTCTCTTCTGTCAGAGGCATCACCGAAACGGTCTTCCACTCGACTCCTGATCAGTGCTCTCAGCCAATGGCTGAGAGCGCTGATCAGAGTTTTCTGGCAGGGGTGTTAAGTCCCCATCCCTGTCCTCCCAGTCAGAACACAATAGCATGGCAAAGGAGATCGATGTACTAACCTTTTGGATAGTTGGTACAGGAGCTCCTCCTGAGCTGTCTTGTGTGTGGTGTGTGTGTGTGTTTTTTTTTTTCTTCCCATTTTCATTCAGTCTTGCTGGGTTGAACAAACCAACAACTAGTAGAGTGTACCAGGCTTTAGCCTGTTCTAACCACCCTGTAAAAAACAAAAGGTATATATTTGCCTATACTAAGGGCGCTCCAGTCCATTCACGCGATTGACTCCCAGTCTTCAGTATAGAGGAGGAACAGCCAATAAGGGAGGCCCGATATAAGGCTATCATGGCACTGCAACTGCTGTTGGCGATCGCTTCGCTAAAGCTGGAGAGACTGGAGCACCCTCCGCATAGGTAGGTATAGACCTTTCTTTTACTGGGTAGTTTTGCTGAGGGAACAGATTTAACCACTTCCGTACCGTGCCAATTCTGATATTCCCCCTCATACATGTAAAAATCATAATTTTTTTTCCTCTTCCGTTCATGGACACGGCAGCCTTTGACCTTGGGGATATATCCGCTTCCTTCCAGGAGAGTAAGGCAGAAACAAAGCACTTTAAGAGTTAACACCACTTTCCTCAGTGCAGCTCCTCCCAGGGGGTGTGTTTCTCCGGGTATAACCCACACCCTGCTCTAGCGGCTCCAGTTTCTTTCTGCCCAACGTCAGAGGAAAGGCACTCTGGAGTCCTGTACTCTGGAGATTTTTTTTTCTTGCGATTTTCTCGCTTTTTATTTTGTTCCTGCATTTTTGGATCTGGAGATTCTTCTATCAACTGCCGACTGGGTGACAGGCTGGGTCTTGACTCTTGTAGTCCCCCCATGTTCGGCCATCGAGCGTGTGCCGGCCCTCAGCTTCGCTTTGGGTCCATTGCTCCAGGGGCGGCCGGGGAACTACATGTTCCAGGACACATATGACCGGTCTCTATGGCCTTGTCAGTGTGTCTGGCCGACAGCCATGCCGTTAGTGGACGTTGGGTCTGTCCGGGATACCTCCACCCGGTAGTCGCAGGACGGGTAAGTAGTGACCCCTTGCTCAGGTAAGATGGTATGGCTGGAATTTTCCCTGGGGAGGTCGACTGAGGGTCCGCCCTGCTTTCCTCTCTCCCTTTTCCTCTCCCTCCTTAGCGGCTGTGAAGGGGGGTCTCCTGGGTTTTCTTTATTACCACCGGGGCCCGTGTGTTGTTGGGGGACTGTGTTGTTACTTTGGGGGGTGCTGCTGTGTTGTATGAGGTGTTTGGTGCGTCACTGGGGATTTTAAACTGCGCCACGGCGGCCATTTTGCCGGGGTCGCGATTTACAAAGCTCGGCGGCCATTTTCCTGTAGCCCGCTGGTGATTTTTACCTCACACGGCGGCCATCTTGGAAATCTCTTGGCCTCTTGTGACAGTTTTAGCGCTGTGAAACGCCGTGATTCTTGCCTGAGGTGACAGACACAGTACAACCAGCACATCAGAGCACACCTCAGGTTTTCATCTCTCTCTGCAGCTGGGTGGGGTTGGTGAGTCCCTGGGAGGCCTCTGCTTCTTTTTTTGCAGCCAGGAGGTGACCGGTGGGTTGTTCTGTCTTGCAGTACACAGCGGTGGGGCAATATGGAACCTGCACCTGGTGTTTCTGCCCCAGCAATGCCTGAGTTATACTTTAATCCCCCTGCTCCTGCCTTGAGGCATTTCTCGCCAGGTTTGAAGCAGCTAGTGCCTGCTTCTGGGGATGTCTCTGACTGAATGAATGGCTTGTATAGCGCTACACATGCGAACTGAATCGCCTCTGTGCGCTTTTTCCAGCCAGTCTGCTTGGCTGGTGCGGTCATTTTACCCTGTAGAATCGTGATACGCTTGGGACACAGTCATACACACAGATGTACATATATATACTGGGCCAATTTGGACAAGATCCAATTTACTTACCAGCATGTCTTTGGAGTGTGGGAGGAAACCGGAGAACCCCTGGAGGAAACCCACGCAGGCACAGGGAGAACATGCAAAACTCCAGGCAGATGGTGTCGTGGTCGGGATTCGAATCGGTGACCCTTTTGCTGCTAGGCGAACGTGCTACTCACTACACCACTGCGTGACTCATTGCCTGCTGTTGCTTCTGGTTCTGTAATGTCAGATGATGCAGGCTTAACCCGCACGGACTGTGAGGATGACTCTGCCTCAGGGTCAGTAAAAAAATAGGGAATTTGTTGGAGCTCTTATTTCTACGGTGCGTGATACTCATAAACTTGAGGATTTGGCGGGAGCACCAGTTGTGCAGGTCCCTTTTGGGTTCCGCAAGCTGCCTAGCACCGCAAAAGTATTTCCCTGTATTCCTTATTTGGAGCATTTGCTATGTAAGGAATGAGACACGCCACAAAGTTTTTGCTGTTCCTAAAAACTTTGCGGTCCGTTATCCTTGGATATCATGGACGCGTACCTGCGTGTTCCCATATGCACAAAGCACCAGACATTTCTGCGCTTTGCAATCGGGGAGGACCACTTTCAATTTGTGGCCCTCCCGTTCGGCCTGGCCTCGGCACCACGGGTTTTCACCAAGGTGCTCGCCCCGATACTGGCCCTGCTGAGATAGCGGGGGGTCGCTATCGTGGGATAACTGGACGACCTTCTCCTGAGAGCTTCCTCAGGCTCAGGATTAGAAGAGGATGTGTCTATCACGTGTCAGGCACTCCGAGTTCGGCTGGCTTCTGAATATCCAGAAGTCCGTGTTGGTTCCGTCTCTGCGTCTGGAATACCTAGGGCTAGTCCTGGATTCCTCGGAGGCAATTTGCGGTGCAGCAGTTGTTGACCCAGAAGTGGTCGTCTCTTTGATTCTGCATGAGGGTTCTGGGTCTGATGGTGGCCTCTTTCGAGGCAGTTCCTTATGCCCGATTCCACACCAGGGAACTACAGAAGGAGATTCTGTCAAGTTGGGACAGGCTCCCGACTTCTCTGGATTCCCAGATTCAGTTGAGTCAACTGGTCAAGTCTTCCCTGGTGTGGTGGCTGACGTCTCCAGTGCTTCGGGCCGGGAAGTCGTTTCTGCCATGCCACTGGACAGTGTTCACGACGGATGCCAGCCTCTCCGGCTGGGGGGGGGGGGGGGCGGCATTTCTTCCTCGCCTGCTGCACAGAGTGGAAGCCGAAGGGATTCCAACAATCCTGATCGCCCCAGACTGGCCGCGCCACTCCTGGTACGCGGACCTGGTGTGTCTGGTGGCAGACGCCCCCTGGCGTTTACCTCTGAGAAAAGATCTGTCACAGGGTCCGATCTTCCACCCTGCTTTACAGTCGCTGGCTTTAACGGTGTGGCTGTTGAGAGCCAGGTACTGAAGGACTGAGGCCTATCAGGCTCGGTGGTCTCTACTATGCGTGCACAGAAGTCTACTTCATGTAGGATTTACTATCGTACGTGGAAGGCCTACATCTCTGTGTGTGAGGAGATGAAGTGGCACCCTCTTTCATACGTGGTGTCTAGGATTCTGCTGTTTTTTTTTTACAGCAGGGAGTGGATCAGGCTCTCGCCTTGAGTGCGGTTAAGAGTCGGATTTAGGCTCTGGACGTTTACTTTCAATGAGCTTTGGCGGCGCACTCCTTGGTGCGTGAGTTTGTACGGGGGGGTCCGACATGTGGCTCCTCCGGTGCGCCATCCACTACCCCCATGGGACTTGAATTTAGTCCTTTTGGTGCTTCATGGTTTCTCCCTTTTGAGGACATCCGAAAGATCCCTTTGTTGACTCTGTCACCAAAGGTGGTTTTTCTGGTAGCAATTACCTCAATCAGACGAGTATCTGAACTGGCGGCCTTGTCTTGCAAGGCTTCCTATTTGGTCATCCATAAGGATAAGGTGATGCTGCGGCCGCAGCCGTCTTTTCTCCCGAAAGTGGTTTTGGCTTTCCACATTAATGAGGACATTGTTCTTCCATCCTTATGTCCTCAGCCGAAACACCAGAAGGAGGCCACTTTACATTCCCTGGATGTGGTTCGGGCCCTGCGAGTGTACTTATCTGCTACGGCACCGTTCCGGAAGTCGGACTCACTGTTCGTGTCGGTGGCTGGTCCCAGAAAAGGTCTGGCAGTCTCGTCGGCCACCATTTCTAGGTGGATACGACAGGTTGTGCTACAGGCCTATGCCCTAAAGGGGCGGGCACCTCCTTTTCAGGTTACGGCGCATTCGACCAGGGCGATCTGCGCCTCTTGGGCTTTCCGGTATCCAGCCTCTGTGTTACAGGTGTGTAAGGCAGCGACCTGGTCGTCGGTCCACACTTTTTCAACGTTTTACGAGGTGGATGTGAGTGCATCTTCTGATGCTTCCTTCGGCCGCAAGGTGTTACAGGGGGCAGTTTAAAGTTGGAGTTCCTCCATTGAGTAACTCCGGTTTTGTTTGGGGTGTAGCTTGGTTTGCTGTGTTTTTCCCACCCCTCGAATTTTTTGACACTGCTTGGGGATGTCCCTAAGGTCAAAGGCTGCTGTGTCCGTCCATGAACGGAAGAGAAAATAGGGTTTTTGTACTCACCGTAAAATACATTTCTGAGTTCATGGACGGACACAGCACCCACCCCTCCTTTGTTTGTTCTGCTTGTTACGAACTGGAGCTGCTAGAGCAGGGTGTGGGTTATACCGGGGGAACCACGCCCCCTGGGAGGAGCTGCACTGAGGAAAGTGTTGTTAACACTTAAAGTGCTTTGTTTCTGCCTAACTCTCCTGGAAGGAACCGGATATAACCCTAAGGTCAAAGGCTGCTGTGTCCGTCCATGAACTCAGAGAAATGGATTTTAGGGTGAGTACAAAAATCCTATTTTTTGCTAGTAAATTACTCAGAACCCACAAACATACCTTATTTATCGCCGTATAAAACGCACCCTAACTTTAAGAGGGATGTTTCAGGAAAAAACTTTTCACAGCCCCCTGCGTATAACACGCAGGCACAGTTTACCCTCCATTTTCAGGTTAAACAAAAGTGAGTGTTATATGCCAATAAATACAGTATTTATTTTTTTATCAGAAACCCTGCTAGAGCAGGGTAGCTGAAGGCGGCATTCAGATATCTACACTCAAAGACCAGGAGGTCATATGATGGTCTGTGGTATGGTAGTGGTTAAGTATAGTTAGGGTTTGACTGGACTTCTACTTTAGACTGCATTAGATGTCCATGTCTAGTAATTGATTGCTTGAATGATAGATTAAGGAAAATTAATAGAACTAATCAACCTTTCAGTGTGAAAGAATATTTGCATCTTTCATCTTCTTGCAACTGTTTTAGGTTCAGAAATCAGTTGTACTCATTTTTAGAGCCTGATCAACTTCTGGCTTGCACTGCCACCAACTGCTCTAATGTCTCAACAACTTCCTTCTTAAAACTGCTTATTTGGGAAGTTTCTTATTAATCCCCAAAAAGCGATTGGTATATTGTCTTAAAGTCTTTTATTGTAATGAGTTCACTCTTTATTGCACTTTATTTTTCTTCCAAAGGGTTACTGTACTTTTATAGAAAGTATTAATAACTTTTTGCCCGCTTGACCTAAATAAACTCCCCTCCCCAAATGTACACTTTCCGGGTTGGACAAAAGTGGCTTGCAGGAATATTTAGCTCCTCTGGATGAAATTCTTTCTCCTGGCCGCACTGTTGCAAAACAGAAGACACTTGGGATACATTCAGAGGTTCTATTGGGCATGTACCAAAGACTCCTGCAGACTAGGTTGTCCGATCCAGCTACGTATACACTTTGAGGGGGCCTGGGGCTGTTTTAGAGTAGGGATTTGAAAGGAAAACATGTACTCTATGAAAGGTTAGTGAAGTTCTACTATTAGAGGTCACCAAAACTGATTTTTTTTTTTTCTAGCATTTACTTATAGGTTGTATACAGTAAAACCTTGGATTGTGAGCATAATTTGTTCCAGAAACATGCTTGTAATCCAAAGCGCTTGTATAGCAAAGCAAATTTCCCCATAAGAAATAATGGAAATTCGGATGATTCATTCCACAACCATTTATTCATAGGAAAACAAGGGAAGAGGCGCCTCTGGGTGTAGTAGTTTAAAACCATTTAATACAATTAAAACATAGGTAATGGTCACTCACATTTTTGAAGTGACAAATGGGCATGTAGGTAAATAATCCCGAGGTGGGGAGAGGTGTCATCCGTCCGTCCGCTGTCATCCAGGGTCTGCTGGAGCGCTGTGTGGGGAGGATTCACTATCACCGCTGATGGAGACAGCCGGCTGCGTTGGAGGATCCTCAAACCGAGGCTTGCTTGAAAAAGCATCAGCATGCTTGAAAAAGAGTGCGGCAGCCTCACCATTCGCTGCCTGTCCACTCGGAAACGCGTCGCACACCCGGTGACGCCATCATCCCTCGCCTGCTGTCCACCTGCGCTCCAAGCCCCGGCTATCTCCATCAGCGGTGATAGTGAATCCTCCCCACACAGCGCTCCAGCAGACCCTGGATGACAGTGATGGCCGGATGACACCTCTCCCCACCTCGGGATTATTTACCTGCATGCCTATTTGTCACTTCAAAAATGTGAGTGACCATTACCTATGTTTTAATTTTATTAAATTGTTTTAAACTACTACACCCAGAGGCACCTCTTCCCTTGTTTTCCTATAGAATTGGAACATGGTTTCTGTTCCCCTCTGATGGCAGCCCTGAAAGTGTGTACCTCCTCAAAAATCCAGACTTTCATTACCCACCTTTGTCAGCCAATGTAAAACATTACCTACTGACTTTGCCCCTTCCTCTCATATGGTGCTGACTTGATACCTTAAGCATTGCTCACTTGCGCATGTTTTACTTGTATTGTCATTTATTCATAGGTCCTTCAGTTTATAGTTAATAAAGATTATGGCAATGTAACCATAAAATGTCAATCCACAAGGGGATTAGAAGCAAAATCCAGCAGGAACTACAGAGTATAAAAGAGAAGAGTGGCGCCTCCAAGTGTAGAAATATGTTGCTAAATGTTGTACCTTAATTAAATGTAACCATATTGCTACACTTGGAGGCGCCTCTTCTCTATAATTTGTGACGTGACGCTACTTGTATATCAAGAAAAAATGTAACAAATTAGCTTGTCTTGAAAAACTCTCTCAAACCAAGGTTTTACTGTATATTCAATAAAGATCCCTGGTCAGATTTATGAGCGATAGAATTAGATTGCATTAGTGTTAGGTGGTCAACCAGTGTGTTGGAAAACTTCTTTTAATTTTATATTGCACACTCTGTAACCTGGACTTATAATAGCAACACCACTCCACAGTCTTGGGACTCTTTACAAAGCATATTAACCCAGAAACCCCCAATTAGTGCAGGGCATGGTGTTATACAAGCAGTACCTGAATCCTTTGTTGGTATCTGTGTCTTTGGTGTGATAAGTAGGAATCTGTCACCACAAAGATCCCAAGGGTGTTGCTTAAGCTTGTATGTTGCCAGACTAAGTCCTTGAGCATTTGTACCTGGAGTTCCAGGCCTTAAATAACCCAGATGGTGGTGGCTTTCTTTATTCCTTGACATTTTTTGACTGATATATCTATGCCCTCTTTTGTTTTCAGTTCAAAGTTGAACAGTGGCTCAGGGGCAGGAAGGACATCCAGGCCAGGCAGGACTAGTGACTCTCCCTGGTTTTTGTCTGGTTCTGAGACTCTGGGCAGACTGGCAGGCAACACCCTTGGGTAAGTTTTAATAGGGATAAGGCTGAAGATGTTTTCATTCAAAGTAGCTATACTTCCATCTACAATATTTACAAAGGAGTATTGAGAGACCCCCTGAACATTTACAGCTGTCTGCAAGAGTCACAATTGGCTTACCCATTATATATTTGCTTTATATTGTGACTGTGGATCTCCAGACAGTGAATTCTGTTGTGTTGTGTTTTTTTTTATTTTTATTTTTTATTTTTCAAAAGTGATCTTGGTTAATATTTTGAGATTTTGTTCTTGTTTGAAATCTGAAACTATACAAGATTTTTCTTTTATATGATTTTAGAATTGTGCTCCTAATTTGGACTTTCTTTGCCTCCATTTTTCTAGCAGTCGATGGAGCTCTGGAGTAGGTGGAAGCGGTGGCGGATCCTCTGGTCGCTCGTCAGCCGGTGCTCGCGACTCTCGGAGACAAACGCGAGTCATTCGCACAGGACGAGACAGGGGCTCAGGTCTCCTGGGTAGTCAGCCACAGCCTGTGATTCCAGCTTCAGTGATACCAGAAGAACTTATATCACAGGTATACACATTACTTTTTCTGTGGTGGACACTTGGTAGGAATGTTAGACTTTTTAGAAAAAAAGGTGACGGGAGGTGACCCCTAGCTAATTGACAGCCTCAGTTCTGTTCCTGTGTGAAGGGAGGGGGCGGTGTGTGTGTCTGTCCCTTCCCTCCCCTCAGGTCTCAGAACTCTCCTCACTGAGCTCTGCAGAGTATAACTTCAGCTCCCCACACACCAAGTTAACATTTTTAACAGATGTAGAGAAGAGAGGGCTACAGATAAACAAATACAATTTATGTGGGAGGGTTTGTTTCATCTGTATATCACCTGAGGCCAGTCACATCACTGGGTATATATGAGGTTTTACAACCACTTTTTCAGATTTAACTGGTGTTAATCCCATGCTATTCATGTGTGTTGTAGCTTTTAATGTTGGGGGGGGGGGTGTTTAAAAAAATGTGTGTGTGTGTGTATATATATATATATATATATATCACAAATCATCCCAGGGATGTTCTGCTCTAAATAATATGGTATATATCTTTTGTTTGGGTTAATTTTTATCTTCATGCAATGTAGTTGGTCAATAAGTGTGAAACTGAATGCTTCAGGAAACAATCTCCGTTTTAGCATGTGGCATTTCAAATCATCTTATAGGCTGCTGTAGTAATTTTCAGCTTTATGTAGATAATAAAGCACATGCAGTGTTACCCCTTTGCCTGTTTTTTTTTTTTTTTTGTATATCATTTTATTTTTTTGGTTTTCATATACAACGATTGTAACTCTGGCCTTGGGCCTTCCTAAACTTCAGTCTATCTCTGAATCACAGGCGCAAGTTGTCCTTCAAGGAAAGTCTAGAAGCGTTATAATTAGAGAACTCCAAAGAACAAACCTTGATGTGAACTTGGCTGTAAATAATCTCCTGAGCCGAGACGACGAGGATGGCGATGACGGGGATGACACTGCCAGTGAATCCTACTTACCTGGAGGTTAGTGCTTGGTAGCTTGGCCCATGTGCAGTACCACATGAGGTGGTCTTATTTCTGGAAGCATAGTTTTAATATCAGCATAGGCAGTTAACAAGAAGAAACAAAACCTCCTTCTGTTCGCACTCTTTTTGCTGGTGTGCGCTCAGACGGAGGATGTTCATGACTGTAGTGTAATATATCATGGCATTCTGTTTTCATGTTGTGCTTAATGACGGCTTGTGATCCTTGTGTTTATAGAGGATCTTATGTCACTGCTGGATGCTGACATTCATTCTGCTCACCCAAGTGTCATAATTGATGCTGATGCTATGTTTTCAGAAGATATTAGCTACTTTGGTTATCCATCCTTTCGGCGCTCTTCACTTTCCAGGATAGGCTCATCTAGAGGTAATTCTGTGCCTTTGTCTTCTTAGAAATTAGCCGTGTTATGTTCTGGACTGTAAGCATTCCTTGTAATATGGGTGACCTAGTACATAGACGTAAGAGTGGAACTTCACAGCAGCCCTCAAAACTCGTTGATGGACCAGTTCAATCAAAAGGTGTTTCTTGGTTATAGGAATTAATTTTAGAAATGTAGCATCGTGTATATGATTTATTTCAACCTTAATAGATGCATTCACCTAGTGTATGGAAGATGATTGGGTGTGGTGTCTGTGGGTTTTTTGTTTTTTTGCCCAACACCAAAAATGTTTGCCCCCAAGCAGTAGGGTTGAGGAGAAGGCTTATGCTCACCCGATTCTTCATTCCATCGACAAACTGCGCTCCCAACTGTCCAGTGGTGGACTGTTCCCGGTGTATGGAGCCGGCTCTAGGCTTTATGACGGCGGGAACAGTCCACAGCTCGGGAGCGCGGATCTGCCGGACTGGTCTTGTGCGGGGAGGATTAGGTAAGTATATCTCCTCCTTTTTGCCCCTCTCTTAGATTAAAGCAAGCAGTTATGGACTTTAAGTCTAAATTGCATAACTGGTGCGTCATGGCGCCCATAACAGGTAACCAATTCTTTCTTTACAATACCTGTTTTAAAAAAAAAGAAAAATACTGTGGTACTGCAAACCGCATATGTTGAGGGTACTGAAGCCATTGACTTGCTTTGTAACCAGCTTATAACATTTTTTTTATTTTGGCCTCAAAATGTACATCTTGACAAGTTACCAATTGGGAACAATACTTCCATATAGAACTGACTTAATGGGGTTTTTAATTTTAACTTATTCATCTAATGGTGAGCCTTTTAGATTTCTAATCTTTTTACCACATCTGGCATCTTTGTGATATCAGGCTAAGTGGTGTCCCAAGTTTCTCCTACTGGAATTGTAGTCTAATCTGGATAAAGTGATTAATGGAACTTCCTTGGTATGGCCTTGGCCAGACAAGGAAGCAAACATCAAGGGGAAACATTGCTTTGGTAAAATGCAAGATTTGAAAGGATAAGTTCACTTGAAGGAAATGCACATATTTTTTTGCTCAGGTAAAAATATACGAATTTACCATTTTTATTTTTTAAGGAGCCTGGAAAGCATTGCACCAACAATTCGCAAATAGTTGATGCCATACAGGTCTCCTACAGACTGTCAGTGTGAGCTGTCTGCCTGTACATTATATGGGCAGGCAGTTTTACACCGACGGGAAGACTCAATGAACTACCACAGTGCTCAACGACATCATGGTACATCATTGAACTACAAGCTGACAGCCATAAAGTATGTCAGGATTTGTAGTTCATTTATACACAGAGCTCTTTGAATGAATGACGTGTGAGTGGAGCTTCTCCCTGTACTGCTGTCACAGGGGAGTGAGCAGCAGGGATTGGGCGGCAACAATGGGGAACATGGTACATGTACCCAAAGGTGGATTTATCCTTTCAAGAAACAAATTGATGAGGCAGGCAGTCTCCTGCCTTTCCCATCCTGCCATTTATTAAGACTGTTACTAAATGGCCCCTTTTTTTGTTTGTTTGTTTTTTATTTATTTTTTATGCAACTGGTCCATTAACTGTTTTTACATGTATTTGTGTACCTATATTTGGTTCTGATTTTATAATTTTTGATATCTGATAACTTGGCCTTGCATTAAACATCCCATTAAGGACTAAGCCATGCTCTTACTAAACGGCCCATAATTCAAGCTTTAGTTTGACCCTGGAAATGGTAGCAGTGGAGATAATTTCTGTAGAGCATACATAAGCTTTACTTGCTGCTAGATAAGAAGGGTCTTAAATAGAGATTGGCTTACTTTTATCCCACTGGTGTGACCCAATTGCATACCAGTTCTCCTTCTTCCCTTAGAAAGAGACTCTGAGCTGTTGCGTGAACGTGAGTCAGTTTTACGCTTGCGCGAGAGGCGGTGGCTTGATGGGGCCTCATTTGATAACGAACGGGGCTCCACAAGTAAAGAAGGTGAGCCCAGTTTGGACAAGAAGAACACCCCAATACTGAGTCCAGTGTCACTGGGAGAAGACTTGCAGTGGTGGCCAGAAAAGGTAATCTGCACTTTGTTTTTGGAATGGGTATAGTAATTATGCCAAACATTAAGGAAAACCTTTGTGTTAGATATTCCTTTTAATTGTGACCCTGTGTGTGTGTTTGTTTTTTTTTTCTCACAAGAAAACTGTTGGTGTTATGTTTAGTAATGATTTAGATATGTGATGCAATTTATTTAGGGCAGTGTTGTATAAAAAGCCTGTTATGACTAACTTTATGCAATGATATAGATTATCATTAATTAAAGCGGAGGTCCGCCCACCGTTCCAAAAATTAAAAGCCAGCAGCTGAAGACTTTTAATATTTGGACACTTGCCTGTCCTGGAGTCCAGCGATGTCTGCACCGCAGCTGATGTTGGATCAGCTGTTGGATGCATGCAGCCTCCATTGCAAGTAAGGGAACCCTGCAGTGAAGCCTTACGACTTCACACCGGGAACTGTACTGTGCATGTGCGAGGCTCAGCTCCTCTATCCTACTGGCCTGGAGGAGGTGGTGACAATCCCCGTTGCTGAGGCTCCCGGAAGTGGGAACAGGATACCTGTGAGATGTGTATCCTGTGTGTCTCTCTCCCCCCCCTTGAGCACTTGGGCTTTCACACTGGAGTGAATGGATCCGCTCTTTCAGGGCGCTTTGCAGGCGCTATTTTTAGCTTTAGAACGCCTGCAAAGCGCCTCAGTGTGAAAGGGGTCTTAGGCTACTTTCACACTGAGGAGCTTTGCAGGTGCTGCAGCGCTACAAAATAGCGCCTGCAAAGTGCCCTGAAAGCCTCTTTTCTCACTCCAATGCGAAAGCCCAAGAGCTTTCACACTGGAGCGGTGCGCTAGCAGGATGCTCAAAAAAGCGCCACTGAACTGCCAGCGGCCGGTTTTACTCTTCTGGGCCTCTAGCAGTGTGCTGGCAGGACGCTCCAAAAAGTCTTTGAGGCGCCCCGCTAGTGGCCGAATAGCGCCGCAAAAATGACAGTAAAGTGCTGCTAAAATAGCGGCGCTTTACTGCCGACGGCGCAACGCCCCAGTGTAAAAGTAGCCAGGCACATGACCAAACGGATGCAAGCAGCCAATCGAATTTTAGTACTTGCTCAATATGGATTAAATAAATTGGCATTCTGCATAGCCATATATGTAAATTAAGTGATTTGTGCAACAGCAGGTACTACTTGCACAAATCACTGTATTTATATATCTATGGCTATGCAGAATTCAAATTTATTTAATCCATATTGAGCAAGTACCATTTGGCTGCTTCCTTGGCACTGGCAGTTGGAACCTGGCTGGCACTCATCATACAACAACCCAACATTACATACTACACTACACATGAATGATGATATGGACGGTACCTGGCCTCACCTGCTGCTGCCTGGGCCTGGATTTGGGGTTCTCCCGGTTCCCCTAATTTAAAGTCTCTCTGTCCTCAACAGAAACCAACTCATGTGATGGCTGACGTCCCTCACCGACCCGCTCGGGGAAAACTTGAAGTCGCGCAGAGGAGGGTAGGCGGAGCTTTAGGCTCCGCCTACGCTAGTTAGTCAGTGGAATGACGCTGGTCTGGCCGGTCAGTTTTCAAGAAGCATGGGGGGGCGCCTGTCGCTCGGCTCCTCCATGCTGCGCTGCCTGCCAGACAGCTGAGCTAATTTTTTTTGCAGGTGCCGTGCCGCCGGGGATATAGTGTGGGAGGTGGCCGCAGCACAGCCGTAGGAGGACAGGTTTTACAAGAAGGGAGCTTTTTATTTTTTTGGGGCGCCCCCCCATAGCGCCACATGGCACTTCCCATGTCAGTCTCAGGCTGCCAATGCCATAGGTCCATGACCGTCTATGGATGATACACACACACTCTGTTCGGGGGGGTGACTCAGCGGTGATCACTTTTCCGCCCTGTTCCCAGGGTCGGCACTGTAAGGCAAGTGGCCATCTTGCCTTGCGCTAGCGCCGACCCTGCATGACCTACATCCGCTTGCATAGTTCAGTCTGTTGGGCAGCAAAACAGTGCGGGCCAATCGGATGGGGGGGAGCGCCCATGTGATTACCAGAGAGGAGTATGACTAGTCCTCTGTATCGCAGGTGGATGCGTTCCCCAGCCATCTGTCCCACAAGAAGTTTTTAATATTGTCAAGAGAGCAGCAATTTGTGATGGCAAAAAAACAAAAGAACAAAAGCTGGACAGCCGCACTCCAAAATTTTCTTTAAAAGAGATGTCTTTATTTTCAACTGTGCATACAGTCACTGCAAGCCCACAAAAATCAGTATGGCCAACGTTTCGCACTGGCGTCAGTGCTTAGTCATGGCTTTTTTGCTATTACCGCATTGCCAGCACCCTGGTGGTTCAACAACCCCTGATCATCACGAGGCTCACCTGGAGCGGTGAGAATTCTGTCTGTGAGCAATTTGTGATGGCCCAGAGCGGTGTCTGCAAAGACCATTTTAGTTGCTCTGGGTTTCTGTAAGTTGCTGTTTACCCATTAAAGACTCGTACTGTATTATCTTTGCTTTAAAAAAACAAGCACATTGGTAGATATCCAGGTCTTGTATACTATCTAATCTGTGGGCTTTTCATTCTTTTTATATAGGATGGAACAAAATTTGTTGCTATTGGGGCACTATATTCTGAACTAGTTGCAGTAAGCAGCAAAGGAGAGCTTTTTCAGTGGAAGTGGTTAGAATCTGAACCATACAGGAACCCACAGGTATGTTGCGAGTTGTATTAGCATATAGGCATATGTTCTTGGTATGTGTTGCGATCTTGGCTTATTGGGGAAATCTTGGCTTATTAGGGCACTTTTTTTTATTTTTTCCTCTCCTGCAGAACCCCTTGATTCATCATCCAAGGACAAGTTTTCTAGGTTTGACGAATGAAAAAATTGTACTCCTTTCTGCAAATAGCATACGAGCTACTGTCGCTACGGAAAGCAACAAGGTTTGGAGCACTTATTCCCTTTTTACTTTACATTTTGTAAATGTGTTTTGTATGTGTTTTTGCCCCTTGCATAAAATGCTTGGCAGAAACCTGCTAGCTATATTTGTATGCTTTTTGTAAAAAAAAATAAAAAAAAAAATGGCTTGGCTGTTAAGCTGAAAACCTCATTGGGCTAGGTTCACATCTGTGCAGCCAGTTCCTTCAGCTGCACAGTAAAACGTGCTGGATGTGTGCAGGTGCCACTAACCTCTTAGAGTGGAGAGTAAGCAACTATGTGGCCCCTCGGCGGATGGGCCTCGCTGCTGAGAGGCCACATATTTGAGTAACAAAATGTAATGGGTGCTTTGCCAAGATTGCGCTCCTGGCACAGTTACCAGTGCCTAATGAAAAGCTCCCGATTACTGCTTGCGATCTGGAGCTTTCCATTAATGTGACAATTGTGACAGCCAATCACAGCAGTCACATGATCATAAACCCCATGAAGGGCCTGGAGGCGCTGGCATTAAGGAGTTAATCATAACGGCATGCCTCATGCACTGGGAACTGCACTGCGGTTCTTGTGTGGCCTGCGATTTTCAAAATGCTGCAGGGACTTTTTCCCTGCGCTTCTGAAGAAGCGTCAGCCTATTTAAATGAATGGGTTGCTGTGCCCATGCAAAACACTGCCCACAGAGCACATGTGTGAACCTAGCCTTACATTTGTGTTACTTGTTTAAAGTGTATTACTGGGCAAATTTTGTTTTGGGTAAGATTAGAGCAGAGTTGCAACAGTAAGTTAGAGGGCAGTAGCGATCTTCTGCCTTTTTTTTGCGGTCTGTAGCATTGGTGAAATTTCCTCTTTACATCTTATCCCAGCAGTGCCACCGGAAGTGAAGAGAATTGTCCTCAGAACAGGTGTCTCCATTGGAAGATTTCTTCTTACTTCTGGAAACAACGCTAAAATATTGTTTTCTCCCTCAGACTATGGTTACCAGCAGAGATGGGCGTGTTCGGGATCCTAGTCCCAACCCACCTGCCCGATCCCACCAGGAAGCAGACATGGCACACCGCTAATCAGACATTGAGACATTTCCCAATCTGTGCACCTGGTGGGATTGGGCAAGTGTGTTGGGACTAGGATCCCAAACACATCCAAGCACGTTCCTAGTTACCAGTACAAATAGAGGGGGTATATCCGCCCAATGAGGACACGGACATGCATAAAAACTTGAGGGTCTAACAATCCCCCCCCCCCCCTTTGCGCGATCAAACAAAAACTTAGATATGCAGTTTAACTGTGTGGCTTTCCTCCCCTACCTTTACACCTTTTTGTTGCATGCACTCGTTTAAGTGTGTGTGTGTGTGTGTGTGTGTGTGTGTATCATATATAATATATAATAATTTTTATTTTATTTTTTTAAGGTTGCCACCTGGGTTGATGAAACGCTTAGTTCTGTGGCTACAAAATTAGAACACACAGCACAGGTATTCCCTGAATTACAGGGAGAGAAGATTGTATCTCTACATTGCTGTGCACTTTACACATGTGCTCAACTGGAGAATAATCTCTATTGGTGGTAAGTAGAATATATATTTATATATATATATATATATATATATATATATATATATATATATATATTTTTTTTTTTCTCCATGTTCTTGTTTTATTACATAACAAAAACAGTGGACATGAGCAAGAGGAATAAAGGAGGCTAATTTTTATAATGGCGGACATAGAAAATATTTTAAAGTGGAGCTTCACTCTTCCAGTCAACATTGACTATTTTTAAAATTATGTCATACTTTCTAGGGGCCTTCAGGAGAGAAGGGGGGCTTTCTCAGCAAAGTACACCTTCCTGCATTCCTGAGCTAAGAGCAGACTGATTCCAGGAAGTAGATGCTACATGAATCTGCCCTTAAAATGACCACTACCGCAAATGCTAGGGGGTGGTTTTTAAAGTGATTTCTTTGAATATTAAAAATAAATTGAAAAGCCTTTTTGATTTCTGGTGCGTAGATGCAGTGTAGTTCCATTTTAAGCTTTACATCATGTACACAATTATGAGAAGTACATGTGTAAAGCTCAGTTATAACTTTATGGTATCCAAAACAAAGTGCACAGCCTTACACCTGAAGGTATAGGATATGAGATTAGGTTTAGGTGAAGTTAAATGTTATGAAAAACACTTGGAGTGGAGACATGAAGTAATGCCAGATATGTAATATTTGTTAATATCCCAGAGTCCCGTCTACCATTTTGTCTTCAGTGTAAGGCATGCCAAACTTACAACTTCTTTCATCCTCTAGGGGAGTTGTACCTTTCAGTCAGAGGAAGAAGATGCTTGAGAAAGCGCGTGCGAAAAATAAAAAGCCCAAATCCAGTGCTGGGATTTCTTCACTGCCAAATATCACGGTTGGTACTCAGGTGAGACTATTTTATTTCAAATGTTTTTTTTTTTTTGGGACCGGTAATGTAATTCATAACTAGTAATATTCTGTGCACTCCCAACATGGACAGAGTAAGGCATTCTTTTACACGATTAACACATTTAGGTTGTCTCAGGCTTGTCTGCTGACTAAAATCGGATATTTGTATTCCCAGCGACTAGTTGCTTAATATGTAGTCTTGAGGAAGAAGAGAAAGGGGAGGCAAAACTGAAACCTTTAAATACATTAGGGGCGTGAATAAGGTTCAGGAGAGCGGTATTTTTTACTATGAATTGAAGATCAAAAACGGCCAACAAAGTGGCATTCAAAACTCCTCTGTAAAAATTTGAAGGTTAGGAGTTGATTCTTAAAACAAACACCTAGAAGAGGTAGTTATGAACAGTGAGTGCATTTAAACATGCCTGGAAGAAACGTGGATCTATACTCCGGACAAGAAGTTGAAGGGAAATAAAATAGGGGGTGGGGGCAGACTGTCTGGGGGAGATTTGCTAAAGCTGGAGCACTCCGAATCTGGCGCCGCTGTGCATCGTAGCCAATCGGCTTCTAACTTCAGCCTATTCATTTAAGCGTTGTCACTAAAACCTGGAATCTGGTTTCTGTTCAGAGTTGCACCAGATTTTAGCACTCAAGTTCTAGTAAATTTCCCCCTTCTGTGTTTTTTTTTTTTTTTTTCCTGCCATCACTCTTATGTGTGTTCTAATCTATACTTTAATTTCTAGTAATATGTGCTTTGGTTTGCTAAAAGGGCAAGTCTGAATTCTGTGTGTGCATATTTCTCCATCTGTGAAGGCCTAATTTTTGTGTATTTGATAGGTTTGCTTGAGAAATAACCCGCTGTATCATGCGGGTGCTGTGGCATTTTCTATCAGTGCTGGCATTCCTAAAGTTGGCGTCTTAATGGAGTCGGTGTGGAATATGAATGATAGCTGCCGGTTCCAGCTGAGGTCTCCGGAGAGCCTGAAAAACATGGAGAAGTCCAGCAAGACCACCGAAGCCAAGTAAGTTCACTATTAAGTTTAGGAAAGACTAGCATCCCAGTCAGTGTTCAAAACATCGGTGTGTTACACTTGCAGCTTTAGAATGTTTCTTCAGTCATTAAAGAATTTGTCTATATCTAGAGAAAAATTAGTCTGCCATCGTTTTACACCTCCTTTAAGCCCTGACACACGGTCTGAATAACGAGACATTGGCCAGTTCAATAAAAAAACAGCCAACATTCGACCTGTGTGTATGTTGGTCTGTCCGGAAAACCAGCAGCCAACTGGATCCCAATCAGCGCTCTTGGCCAATGGCAGAGAGCCCTGATCGGAGTGTTCTGGCAGGTGGGGGCCCTCCTGTTAAAACATAACAGCTCAGCGCTGTACTAACTTTGGATGGTTGGTACCGTGGCTCTGAGCTGTCAGGTTTTTTCACATTCGTGACTACCTGCTACCACCTTCAGGTGAAAGGACTCATTCCCACCCAGGCAAGACCCTTCTAAGCTCAGCCAACCCTAATTTTTAGCTATCTTTAGGTGATATGCATACAGATGTCTCTGAAGGTTTTCTGGCCTTTTCCTTACACCACTGATGGGAAGGAGGATTGGATCAATCACTATGGCTCAATGTCCAAGAGGGACTGTACCCAGGCCCTGCATACAAGTGTGGGGGCAGCCTGTAACGTTTGGTCGCTTTGAATAATGTGGGTAGCAATTACCAGGTGCAGTATATCTGGTGAGTAATCTTAGATTACTTTAGTATGATCAAATCTTTGCTACCATATGCAGCCCCCTTCCTGGTGTTCTTTACCAGGTCATTGTTTGTGATATGAGTGCACAAGGGGCAGGCATAATGTATACTGCATACTGAATTGCATATGTATGCACCTATTTTACTGGATCCCTGAGTGTAGTACACATTCATTCAGGAGCTTCTGGTCCTGTACTGGTTGCAGCATACAGGGATCTATTCTGATTCATCGACTTCAGCCCTACACAGTCGCAGTAACCGCTACTTCATTAGTGTTTAGACAATTGTTTTTTCCAGTTGTCTTGCAGGGCAGCAAACAAGAGGCTCTACCTTGCAACGGGAAACATTAGTCCACTATTATAAAGTTGTTGGTCTCACCCTTTTGTGCGTCGGTTGTTTTGTGTTTCCTCTGGGCCCACAGGAGCTACAAAAATTTTTTTTTTTTTTTTTTTTTTTATCCAGTCCCTGCTTTCTGCAGGAGACTTCCTGATCAGCATCCCATTCAGCCCAGGGGGCTATGGGAGGGTGAGCAGGGGCAGCAGTCTGAGCCTCACAGCTCTGCCTACAGAGGGGTATTTAAACTCATCCCCCCCCCACACACGCCGCCAGCTTTTTTTCTCCACAGCTATCTCTCTTCTCGCGCTGGAGGAGGGCAATCCGGCCTTGCTCAGCACTCATGTGCTTTAGAGGTTCCATCACTGGGCAAGCGACCGGCTGCCGACCACTCTGCCCACTGATCGTATCCCATTCACATCCCGCAGACATCGCCGCAAAATCCCCTTGTTTGCGGTACTGGGAAGTGTAGCAAGATGATGCCAGAGGCATAATTTTCGGTCACACGGTTCCCGACGGCAGCCATCTTGGAGGCTGGAGCCTCCAGGGCAAGCACTAGTTACTTCCGGTGTGCTGCAGCCCGGTTTGAAAAGTGAGAACAGCAGGAGACCCCAGAAGAGGCGGTCTGTGCAAAACCATTTGTTTAACCACTTGCCTACTGGGCACTTAAATCCCCTTCCTGCCCTGGCCAATTTTCAGCTTTTAGCGCTCACACTTTGAAATGTGCCCCCCCCCCCTACACAAATTATTTATTTTGGTGGTATCTAATCACCACTAAGGTTTTTATTTTATTTTTTGCTTAAAAAAAGGTTGCAAATTTTGAGGGGGCGGGTGGAACCTCGCCCCCCCCCCCCCCCCCCCCCCAAAAAAAAAAAACTGTTTCATATTGGTTTGTTAAATTTTGAAAAACAGATAATCTTTCCTCCATTGAGGCTGCACTGATGTGTACTGGTAGGTGGCACTGGTAGGCACAATAAGGCAGCAGCTCGTCTGTGAGGGATGCTGTCGGCATGAGGGGGGGGGGAAAAATCACAGATTTTCTGTTTACATCAAGTGATCAGCTGTCTGCTGATTACGTGGTAAGGGGCCAAGATCGGCTGAGTCTTGGCCTCGGTGATCAGTGTGCGCCCCTGCAGGGACACGCAGATAGCGCATTCGCGTAAGAACGTCTATTGACGGCTTCCCAGCAATTGAGGCCCGCGCTGTAGCCGTCATTCGCTTTAGGGCGGGAGGTGGGTAAAAGGGGGAAAAAAAATCGGTGTCGGGCCCCTTCCACCAGGCGTGCCGGTGCTTTTTAGGCTATCCGGCATTAAGGGTTTGTATGGCTGCTATCTGGTCGTCTCTTCCCTCTTACAAAGGTCTTACCAGCTAGATTTGTTATGTCTGCTGATGCCATTTTGGGCAAAATGTCTTGTGGGTGGCTTTGTAGTGGGATTTTCCACTATTCTGTTTTTGGGGTGTGGGTGTGTTGGCTCCTTATGTTCAGTGCTTTGGGACGTTCCAAGTAAGAAATATGAACTCCAACTGCAAGATTAAAGTGATTGCATAGCTTTAAAAATTATTTTCATTAACATAAACATGTCGTTATACCTGCTTTGTAGCGGTTTTGCACAGAACAGCCCCACTCCTCTTGAGTCCCCCCCCCGCGCCCCCCCCCCCCCCACTGGCACTCCTGGTCATTAGTGCCTGTGAGACCAGGGCGAGGAGATGATGTGCAGACGTGCACACCACTGGATTGAGATCCAGCTTGGAGGAGTATTTAGAGGGGAGGGGGAGAGCTACTATTGTTTTTTACCTTTTAATGCAGAGAATGCATTTGGGTAAACCTATTTACAAACACTTAAAGAAATTTGGATTTTTGAAATTCTTTTCTTGGGAGTACATTACACGATGCAGAGATCCATACCCTCTTGTCTGTTTCTCATTGTTTTATACAACTTCGGCTTAGTTGAGCGGAGAATCGATTATGCCTGGGTGGGGATTCCTGCTGTGGGTGGCAGTGTGTAACCCAAGTGGTCATGGAATAATAATTTCTCTTCCGTTCATGGACGGACACAGCAGCTCTTGACTGTAGGGTTATATCCGCTTCCTTCCAGGAGAGAAAAAAAAAAATCAGTCCTATGTGAACTACCTACAGAGGACAGACACAAAGTTCCTTCCCTATAGTTTAAACTTAAAAAAAAAAAAAAACACAAATTGGGATTTTAGGCTTATCTATAAAATCAAATCATTAATCATTTTCTTGCCCTAACAGGATGAAAAAATAGGATTTTTGTACTCACCGTAAAATCCATTTCTCTTAGTTCATGGACAGACACAGCAGCCTTTTGACTGTAGGGTTATATCCGCTTCCTTCCAGGAGAGTTAGGCAGAAATACAGCACTTAAAGTGTTAACTTTTCTTCAGTGCAGCTCCTCCCAGGGGGCGTGGTTCCCCGGGTATAACCCACACCCTGATCTAGCAGCCTCAGTTTTTATCTGCCTAACATCAGGAGAGGACAGGCCCTCTAGAGTCCTGTACTCTGGAGATTTTTTTGCAATTTTTTTTTTTTTTTTCGCTTTTTATTTTGTTCCTGCATTTTTGGATCCTGTGATCTTCTATCAACTGCCAACTGGGTGACAGGCTGGGTCTTGACTCTTGTAGTCCCCCCATGTTCGGCCATCGAGCGTGTGCTGGCCCTCAGCTCAGCTTTGGGTCGTACTCGACAGGCCCCATTGCTCCAGGGGCGGCCGGGGAACTTCTTGTTCCAGGGCACACATATGACCGGCCGACAGCCATGCCGTTAGTGTACGTTGGTTCTGTCTGGCATACCTCCAGCGGGTGGTCGCAGGACGGTTAAGTATGGCCCCTTGCTTAGGTAAGGTGGTATGGCTGGAATTTTCCCCTGGGAGGTCGACTGAGGGTTCACCCTGCTTTCCTCTCTCCCTCCCCCTTTTGGGTGGTGGCTGTGAGGGGGCAGCCTTCTGGGTTACCACAGGACCGGTGTGTATAGCGGGGGCTGTGTGATATGTGTGTTTTTACATACTGGTTATGTGGGCTGACGCTGTGTGCTGCGCTGGCTGATGTGCCAGTCCCTTTTGGGTTCCGCAAACCGCCACACAGCGCAAGAGTGTTTTCTTGTGTTCCTTATTTGGACAAATTGTTGTACAAGGAATGGGATACACCGCAAGGGTTTTTGCCGTTCCAAAAAACTTTGCAACCAGTTACCCCTTTGAGCAGGACTTTTTAAAAAAGTGGGTCTCTCCTCCGTCTGTGGACCCTCCCGTGTCCAGATTGAGCAAGGCCACCACGTTGCCTGGGGAAGGGTCTCCTGCATTTAAGGACCCTGCTGATAGAGTGGAGGCTATGGCCCGCTCCCTCTTCACTGTAGTGGGTTCGGCAGTGAGGCCGGTTCTGGCCGGGACTCCGGTGTCATACTCTGACCGAAAGGGCGAAGCAGCTGCTGCTGCAGGAGCTGGAGGAACGGGATGCTTCCGAAAAACCTCCCCTTGCTTTCCAGGGCTTCCGCCTATGCAGTGGTATTGCGCCGCCTTGTGTGGCTGAAATGCTGGTCTGCGGACCTGTCCTCAAAAAAGTTTTTAGTGGATTTGCCCTTTAAGGGTGAGCGGCTTTTTGGGGCATCCCTGGATGACATCATTAAGGATGCCACAGGTGGTAAGAGCACACTGCTCCCACAATCTGGGAAGGGCAAGGAGCCTCACCGTAAGCAAGGGCCCTCCTTTACTGCTCCCAAGCGGTTTTATTTTTTTTATGCGCCCAGCGCGTCCCGAAAAAGTCCGCAAGGCCCCCGCTGCGGGGCAGAAGCGCACCTGGTACCACAAGCCCAATAAGCCTGCGGACAAGCCTGCTTCTGCATGCAGGTCTGCCCCTGCCCGGGTCTCGGGTTCGACTTCGCGTCTCGGTGGAGGTCTCTTCTTTCCGACCATTGGATTTGCGAGGTGGTTTCCTCGGGGTACAAGATAGTTTCTCTCTTGTCCGCCAAACAGATTCTTTCCTTCCAACCTCCAGCTTCCTCCGGATCGCCGGCAGGCTCTTGCAGGGGCTGTCCGGGATCTATTGGGCAGGGGAGTGATTGTGCCAGTTCCCTCGCAGGAACGGTTTCAGGGGTTTTACTCCAATCTGTTCGGGGTCCGTCCAATCCTGGACCTCAAGGCCCTCAACTGTTCAAAGTGAAAAAATTCAGGATGGAGTCGATTCGCTCGGTGATGGCGGCACTCCATCAGGGGGACTTTCTGGCATCCTTGGATATCATGGACGCGTCCCTACATGTTCCCATATGCACAAAGCACCAGAGATTTCTGCGCTTTGCGATCGGGGAGGACCACTTTCAATTTGTGGCCCTCCCGTTCGGCTTGGGCTCTGCACCACAGGTTTTCACCAAGGTGCTCGCCCCGATACTAGCCCTGCTGAGACAGCGAGGGATCGCTATGGTGGGATATCTGGACGACCTTCTCCTGCAAGCTTCCTCAGGCTCAGAATTAGGAGGACGTGTCCATCACGTGTCAAACTCTCCAAGAGTTCGGTTGGCTTCTGAATATCCAGAAGTCAGTGTTGGTTCCGTCCCAGAGACTGGAATACCTGGAACTAGTCCTGGATTCCACGGAAGCAAGGGTTTTTCTCCCGACAGGAAAACTGATGACCCTGCAATCTGCAGTGAAGCAGTTGTCGACCAAGAAATGGTCGTCTCTTAATTTCTGCATGAGAGTTCTGGGTCTGATGGTGGCCTCTTTCGAGGCGGTCCCGTATGCCCAATTCCACACCAGGGAGCTACAGAAGGAAGTTCTGTCTCGTTGGGACAAGCTCCCGTCTTCTCTAGATTACCAGATTCAGTTGAGCCATCTGGTCAAGTCTTCCCTGGTGTGGTGGCTGACGTCTCCGGTGCTTCGGACCGAGAAGTGTTTTCTACCGCGCCGCTGGACAGTGGTCACGACGGATGCCAGCCTCTCTGGTTGGGGGAGCGTTTGGGGCACCTAGTCAGCCCAGGGGCGTTGGACTCAGGAGGAGTCCCGCCTACCGATCAATATTCTGGAGCTCCGAGCAACCGAGCTGTGCCTTGCCAGGTGGTCCCTGGATCTGCAGGGCCGACCGGTCAGGATCCAGTCCGACAACGCCACGGCCGTGGCGTACGTCCATCAGGGAGGCACAAGGAGCTCCGCTGCAGCGACTGAGGTCACACACATCCTTCGGTGGGCCGAATGGTCCGTTCCGGCTCTAACGGCTGTGTACAATCCGGGAGTTCAGAATTGGCAGGCCGACTTCCTAAGTCGCACAACTCTGGATCAAGGGGAGTGGTCTCTCCACCCGTAGGTGTTTCAGAATCTGTGCCAAAAATGGGGCACTCCAGACGTGGACCTCCTAGCGTCCCGTCTCAATCGGAAGGTGCCACGATTCGTGGCCAGGTCAAGGGGACCCGTGGGCGAATGCGTTGGTGGCACCTTGGGGTAACTATCGCCTGATTTACGCCTTCCCTCCTCTGAAGCTTCTTCCTTGTCTGCTGCGCAGAGTGGAAGCCGAGGGGATTCCAACAATCCTGATCGCCCCAGACTGGCCGCGCCTGGTACGCGGACCTGGTGCGTCTGGCGTCTACCCCTGAGAAAAGATCTTCTGTCGCAGTGTACAATCTTCTACCCTGCTTTACAGTTGCTGGCTTTAACGGCATGGCTGTTGAGAGCCAGGTACTGAAGGACCAAGGCCTATCGGGCTCGGTGGTTTCTACCATGCTGCGTGCACGGAAGTCTGCCTCATGTAGGATTTACCATCGTACGTGGAAGGCCTACATCTCTCTGTGAGGAGATAAAGTGGCACCCCCCGTACATACGCGGTGTCCCGGATTCTGCTGTTTCTACAGCGGGTAGTGGAACAGGCTCTCGCCTTGAGTACGGTCAAGAGTCAGATTTCTGCTCTGGCTGTTTACTTTCAGAGACCCTTGGCAGCGCACTCCTTGATACGCACATTTGTGCACGGGGTCCGGCATGTGGCCCCTCCGGTGCGCCCTCCACTGCCCCCATGGGACTTGAATTTGGTCCTCTCGGTGCTTCAACAAGCTCCCTTTGAGGACTTTCAGAAGATCCCCTTGTTGACTCGGTCACAGAAGGTGGTTTTTCTGGTAGCGCTTACCTCGATCAGACGTGTATCTGAACTGGCGGCCTTGTCCTGCAAGGCCCCCTACTTGGTCATCCATAAGGATAAGGTGGTGCTGCGTCCGCAGCCTTCTTTTCTCCCGAAGGTTGTTTCGGCTTTTCACATTAATGAGGACATTGTTCTTCCATCCTTAGGTCCTCAGCCGAGAAATCAGAAGGAGGCCACTTTACATTCCCTGGATGTGGTTCGGGCCCTCCGAGTGTACTTATCGGCGACGGCTCCGTTCCGGAAGTCGGACTCACTGTTCGTGTTGGTGACTGGTCCTAGAAATGGCCTGGCAGTCTCGTCGGCCACCATTTCTAGGTGGATCCGACAGGTTGTGCTTCAGGCCTATGCTCTAAAGGGGTGGGCGCCTCCTGTTACGGCGCATTCGACCAGGGCGATCAGTGCCTCTTGGGCTTTCCGACATCAAGCCTCTGTGTTGCAGGTGTGTAAGGCAGCGACCTGGTCATCGGTCCACACTTTTTCAAAGTTTTACAAGGTGGATGCGAGTGCATCTTCTGATGCCTCCTTCGGCCGCAGGGTGTTACAGGCGGCAGTTTAAGGTTGCAGTTCCTCCGTTGAGCAACTCCGGTTTTAATTGGGGTGAAGCTTGGTTTGCTGTTTTTTTTTCCCACCCCTCGATTTTTTGACACTGCTTGGAGACGTCCCTACAGTCAAAGGCTGCTGTGTCCGTCCATGAACGTAAGAGAAAATAGGATTTTTGTACTCGCCGTAAAATCAATTTCTCTAAGTTCATGGACGGACACAGCACCCACCCCTCCTCTGTTTGTACTGCTTGTTACGAACTGAGGCTGCTAGAGCAGGGTGTGGGTTATACCCAGGGAACCACGCCCCCTGGGAGGAGCTGCACTGAGAAGTTGTTAACACTTTAAGTGCTGTATTTCTGCCTAACTCTCCTGGAAGGAAGCGGATATAACCCTACAGTCAAAGGCTGCTGTGTCTGTCCATGAACTCAGAGAAATGGATTTTATGGTGAGTTCAAAAATCCTATTTTTTCATCCTGTTGGGGCAAGAAAATGATTAATGATTTGATTTTATAGGTAAGCCTAAAATCCCAATTTAAACTTAAAAAAAAAAAAGACACAAACTATTGGGAAGGAACTTTGTGTCTGTCCTATGTAGGCAGTTCACATAGGACTGATTTTTTTTTTTTTTTTTTTTTTTTTTCCCCCCTTCTGTGAATTCGACGACAATTTTTTTTTTTTTTTAGTTATCTATCTGATGCTTATAACATGGCTATGGAGCTGTCAAGTGAATGTTCATTTTTATTTATTTTTTTTCCCCATTTACTAAGGCCTGAAAGCAAACAAGAACCTGTAAAGACCGAAATGGGACCACCTCCATCCCCAGCATCTACATGTAGTGATGCTTCTTCTATTGCCAGCAGTGCGTCAATGCCTTACAGTAAGTCCCCATAACTGAGTGTTTGGGGTATGTTTGCCTCATGTTATGTCTAAGACCCACATGGACTGTAGCATGTTTGTTTGTGCTGAAACAGCAATCCCTGTTAACTTGAATTGATCTTTCCTGTGAACCCCCCTTTTGAGCTGTCAGCTAAGAGCAGCACAAGTACAGCCTTACTATCATAGTTTACAAATTCTAAAATCCCTTGTCTAAAAGGAAAACCCCTTTTGAAAGGCAGCCATCTGCTGCATGGTAAAATAGAGTGGTATTTAAAATGGCTCTTTTGTATAGTGTGTTCAAAGTTTGGTCTTTCAGAACGCAGGCGATCCACACCAGCTCCCAAGGAGGAAGAGAAGGTTAATGAAGAGCAGTGGTCCCTCAGGGAGGTGGTCTTTGTTGAGGATGTCAAAAATGTCCCCGTGGGCAAGGTTCGTGTGTCATGTTTTCTACATTTCCAGCTTCTATGCAGTTTGTTTTAATTAAATATTTCTCTTCTAATGTATTAGTGTTGTGCCCAACATCCTTTTGACTAACTACATTTTTACTTTGATTTTTAGGTGCTGAAGGTGGATGGTGCCTATGTTGCTGTGAAGTTCCCAGGGACATCAAATAGTACCAACAGTCAATGCACTCCTGGCTGTGAACCTGACCCATCTTCACTTCTCCAAGATTGTCGACTTCTAAGGATAGACGAACTTCAGGTAGGTGACTGCTATGCCCTTAAATTGTTTTAAACATTAAAGAGGAGCTCTAGCCTCCCCTGCAAAAAATACTGTAGCTGCTTACTTTTTTAATTTTTTTATTTTTTTATATTTATATATAAGGACACTTTTATATGTCCAGGGATGTCTTCACCCAAGCCGATTGTTCAATCTACTGCGGGTGCAGGGTCTGACATCCCGCCTAAGGGAGACTGCGCATGTGAATGGTCCTGTAGACTTCTGGGACCTGTGATGTGTCCCAGGAGGGGGTGGGGCGCCCTTCCAGCTCAGATTGCCGCAGTGCAAGAAGTGGAGCAGATACCCATCAAAACAAGATACAGTGAAACCTCGGATTGCGAGAAACACGGTTAACAAGCATTTTTTTTATATTTGAATCCAGACTAGGTTTGCGAGTGTTGATCGCAAAACGAGCAGGATTCAAGCCACAGCGGTGTGCAGTACCGCATTTGGCCAGAGTTGCGGGGGAGCTGAAGCCATTTGGAGATACTCTGTTCCCGAGCCTTTCCAAGGTTTTCAGGGTGCAGCTGAGCTGTCCCCGAGTATTTCCTGCGCCCCCCACCTCTGGCCACATGGCATAGAAGTCAATGCGGAGCAAATTTTTTGTTTTCGATGACTTCTATGGGGAAACTCTTTGATATGCGAGTGCTTTGGATTACCAGCATTCTCCTGGAATGGATTATGCTTGTAATCCAAGGTTCCACTGTACGTGTGTGTACGTACGTATGTACACCCCCCCCCCCCCCCCAGTGGTGGAGGAGGGCAGTATGCAATTTGTTCTGTTCATTTTCTTTTACAGTTCTGTTGGTTTTCCCTCAAGGTCTCTGATGGTATACTTAACATGTGGTTGGGTGTGTTATAGTGATGAATGTTATCATGGAATAATTTGTTTTGCAATTGAAACTGTTTTGTAGGTGGTGAAGACAGGTGGAACACCCAAGGTCCCTGACTGTTTCCAGAGGACTCCGAAAAAGTTGTGTATTCCTGAAAAAACTGAAATCTTGGCTGTGAACGTGGATTCTAAAGGTAATTTCTACAGCCAGGCACAAGGAAGGTTTCTTCTTATTGGTACACCGCACACAAGACCTATTGACGGTATAGATCCTACCGTTAGCGGAGTTGAAGTAAAAAAAAAAAAGGGAATTGATCCTCTCCCGAGTCTATACTCGTGCATCGGTTTCAGATTGGCGCCCTAAGAGGTCAGGCATATCAGCATTTTTTTTTTTTAAACTGTTTTTGCTTCTGGTCTAGTCTGATAACAGTTTGCTTATGTAAAGGAGTGGTTGCATTTATATAGTTGAACCGTTTAACCTGTTTGGGCCTACTGTAAGGGAGGTGACGGCTCAAAGGTGTTAATAATGAGAACTATTTGGAGTTGGAGGGAACAACCTTCCTAATATGACTACAGCAAAGGGCAACCTTCATGAAATGGACCCTTCTCCTAGGTTCATCCTGAAGATAGTGATGCTAAAGCAAGGGCATGCTGTGACAGGTTTACTTTGCGTGCCTTTCCCATGTTGGATCAATGCAAAAGTAAGAGAGGGTCGGTCCTGAAGATTGAAGCCTTGTTCTGTAGTAGGAACCTTTCAGGATAAGAATAAGGAACTGCTGATATAGACTTCCTGTCGAGGAAGCCTGTTTGATTCCTCCTAATGTAGGAAAGGGTTGGTACATCTCTCTGAAGTTCCAACCCTTCTCCACCCTATCCAACACATAAATTTGGTAGTCGGGGTTTTTTTTTTTTTACTTCTTAAAGGGGTTGTGAAGGTAAAAAAAAAAGCACTCCTCCTTCACTTACCTCATCCTTCGATTTTTGCTTTTAAATGTCCTTATTTCTTCTGAGAAATTCTCACTTCCTGTTCTTCTGTCTGTAACTACACACAGTAATCCGACAGTTTCTCCCTGGTGTGGAGAAAGCCTCTTGAGGGGGCGAGCAGGAGGGTCAGGACGCTCTCTACTTTGCAGATGGAGAAAGCAGCTGTGTGTTAGTGGGTGTCCTGACACTACTGCTTGCCCCCTCCCCCCTCTTTACCTTAACATCCCCTTTAAAGAGTAACCAAATGCAAGATGCGCTGATGCCCAAAAGGTCTCTTGCCAGTTTCTTCTTCTGGGTGCTGGCCTTCGGCTGTCTTGTCTGGCCAGTGCAGGGTGATGTCACACCTGCACATGTGTGGGAGTCATTCACCCCGACACCTTAGCACTGAGGCGGAAATGCATATGGAGCTGCGCATGTAAAGAGCCTGCCTGCTCACAATTTTTTTTTTTTTTTTTGTGTTTTCACTTTAATACTTGTCAAATGTTTGTTCTCATCTTGACGCTGTTTTGTTTTACTGCTGTTTTCAGGGGTTCATGCTGTTTTGAAGACTGGAACATGGGTGCGTTACTGTATTTTTGACCTTGCTACTGGGAAAGCTGAGCAGGAGAACAATTTCCCAACCAGCAGCATTGCTTTTCTCGGTCAGAATGAGAGAAATGTGGCTATATTCACAGCTGGACAGGTCTGTAATTTACCTTTTTTGGGACCTTTTTTTATTTGCCAAGTCTGGAATAATAATGGAATACATGTGGTTTTGTTCTAGGAGTCTCCAATTATCCTAAGAGACGGAAATGGGACAATTTATCCCATGGCAAAAGACTGCATGGGTGGCATCAGAGACCCTGATTGGCTGGACCTTCCCCCCATCAGCAGCCTTGGTATGGGAGTTCACTCCCTGGCTAATCTCCCAGCAAATTCAACCATCAAGAAGAAGGCTGCAATTATTATCATGGCCGTTGAGGTACAAGTTGTTGCATGCAGTTGTTTGACCTCTTTAGCGTAATCCATCAATCGACAGTGTTCACGCATTAGTTGATTTCAAAATGTTTGTGGCGTTCTGGCTTTTAAGCGTTCACTTTTTTAAAAGATGGTGCCATAGACGATTGTATTATGGCAAGCAATATGTTATTTTGCTTTCTTATGTTGACTTTTTTTATTTTGCTTGTTTTAGAAACAAACCTTGATGCAACATATTCTGCGTTGTGATTATGAGGCCTGCAGGCAGTATCTAGTGAACCTGGAACAAGGAGTGGTTCTGGATCAAAACACCCAGATGTTGCAGACCTTCCTCAGCCACCGGTGTGATGGAAATCGAAACATCCTGCACGCCTGCGTGTCTGTGTGCTTTCCAACAAGCAACAAGGAGACTAAAGAGGAGGAGGGTAGGGGTAAACACACAAGCTTAAGTATTATTTCAGTTATATAAGTCTAGAGCTTAATCGGTCTACTCATGTATTGGTAATAACAATGGGTAGCATATTGTCTATTGTGAATATTCCACTTTTGCCTCATTAAGTCCCCTTTCACACTGAGCCACCCATAGCATCGGCGGTAAAATGCCGATATTTTTTCGCCGACGCTATGGGTGGATTTTCTGCGCATTTCGGCCGCTAGCGGGGCACATTTAACCCCCGCTAGCGGCCAAGAAAGGGTTAAAACTGCCTGCAATGCGCTGCTACTGCTGCGCTGTCCTATTGATTTCAATGGGCAGCAGCGGTGGAGGAGCAGTGTACACACCGCTCCAAAGATGCGGCTAGTGCAAAGTTCCAGTGTAAAAAACCCTCGGGCTTTCACGCTGGAGACAATAGAGTAGCACTTTTATGGCAGATTGCAGTCGCTATTTTTAATGCTATAGTGCCTGCAATACGCCCTCAGTGTGAAAGGGGTCTAAGTGCAGTAAGCATTTGCTTTGTAGTGGCACATAAACCATAGAATAGCTTCAGCAGTTGTTAAAATTCTGTCTGCAGCTTTGTGTGTGCAGTTTAGGTGAATGTCCCGGCCTATTTTCTTTCTTAAATGTGAACTTCTCCTTTTTAAAGTGGTTGTAAAGGCACAAGGATTTTTACCTTCAAGCTTTTGGCAGCTGCTGCCAATCACAGCCATTGAGCCAATAAGGGGACAGGGCTGAGCCATGGCTCCATTTATGAATGGACATAAGAGCTGTAGCTTGGGAGCACCCTTACTTGGGTGCCCCCAGAGGAAGCTGCTTGCTCTGGAGGCACCTGACTGAAGGGAGGAGCCAGAAGCGCCTGCATGGGACCAGAAAAGTGGGTACAAAACCACTACACGGAACGGGTAAATATAACCTACAGAATACTTTATTAATCCTAAAGGAACATTTTTACAACACAAACACACTTGGACAACACAAGATCACAACAATAAACTGAAAACGCAACACAATTACCAATAACAGCCATTCTCACCAAATAAACAAAATTAAAACTACACTACACATAACCTCCATACAATTACTATACAACATAGAATAAATAACACCGATTTAAATAACAGACAATAAAACTACCAAACACAATAATGCACCACTTTCTCTAACACCACCCCAAATAATACACAAAACCAACATACTATAAAAACGCCACAAAATTCTCATCATAAACCACAATTAAATCTTCACCTCCAGCCCTCACAGAAAAAGTTGTATCTTGATCCCCACAGGCAAAAATTATTTCCTGTGTCACTTGTGGTTGTAACAACCTGTCACTGATGGTACTCCGCAGACTGACCAGCATATTGTGGAGTGGTTGGAAGGAGTTCTCCAAGACTGATTGTAACTTGAACAACGTTCTCCTCTCCAACACTGTAAAAGACTCCACTTTCAATCCAACATCACTGGAAATCAGTTTGAGTCTGTTGGTGTCGGACACCCTAAGCCTGCTTCCCCAGCATGCCACTGCATACAGGAGAGCACTGGCCACCACAGACTCCTAAAACATCTTCAGCATCATCTGTCAGTTGTTACAGGACCTCCAGTCTCCAAAGTAGAAGCGGCTCATGTGGAAAAAAAGTCCTTTAAATTGGTTGTAAACCCTTTACAACCACTTTTTACTATGGGTAGGCCTATAATAAGGCTTACCTGTAGCTATCCTGGACATCTCCCAAACACACGGTTTAGGAGATCCCCTGTATCAGCATGTGCCACCGTCATTGGCACTAAAGCACTGGCATGTACGTGCCGTGCCTTCAGTTAGTGTGGGAGTGACGTTGTCGCGGCTCCAGCCAATCACAGCGCCGTAGCCAGCGATACCCGGAAGTAATACACGGAGCAGTGTACAAGGACCGCTGCAACTTGGCCAAAAAACACCCCTGTAACATTTGTTTTTCTGTCTGTGCCCCCTGTTCAGAAGATTTCACCTCACTTTGTCCCTGTGACAGTTGGCTTTGAACATTTTGAGTGGTTGTAGAAACAGGGATTGGTGATAAAGCTTCAGTGGAGAGACTTTTTTTTTTTTTTTTCTCCATAACTTTTACAGGAGTGAATTTCTGTTCAGAAGCACGAGACATTCGTACCTCGAATGTTAACTCTGGGACTGCCTGTACCAAGATTGTAGAGAAATTTAAAGTGGAAGAAAAGCCTAAATTTAACGATTTTTAAGCCTGTTCCTCTCCCCACCTATACGGCCTAACCTGTATAAAGAAACGTGTGTACTTTATTTTTTTTATCTCCCCTGGTCTAGTCATGTGATCTGCAGCTTTGGCTAAGGGCGTGCTCAAATTTGGCTCGGAATTCTCAGAGGCATATAATCCCATCTGTTTGGCCGTCCACTGTAAGACAGCCCCGCCGCCTCCTTGTCTGTGATAGGCGGAACACTGGTACAGTTTCCCAGCATCGTATCGGTGTTCCTCTCACGGACGGAGGAGGCGGGACTTTCTTACAATGGACGGCCAAACAGACTAAATTATACAGCGGCAGACACGCTGTTTTACTAATGAAAGGTACGGCTGCATATGGATTACACAGCGGCAGACACGCTGTTTTACTGCTGACTGTGAGAGACTGCATATGTGGGTGCAATTAGACTGCAAATGGGCACAGCGAGGCTGCAGATGGGCATTGTTTACCTAGTAGCTGCTGCATTTCCCACCCTAGGCTTATACTCGAGTCAATAGGTTTTCCCAGTTTTTTTTGTGGTAAAATTAGGTGCCTCTGCTTATACTCGAGTATATGCGGTAAATGTTAAACGCCTGTGAGGAATCTTTTTATTATTCAAAGGACACCGTGAATTCACCACCACATAGACTGAAGGCTTACCAGTTTAACAAGCTGTCGGAGCTTGTGGCTAATACCCAGCCAGGTTCTTTAAATCCTCCCGACACCTCCAGTGGCCAGCAAGCCGAGCGTTCCTGAAGACTTGATATCTGTTGCTTTATTTGGTTTATTGCATTTAACTGCATTTGTACATTTTTCTTTCCCTTTATTATTTTGCAGGGCTTATCATATTTGTCAACCAAACTATTACGTTTACCCCCTTGCTCCCTAGATCACGCGTATTTGCTCATTCATCATTAGCACAGCTTCTTTTTTGTTTCATATTTGGTATGGATTTCACTTTGAGTTGCAGCTATTTTTAGTTTTTACACTGCGCAGTGTTTTTTTTATTTTTTTATTACACAAGTATTTGATCCCCTGCTGATTTTGTATGTTTGCTCACTGACAAATGATCAGTCTATAATTTTAATGATGGGTTTATTTTAACAGTGAGAGACAGAATAACAACAAAAATATTCAAACAAATAGTTTTAAATTGATTTGCATAGAATGCATTACGATAACAAAAATACCTTCTGACTTTACAACCACTTTAATACATACAATACCCTGCTCACTTACCCCTCCTGCAACCATCTGGGACATATCACAGAAGTCTGCAGGACTATTCACAAGACGCATAAAGTGGTGAAACGTGCTGTGACACCACAAGTAGTCACAGCCAGCTTCCCACAGTTAACATGCTGCCACTTTGGATCTGAAGACCAGTGACGAACGGACAAAGTGAGGATGGCACTGGATCTCTGCAAAGGCGAGTGTCTAAGTCAGTAGCTACAGTGTTTGTAGCTGCCGACTTCATTTTTGGAAACCTAGCTGAAGTAACTCAAACATATTCTGAGCAGCAAAGAGCACTCGGTGTGCCACCACTATTATGAACAATGTAGAAGCTTGCCTGCTTTACATACTGCACACAGTATTTTAGTTATCCTAAACTAGTAAGGAATTAATATTTTGAGGAAACTACTTTCCAAAGAATGCAAATGATTGTTCTCTTTGTTTCAGAAGCAGAGCGCTCGGAGAGGAACACATTCGCAGAGCGATTATCTGCTGTAGAAGCTATAGCTAATGCCATCTCTGTAGTGTCCAGCAATGGTCCTGGAAATCGAGCTGGATCCTCCAGTAGCCGAAGGTAAGACTGAGTTTTTGAGGTTTAAACTGCACCTCTTCTACATTGATCTGTGTTAAATACTGTTCAGATATGTGGCTAGCTAATCCATTTATACAAACCCTTACAACAACAATTACAAAAGTGAGAACACTGTAAAAATCTAAAGAACAGAATGCAAAGGTCATAAACCTATATTTTATTTTACAATATAACCTAAAAAAATCAATAATTTAAACTGTGAAAATGATCAGGTGGCTGTAGTCGCTCGGATCACTTTTACAGAAAAGCCCATTGCTTGCTGAAAATGTGTGCATAGGATGATGGCTGCAGCTATCATCCTGGTACAACAACTTCAGCCCAATGGCATACTGGTACGCCCTAAGGGACTGAATTGGTTAAATATTTCATCTATAGTACATAATATGCAAAGATTCCAGTAATCTGTGCACAAAACGCAATATTGGATACCTGTTAGGCATGATTCTGTGATGGACATCGCTGCATGGGCTCAGGAATACTTCCAGAAATCATTGACTGTGAGCACAGTTCTCCATGCCATCCAAAAATGCAAGTTAAAGCTCTATCGTGCAAAAAAAGCCATATATGAACATAATTGGAGGTCGACCGATATATAGGCCGATATTTGGCCTTTTTAAATTAATCGGCATCGGCCGATTTGTGCTTTTAAAAAAGCCGATTTAAACTTCAGCACCACGACTTGCAAAAAGTTTCTGTAATAGAAGTCGGTGCAAGTTGCCTGAAGTTTGCCTTGGAAGACTTCTCTCTCCTGGGCAGCCTGCCAAGTTTTAGAAAAGATATACAATGTTGCTACTTGTCAATGAACTGAACTCCGTGTAGGAGAGTTCTCAGTTTAACCATTTAAAGGCAAAATCTTTTTTGACACTTGTTGCTTACAAGTAAAAATCCTGTATTTTCTGCTAGAAAATTACTTGGAACCCCCAAACTATATATATATATATATATATATATATATATATATATATATATATATATATATATATATATATATATATATATATATATATATATATATATATATATATATATATATATATATATATAATTTTTTTTTTTTTTTTAGCAGAGACCCTAGGAAATAAAATAGCAATTGCTGCAATATTTAATGTTACACGGTATTTGCGCAGCGGTCTTGCAAACATTTTTTTGGGGAAAAATATACTTTAACAAATAAAATAAAAAATAACTAAACAGTAAAGTTAGCCCATATTTTGTTTTTCGTCAAAGTTTTCATTACCTGTTTTTGTGTATTACGAGAGAGAGAGAGACCAGTGTGCAATGCTAGACAGACTTCAGTGCGGACACCCTCTGGTGGTACTAAATGCTCACCTCAAGAGCTATATCACGGATAGCTTAAAGTACTTAATGCTTAAAGTACCAAGGGTGTATCTTCAAGGGTGCAGCCGCACTGGTTTAGTTTGAAAGGGGAAGGCTCCTCATCAGGTGTTCAAAAAACGCATGTAAAAAATTGCGTAATCCTGTGAGAAAACTAGAAATGGGATTGATGTATCACATAAGCACGCACTCACATTGAGGCTGTGGATAGTGGACCTATCTCCACGAACACAGAGTTCGTATCCTGATCTTGTGAGTATATTGGAAGGTCACTGGATAGTATGGAAACGCTCTCTTCCTCCAAAACTTCCACCTCCTGACTTGACCTGTAGTGTCAGTAGATACTCAGAGGGTATAAGGTGGAAGCAAAAAGAGGGGGGCCCATAGTGTAGTACCGTATAAAATTTATTGACAATGCGGTAACAAAGTAAAAAAAACTCACATTTAAAATCTGAACAGCAGTCAAATAGCCTACGAGCAGCGAGCTCGTCTCACCGCCGTCATTCTGTGTCGGCTCTGGTGTTCCTATTCCCGACGCGTGTTCGTCACATCACGTGACTTCATCACCCCTGAAGGCACCGCAAAGGAGTCCTTCAGATGGACACGGCAAGCCCCGCCGGTGTCCGTGACATTACTGGATCTCCAACGGAACCCCCTGAAGGCCCAGAAGCCGGCGGAGAGTTGAGTCCCAATCAAAAGAATTTTGATCGATCAAAAAAATTAAAGATTAATTGGCTAAAAGTTAATTTGCACAGCCCTAATTTTTTTATTTATAAATATGCAGAGATTTCAAACAATCTTCTTTCACGTTGTCATGGGGTATGGTTTGTAGATTTTTGAGGAAAATAATGAATGTAATGCATTTTGGAATAAGGCTGTAACATAACAAATTGTGGAAAAAGTGAAGCGATGTGAATTCTTTCCGGATGCACTGTACATACAGCGGGTAAAATAAGTATTAAACACTTCATTTTTCAAGGTAAATATATTTCTAAAGGTGTTCTTAACAAATATTTTACCACATGGTAACAACCCATGCAATTCATGCATACAAAGAAACCAAAACAAGTTCAGAAATTAAGTAATGTGTAATATGAATGAAATGTCAAAGATGGTATTGAATGCATGAAGAAAAGGAAGTGCTGAAAGGCATTGGGAAAGCAAAGACACCAGCTGAAATCTATCAGTAATTAGAAAGCAATCCTGCCCCTTGCCGGTGAAAATTAATATCAGCTGGTTCAGTCAACTGATGGCCTATATAAAGGTGTCTCATTACCATGGTGTCACACAAACAACTCATGATGGGTACAAGCAAAAACCTCTTAAGACCTTTGAAAACGTATTATTGCAAAACATACTGATGGCATTGGTTACAGAAGAATTTCTAAACTTCTATGTTAGTACAGTTGAGGCCATAACCCAGAAGTGGCAAGAACATAATTTCACCATAAACCAGCCAAGACCAGGTGTTCCTCGCAATATTTGACAGGAGTGAAAAGAATTATCAGTTGTCCAAGAGCCAAGGACCACTTGTGGACTATTTGGATGCCATAATTCACACAATGTTTGGAGGACAAATGGCACTGCCCATCACCCCAAAAACACCCCCATACCAACAGTGAAGTGGGGGGGGGGGGGAGAGAGACACATCGTGTGGGGCTGTTTTTCAGTACTGGCAAAATTCATATCATTGAAAGGATGAATGGAAAAATGTACTAAGACATTCTTGATAAAAATCGACCAGGATGATGACACGAGTGTACATTTCAGCAAGACAATTAACACAAAGCCAAGGAAACTCTCAATGGGTTTCAAAGAAAGGACAATAAAGCTGCTATAATGGCTCAGCTGACTTGAATCAAATAGAAAATCAATGGAAGGAGCTGAAGATCTGAGTTCATAGTAGAGGCCCATGGAACATTGAAGATTTGTAGACTGTGGAAGAATGGGCCAAAATAACACCTGAGCAATGCTCGTGACTAGTTTCTCCATACAGGAGGTGTCTTGAAGCTGTCATTGCCAACAAAGTATTTTGTATGAAGTATTAAACTTCAGTTAGGGCAGGGGTCCTCAAACTATGGCCCTTCAGTTGTTCAGGAACTACAATTCCCATCATGCCCGGTCATGTCTGTGAATGTCAGAGTCTTGCAATGCCTCATGGGATGTGTAGTTCCGCAACAGCTGGAGGGCCGTAGTTTGAAGAACCCTGAGTTAGGGCGTTTGATACCCTTTCCCCCCCCCCCCCCCCCCCCGTCATTCCATTAAATTTTTTTGCATATATTATAATATATAATTATACATTTTCACACACTAATTTAATGGACAATAGTAACTGTAGTAGAGCAGAGACATGCAATTAGCAGACCTCCAGCTGTTGCAGAACTACAAGTTCTATGAGGCATAGCAAGACTGACAGCCACAAGCATGACACCCAGAGGCATGATTGGACTTGTAGTTTTGCAACAGAGGTCTGCTAATTGCATTTCTCTTCCGTTCATGGACGGACACAGCAGCCTTTGACCTTAGGGTTATATCTGCTTCCTTCCAGGAGAGTTAGGCAAAAATACAGCACTTAAAGTGTTAACAACTTTTCTTCAGTGCAGCTCCATCCAGAGGGCATGGTTCCCCGGGTATAACCCACACCCTGCTCTAGCAGCCTCAGTTTTTCTCTGCCTAACATCAGGAGAGGACAGGACCTCTTAGAGTCCTGTACTCTGGGGATTTGTTTGCGGTTTTTTTTTCTTCACTTTTTATTTTTTCGTTCCTGCATTTTTGGATCCTGAGATTCTTCTATCAACTGCCGACTGGGTGACAGGCTGGGTCTTGACTCTTGTAGTCCCCCCATGTTCGGCCATCGAGCACGTGCCGGCCCTCAGCTCAGCTCTGGGTCATCCACGACAGGCCCCATTGCTCCAGGGGCGGCCGGGGAAACGTCATGTTCTAGGGCACACAGATGACCGGTCTCTGGCTTTGTCACAGTGTGTCTGGCCGACAGCCATGCCGTTTAGCGGACGTTGGTTCTGTCTGGGATACCTCCAGCCCGTGGGCGCAGGACGGGTAAGTAGTGGCCCCTTGCTCAGGTAAGGTGGCATGGCTGGAATTTTCCCCTGGGAGGTCGACTGAGGGTTTACCCTGCTTTCCTCTTTCCTTTAATTCCTCTCCCTCCTTCCCTATTTGGGTAGCGGCTGTGAGGGGGGGGCCTTCTGGGGGGTCTCTTTATTACCACCGGGGCCTGTGTGTATAGCGGGGGCTGTGTGTGTTTTACATACAGGTTTTTGTGTGCTGCGCTGTGTGTACTGTGTGCTGCGCTGGATGCTGTGTCACTATGGGTATTTTAAACTGTGCAACGGCCGCCATTTTGCCGTGGTCGCGGTTTGTATGACTTGGCCATTTTCCTGTAGTCCTATGGTGTTTTCCCCCTCATACGGCGGCCATCTTGGATTTCTATTGGCCTCGTGCGGTCGTTTTAGCGCTGCAAAAAGCCAGCGAATCTCCCTGAGGTGACAGACGCAGCGCAGCCAGCTTCAGTGCACACCTCAGATCTGTCTCAGCTCACGCTGCACCAGGTGGGGTGGTTAGTTCCCTGGGGGCCTCTACCTCTGTTGTAGCAGCCAGGAGGTGACCGGGGGGGGTGGTTCTGCCTTGCAGTTCAGGTTGACACAGCGGTGGGGCATTATGGAGCCTGAACCGGGTACTTCTGCCCCAGCAATGCCTGAGTTAACCCTTGTTGCCCCTCCCCCTGCCACATCTGTTGAGGCAATGTTGGCTGTCCTGGAGGCGTTTCTCGCCAGGTTTGAAGCGGCTAGTGGCCAGAAGGGGGGTAAAAAGCGCCCCCTCCCTGAGCCTGCTTCTGGGGATGTCTCTGACACGGAATAAGGCCCTCCTATTGCTTCTGCCTCTGGTTCTGTAATGTCAGATGATGCAGGCTTAACCCACGTGGACAGTGAGGATGACTCTGCTTCAGGGTCAGTTGCTGATAAGGAATTTGTTGGAGCTCTTATTTCTGTGGTGCGTGGTACTCAAACTTGAGGATTTGGCGGAGGCACCAGATGTGCCAGTCCCTTTTGGGTTCCGCAAACCGCCACGCACCGCAAAAGTGGTATCTTGTGTTCCTTATGTGGACAAATTGTTGTTGGGATACACCGCAAAATTTTTGCCGTTCCAAAATACTTTGCAACCCGTTATCCCTTTGAGGAGGACTTTTTAAAAAAGTGGGTCTCTTCTCCGTCTGTGGATCCTCCCGTGTCCAGATTGAGCAAAGCCACCACGTTGCCTGTGGAAGGGGCTCCTGCATTTAAGGACCCTGCTGATAGAGTGGAGGCTGTGGCCCGCTCCCTCTTCACTGTAGTGGGTTCGGCTGTGAGGCAGGTTTTGGATGGGACTCTGGTGTCAGACTCTGACCAAAAGGGCGAAGCTTCTGCTGCAGGAACTGGAGGAACAGGATGCTTCCGAGACCTGTAAGGACCTGGCTGAACGATTGGTTCAGAGTCTGAAGTTCGTCTGTGAGTCGGTCCTGGATACTCTCCCTTTGCTTTCTTGGGCTTCCGCCTATGCGGTGGTATTGCGCCGCCTGGTGTGGCTGAAATGCTGGTCTGCGGACCAGTCCTCAAAAAAGGCCTTGGTGGATTTGCCCTTTAAGGGTGAGCGGCTTTTTGGGGCATCCCTGGATGACATCATTAAGGATGCCACAGGTGGTAAGCGCACACTGCTCCCACAGTCTGGGAAGGGCAAGGAGCCTTGCCGTAAGCAAGGGCCCTCTCTTACTGCTCCCAAGCGTTTTTTTTGTGCGCCCAGCGCAGCGGGAAAAAGTCCGCAAGGTGCCAAGGCCCCCGCTTTGGGGCAGAAGCGCACCTGGTACCGCAAGCCTGCTTCCGCATGAAGGTCTGCCCCGCCCGTGTCTCGGGTGGGGGGCCGGCTTCGCGAATTCGCGGCTCGGTGGAGGTCCCTTCTTTCCGACCGTTGGGTTTGCGAAGTAGTTTCCTCGGGGTACAAGATAAGAGTTTCTCTCTTGTCCGCCAAACAGATTCTTTCCTTCCAACCTCCAGCTTTCTCCAGATCGCTGGCAGGCTCTGGCGGGGGCTTCCAGGATCTTCTGGTCAAGGGAGTGATTGTGCCAGTTCCCTCGCAGGAACGGTTTCAGGGGTTTTACTTCAATCTGTTTGTGGTCCCAAAGAAGGAAGGGGTCCGTCCAATCCTGGACCTCAAGGCCCTCAATTGTTTTGTCAAGGTCCAAAAATTCAGGATGGAGTCGATTCGCTCGGTGATGGCGGCACTCCATCAGGGGGACTTTCTGGCGTCCTTGGATATCATGGCTGCGTACCTAAATGTTCCCATATGCATAAAGCATCAGATTTCTGTGCTTTGCGGTCGGGAGGACCACTTTCAATTTGTGGCCCTCCCGTTCGGCCTGGCCTCGGCACCGCAGGTTTTCACCAAGGTGCTCGCCCCGATCCTGGCCCTGCTGAGGCAGCGAGGGATCGCTATCGTGGGATATCTGGACGACCTTCTCCTGCGAGCTTCCTCAGGCTCAGAATTGGAAGAGGACGTGTCTATCACGTGTCAGACTCTCCAAGAGTTCAGCTGGCTTCTGAATATCCAGAAGTCAGTGTTCCGTCCCAGAGACTAGAATACCTGGGACTAGTCCTGGATTCCGCGGAGGTGCAGGTTTTCCTCCCGACAGAGAAACTGAAGGCCCTGCAATCTGCAGTACAGCAGTTGTCGCCCCAGAAGTGGTCGTCTCTTCGATTCTGCATGAGAGTTCTGGGTCTGATGGTGGCCTCTTTCGAGGCGGTCCTGTTTACCCAATTCCACACCAGGGTGCTACAGAAGGAAATTCTGTCACGTTGGGACAAACTCCCGTCTTCTCTGGATTACCAGATTCAGTTGAGTTCTGGTCAAGTCTTCCCTGGTGTGGTGGGGGGCGCTGTGGTGAGGGGCGTGGGACTCAGGAGTCCCGTCTACCATCAATATTCTGGAGCTCCGAGCAATCAAGCTGTGCCTTGCCAGGTGGTCCCTGGATCTGCATGGCCGACCGGTCAGGATCCAGTCCGACAACGCCACGGCCGTGGCGTACGTCAATCATCGAGGCACAAGGAGCCCAGTTGCAGCCGACTTCCTAAGTCGCACAATTCTGGACCAAGGATAGTGGTCTCTACACCCGGAGGTGTTTCTGAGTCTGTGCCATAAGTGGGGCACTCCGGACGTGGACCTTTAAGCATCCCGTCTCAATCGGAATGTGCCACGGTTCGTGACCAGGTCACGGGACCCGTGGGCGGACGCGTCGGACGCGTTGATGGCACCTTGGGGTCACTATCGCCTAATCGATGCCTTCCCTCCTCTGAAGCTTCTTCCTCCCCTGCTGCGCAGAGTGGAAGTCGAAGGATTCCTAAAAATCCTGATTGCCCCAGATTGGCCACGCTGCTCCTGGTATGCGGACCTGGTGCGTCCGGTGACAGACGTCCCCTGGCGTCTACCCCTGAGAGAAGATCTTCTGTCGCAGGGTCCGATCTTCCATCCTGCTTTACGGTCACTGGCTTTAACGGTGTGGCTGTTGAAAGCCAGGTGTTGAAGGAAGGACCGGGGCCTATCTGGCTCGGTGGTTTCTACCATGCTGCGTGCACGGAAGTCTACTTCTAGGAGAATTTTACCATCGTACGTGGAAGGCCTACATCTCTGTGTGAGGAGATGAAGTGGTACGTACGTACGTACGTGGTATCCCGGATTCTGCTGTTTCTACAGCGGGGATTGGAACAGGCTCTCGCCTTGAGTACAGATTTCTGCTCTGGCTGTTTACTTTCAGCGACCCTTGGCAGCGCACTCCTTGATACGCACGTTTTGTGCAGGGGGTCCGGCATGTGGTCCCTCCGGTGCGCCCTCCACTGCCCCCATGGGACTTGAATTTGGTCCTTTCGGTGCTTCAACAAGCTCCCTTTGAGGACATTTGGAAGATCCCCTTGTTGACTCTGTCACAGAAGGTGGTTTTTCTGGTAGCAATTACCTCGATCAGATGGGTGTCTGAACTGACGTCCTTGTCCTGCAAGGCCCCCTACTTGGTCATTCATAAGGATAAGGTGGTGCTACGTCCGCAGCCTTTTCTCCCAAAGGTCATTTCAGCTTTTCACATTAATGAGGACATTGTTCTTCCATCCTTATGTCCTCGGCCGAAGAACACGAAGGAGGCCACTTTACATTCCCTGGATGTGGTTCGGGCCCTTCGACTGTACTTATCGGCGACGGCTCCGTCCCGGAAGTCGGACTCACTGTTCGTGTCGGTGACTGGTCCTAGAAAGGGCCTGGTAGTCTCGTCGGCCACCATTTCTAGGTGGATCCGACAGGTTGTGCTTCAGGCCTATGCCCTGAAGGGGCGGGCGCCTCCTTTTGGGTCACGGCACATTCGACCAGGGTAATCGGTGCCTCTTGGGCTTTCCACCATCAAGCCTCTGTGTTGCAGGTGTGTAAGGCAGCGACCTGGTCGTCGGTCCACACTTTTTCAAAGTTTTACAAGGTGGATGTGAGTGCATCTTCTGATGCCTCCTTCGGCTGCAGGGTGTTACAGGCGGCAGTTTTAAGGTTGGCGTTCCTCCGTTGAGTAACTCTGGTTTTATTTGGGGTGAAGTTTGGTTTGCTGTGTTTTCCCACCCCTCGAAAATTTTTGACACTGCTTGGGGACGTCCCTAAGGTCAAAGACTGCTGTGTCCGTCCATGAACTGAAGAGAAAATAGGATTTTTGTACTCAACGTAAAATCCATTTCTGAGTTCATGGGACAGACACAGCACCCACCCCTCCTTTTTGTTTGTACTGCTTGTTACGAACTGAAGCTGCTAGAGCAGGGTGTGGGTTATACCCGGGGAACCACGCCCCCTGGGAGGAGCTGCTCTGAAGAAAAGTTAACACTTTAAGTGCTGTATTTCTGCCTAACTCTCCTGGAAGGAAGCGGATATAACCCTAAGGTCAAAGGCTGCTGTGTCCGTCCATGAACTCAGAGATGGATTTTACGGTGAGTACAAAAATCCTATTATCCCTGCTGTAGAGACTCTTACACATCCTGTATCATGCTGTAATGGACTTCTTTCAACACTGTTGTGATCTCTTGCCAGCTTAAGACTGAGGGAGATGATGAGGCGGTCTCTTCGTGCAGCAGGACTGGGGAGACATGAATCTGGAGCTTCGGGTGATCACCAAGACCCAGTGTCTCCTCCTATAGCTCCACCCAGCTGGGTGCCAGACCCACCTGCTATGGATCCAGGTGAGTGATATCGAATGATGGTTGGGTTTGATCAATTTGGGGGTCACAAGTTTTACTGTAAAATGTGATACTCCAGTGGTAAAAATGCTTTCTCTTATCGTCCATGGACGGACACGGCTCCTTAACCCCCCTGACGGTAAACACGAGCGTGACTCGGGGTTGGTTTTACATGTTAGGATCGGCAAACCCGAGTCACGCTCGGGCTGGACGGGCTTACCTTTCGCTGGATCCACAGGCTTGGTTTACTCACCTTGTCCCTGGATCCAGCGATGCCACCCGCTGTGTGAGCGAGCGGGACCTCCTCGCTCGATTCACAGTCCCCGTGTGACGCCGATCTCCGTTCCCTGCGACGTTACGACGCATGGGGACGGAGAACGGCGCCAAATTCAAAAAAGTAAACAAACACATTACATACAGTATACTGTAATCTTATAGATTACAGTACTGTATGTAAAAAATACACACCCCCCTTGTCCCTAGTGGTCTGCCCAGTGTCCTGCATGTACTTTTATATAATAAAAAATGTCATTTCTGCCTAAAAACTGTAGATTGTCAAAGTGTCCCTTTATGTCAAAAATGGTTTTAGATCAGCTAGAAAACAGCGATAATAAATTATAATCACTTGCAGAAATGTGCGATAGCGATTTGCGGGGAAATTCGTCATAAAAAAAATAAAATGACAGCGACAATTCTGCAACTGCAAATTTCAGTGATTTTGAGTTGATTACATTATTGAATAATTTTTATTATAATTATATTATTATTTGTTATTTATAATTATTTATTATATTATAATTTATAATTTTGTTTTAAAAAAAAAAAATCATACCCGGGATGCCTACAAGACTCTTGCTTGGTCAGATTTAAGTGAGTTATTTCTAAAAATTACAGGCCTACAGTATAAAACGCCAATTTCCTTGCAAAATAAATGTACCGCTTTTGGTACGTAATTCCAGACAGAATCATACCGCCAGGGAGGTTAAAGGGGTTGTAAAGACAAAAATATTTTCCTGTTAAATTAAAGTCTGACAGTAGCTGATAAAGTAAAAAGTAATGTTTTGCATTTTAACTAGTTTGATACCTGTTGAAATCGAGCTGTTTTCACCTCCGTCACTCCTGAATCATTATTCTCAGACTTCCTGGTTTGTGGTGCGCATTCATTCTTGCTACATCACGGCCTAATGGGAACTACAGTTCCCATTAGGCTTGGCCTCCATACCTGTGAGGGATAAGGGAGCATCTTCACGCAGGGCTGTAGTCATAGGGAGGGGGTGAGCACATTCTGCTTTCCACCATGCAAAACGGATCAGATGCTGGTGGAAAGCAAGAAGAGGAGTGACAGGAAATGGCATTTTCAAACCTGGATTACTGTATTTTGGAGGTCAAAGGGAAAAACGAGGTAAGTGATATTTAAATGCTCTAGCTTACAGAAATCAATTGATCTAATAAAGGAACACTAAAGGTTTGTTTTTTAAGTCTTGACAAGTGGGTTATGTTAATAAACAAAAATGTAGCGCTAACAAACTCAAAATTATATAGTACCGAGTGAGGTAACAACTCTCATAATATAAGAGCATAAATATAAACAATTGGCATGGATGAAAGTGACTAAAACAATACTCAATGTAAAACAAAAAATATAAAACGTATTAAAGTCTATATTATAAAGATGAGTGAACATCAGATGGAGTGATTGATGCAGGAAAACAGGTGAGCTGCAATCCAGTGATTAAGATGCAACAGGTGTGCAAGTTGTCTGTAGAACCCCGTGAAGATCACAATCACATCAAAGTATGAAATGGGTAAAACACGCTTACCAGATGGTGTTGGACTCTACTACCTTACAGCAAAGAGTCAGCCAGACATTGTGGTCTTTGGAAGCCGGGACCACTAGAAACCGGACTTGGATCGTATGCAGGGCTGGAACTCCAATGGAATGGACAACAGGAACCAGCAGTGCTTGAATGATGTATTTGCGTCAATGCCACAGGCTCTGAATACGATCTTTGGACCATCGATCAGGAAATGCAGGCAGAGGACGTAGTTAGAGCTCCAAATGAAGCCATGGGGTGGATGATAAAAAAGGAAAAAAACTCCAATGGTGCAGGTCAATTAAAACCAATAGGTTTATTTGTAAAAGTCATAAAAATGACAGATAAAAGTGATCACGTACAGGGGTAGCAATGTGGGGTGCTCAAAGGCAATACCCGACGCGTTTCGGCTCAGTAAGCCTTCAACAGGGGCCCCTATCATCCACCCCATGGCTTCATTTGGAGCTCTAACTACGTCCTCTGCCTGCATTTCCTGATCGATGGTCCAAAGATCGTATTCAGAGCCTGTGGCATTGACGCAAATACATCATTCAAGCACTGCTGGTTCCTGTTGTCTATTCCATTGGAGTTCCAGCCCTGCATACGATCCAAGTCCGGTTTCTAGTGGTCCCGGCTTCCAAAGACCACAATGTCTGGCTGACTCTTTGCTGTAAGGTAGTAGAGTCCAACACCATCTGGTAAGCGTGTTTTACCCATTTCATACTTTGATGTGATTGTGATCTTCACAGGGTTCTACAGACAACTTGCACACCTGTTGCATCTTAATCACTGGATTGCAGCTCACCTGTTTTCCTGCATCAATCACTCCATCTGATGTTCACTCATCTTTATAATATAGACTTTAATACGTTTTATATTTTTTGTTTTACATTGAGTATTGTTTTAGTCACTTTCATCCATGCCAATTGTTTATATTTATGCTCTTATATTATGAGAGTTGTTACCTCACTCGGTACTATATAATTTTGAGTTTGTTAGCGCTACATTTTTGTTTATTATCTTGCTGGCTTTGTTTGTATGTAGCAGCTTGGCACTTATTTTTATATTAGCGCAGTTTTTTCTTTATTTTAAGTGGGTTATGTTCCCTGTTTACAGGAGAGGACTAGGCAGAAACATGTTGGATCATTAAATACATGTTACATTAACAGAGTTGAACAGCCCCACCCAGGGGGCAGTCCCTTCAGACATAACCCTCCTTACTGCAGCATGTAGCCTCAATTTTGTTCTGCCTAGCAAAAGAGGAGGACGTATGGCTCCCTTTGGGCCTAGCGCCTGAGGTGAAATTTTATTTTCTTTTCTAATTTTTTTTCTTGAATCTTCTTTCATCTGTCGGCTGAGACAGGCTGGATAATATAGATCCTTGTAGTCTACTCAGTCCGACCAGCAAGCCTGGGCACACCTTTGCAAAGAGGCTTGGTCTGCCACGCTGTTTAAATGCAGTGTTTTGCCGCCATGCTGTCGGGTCTGACGCCATTTTTGGGGTGGTTTTCAATTGCATTGAAAACTCCCATTGGCAGCCATTTTGCCGTAGTCGTGCTCCAAGGACATTCGCCGGCCATCTTGGCTGACCCCTAGTGCTGAATCTACGGCGCACACAGGTCCATTCGGATGCCGCAAGTTACCTCAGTGTTTTTTTCCTCCCCACACGCTGTGGGCAGGAAAAAGGATGGCTGTGCTGGGCAGTCTCCTCTTCGTGAGTCCCCTGATACCCCCGACCAGCGCAGCAAAGGGTAAGTTGCCCTGAATAGGGCATGGGAGCTTCCGTTTTCTGGTGTAACACAATTGCGTGTTATACATGCACACTATGTGTTGCTCTATTTGGTGTCAGTATCTGGTCCTTCCCCTACATGTTTGTGATGGCAGCGGGTGTCTAATACCTGGGATCCCCACAGATGTTTTTTACGGTTTGTCCTGGACACTTTTGTGTCCTGGACTGCGGGGGTTAAAGGAGTGCCCCCCCGTTATCCCCTGGGGAATGCTCTGTCACAATGGAGCCATGGACCAGATACCTGGGGGTGCAGGATAAGGCACTTAGGGGTGCGCTTCTCACTGCCGTACGGGACTCTCTGTAGCTGGATAGTGCAGCTGGGTTTCTGCTGAGGGCTCGGTCTTTTTTGGGATCACGCAAATCAGACCGCTCTGTGTAGGTTTTTCCTTCTGTGCCCTTTCCTTGCTAATCTCTAAAATGCGGAATGAGAAAAGCCACTGAGGGCCTTTGAAGTCCCTCACCGCCTGGCGGCTCAGTGCCCCTTGAGAGCCTTTTTAAGAGAGTGGGCTTGTTCTCCGGTGGTGGACCCTCCGGGGGTCATGTATAGGTGACCACCCCCCCTATTGCGGGACACCCCCGCTTGTATGGATTTGACTGAGAAGATCCATAGTTCTGACCTGTTCCATGTCTATCATGCTGGGGTCTGCCTTGCGGCCTATTGTGGCCACTACTCTGGAATCCCAGTCGCTCAGAGTGAGCATGTTGCACCATACAGTGGAGGAGCGCCGGCTCTCACAAAGTTATTAGGCTAACGGACCAGCGGGTCCAGGGCCTTGTATATGTCTGTGATGTTTCACTGGATGCCGCGCCCTTGATATCCAGGGCTTTGGTTTCAGAGATGGTGCCTTCTCTGGTTAAAATACTGGTCTGCTGGCCAGGCCTCTAACATACGCCCTGACAGATTTACCCTTGATGGGTGGGAGACCTTTTGGGTCCTCGCTGGATGACATTATCAAGGATGTCACTGGAGAGAAGAGCGCTCTCCTCCCTCAGGCCTCCAGGGGGAAGGGGCCCCGCCGTTGGCAGTGTCCTTCTCTTTCCACACCAAAGCGGTATTTTTCATCAGGCAGGGTCCGCGGGCGAACCTCCCGGGCCGACTAAGGCTCAGCTGGGGGACTGATCCATCCCTGATCGCTTCGGGCACCCGAACCCGCCAATGTATGTAGCTTCCCCTGCCTGTCTCTGAGGTGGAGGGTCGCCTTTGCTGTTAACAGCTCGGTGAACCTCCCTGCTCTCCGACCAGTGGTATCTTCGGAGTACTAGATGGGGTCCCTTCCGATCCACCGAACAGATTTCTTCCCTCGTGTCTCCCTTTCCCGGCTCGTCGGTCTGCCTTGGGGCAGTGTGGGACTTGCTGAGCTGCGGGGTGATTTTATCTATCCTGCAGGACTAGAGGTTTGAGGGATTCTATCCAAACCTGTTCTCGGTCCCAAGGATGGGCATAGTCTGCCTGATTTTGGGCTTCAAGGGCCTAAAACGCCTTTCTAAATGATGGGTAGTTCCGCTCGGAATCCATTCGTTCGGTGGTAGCTGCGCTCCATCCGGGGGACTTTCTGCATGTCCCACTTTGCGCAGGTCACAGGTTTTCTGTGCCTCGCGATGGGGATGCCCACTGTCGGTTGTGGTCCTCCCTTTTGATCTGGCGCCAGCACCAATGGTTTTCACCAAGGAGTTTTGCACTTATCCTAACCTTGTTGGGACAGCGAGGCTTTGCCATTGTGGCTACTTAGACGACTTTCTGACTTGTGTCTGTAGCTTTTCGGACCCTCCGTGAATTCGGGTGGCTGTTAAACATTTGGAGTCGGTCCTGGTTCCGACTAAGTTTGGAATGTCTACGGCTTCCGGACTCCTCGGTGGCGAAGGTCTTTTTTTCCCCCTGGAGAACTTGCAGACTCTTCAGTCGGCGGTGAAGTTATTGGCATCACGCAATCGGTCTCTCTCCGTTTTGCATGCAAATCCTAGGTCTGTGGGTAGCCTCCTCCGAGGCGGTACCGTATGCCCAGTTCACGGGCATGTTTTTTTCCAGAGGGAAATGCTGTCCGAGTGGTACGAATCTCTTGTCTCTGAATCCTCAGATTCAGGTGCGCCACCTAGTCAGTGTCTCTCTGAATTGGTGGCCGAGATCCCTGACTCTTCGGTCCGGGAAGTGGTTTCTTCCTTTTCTGTGGATGGTAATTACAACGGATGCCAACCTCTAGGGTTGTGGGGGGGTCCGGTCGGCCCAGAGTCGCTGGACTTGAGTGAACCTACGGCCACAACGCCCTGTATGCACCCGTTCTCGTCAAATCTCGGTAACTACCCGGGCTCGGGCCTGGTTGGTACCTGGGTGGGAATCCGCCTGGAAATACCAGGTGCCGTAGACCCTGTCTACCGTTACTTGTTTTAGTACTGTGGGCGGTCAGGCTATACCTCTCCTTGTGATCGAGAGGGTTGCAAGGTCGTCCGATCTAGATTCAACCTGACGATGCCATGCCGGTGGCTTCGGGCTACCATCAGGTATACCGGCAGGCGGGCTACTGGAGTCGCCTGATGTTGGACCAGGACAACTGGTCTTGGCACATGGAGTCAACTCTTTTTTGCAGGAGGTGAGCCTCGCAGGGCATGGATCTCCTAGCCACTCGTCTCAGCCACAGGGGTATCAAGGTTCGTGGCCAGATCTAGTACAGACGTGCAAGTCGCGCTGGTGGCAATGTGGGGTCTGTCTCGGTGACTTTATGCCTTTACCCCATTGTAGTGACCTCCCCGGCTGCTCCACAGAGTGGAGGCTGAGGAATTCTGACGATTTTAAAAGCTCCAGATTGGCCTTGGCGTCCTTGGTGCGCCGTTATCGGGCACCTGGTAGCGGAGGTACCCTGGCGGTTGCCAGGGCAGGAGGTCCTTCTGTCTCGAGGTTCCATACTTTCTCCTGTTGTACAGTCACTGACTTGATCAACAGGGCTATTGGAAGCCAGACTTTAAGGGACTGGGGTCTGTCCGACTCATCTCAACAATGCTGAAGGCACGGTAGTCTTCTTCCGGCTGACCTACATCTCTTGGTGCGAAGAGATGGAGTGACGTCCACGGACGTACTCTGTCCATGGGTCTGCTGTTTTTACAGCTTGGAGTGGATCAAAATTGTTTTAGAGCACTCTTTGGGGGCAGATTTTAGCCTTGGCTGTGTTCTTTCAGTGGCCTTTTTGCGAGTGTTACCTGGTGGGTACCTTTTTGTGGAGGGGGCTTGTTCTATACTTCCCTCCCCTCTTGGCCCATCTCTTCCCCCATGAGATTTGACTCTGGCGCTCTCGGTTCTTCAGGAACCTTCCTTTTGGAAACAGATTTTCTCTTGACACTTTCTCAGAAGTGACACCTTTAAGTGGCCTTTACCTCTGTTAGAGGGGTTTCTGAGTTGGCGCTCTTGTCTTGCAAGCCGCCATGCTTGATCCTTCATAGGCTTAGGTGGTGGTGCGCCGCGACCTTCCCTTCTTCCGAAGGTGGTTTCGACCTGTCGCCAGAATAAGGACATCGTTTCTTCCATCCTTCTGTCCTCGGCCGGCGCATCCTACGGAGGTTGTCTTTCATACTTTAGGCCTGGTACGCGCTTTGTGGGTGTACCAGCCGGCTACAGGCTCCTTTTTCGGAGATCTGACTCTCTTTTGTGTCGGGTCCACAAAAGGGCCTGGCAATCTCGTTGCCCACCTTTTCTCGGTGGATCAGGTAGGCTGTCATACAGGCCCATGCTCTTAAGGGGCGGGCCCCCCTTTTCCGATCTGACAGCATGCGTCGGTCTCAGGTGTGCGAGGCGGCGACTTGGTCATTCGTTCACACTCTTTTCAGAATTTACATGGTTGCTGTGAGTGCATTCTCTGATGCTTCCTTCGGCCGCTAGATTTTTGCAGGCAGCTGTTTAAAGTTGCACCTCTTTTGAGGAGCTCTGCTTGTTTTGGGGTGAAGGTAAAATTGGTTTTACTGATATATTTTCCACCCCTCGTTTTGACACTGCTTGGGGACGTCCCACTTGTCATGACTTAAGGAGCTGTGTCCGTCCGTGGACGATGAGAGAAAATAATTTTTTTTTCTACTCACCGTAAAATCCTTTTCTCTGAGTCCATGGATGGACACAGCTCTCACCCCTCCTTTTTAGGTTTTTGCTGCTTGTTACGAACTGAGGCTACATGCTGCAGTGAGGAGGGTTATGTCTGGAGGGACCTTTTCAACTCTGATCATTAAATACATGTTGCATTAGCATGTTTCTGCCTAGTCATCTCCTGTAAACAGGGAACATAACCCACTTGTCAAGACTTAAGGAGCTGTATCCGTCCATGGATCCAAAAGGATTTTACGGTGAGTACGACATTTTTTTTTTATAGTTTCTTGGACAGCTGATTTCATGGCTTATATTTGTAATGGAACACCTACAAATAAAATTAGTTGGGTTATCTCTAAGAACTCCAGTGTTTGAACTTCCCTCTGCGTAAATTCCTTGACATTAAAAAAAAAAAATCCACCTACCATATCCCATTTGTGACTGTATAGGGTGTGTGTGTGTGTGTGTGTGTGTGTGTGTATATATGTGTATATATAGATCTCTATCTGTGTGTGTGTGTGTGTGTGTGTGTGTGTGTTATATATATATATATATATATATATATATATATATATATATATATATATATATATATATATATATATATATATATATATATATATATATATATATATATTTTCATTAAAAATATAAGCCAGGAAATCCGCTGTCTAAGAAACCATTAAGCATTTTTTACCACTGGAGTTTCACAGTGCACCAAGTAACTTAAATTTTACAGCATGAGAAACGAGCTCTTAAAACTGGGAGGTAGTTCACTGATATCTGATACTGGAAGTTTCATTTTTATATTTCGTGTTTTCATATCTTCTCAATGGTAAAAAAAAACGTTCTTCTTTATTATATTTTATATACAATATAGATTTTACTGGGAAGACTACACAAGTTTTGGTTCTTTCGTTTTTGGTTATTGTGTCTTGCAAAACATGTAGATATGGGGAATACATCCAGGATTGTAAATGACTCCTGTGTTGTAAACATGCTATCTTTTTTTTTTTTTTTTAAGATGGTGATATAGATTTTATCCTGGCCCCTGCAGTAGGATCCCTTACCACAGCATCTACTGGCACAGGTCAAGGGCCTAGTACATCAACCATACCAGGTGAAACTGTTTTTTACTTTTCTATAAACTCTTAATCAAATCTCATCAAGTTAATGCAGTTTAGCTTGGTGTGTAAATTTTGCTATGTTTTTTTAAACTTAGTTTGTGTATTAACTACCTTGATTTCGCTTTCGTTCATGGACGGACACAGCTCCAAATCTTGACAGTAAGGTTATGTTCCGTCTATTAGAGGACTAGGCAGACATGTTAAATGGTTAAAAAACATGTAATACAGCAAAACCGAACAGCTTACTGACTTGGTAATCTCCACCATGCTGAGGGCACGGAAGTCTTCTCGGAAGATCTATCATCACATGTGAAAGACCTACATCTCCATGTGTGAGGAGATGGACTGGCTCCCACAGGCTTATTCGGTTTCCAGGATCCTGCTGTTTTTACAGCACACGGGGTGGACCAAAGTCTTGCTCTAAGCACCATAAAGGGGCAGATTTCAGCCTTAGCTGTTTTTCTTTCAACGACCTTTGGCGGCTCATCCACTGGTGAGAACGTTTGTGCAAGGGGTTCGACACGTGACCCCTCCGGTTCGGCCACCACTACCTCCTTGGTATTTGAATCTGGTGCTCTCGACACTTCAGAAACCTCCTTTTGAGAACCTCAGATTCCCCTTTTGACATTCTCCCCCTGGGCGGTGCTGTTCGGCTTTGCTGTATTGCATGTTTTTTTAACCATTTCCTAATCCTCTCCTGATGGAACATAATCCTACTGTCAAGATTATTTAAAGCTGTGTCCGTCCATGAACTTCAGAGAAAAGGATTTTACGGTGGAGTACAAAAATGCTATTTTTATGTTGCCCTGTTTTTACACTTGGTATACTTTTTTTGTTGTTGTAGGTCCTTCTTCAGAGCCTTCTGTAGTGGAGTCCAAGGATCGCAAAGCGAACGCTCACTTCATTCTGAAATTATTGTGTGATAGCATAGTTCTGCAGCCGTACCTCAGAGACCTTCTTTCTGCTAAGTATGTCCCTCTCGTTGACTGACTGAAATCTTTATGAATGAACATGAATGCAAATTGTTGCATATGGAGTAGCTTCTACCACTGACTTGCGTTGAGTTAAGAGAAGCACAAGGCTGCATTACTCTACTGGGCAGGAAGCAACACAGTGCCTTTTGTAAAATGTGGAGAATTTCAAGGGGTATGCATACTTTTTCAATGTTGCATCCAAAAACATAAATGTATTTTATTTGATAGACCAACACAAAGTGGCACATCATTTTGTAGTGGAAGAAAAATGATAAATGTTTTTCAATTTTTTTTACCTGAATACAAATCCACGCCACGCTTTTCAGATATTTTTATTTGTAAAAAAAATATATTTAAAAAACATTTATTTTCCTTCCACTTCGCAATTATGTGCCACTTTGTGTTGGTCTATCACATAAAAATCTCCATAAAATACATTTTGTTTTTGGTTGCAACATGACAACATGGAACATTTTCAAGGGTATATGAATGCTTTTCCAAGGCACTGTAGATCATGTGACACAAATTACATTTCTACTACAGAACTTCAAAACAAAAGACTTCAAATATTTCTCTAACCATATGGAAGCTTGTATTATGTCCCTTCCACGTCCAGATGCAGGAGAACTAATTTTGATGAAAGTAACTTACCAATATGTTTTCAGTTGTACAAGGTAAACCGAGCACCTGGAATGACAGTTATCCAAGCACAAAACTTGTCAGCCATTCTTCACTTGTGAAAGTCTTAAGGTTCCTGTAATTACAAAATATGGCCAACATTTTTTGGACACCTGGCCATCCCACCTATAATATGAGATATTAAGTCATCCCAAAACAATGGTCATTATTATGAAGTTGTGCTTGTGGCGTCTAGCTGAGTATTTTTGAGGTCGGGTACTGATGTTGGAGAAGACTTGGTTTGCAATCCTTGTGTTCCAGCTAATCCCCATAGATTTTGGCAGACTCACTCCTGTGTTTTGATTTATGGTGTTGCTAGTGCTTGCTGCAATTTTGTTTACGAATGTCCAATCCTGTAGGTGGCAGTATAACCACTGACCATTAAAGTGGTTCTAAATGCTGAAGGTTTTTTTTTTTTTTTTGCCTTCATACTATCTCTATGCATGAAGATAAACTGTGTGCAGCTCCAAGCCACCCCCAGTCCCCCTTTATACTCCAGCAATGTGCACAAGAGCAGCTGCTCTTCTGGCTCTCTCCCTTGTGGTCAATCACAGCCAGTAAAGAGGGGGTGGGATTTGGCAGTGAGCATGCACTTAACTTTATCACTTTAAGGACTTCTTGTGTCCCTCAATGGACTCAAACTTTTTTTTTTTTTTTTTTTTTTTTTTTAATGGAGTACAAAGTTTCAGCTTTAAACCTGTGTGAATTTTTTAGATCTTTGTTACTTTTGTTTTATGATTCAGAAAGTATTGAGTTTTAAGACAACCAGGTATATTTTGAGAGCATCAGATTGCAGCCTCCATAATTGTGTATGGGGGTTTCCTTTTTAAATAGAACATTATCTTGGCTAAAGAAAATTGATTTCTGTACACTTGGGTACACCTTGTAACTTACCAGTACTTGAATAGCTATAGGTAAAATGTAAGGGCATATTCACACTTGTGCACTTTTTTTCTTAGACTATTCGTCTGATGGCACGTTAAGCGAGCCTTTATTTTATTTTTTTCTCCTCTCTCAACATATGGCCACAGATATATCCCTGCATTATGTTTTCCATCACACTGCAAAAAAAATAAAAAAATTGTGTGCTTATTACTAAATGTATTGCACTGAGACGCTGAGGTTCAGGTATTTTTGGATTTGTGTATATGTGAGCATTGCAAAATTAAGGGCAACTAACGAAATATGCATACACCTCATGCGGTACCTTGTTTGGATGCACAATGCAAGTGTGAATAGAGCAATATTTTATCATCTGAAGAAGATTCTGATGAAAATGTTCCTTCTAGGGATGCCAGAGGTATGACCCCCTTCATGTCGGCTGTAAGTGGAAGAGCTTACCCTGCAGCTATAACTATTCTGGAGACTGCGCAGAAAATCGCTAAAGGCAAGTAAAGAGGGGAATCGTCTTTAACTGTTTGCTCTGGTGCAATGTTTGATGGTAGCGCTAGTTTTGTGACTTTTTTTTTTTTTAGCAGAAGGAAATGCCAATGAGAAAGAGGAAGATGTGTTCAAGGCAATGATCTGCCCACCTGGCACAAATGCAGATGACTCCCCTCTGTATGTTCTGTGCTGCAATGACACCTGTAGCTTCACATGGACTGGAGCTGAGCACATAAATCAGGTAAAAAATATACAAATTCGAGTGATGGAACTGCTGTTAACACACAAGCCTACTTTACCTCTCCTCCATGATGGAAGGGGTCTCCTGTATTTACACCCATCTTCTGTGTCCACCTGAACAGTAGATTCTATAGCCTTGAATGGTGCTATAACTCTGCTGTGCTTCCTCCTAAATTCACACCTTGTTATAACAGAAATCCAAGTAATGTGCTATTTAAATCCATTATTCGTACAACAACAACATATTAGTTCATGAGATGCATACTAATACATAAAAAAAGTGAAAAGTTGATCCAGTCCATAGATGCAAAAGCAAGTATGTTGCCAGTGAAAGTCGTGAGCAAAAGTTCATCAAAATTAGCAAAACCGTGCTTGTGCAATTGCCACTGCAAATCAAATGTCCATGCTCCCACCAGGGTGTGCACTCACTCATGGGTGTGGATCCCCTGAGCTTATGTCGAGACAGGTTTACAAGGCTTGTGTATGTATGGTAGACCATCAACAACAAACATTGCAGAAAGGACATGGTGTAATACTGTTTATTAAACTATAAAAAAAACTAATTTCTATTCACTTTTTAAAGTGCCGTGTCCCAGCCCTGGGAATGATCTGCCAGCTGTATAGTCTGAAATCTGTGTTCGCCACTGCTCCACACGTCCATGGAGCCAACATGCATTCCACTCGGCAGAAGGGATGTCAAACGTGACCTGTGTGCCTACTTCTACACGTTTCATCAGGAGGCGTGGCCATGTCCACCATCCTTAGCATTATATACCCCATCCTAGCTTTCCATTGGTCCCACAATTTTTTTATTTTTTGTATATTAGTTTTAGGTTAGGGTGCAGTTAAGATCTGTGCATTGATTTCAATTGAACACACAACGTGTTTTTTTTTTTGTCTTCTTTAGGGCCACTTTCAAACTAATAAAGTTTTACAGTGCAAGAAAATAGTTTCCCTTTTTTAAAGTGGAGGTTCACCCGAATTTACAACTTCTGCTTAAACAATAGTGCTCTGGCTGTAGATTACAAGTTTGCGGTTCCAAAAAATTACAATCGATTAGATACCTTATTGCTGTGTCCACTTCCTGGTTTCATCTGTGCGGGACTGGGCGTGAACCATGCAATTCATGACTAGTGTCTCGTCATGCTGACGAGAAGAATATTGTTTTAACAAGCAAAAGACGAATTCTCGCGAGATTTCGCTGATAGAAAAAATAACTGTTGTACTGGTCACAGCGGGGCGTGTCCTTTTCAGGACGCCGTTGTTATGGCAACTGCAGTGTTGACGGCTTGGCTCGCCGTCACACTGTGCATGCGCGGGATAGAGCGGTGAATGCTGGGACATCAGCATTCACCGCATCACGGAAATACAGGAGGGCTTCAGAGTGCCCACAATTAACATGGCAACGTCCATCTTACATTTTTATAAAACATCCTTTTCAGGGAAATGAACATCCTGGCGGCTGCACCTATGGGACTGGTGTGTGCACGATTCTTTATCTTAACAGCGTTAGAATGATCTTTAAAAAAAAAAAAAAAGTTTTCCCGCGGAACCCCCAGTTTAAATCTAATGGGACTCTTCACACCACTACGTTAGGGGTGTGGTGTGTTTTGAAAAGTCCTGCATGCAGCGTCTTTGAGGTTTTAAAAACCACGCCAAAAAACGCAGCTCCCATTGTATGTAAATCGTGGTCACACCACATTTTTGAGTCACATGTCCATTTTTCACAGGTGCAGGAAACCCAAAAAATACACCAGAAACAATTTATTCTGTCTTGACCAATGTGCATACTTGTTTCAGGTCAGTGACATAAGGCCCGTAACAGTCAGAAAATCATATGAAAAATATCGCGTCGAAAGCGATCGTACGATAATCTTATTGTTACACAGCTTTCGAGAGCTGATCATGACCGTGCATCCGATATTATTCAATGGGGCAAACATGGACATTTTAATTAAACTTTACTGAACTCAGCTGGTCAGTGTGCTAACCAGACATCTCGCATATTTAAATGGTGATTGCCAATAGCAGCCTTTTAGGTGTCTCTTGAATAAAGGTTTGCTTTGAAGTCAACATCACAAAGTCCCAGGTTATTATGCATGACTTTATGTATACTATTGTAAAACGTTTAGATGGAAAATGATTACTAATCTTGCACATTGCTCTCTTTTCAGGATATATTTGAATGCAGAACATGTGGGTTGTTAGAATCTCTCTGCTGTTGTACGGAGTGTGCCAGGGTCTGCCACAAAGGACATGACTGCAAGTGAGTCCTCCTTCCTTATCTGCCTTTATACAGTCTTTGTGTATTTTTTTAAAGTAAACCTGGTTAATCTCTGTTACTGTTTTTTTTTTTTTAGGCTGAAGCGTACATCACCCACTGCCTACTGTGATTGCTGGGAGAAATGTAAATGCAAGACGCTAATTGCAGGTCAAAAGTCTGCCCGTCTAGATCTATTATACCGACTGCTGACCATCACTAATCTAGTGACAATGCCAAATAGCAGGTATTCTTATTTATTTTTATTTTTTGCAGCAGGGACCTAGATTAGTCACTAAATCAATGTAAACCTTAGCTTGGTAGAGAACAGGCTGTTTCCAGGATTGGACCTTCAGTGGGCCTTGGTCTTTCAATGGGAGGATAACTTTTAGGCAGGATAACTTTTAGGCACAGTCATTTACTGGTTATCGCTGCCTGAACCTCAGCCACCCAACGTTCTTTGATCGAGAGCTGGTGTTTTATGTGGCACAGCACTAGCTTAAAGTGCTTTTAAAAGTTGCTTTTTCTCTTCCGTTAATGGACGGACACAGCAGCCTTTGACTGTAGGGTTATATCCACTTCCTTCTAGGAGAGTTGGGCAGAAATACAGCACTTAAAGTGTTAACAACTTTTCTTTAGTGCAGCCCCTCCCAGGGGGCGTGGTTCCCTGGGTATAACCCACACCCTGCTCTAGCAGTCTCAGTTTTTTTTTCTCTGCCAAACGTCAGGAGAAGACAGGCGCTCTAGAGTCCTGTACTCTGGAGATATTTTTTTCACTTTTTATTGTTTTGTTCCTGCATTTTTGGATCCAGTGATCTTCTATCAACTGCCGACTGGGTGACAGGCTGGGTCTTGACTCTTGTAGTCCCCCCATGTTCGGCCATCGAGCGTGTGCCGGCCCTCAGCTCAGCTTTGGGTCGTCCACGACAGGCCCCGTTGCTCCAGGGGCCGCCGGGGAACTTCTTGTTCCAGGGCACACATATGACCGGTCTCTATGGCTTTGTCACAGTGTGTCTGGCCGACAGCCATGCCGTTGGTGGACGTTGGCTCTGTCTGGGATACCTCCAGCCGGTGGTCGCAGGACGGGTAAGTATGTCCCCTTGCTCAGGTAAGGTGGCATGGCTGGAATTTTCCCCTGGGAGGTCGACTGAGGGTTCACCCTGCTTTCCTCTCTCCCTTATTTCCTCTCCCTCCTTCCCCTTTTGGGTGGTGGCTGTGAGGGGGGGGGCCTTCTGGGTTACCACAGGACCGGTGTGTATAGCGGGGCTGTGTGATATGTGCGTTTACATACAGGTTATGTGGGCTGTGTGCTGCGCTGGGATGCTGTGTCACTGTGGGTGTTTTAGCAACAGCCGCCAATTTGCCGTAGTCGCGGCTTTATATGGTCGGCGGCCATTTTCCTGTAGTCCTATGGTGGTTTTTCTCCATACGGCGGCCATTTTGGATTTCGTTTGGCCTCATGCGGTCGTTTTAGCGCTGCAAAAAGACCGCAAATCTCCCTGAGGTGACAGACGCAGCACAGCCGGCTACAGTGCACACCTCAGCTCACGCTACACTGGGTGGGGTGGTGAGTTCCCTGGGGGCCTCTACCTTGTTTTTTTAGCAGCCAGGAGGTGACCGGTGGGTAGTTCTGCCTTGCAGTTCAGGGTGACACAGCAGTGGGGCATTATGGAGCCTGAACCGGGTACTTCTGCACCAGCAATGTCTGAGTTAACCCTTGGTGCCCCTCCCCCTGCCACATCTATTGAGGCAATGTCGGCTGTCCCAGAGGCGTTTCTCGCCAGGTTTGAAGCGGCTGATGGCCAAAAGGGGGGTAAAAAGCGCCCCCTCCCTGAGCCTGCTTCTGGGGATGTCTGACGCAGAATCGGCCCCTGCTATTGCTTCTGCCTCTGGTTCTGTAATGTCAGATGATGCTGGCTTAACCCACGCGGACAGTGAGGATGACTCTGCTTCAGGGTCAGTCGCTGATGAGGAATTTGTTTGAGCTCTTATTTCTGCGGTGCGTGATACTCAGAAACTTGAGGATGTGGCGGAGGCACCTGATGTGCCAGTCCCTTTTGGGTTCTGCAAACCGCCACGCACCACAAGGGTGTTTCCTTGTGTTCCTTATTTGGACAAATTGTTGTACAAGGAATGGGATACGCCGCAAAAGGTTTTTGACGTTCCGAAAAACTTTGCAACCCGTTATCCCTTTAAGGAGGACTTTTAAAAAAAAAAAGTGGGTCTCTCCTCCTTTTGTGGACCCTCCCGTGTCCAGATTAAGCACGGCCACCACGTTGCCTGTGGAAGGGTCTCCTGCATTTAAGGACCCTGCTGATAGAGTGGAGGCTGTGGCCCGCTGCCTATTCACTGTAATGGGTTTGCCGGTGAGGCTGGTTCTGGTCGGGACTCTGGTGTCAGACTCTCTGACCGAAAGGGCGAAGCTTCTGCTGGAGGAACGGGATGCTTCCGAGACCTGTAAGGACCTGGCTGAACAATTGGTTCAGGGTATGAAGTTCGTCTCTGAGTCGGTCCTGGATACGCTCCCCTTGCTGTCCAGGGCTTCCGCCTATGCGGTGGTGCTACGCCGCCTTGTGTGGCTGAAATGCTGGTCTGCGAACCAGTCCTCAAAAAAGGCCTTAGTGGATTTGCCCTTTAAGGGTGAGCGGCTTTTTGTGGCATCCCTGGATGACTTCATTAAGGATGCCACAGGTGGTAAGAGCACACTGCTCCCACAATCTGGGAAGGGCAAGGAGCCTCGCCGTAAGCAAGGGCCCTCCTTTAATGCTCCCAAGCCTTTTTTCCGTGCGCCCAGCGTGGCGGGAAAAGGTCCGCAAGGTGCCAAGTCCCCCGCTGCCGTCCAGAAGCGCACCTGGTACCGCAAGCCTGCGGACAAGCCTGCTTCCGCATTAAGGTCTGCCCCCGCCCGGGTCTCGAGTGGGGGGCCGGCGTCGCGAATTCGCGGCTCGGTGGAGGGCTCTTCTTTCCGTTGGGTTTGCGAGGTGGTTTCCTCGAGTACAAGATAGTTTCTCTAGTCCACCAAACAGATTCTTTCCTTCCAACCTCCAGCTTCCTCCGGATCGCCGGCAAGCTCTGGCAGGGGCTGTCCAGGATCTATTGGGCAGGGGAGTGATTGTGCCAGTTCCCTCGCATGAACAGTTTCAGGGGTTTTACTCCAATCCTGGACCTCAAGGCCCTCAACTGTTTTGTCAAGGTGCAAAAATTCAGGATGGAGTCGATTCGCTCGGTGATAGCGGCACTCCATTAGGGGGACTTTCTGGCATCCTTGGATATCATGGACGCGTACCTACATGTTCCCATATGCACAAAGCACCAGAGATTTCTGCGCTTTGCGATCGGGGAGGACCACTTTCAATTTGTGGCCCTCCCGTTCGGCTTGGCCTCTGCACCACAGGTTTTCACCAAGGTGCTCGCCCCGATACTAGCCCTGCTGAGACAGCGAGGGATCGCTATTGTGGGTTATCTGGCCGACCTTCTCCTGCGAGCTTCCTCAGGCTCAGAATTAGAGGTCGACGTGTCCATCACGTGTCAAACTCTCCAGGAGTTCGGCTGGCTTCTGAATATCCAGAAGTCGGTGTTGGTTTCATCCCAGAGACTGGAATACGTGGGACTAGTCCTGGATTCCGCGGAAGCGAGGGTTTTTCTCCCGACGGGGAAACTGAAGACCCTGCTATCTGCAGTGAAGCAGTTGTCTCTTCGTTTCTGCATGAGAGTTCTGGGTCTGATGGTGGCCTCCTTCGAGGCGGTCCCGTATGCCCAATTCCACACCAGGGAGCTACAGAAGGAAGTTCTGTCTCGTTGGGACAAGCTCCCCGTCTTCTCTGGATTACCAGATTCAGTTGAGCCATCTGGTCAAGTCTTTCCTGGTGTGGTGGCTGACGTCTCCGGTGCTTCGGACCGGGAAGTCTTTTCTACCGTGCCGCTGGACAGTGGTCACGACGGATGCCGGCCTCTCCGGTTGGGGGGGCGTTTGGGGCACCCAGTCAGCCCAGGGGCATTGGACTAAGGAGTCCTGCCTACTGATCAATATTCTGGAGCTCCGAGCAATCAAGCTGTGCCTTGCCAGGTGGTCCCTGGATCTGCAGGGCCGACCGGTCAGGATCCGGTCCGACAACGCCTCGGCCGTGGCGTACGTCCAATCATCAGGGAGGCACAAGGAGCTCAGCTGCAGCGACGGAGGTCGCACACATTCTTCAGTGGGCCGAAAGGTCCGTTCCGGCTCTATCGGCCGTGTACATTCCAGGAGTACAGAATTGGCAAGCCGACTTCCTAAGTCGCACAACTCTGGATCAAGGGGAGTGGTCTCTCCACCCGGAGGTGTTTCAGGGTCTGTGCCAAAGATGGGGCACTCCAGACGTGGACCTTCTAGCGTCCCGTCTCAATCGGAAGGTGCCACGGTTCGTGGCCAGGTCAAGGGACCCGTGGGCGGACGCGTCAGACGCGTTGGTGGCACCTTGGGGTCGATATCGCCTGATTTACGCCTTCCCTCCTCTGAAGTTTCTTCCTCGTCTGCTGCGCAGAGTGGAAGCCGAGGGGATTCCAACAATCCTGATCGCCCCAGACTGACCGCGCCGCTCCTGGTACGCGGACCTGGTGCGTCTGGTGGCAGATGCCCCCTGGCGTTTACCCCTGAGAGAAGATCTTCTGTCGCAGGGTCCGATCTTCCACCCTGCTTTACAGTCGCTGGCTTTAACGGCATGGCTGTTGAGGCATCGGTCCTTCAGTACCTGGCTCTATCAGGCTTGGTGGTTTCTACCATGCTGCGTGCACAGAAGTCTACCTCACGTAGGATTTACCATCGTACGTGGAAGGCCTAAATCTCTGTGTGAGGAGATAAAATGGCACCCCCCATACATAAGCGGTGTCCCACTCCCCACTGTAGAAACAGCAGAATCCGGAACAGGCTCTCGCCTTGAGTACGGTCAAGAGTCAGATTTCTGCTCTGGCTGTTTACTTTGAGAGACCCTTGGCTGCGCACTCCTCGATACGCACATTTGTGCAGGGGGTCCGGAATGTGGCCCCTCCGGTGAGCCCTTCACTGCCTCCATGGGACTTGAATTTGGTCCTCTCGGTGCTTCAACAAGCTCCCTTTGAGGACATTCGGAAGATCCCCTTGTTGACTCTGTCACAGAAGGTGTTTTTTCTGGTAGCGATTTACCTCGATCAGACGTGTATCTGAACTGGCGGCCTTGTCCTGCAAGGCCCCCTACTTGGTCATCCATAAGGATAACGTGGTGCTGCATCCGCAGCCTACTTTTCTCCCGAAGGTTGTTTCGGCTTTTCACATTAATGAGGACATTGTTCTTCCATCCTTATGTCCTCAGCCGAGAAACCAGAAGGAGGCCACTTTACATTCCCTGGATGTGGTTTGGGCCCTCCGAGTGTACTTATCGGCGACGGCTCCGCTTCGGAAGTCGGACTCGCTGTTCGTGTCGGTGACTGGTCCTAGAAAGGGCCTGGCAGTCTCGTCGGCCACCATTTCTAGGTGGATCCGACAGGTTGTGCTTCAGGCCTATGCCCTGAAGGGGCGGGCGCCTCCTTTTCGGGTCACGGCGCATTCGACCAGGGCGATCGGTGCCTCTAGGGCTTTCCGACATCAAGCCTCTGTGTTGCAGGTGTGTAAGGCAGCGACTTGGTCGTCGGTCCACACCTTTTCAAAGGTTTACAAGGTGGATGTGAGTGCATCTTCTGATGCCTCCTTCGGCCGCAGGTTGTTACAGGTGGCCGTTTAAGGTTGGAGTTCCTCCGTTGCGTAACTCCGGTTTTGTTTGGGGTGAAGCTTGGTTTGCTGTGGTTTTTCCCACTCCTCTAATTTTTTTGACACTGCTTGGAGACGTCCCTACAGTCAAAGGCTGCTGTGTCCGTCCATGAACGTAAGAGAAAATAGGATTTTTGTACTCGCCGTAAAATCAATTTCTCTAAGTTCATGGACGGACACAGCACCCACCCCTCCTCTGTTTGTACTGCTTGTTACTGTTTGTACTGCTTGTTACGAACTGAGGCTGCTAGAGCAGGGTGTGGGTTATACCTGGGGAACCACGCCCCCTGGGAGGAGCTGCACTGAAGAAAAGTTAACACTTTAAGTGCTGTATTTCTGCCTAACTCTCTCCTGGAAGGGAGCGGATATAACCCTACAGTCAAAGTCTGCTGTGTCCGTCCATGAACTTGGAGAAATGGATTTTACGGTGAGTACAAAAATCCTATTTTGCCACAATGCATTCTCTGCAATATGGTAAAAAAATGCCTTGGTACCTTTTTCATGTTCCCAAACTCCTGCCTGCAGTTCCTTGTCACTGCTGTCAGGTCCAGAACATCTGTGTTATAATCCTCCGGGTTGTAGAGAAGTATGGAGGGAAGACTCCTGCTGACATCAAATTTATAGAATGGGAGCAAGAGGCATAACTTGCCATTTTGTGTATCTGTGACTCCACAGAGCACCAGCCGGGAATGGGCATGCATGGATATCTTGGTCAAAGAGATGACAACTAGATGTATAAAGTTAAGAATAATGTGTGCTAAATGAACACTTGCACTGTCCAAACAGGGGAATATGCCCTTCACGATCAGTCCTGGAGTGATCCAATACCACTCTGTGGGCTCTGCCGCCGGTTCCCTGGCTGTTGGAGATGTATTTATTGTTACTGGCTGTATTTTTGTGCCAGGAAGCTCCATGCTGACCAGCCAGTAACAAGAGTTACATCCCCAAGTGGCTGAGTGCACAGATCGGCATCGGGTCACTCCAGGACTGATCATCTTGATGGGCATCTTCCCGTTTGGACTAAAGTGTTCAGTTGGCATGCTTTTATCTGAACTTTATAAATCTAGCTGGTGCCACACCCCCTGCCCACCCTCCTTCTTTGCTATTGACGTCTCTATAGAGGTAATGGACACACTGAGGATGGCTGCCTACTTAATTAAAAATACTAGTTACCAGCAGGGTGGATAAAAATGTGTGTGTGTGTGTGTGTCCTTTTTTTTTTTTTTTAATACTTTTTGAGTAAACCACTATCCTCAGATTTTTATTTTGTTTCTTTTTTGCTTTTTAAGGTGCCTAAATTGAGTTTATTCGGCATGAAATGGAGCTTGGTTATGTAGCATGAGGCTGTATATTCTGCAATATTTAAATTTTTGCTAAACTCATTCAATGAATGCAAGCTGAGATGACATGCACTGCATTAATGCATTCACACAATTTCACAGTAACCATGAGATAAAACAAAGTTCAGGAATTGTTTTGCAAATCTATGTACACTACATCGGTTCTGATATCGCTGTTTTACTAACCTGACAGCTGCTTATTCTAAATAGGAAACCTTCATTTTGTTTGCAAATATTAGAGTCTAACTATCGGCAAGAATAAGCATTGCATTTAAAGAGCACCTGTAATTTTAATCCGTCATGGCAGTGTCTGTTGGCGGGCATCCTCTCACCTGGTACTGCCATGTGCCTCACGTTATCACTGCCGCATCACCAGCCGTCCCATTAAAGTGAATGGGACTTCGGTGAGTCATCAGTGGGACAGGGATGACAGTTGCACTTTAAGACCCATCTCACACCGAGGGCATTTTGCAGGCGCTTTAGTGTTAAAAATAGCGCCTGCAATCTGCCCTTAAACTTCTGCTCTATTGTCTCCTGTGTGAAAGCCCAAAGGCTTTCACACAGGAGCAGTGCGCTGGCAGAGCATCAGGAAAAGTCCTGCCAGCAGCTTCCTTAAGCGCATTAGGAGCGGTGAACTCGCCACTCTTAATGCGCTCCTGCCCGTTGAAATCAACAGGCAGTGCCGCTGTAAACGGTTTTAACCCTTTCTCGCTAGCAGGGTTAAAAAGCACCCCACTAGCGGCCAAAAATGCACTGCAAAGCCGACAGTAAGACGGCAGCGTTTTACCGCCAACGCTATGGGTAAAAGGGCTCTAATAATTATGATTTTAAATCAAATCCACCCTGGTTACCAACATTAAACTGTTGAAAATTGCTATTGCAGTGATGCTCGTGGTTTTAGACTAAGCACATAACCTTATGGAGCGCCACAATCCCTCTTTATCTCTTTTTTGATTTACCAAGGTAATATCTAATATTATTTTTTTTTTTTTTTTTTTTTTAAGAGGGGAGCACCTTCTTCTGTTCCTTGTGCAGACTGTTGCCAGGCAGACGGTTGAACACTGTCAGTACAGACCACCACGCATACGAGAAGATAGAAACCGCAAAGCAGCCAATCCTGAAGGTATTCCTAGAGTTTAGCACGGAGCTTGTTTTGTATATTTAAAAGCAATAGTGGTCATCTCAAAATAACCTTGTTCTTTAAAGTGGTTTTCTGAAGAGGAAAAATGAACAAAGAAATATCTTAATATAGTATGCAATGGACTCAAAACACACCTAGTGTGATTTTTTTTATTTTTTTTTCCTTTTATCTCCAAGTCGTAGATTACACTCCACTTCCTACGCTGTTCTTTGTGTATCAGATCCCTGCCTTTCGAAGCTCCTAAATGTTGTGTAAAATTTTGTGCTTTAGAAGTCTGTAGAGGAGAGAAGGCTGCAGATATAGATTAAACATATCCTACTTTATCACCCGAGGCCAGTCACTTCAGTGGGGTATATGTAAGGATTTACAAACACTTCCGTACTGGGCCAATTTTGGCATTCCTCTCCTACATGTAAAAAATCATAATTACTCTTGTGTTCATGGACGGACACAGCAGCATATTCTTGACAATAGGGTATTGGCCTTCTATCAGGAGAGGACTAGGCAGAAACATGTTAATACAACTTTAAAACTGTACAGTACCGCCCAGGAGGCAGTCCCTCTGGATACAACACCTCTCCCTGCATGCAGCAGCTCCGTTCGTCAAAAAGCAGTACAAAACATAAAAAAGAGGGGTGGGTGCTGTCTGTCCATGAACTACAGAGAAGGATTTCACGGTGAGTACAAAAATCCTATTTTCTCTTGTGTCCATGGACGGACACAGCAGCGTATTCTTGACAATGGGGACGTCTTGCACTTTCATGAATAGATAAAACTCATCCAATTCGCAATAGCAGGAGATTTTGACAATCTCTCTCTATGTAGACAGTTCACATATCTCTGCAGCGGGTCCGGTGCATTTTGCACAAAAAACGCTATGTGTCTCTTAGTTTCAGGTCTGAATTCAACCCAAAATTTGGGCTGAAATCGGACCTGAAACGGTTGAACCAGGATGCACTGGGCGACTCCTGCTGTGAGACTGATGCAGCAACGGTGTGAACCCAACCTCAGAGACAGGGATTCTTTAGGCTACATGATGCAGTCTGCGTTTTTAATCCCAGCATTTTTGGGTGCCTGGTAGGCACAGGTGTAGTGTCCAGCCCCACTGCCAGCAGTCAAATTGATTTATGCCTGGCTGCTGTACCTGTGATTGGCACTGTCCAGACCATAGTGTACTGCGTGGTTAGCTGTGGAGGTGTGACCCTGTCACTAAAGAATTTCATTGTGACTAATGAGTCATGTTGAGGCATCCGGCGCTTTCTTGCTTTTGCACTATTGGGCACTATTTTAATCACTTCACTTCCTTAGGCCTTCTAGAAGGTTCTGGACTTTAGAAGTGGTTTCAAATTATCCCAAGGCTGCATTTAAGCCAGCAATCGGTTCAGTAAATGGGATCCGGAGGGCTCATTTTAAAAATCCATTTACACTTGCCCACACCCTCAACACCAGACCATGTTTGGTAGTACACCCAGTACATTTTTACGGTCGCTTTAAGACCCCTTTCACACTGGGGCGTTTTTTCAGGCGCTTTAGCGTTTAATAAAAAAAAAAACGCCTGAAAGAAGCCTCGTCTGCAATCCCAATGTGAAAGCTTGAGTGCTTTTAAGAGCCCTTTCACACTGCCAGCGCCCGAAAAACGCTAGTAAAGTGCTGCTAAAACTAGCTGCGCTTTACCAGCGTTTTTCAAGCACTAGTGGAATGCTTTTAACCACTGCTAGTGGCAGAATAAAGGGTTAAAGGCGCCCACAATGCGCCGCTCCCATTGGTTTTAATGGGAAGGCGTGTTTTTAGGGGCGGTGTATTCACTGCTCCTAAAGCCCTGCACAGAAGCTGCTTGCAGGACTTTTTTTTTTTTGACAGCCTGCCAGCGCAGCACTTCAGTGTGAAAGCACTCGGGCTTTCACATTGGGATTGCAGATGAGGCTTCTTTCAGGAGCTTTACAGGCGTGCTACCAAGTATACAATCATAAGCACTGCCTAAGATTAACCCCCTCCTGATATTTTTTAGATATTCGTGTGTTTTTTTTGTTTTGTGTAAATTTCTTCTATTTTTGCTTATGTGAAAAATGATGCAGCTTTTGTTCCAGATTCTGATATGCCAGATCATGACTTGGAACCCCCAAGATTTGCACAGCTTGCCCTTGAACGTGTCTTACAGGACTGGAATGCACTTAAATCTATGATCATGTTTGGCTCTCAAGAAAACAAAGACCCGTGAGTTATTGTGGTTTGTAAAATCTCAAGGTTTTATTGCAAGATGGTCATTATAATACTTATTTTTTATTTTTTTCTGTCTTTAGTCTGAGTGCCAGCAGTCGGATCGGTCACCTTCTCCCAGAGGAACAAATTTACTTGAATCAACAGAGCGGTACCATTCGCCTTGACTGCTTTACACACTGCCTTATTGTCAAGTGTACTGCTGACATCTTGGTAAGCATTCATGTTTGATACACCATTCTGCTACTTGTCCTACTTACTGGTCTCCCACATTACACAGCATATGGAAATACAATAGTTTTAGTAAATACAAACTGCTAAATACCTTTTTCTAATCGGCAGTATGTATGAGTCTTGTGCCTTCTTGAAGTGTCTGGTTAAGCTTGTAGGAGTTTTCATTCTCGTCTGGTCAGTGATGATTGGCCCTGTGCTAATCACGTGCACTCTTCCAAGAAAAAAAAAAAATCACTATTCTCTAGCTATGCTGGAAACTCGGTGTACTCTCAAACTATGAGACTTTTGCTGACACGCCCGCACTACAGAGCCATTCACTGAGGAGCTCAGTGTGCTGCTGCTTTGGTATTTATAGTGCGTTTTTGTATAGATAAAAAAAAAAAATTGGTATAGAAAAATAAAGTATCCATCAGAATATAATCTAACAATTGCACTAAAGGTGCAAAGTCACAGCACGCAGAGACAATCTAAGTTAGCACAGTATATCGCTAAGTCGCTCAACAACAAATTAGAATGACATCAGTAAAACTCAGAAAAAACATTTCCCACTTCAAATAATCAGATGTTGACCATGATTATTCTGTTCGTGTTTACACGAGTGGACATTGAGCAGTTGTGGGTAGTAGAAAGTTAAATTGGAGGTATAGGGTCACCCCAGGGGGTGCCGAAACAAGAGGCGATGAAGAAAGGGAAGAGGGGGGGGAACCAGGGCGAGGGATGCGCCAGTGCAACCTTTACGAAAGACAGGCGGGTCTCCATCTCCAGAACAGCCCTTCAGGAGGGTCTTCCCTTTGTCCGAATATACCAACATTTTCCAATATGCCCATGTTTTCGTAATATATTAAGGGTGCTTTATTCAAAAAAGCCCTTTGCCTTGCAATTTTTTTATCAACACTTTCTTTAGGAAGTTGCTCATATAAATTCCTCAATTCGACCCCATGTGTCACTTTGAAGTAGAGAAAGCACCAGGTTGAGATCCCAAAGATCTCCCTTTGGACCAATTTAGAAATATTCCATTGTAAGTACTCCACTTTACAGGTTGCCATTACATCTGTTAGGTGTGTTTCTGAAATGGCAGCTCTTTCTGCAAAGCAAACTGTAATGTTTTGCATAAGGACAAAGTGGTTTTGAGTCGCCACCTGGTCCTCTTCACACTTTCTCCAAGTTCTGCCAGGTGGATGTTCAGGCCTTGGCTGATCTTCTGCCGCAAGTCTTCCAATGCAGATAATTGGTTCTAAAGACACACTCCCTCTTATTGGAAAAATATTCATTTTCTGTTGCGTCTACAGGACTAGAAGTAAAGAGAAATCCCTAATGAGAGTTGACCAAACCTGACAGGGGTTTTACCTCCCAAACACATCCCCCCCCCCCCGCCACTAAATTCAAAATAAAATTGTGTCTTGGATATACTGTAAGCTGATTAATATAGGTTTCAAATTGTATCTATATCCTGATCCATAAAGTCTTTGCTTATTACAACTATAAATGTGCCGTGTTTTTTGTTCTCTAATTTTATGGAAAAACCCTAAGGCTGCATTCACACCTGAGCGTAGCGTTTTGCGGTGTTTTTTACCGCGATTTGCCGCCCAAATTCGAGCGACAAAAAAGGGTCCAGAACTTGTTTGGTCTTCAGGCGTTCGGCGTCAGGCGTTTTGTAGTGGAGATGTGAACCATCTCCATAGAGAATAATGTATTTTTTCCCCTCTAGCGTTTTGGGGCGTTGCGCTTCAGGTGACAAAACGCTCAGGTGTGAATGCATGCTGAAATGTAATAAAATAAAATGGGAGGAGAAAATAGTTGCTGGGCGTTTTCACGTTGATAGAATGAAAATTAGTTCAAATATTTTTTGTTTCCAAGCTGCTGGACACATTGCTGGGAACTCTAGTAAAAGAACTTCAGAACAAGTACACTCCTGGACGTCGAGAAGAGGCGGTGGCTGTCACTATGCGATTTCTGCGTTCTGTGGCGCGTGTGTTTGTCATACTCAGTGTTGAAATGGCTTCCTCCAAGAAGAAAAAGTAAGTTTATCCTGATATTTAATCTTTTTTGTCATATTCTGTGTTTTGAGTTATAACATTCCATGTGTAATGTATTAATACTAGCCATTCACAAATTCTTTCTTTCAGTAACTTTATTCCACAGCCAATAGGCAAATGCAAGAGGGTATTCCAAGCACTGCTTCCATATGCAGTAGAGGAGCTGTGTAATGTTGCAGAGTCGCTCATTGTTCCAGTGAGAATGGGAATCGCACGACCTACTGCACCCTTCACTTTGGCCAGCACAAGTATCGATGCAATGCAGGGAAGTGAAGAACTCTTTTCTGTTGAGCCTCTCCCTCCAAGGCCATCCTCTGACCAGTCTAACAGGTAAGATCCTTGCTGCACAAATTCAACGCTAGTACCTTGTTTCCTTTACATTGGGCCTGATATACAAAGGGTTAAGAATCTTCAATTATATAATTATGTGCAGATTAAATAAATGAGTAGATGTTTGCTTTGTCATTAGATTGACGTAAACTTTTTTTTTTTTTCTTCTTCTTCTTCTTTTATACTGTGCCTTCCCTTCATTCCTTTTGTGGGGGGGGGGGGGGGGGTGAGCACAAATTGATACTGTCAGGTTATGCTGCTGCCTACAGGAGGATTAAAAAATGCCAAACAAAATGTGGGCAAACCCAGGAAAATTCCTCCAAGCACGCTTGAGTTTTTTTTGTGCTCATGCCCCAGTGTCCTAGAAGGATGGACACCTTTTTATACCTCCCCATAGCACCACTGGGCGCTTTTCCAATTTTCTCCCACCACTGGTTTGCACTTTGGTAATGGTTAAGAGGAAGGGACTGAGTGATCCATGCATGCTATGTTCTGTCACTTGTCCTTGAGAAGTAGTGGCTGCCTTGTCGCTACTGCCTGCCTATAGTGACCTGGTCACCTTTGACTGCCCCACCTTCATTAGCACTAGGTGCCTTTTAGGCCTAGCTGCACAGTGGCTACAGGGCCGCAGCATTGTCCGTGCATAGACATGGAGGTCACAGTCTGCTGTCACAAGTGACCTCGGGCCTTACTGTCCTCATTTTGGGGACGTCTATTAGTTATCTTCTCGTAACAGATGCCTGCCTTCTGGGTTCCAGAAACGCTCTATAATACTGTCCTTCAATCTTTGAATCTCCTTCAGCTCCGTCAGGTGAGGCCAAATCCCTTGTCCTGTCCTCGGGGACCTCTAGATCTAATCTAGAATTTGTGGCCCAATCTGCCCTATTTCTAAGGGAGAACACCTGGGTTCTAAGTATGCTGCAGCGCCATTCTCCCTTTGGTTTTAGAACAAACGTGGATCACAGTGGGCTCTGACCATCTTTAACTCAGTCACAGCAATCTACTGTTCTTGAAGCATGGCAGTCCCCTGCTATCACCTCAGTATTGGTCGTTTCAGCCATCTTAACAGCCATCTTTCATGGGTTAGGGAGGCCATTCAGACCCTCCCTTGTGTACTTGTCACTCCAACGTCTTTAGGCAAAAATAGTTAAACGTTTCTCCATTGAGAGAGGGTGTAAGATGTTAAAGGAACTTGAAGAGTGTTTTCCCTTTCCTTCTGTCTCTCTTTAGCTCCTCTTTGCAGATCAGGTAGTCCCTGCAGTAATCGGGCGACTGTTATAGCATCTTGTCCCCATACCTGGGGTACCCCCTCTGCAGAAACTCGGTGCCTGGGATTACCATCTGGTTCCTCTGAATAAATAGTTCTCTTTACATTGGATGATCCTGCCGTAACCGTTTCCTACATTGGACTTTGTTGGATACCATATAATATATATATATATTTTTTTTTTTTATATAGTTCCAGTCAATCACAGTCTTACATCATTAGAAATCCTCAGCAGAGAAGAATAAGCCAGTCACAGCCCGTGAGAAGCCGGGATGAGGAACAGGATGATATTGTGTCTGCCGACGTGGAAGAGGTAGCTTCAGCTTCTAAAAATTCAGGACTTTTTTTTTCTGAATACTTTTAGTAATTTACCTTTTGGGATTAATAAACAAAATTGCATGCCACAAAACACAAAAATCACAATAACCAGGCACACTAATAACCATTTGGCTGCTGTGTTTTTTTTTTTTTTTTTTCTCTCCAGCTGGAGACTGGCTTTCTCGTGAAAGTGGTCCAAGCTGCTAATTAGTGGCTGGATCGCTTTCCACCACTCCAGTGTTTCTCAGGCTCGCCATTTTTTCCTGGCACGCAGCTGTCCATAGAGGTTACCAGAGACCATATCGTCTCTGATCGCTTCTATAATCATGACATCACTTCTGGATGGGGGGGGGGGGGGGGGGATAAATTTTATCTTTTGCAAATAAAGAATTAAGATCAGATGAATTAAAATAAGAAAAAAATTGATCGCATCTCCATCCCTCTGTACTTGCGTGCAGAAGCAAGCACATAACACAAGTCGCGCTATCATATGTAACCGGTGTTTGCGCCACACGTGAGGTTTCACCGCAAACAGAAGAGTGAGAGAAATAATTCTAGCACCAGGCCTCCTTTGTAACGCTAAACTGGTAATTTGTAAAAAAAAAAAAAAAATTCCTATGGAGATTAAGTATCAGTTTGCCGCCATTCCACGGGCGTGCACAATTTAACCACTTCAATACTGGGCGTGCACAATTTAACCACTTCAATACAGGGCTTTTATATACACCTCAATACCGGACCTATTCTGGCACTTCTCTCCTACATGTACAAATCGTCGTTCTTTTGCTAGAAAATTACGCAGAACCCCCAAACATTATATATGTTTTTTTAGCAGACACCCTAGGGAATAAAAAGACGGTCATTGCAACTTTTTATTTTGCACAGTATTTGCACAATAATTTTTCAAATGCCCTTTTTTGGGAAAAAAAAATTTCATGAATTAAAAAAAATAACAAAACAGTAAAGTTAGCCCAATTTTTTTGTAAAATATGAAATATGTTACACCGAGTAAATGGATACCTAACATGTCACACTTTAAAATTGTGCACACTCATGGAATGGTGCCAAACTTCGGTACTTAAAAATCTCAATAGGCAATGCTTGAAATTTTTTACAGGTTACCAGTTTAGATTTACAGAGGAGATCTAGAGCTAGAATTGTTGCTGGCACTCTTAACGCATGCGGCTATACCTCACATATGTGGTTATAACAGCGTTTACATATGTCGGCGGGACTTGGTCACCAGTCATCTCTATGCTTCCTGCCTGTGCCGGACGATTCCTTCTCCGGGCCCCCGATGGCACGGGAGAGCCCGGAGAAGCACCAGATGGCGGCGGGAGGGGGGGGGGATGTCCCCTCCCGTAGCCTATAAGAACGATCAAGCGGCGGAACCACCGCTATGATCGTTATGTTGCGCAGGATCGCCGGCACTAACAAATGATATCTGAATGATGCCTCTAGGTGCAGGCATCATTCAGATACCCCCCCCGCAAAGCCCAGGACGTCATATGACGTCCACCCAGGATGGGAGATCCCATCTGTGGACGTCATATGACTATGGGCTAGTATTGAAGTGGTTAAAAGTGTTTGTGGTTTTTGCATTAAAATTCATGCATATGTTCAAAACAATTGCATTTGAAAAACCACTGCGCAAATACAGTGTAACAAAATATTGAAAAGATCGCATTTTTATTCTCTACAGTCTCTGCTAAAAAAAATAACTGGGGCTTCTAAAGTAAGTTTCTTAAAAAAAAATATTCAAACTTGTAAACAAAAGTGCCAAAAAAGATTGGTATTTAAGTGGTTAAATCCTCACATCCAGCACTCAGAAGAAATTATATAATTTGGCCACAGATAAAATATTTTCTCTGGGGCATCGTGTTTTTTTCCCTGTTCACTATGTTGGCTGTGGTTTCTTCTATTTTCTGATGTCTTGTGACCTATCTTTCAGGTGGAAGTAGTAGAAGGAGTTGCTGGTGAGGAAGACCATCATGATGAGCAAGAGGAACATGGAGAAGAGAATGCGGAAGCTGAAGGACAACATGATGAGCATGATGAGGATGGTAAAGTGCAATTGTATATAGACCATAAGTTATCAGCTTTGGTCCTAGTCGCCATACTGATGTCAGTTGTGTTTTTTTTCAGGGAGTGACATGGAGTTGGACCTTCTGGCTGCTGCTGAGACAGAAAGTGACAGTGAAAGCAATCACAGTAATCAGGACAATGCTAGTGGCCGCAGAAGTGTTGTCACAGCAGCTACTGCCGGCTCAGAAGCAGGTATGTATTGGTCTCGCTTGACTCCCTACATGTGTCCATGGTCGATATAGAGCTAAATTTAAAAATCTTTGCCTTGTAGGTGCCAGCAGTGTTCCAGCGTTCTTCTCTGAGGATGACTCTCAGTCCAATGACTCCAGCGACTCTGACAGCAGCAGTAGTCAGAGTGATGACCTTGACCAGGAGACATTTATGATTGATGAGCCTTTAGAGAGGTCTACAAACAGCAACCATGCCAATGGTGCTGCACAAGCTCCTCGTTCTATGCAGTGGGCTGTGAGGAACACACAGAATCAGAGAACGCCTAACACTGCGCCATCTAGCACTTCTACCCCTGCAGGCAAGTTGCAGACTTTTTTCATCCTCCTAACATTTCTGCTTGCTTGTTGCACTTTACCCATCCACAGGGTCTTGGGCTCATCCTGAATTTTATATTTTCAAATTCTTATATATAATACAGTCATCATTTGTTTTACTTTCTATATTCATAACTGTGGTAGGAAACTTATTGTAAACATATGTTTCTGAATTAATTTCAACCTTTTATTTTCTAGCGAGTTCAGGAGCTCTAATTTACATTGAACCATCTAGTTTACGTCGAAGTGGAAACATGAGCTCTACTGCAGCAGCAGCCCTTGAAGCCAGCAACTCCAGTAGCTACTTGACATCAGCAAGCAGTCTGGCAAGGGCTTATAGCATAGTTATTCGGCAAATATCGGACTTAATGGGGCTCATCCCAAAATACAACCATTTGGTCTACTCTCAGATTCCTGCTGCTGTAAAGCTGACTTATCAAGATGCAGTAAACTTGCAGGTGGGGCATTGTCTAAAACTGTAAGTGCTTCTCGTTGGTGGGATTTAAAATGTTCTGACTTGAACCATTCTGATTTTTCAGAACTATGTGGAAGAAAAGCTTATTCCAACATGGAACTGGATGGTCAGTATAATGGATTCCACTGAAGCTCAGCTTCGTTATGGGTCTGCACTGTCTTCAGCTGGAGATCCAGGTCATCCAAATCATCCTCTCCATGCTTCTCAGAATCCCACCAGAAGAGAACGCATGACTGCCAGAGAAGAAGCCAGCCTGAGGACACTAGAAGGCAGAAGGTATTTTATATTTTGCACTGTTGTCTTGTTATAGTGTTGAAGTGCCATGACTTGGCTAAAGAGAGCACAGCTGGCAACATTTTCCTCAAGTTTTTTTAATTTGTTTTGCATATTTTGTCACGTACTCCATAAAAACTGTATCGCAGTTCACATTCATCCATTTGTCTCTCCTTACCCCTAGAATCCCACAGTTCTCATAGGGCACTGGACCCAGCTGTAGTGACCATTTTAAACTTATGCTAACCAGGGGTTCTTCTCTGACACCTACTACCCCCTTATCCAGCTGTACTGATATTTTATACACAATCTGCGCTTTTACAATGTTTAAAGTGGCTTTCTTTCTTTCTGCTTGTGTTGGTCAGGTTCTACATTTTTAATGTTGAGTTGCTTTTTCTTCTAGAAGAGCCACCCTACTAAGTGCACGTCAAGGAATGTCTGCACGCGGAGACTTTCTGAACTATGCACTCTCACTAATGCGCTCTCACAATGATGAACACTCCGATGTGCTTCCGGTGTTGGACGTGTGTTCCCTGAAACACGTGGCCTATGTTTTCCAGGCTCTTATTTACTGGATTAAAGCAATGAACCAACAGACCACACTGGACACACCTCAGCTAGAGAGGAAAAGGTAAACCTCTCCATTTGATTTAAACCATTTGTGTGTATGTGTAGTGATCGCTCAATATATCTTTAATTCCTCTATTTGGAGGATTGTAGAAGGCAATGTGTGACCTCCATGATTGGCTGTCATGGCGGTCACATGATCAGAAAACTCCAGATCGCAAGCAGCGATCAAGATGTTTCCATTAGCCACTGGTGCAATCTCATCACAGCTCCATTGGCGCTATTGCATGCAAATACGCGGCATCTCTGCGCCAAGGCCCAACAGCTGAAACGCTGCATATTTTCGTGGTTAGAAGTAGAACCTACAGGGTAAATGTAGTTTAAAGAGGAATTTCAACTTGTGTTTTTGTTTTTTTGTCAGCAGCTCCAAAAACAGGGTACTTGTGCCTGGAGTCCAGTGCTGTCTTTCCGCAGCAGGGTCTTATCTATGCGTATTTGGATACAGCTGTGGCTTTCTGGGGAACTACAGTCAGATTCTCACTGCACATGTGTGAACTCACACACGCTTTGTGAATGGTCCTAAAACCTCCTGGGACATGTGATGTGTCCCAGAAGACTGTGGCAGGGCAAGTGGCTTCTTGCCAAACAAGGATCGCAGAAGTTGCAGTGGGTACTGAAATCAGGAGTCCGCCCTGTCAATTTTTGAGTGGAGTTCCGCTTTTAAGTACCAGTTATCAGTGGTAACTTGGTATCTTGCAATTCTCAGTTGTATTAAGCACACATATTAAAAAAAACTGACAGATGGGACCCCTTCAACCTCCTCTGTCATAAATCTCCATTCAGCTGTAATGTACACTAAGCTCAGTGTGCATTTATGGCACCGCAATGTGCTGTGATGTGACTACTGTGCACCTGCACAGGAATGACATTACACCGTAAATATTCAAGCAGCCAGAGAGGTCGAACCCTTTACGGAAGATCAGGCAAAGATGGATGCTTCTGTGACCAGCAGGATCAGTGACAGCTGAACTCTGGGTCGCTTTTTTGACAGGTAAGCCTATCGTGCTAATATGCTGTACATTCTAGCACATTATGGCAATAAACCACCTTTGGTGCCTGTTGAATACAAAAAAAAAAGGTAATGTATACCACTTTTAATGTCTGAGCTCAGATTAGGAGCGGTTCTGCTGCAGTACTCATGTATAGCGCTTACTCATATTCTGGATCTTTTTTATTTTCTGCTGCTGTATAACAGGCTTAGTTATGTAACTGCAGCATTGAAAAATTTGAAAATTGGGTCTCCTGCCCTGCCCTACAGGAATAAGCTATGTGGCAGAGTAAATCTCATGTCTTCAGCTCTAATGCTATTTTTATTTGCTTAGAACTCGAGAACTCTTAGAACTTGGCCTTGATAATGAAGACTCGGAGCATGAGAATGATGACGACACCAATCAGAGTTAGTATTTGTGAAATATTACTTTTGTTTCTGAACTACCAAATTTTAGCAAAATCATGTATTTAATCAGTTTATTTTCAGGAGTTTTGATCTGTTTTTAAGTGTCTTCGGAATACTTGGATTAATGTGTACTTCCAGTAATTTTTTTCTTTTTAGTTTTGCATACAGTAGAAAAGAATTGACATTTTCTTGGGTATTTCTGTGTGTGGCCTCAATGGAGACGTGTCCCTGTTGTGACCTTCATTCAAAAATTGAGGGGCCATCTGTCCCTGGGACAGGAGGGCACAGACTGTTAAATAATCAGATGTTTTAATGTTCCTCCTTGTCCTAATTATGATTTTGTTTCTTGTCACAAGAGAAGAGAAGTCTCTCTGGCTGAGTCTGTAACTCTTCCCTGATGCATCCAAACCCCAAAAAATGGCTCCAATTGGGCTTTAACTATGTTGCATCGTTTGGTTTCTGAACTCCATTACGACTTCATCTCCATTACGATAGTTATGCTGCCATCTTTAGGTGATTGAACACTGGCAAAATGACAGGAAGCTCTCTACCCGCCAGACAAGACTTCAGTTTATTTGTTATGGTCTAAGGTGTTGGTCAGGTCTGTGCAGTCTCTGTATGAAAAATAGCTAATTTCTCAATGATTCTTTCTGGAATTGGGAGACTGGCTTTTTTTGCTTTGATTTGCTACAGTTTTTCTATGCATGGAGGAATAGGACTCGGACCCTGCTCTGTAATGTTGCTGGTGGGAACTGGACCCAGCAAGCAGAAAATTGTGCAAGCATATATTGCCTTGCCAACTTTTTGGGGTACTCTACATGTCCAGGGCAGTGATCCCCAGCTGGGCTGTCGGGTACCTGAAGGTCCTTGTGGCGTTGCCTGCCATGATGGGTGGAGACTGGATCCCCTGGCAGGGGTGTCCAGACTTTTTTTCAAAGAGGGCCAGATTTCATGAAGTGAAAATGCGTAAGGGCCGACCATTTTGCCTGACATCCTTTGAACCATAAAAATTTGGGCTAAGTGTGTTTGCCCGAGCACTAATACACTGCCCAAGAATTCTCTTGCCTTTGTGGCTGTGTGTGGTGAAGAGATGAGCTTGGGCGTGTTATTTGGATTGAAGAAGGTTACTTTAGGAGTGAAGTTTCAGGGAAAAAAAATTGTAAATAAACTGACGCAAAATAAGGGTCATTGCCCATCAATGCAGCCTAATCGGTGCCCATCTACAGCCTCGGAGGGGGGGGGGCCCTTCTCTAGCAACCAAGCCCTCATGGCCAGACAGAAAAGCTTATAAACTGTAGTTTCACAGGCTGCCAAGTGCTACATAGCAGTAGCAGATCTTGGTGGGTGGTCCTGGAGGGATTAGAGGCCACACAACTTTCTCTTTCGTTCATTGACTGACACAGCAGTTTAATTCTTGACCTTAGGGTTATATTGCCACCTTCAGGAGAGGACTAGGCAGAACATGTAAAAACAGCAAAACTACACAGTACCGCCCAGGGGGCAGTCCTCCTGGCTATAATCCCTCACACTGCATCCAGTAGCCTTTTCTGCCTAGTGTAGAAGGACCTGGCTCCCGGTGGGGACCATTGGTCCTGGAGATCTTTTAATTATTTTTTTGATTCCAGTGATCTACTATCGACAGCCGGGCTGGATAATATAGATCCTGGTAGTCACCCCAGCCCGGCCATCGAGCGTGAGCAGGCCCTAGCTACGCGCTGGGTCGGCCATGACATGCCCCTTCTGATCCAGGGGTGGTCTGCGAGCTATATGCTCTAGGGCACACATGGCCAGGCTACTGCTGTCCGTGTGTCATGGCCGACAGCCACCCCGTAACGCTCGGGTGATGGGTCTGTCCGCAGAATGCGCCCAGCGGTCCCCACAGGAGGGGCAAGTATGGTCTTGCCTGTCTCGGCAGGATGGAGCAGCTGAGCATTCCCTTGGAGGTCGAATAGAGGGTCTCTCACTCTCTTCTCTCCCTCTTTCCCATGCTTGGGAATCCGGACAGGGGGCTGTGCTGTGTATGGAGTCTGCTCGTCTCTTCCCTATATTTGGGCCTTGTTGGGGTGTTTGAGGTACATTTTTGTGAGGAAACCGCCGTGCGGAGGGGGCTGCACGGTCGCGGCCATTTTGCTGTAGCCTCAGTTCAGGGAAGTCCCTATGGCCATTTTGCCGGAGTCCTTTAAGCGTGCGGAGGCGGTCATTTTCTAGTAGTCAGCTTGTTTTTGCCTCTAGCGCTGGGGTCCTTCTGGAATGGTGCAGATTACAGAGCGGACAGCAACACAGCGCAGTACCTGGGTATGGGTGGTGAGTCCTACGGAGAGGCCTCTCAGTCGGTGGCAGCTAGGAGGGTGGACTCTTTGGTGTGGCTTGCCTTCGGTCCCTAGCAGGTGTCAGGCGAGTGTGGGTCAGCATGGTATCAGAAGCTGGCGCTTCTTCTCCAGACATACCTGTGGTGGCAACCAGTTCCCCTGTAGGTGCCTATGAACGCTTTGTTGGCGGTCCTGCAATCTCTTGTTGCCAGGGTGGAAGCAGCGTGCGGGCACAAGGGGTAAAAACCACCCCCTCGTCTTCTGGAGAAAGCTCTGATTCAGACTCGGGCCTTGCTGTGGCAACCAGCCCCTGTTCAGAAGTTTCAGAGGATGCGGACCAGGACCGTTCGGACAGTGAGGATGATCCCGTGTCAAGGTCAGCGCAGGAAAGTGCGCTTGTGGGAGCGCTCATCACAGCGGTACAGGATACCCTAAAAATAGAGGATGCGGCGGGGACATCTACAGAGGTGTCTGTCCCTTTTGGGTCTCACAAGCCGGCCTGCATGACTAAGGTTTTTCCCTACCTGACTTATTTTGATAAATTTATCTACAAAGAATGAGAACGCCCACGATGGGCCTTTTCGTTCCCAAAAGGTTAAATAAGACCACCATGATTCCGGTGGAAGGGACCCCTACCGATAGAAGGGCCGAGGCGGTTCCCTGATCATGTTTACGCTGGTGGGGTCAGCATTGCAGGCCGTGTTGGCCACGGCCCTGGTGTCCCAGACTCGCCTTTGCGAGTTTGCAGCTCGGTGGTCTTCCCTGCTTTCAGACCAGTGGGTCTGCAAAGTGGTTTCATCAGGATACAAGAGTTTTTCTTGTCCACCAAACAGTTTTTTTTTTTTTTTTTTTATTATCTTCCAACCTTCATCTTCTTCCGGATAGTCGGGAAACCTTGTTTGGGGCTGTGCAGGACCTGCTGCTGCACGGATTGATGTTGCCGGTGCTGTTGCAGGAACGGTTTCAGGGCTTCTAGTCCAACCTGTTTTTTGTAGTCCCAAAGAAGGAAGGGGTCTGTCTGATCATGGACCTCAAGACCCTCAACAGCTTTCTGAAGGTGCAAAGGTTCAGGATGGAATTGGCTTGCTCTGTGGTCGCTGCACTCCATCCAGGGGAATTTCTGGCATCCCTGGACATCAAGGACGCATACTTGCATGTCCACATATGCGTCAGGCATCAGGTTTCTGGTCGGGGTCGAGCAATACCAATATATAACTCCCTTTTGGCCTGGCATCGGCACCAAGGTGCTCGCCCTGATTCTGGCTTTGCTGAGACAGCGAGGAATCGCAATCGTGGGCTTACCTGTACGACCTCCTTCTGAGAGCAGCTTCTGCCTCAGAATTAAGAGGAGGATGTGGCGATCGCCAGTTACTCTTCGGGAGTTTGGGTTCTGAACCTCCAGAAGTCGGTGTTGGTACCGACCACGCCTAGAGTACCTGGGAATTATTCTGGACTCCTCCGGAGCAAAGGTTTTTCTCCCTTCGGACAACCTGCAGGCTGTGGTGAAGCTGTTGGCGTCATGCAAGTGGTCACTATGCTTCTCCATGTGAGTCCTGGGTCTCATGGTAGCCACTTTCGAGGCAGTAGGAGACGACACTGATGCCGATCGCATGAGGATCTGGTGATATTTTCAAATGCCTATTACTGTTTGAATGAATGTACGTACGTTGAATATATAAGGGGAGCCGGATGTACTGAGACTTGAGGGTTTTACATATTAAAAGCTGAATTACGCTATGGTGGCTTTTTCTGTTCTTGCTTGTTTTATCTGAGGGTCCTTAAAGCATCTGGTTCCATGATAGAAGCTGTCCGCTGAGATCCATGGTTAATGAAGTGTTATTCACTGAAAGGCGTATTATGTATTTCATTGCGGTGAGTTTGAACCCCGACGGGGCGAGTGATCACAACTAATGAATTAAGATTTTTGGTCGATGGTGCACGCTGCTATTTTTCTTTCTTTTTCAACACTCCTTCTGGGACATTTCTCATCTGCTTCTCAGCATTGATTTTTGATTTTTGGGCTGCTTGGTGGGAGTGATAACACCACCTATAGAGTAGCGCTGTTGTACTTTATTTTTGTTGAATGGACTTACCTTTTTCAATAAGTGTTAGAGTACTTGTTTATAAGTACTGTATGCTCGATTCCACACAAGTTTTGCAAAAGGAGATCCTGTTCAAGTGGGACAAATCTCCGTTGTCTCTGGATTGTCAGCCAGTCAGGGATTCCCTGATCTGGTGGCAGAGGTCTCCGGCCCTTCGGTCCAGGAAGTCGTTCCTTCCTTTTCATTGGACGGTAGTCACGACGGACGCCAGCCTGACCGGTTGGGGGTTAGTTTGGGGTGCACAGTCAACCATCAAGGAGGAACAAGGAGCTCTGCTGCAGCATTGGAGATCGCTCACATACTGAGGTGAGCGGCGCGTGCCGGCTCTATCGGCCGTGTACATTCCGGGCGTCAAACTGGCAGATGCTGGACCAAGGGGAATGGTCGCTACATCCGGAGGTTTTTTCGACTCCTTTGCCTGAGATGGGGCATGCCGGATGTGGATCTCCTGGCTTCTCGACTCTATCGGAAGGTGCTGAGGTTTGTGGCCAGGTCCAAAGATCTCTGGGCGGATGTGTTGGTGGCTCCATGGGGGCATTATCGGCTTCACAGAGTGGAGACTGAGGGGATTTCGATAATTCCGAGTTTTGGCGCCACTGGTACGCCGTCATAGTTCCTTGGCAACTGCCGATGCGAGAGGACCTTCTGTTGTAAGGCCTCATATTTCATCCTTTAGTCGCTGGCTTTTACGGCGTGGCTGTTAAAAGTCAGGTGCTAGGGGACCGAGGTCTGTCGGAGTCAGTAATTTCCACTATGATGAAGGCGCAGAAGTCCTCTTTTCGTAAGATTTATCATCGTACATTGAAGGCTTACATCTGTGTGAGGAGATGGGGTGGCGTCCACGGGCTTATTCTGTTTCTAGGATTCTGCTGTTTTTGCAGCAGAGTGGATCAGAAACTTCCCTTAAGCACCATTAAGGGGCAGATATCTGCCTCTGTTTCAACATGTGGCCCCTCCTGTTCGCCCACCGCTGCCTTTGTGGGATTCGAATCTGGTGCTCTCGGTACTTCAGAAACCGCCGTTTGAAAACATTAGGGAGATCCCTCTACTGTCACTCTCTCAGAAAGTGGCCTTTCTGGTGGCTATTACATCTGCCAGGAGGGTTTCGGAGTTGGCGGCCTTGTCTTGCAAGTCTCCCTACCTGATTCTCCAAGGATAAGGCAGTGCTACGCCCGCAGCCTTGGTTTCTTCCTAAGGTTGTTTTGGCATTCCATCTAAACATTGTGCTTCCATCCTTGTGTCCTCGGCCATCGCATCCCAAAGAGGTTGTTTGCATTCCTTGCACTTGGTCCGGGCTCTGCGTCTGTCGGCTACGGCTCAGTTTTGGAGGTCGGATTCACTGTTTGTGTTGGTAACTGGTCCGAAAAAGGGCCTGGCGGTCTCATCGGCCACCATTTCTCATGGATTAGACAGATCGTGATCCAGGATTATGCCTTAAAGGGGCGGGCGCCTCCCTTTCCTGTCACGGCACATTCGACCAGGGAAATTGGTGCCTCCTGGGCTTTCTGACATTAGGTGTCTGTTTCCCAGGTGTGTAAGGCAGCACACAGGTCGTCCGTTCACACTTTCACAAAATTTTACAAGGTTGATGTGTGTGCATCTCTGAATGCTTCCTTCTCTGTGCCCTCTCCGCTTAGGCCACTGTTCCCAGCAAGGGTCCCTATGTATTGGTCAGCAGACAGTGTCTCATCGACAGCAGAGAAGAGGGCATGGTAGGGGGTGAGGTGTCCTAACTATGTTCAGGTTTAGGGTTTTATCTCAGACTTGGAAAGCCTTTGAGTTCCCTTGCACAAAAATACTCCAGACTAATTTTGGAGTAGAGGACTCTGGTAGCAAAAACTTCAAAGGGCACTGGATTTGGATCATGGCATCTGCCACAACATCCTCAATCCTCTGCTTTATATTGTAACATGACGAGAGAGAGAGGGGGCCCCTTCTAAAGGAGATGCCGAAACCAGAAGAAACCTGGAAGATTTCCCACATGCTCTGGAGCCTTCAAAGACTTGCTTCAACAACTTTCTTGTTTTGGAGTGTCTTGTCCGTCCACGTGTGCAGGACCTTATGGCTGAAATGTTGGTCAGCACAATTACCCTGCCAGAACCATGTGAAACATTTACCCTTCAAGGCAAACATTTTGATGCTGCTTTTGGCTGATTTCATCTAGAAGGTGGTTGTGGGGAAGAATAAGTAACAGTTTAAAATAAAGGCAAAGCCTACAGTTCAAAAGCTTGCCACTCCTACTTCCAAGAAGCATTTCTTAGGACTTGGGCCCCGAACCCAAACCCCAGTCTCTGTTCTGCAAGAAGCCAAGGGCTCCAAAGCTCTCTAAGCCAGGAACAAGTCCCATTCGCTATACAGGGGCGCCTCCATTTGGGATGTGGGGGAAGTTTACGGGGGTTTGGCCTGGGGAGGTTGTGAGAAGGCGTGGGTCCACAACACAGTGGCTTGAGGCTACAAGCTGAAAGAATAAAGAGTATAGGTATAAGGAAGGCTCTGAAATTTCAAATGTTTCGTCCAAGCCACACAAATGTTGCTCTTTTGTAAGCTCATTTATCTTTTATCTCAAGAAATGATCATTTTAGTTTAAGAGAATGCAAGTTTTTACGGTTTCTACTTGAACCTCTTCACAGTTCCAAAACTAAACTGTTTGTCCTTTTTTGGAGCTCAAGAAACTAAATTTTCTAGAAGTTCCAGATGCTATTGGTGCCGTCTGTTGTGCCCTTTCTCCAGCAGGGAGATTTAATAGAATCTGTCGAAATCAAATCTGCTTACCTGCCCGATCTACCCTTTCCATCTCGCCAAAGGTTTCTGCTGTTTTCCATGGAGGACCGCCACTTTAGTTTTTTGCGTTCGACTTTTTCCACATCTCCTAGGTGCCATGTATCTGTCCTAAGCCACAGACACTGGGGGACAAGGTTCTTAGCACAAACCACATTCAAAGTGTTATGGGGTGTTGCCTGAAGTCATCTGCAATTTGTCAGCTTGAATCCCTTTGTGCTGCCTGGAGGCACAAGGTATGCAGCTTCCAAATCTATCTCTTGCTACATCCATCAGTTTCTTAAACTTATTGTCTAAAAGGCAATTTCCACTTCTTTTCGGTAATTACAAATAGACCAGGGAGGCACAGACACTTCTGGTAGAATGAACAATCGGACTTGGGTAGCTCAAGTTTATAAGGCTTCTCCCTGGCCTTTAGTTCATACTTTAAGTTTTACCTCCTGGAGGTTCGAGCTGCTAAAAAATTTTGATCAGTGAATTTTGCAGGCTGCTGTGTGCAGTTCTAGCCTGTTCTGGTTTCGTTGTTTGGAGCTCGTCTTCCCCTCTTACTCAGCGCTTTGGACTATCCCTAGCGTAATGGAGGTGTAGATACCATACCCTGTGTCCTGGGATGTACGATCAAGATTTTACAGGTAAGGCAAAAATCCCCCATCTTCTTGAAGTAAATACTGGACAGTGATTTCCAGCCAACTGCCTTGTCGGAAGGATTATACCCGGGAAGGGAACTTCCTGTCTCCTTTGGGCTGAAAGTACTTTATCATAATGAAGCTATAGACAGCCTGTGTACTGGGATGTACTTTAGGAACATTTTTACAGGTAATCCAAAAATCCAATTTTTGTTTCTATGTATTGTATGTGATGCTTTTTTATATTAACTTTCTAAACGGCCAGTTTACTGTACTTGTACATTTTGGGTGGGAGTAAACCATGCTACGGGCTTGTCAGTGGAGTAAACTATATTTTTTCCATTTAAAGTTTTTTTTAATTTTTAGAATAAATAAGTTGCAGTACATCTGATGACAAAAAAATACAATAATGTGATACAGATCAATACAAATATAAGTATTGTAGTATATTTGCTGTCCATGTGGAAGAACTCCAATATAGAATAGGTTTTGGTTTACACCATATAAAGAAGAGAAGAGAGCGAATAGTACACCATGTAATATTGAGAGATGGTATACCCATAAGAGTCAAATAATTAATAGTTGAAAAGTTTGGTTCTTCTAAAAACTAACATGGGTGAATTGATTTGAAGATTTAGTCTATCCAGACCAAAACCCTAATTTCGATCATATAATAAAAACATATACTGTAATATATAAAAAGTGAGTTAAGATAGGTAGGGGTTCTTAAAAAAACAATAGGAATAAATAAAAATAAAAAGGGGGGGGGCCATTTTATATAGTGCCTATGGGCAGTAGGAGGGAGGAGTATTGCCCCATTGTTGGTGTCATTGGGAAGAATGATGTCCCCTTTAATGTCAGTGAATGGAATGGTGTTGAATCGTTGGTGTCAATGGGAAGACTAGTGCTTTGCATCCTTGGCAATAAGAATGCCCGAAGGGCTGGGAAAAGGCAAGCAAAGGGCCACAGTTTGCAGACCCTGCTCCAAAGCATAGTTACTGAATTGTCCAATGAATTCTGTGGGAACATCCATAAAACATATGTATTGTTGTTGTTAGGTTCGACATTAAATGACAAGGATGAAGATACGTTGCCTGCAGAGACTGGCCAGAATCACCCGTTCTTCCGTCGCTCTGATTCTATGACCTTCTTGGGCTGCATTCCACCAAATCCTTTTGAGGTTCCTCTTGCAGAAGCCATCCCACTTGCTGACCAGCCACATCTCTTACAGGTATTGTTTTAATATAAGCAGCTCCTGTGCTTTCCCGTTAAAATCCTCCACTTGTATCTGCCTGGCCTCCTCATCAAATAAAAAACAGAACCTAGACAATGACGAACCCATCTATCTTGCGCAAGGCTTGTCATTATCTTCTATGATTGGTTGTCTGCACATTGCTGTAGGTCTGGAAATTATTTGACTATGGAGGGAGATGTACGTGGACCATTTTAAATAGTGTGTTTTATGCTACTACCCATTGTTTGGTAAAAGTGGTAACTGATTTTTACACTACAATTTATCATCACCTATTTAGCCCAATGCCCGTAAGGAAGACTTGTTTGGCCGGCCGAGTCAGGGCCTGTATTCATCTTCAGCTAATAGTGGAAAATGCCTGCTTGAAGTGACAGTGGACAGAAACTGTTTGGAGGTAGGCATGCAAAAGCCCTCTTAGTCGTGTTTGGTATATTTTACAAGAAATAAAATCTCAAGGATTTTCTTTAAATCATTCTGTGGCCCCATTATAAAGTCTTAAAGCCGTGCTTACTCTGTCAGCTCTACACCGCTCATTGTGTAGTCCCAGCCTCCACTCCTCTTCCGGTTGAATGATGTCCAGTGTCATTCAGCCACTTCTGAATTGGGGCTGGCCCACCATTGCTGGAAGTGGAGGGAGATGACTGAGGTAAGATGTTACAAGGTGTGACCTGCTCATTTGCAAGTGTTTGGTGAACTAGCATACTTGTGTAGGGTTTCATGAAAAAAAGGTAACGGGAGGGATCTCTAGCTGATTAAAACTTGGCTTTTTTTTATTTTTATTTTTTGCTGTATGGAGGGGGTGGGGATGTCTCTTCCCTCCTATCAGCTCTCTGAGCTCTCCTCACTGAGCTCTCCAGAGTGTAACTTCAGCTCTCCACTACTTTTGTTTCTGAATGCTCAGACAAACTTTATAAATTCTGGACTTTGAACTGATGTAGAGAAGACTGCAGATAAGCAGGTACAACTTATATATGAGGATTTGTTCCATCTGTTTATCACTTCACTGGGTATATGTAAGGGTTTCCAACCATTTTAAGGATGTGATTTATTGTATTTTTTTTGTTGTTAGGTTTTGCCTACCAAAATGTCCTATGCTGCTAACCTGAAGAATGTAATGAGCATACAAAGCAATCAGAAAGAGACAGAAGAAACCGCTGCACCTCAGGAAGAAATGGACAGCTCAAAGCCAGGACCATCAGCGCATGATCTGGCTGCTCAGTTGAAGAGCAGCTTGCTGGCGGAGATTGGGCTGACAGAGAGCGAGGGCCCTCCTCTGACTTCATTCAGGTACATTACTCTGCAATCCGCTTAGTTATATATGGAATGTCTTGTATTGATGTTTCCCTGTGCATTGATGGCTTTCCCAGAGTTGCCTCCTGATCTTTAACATTATTTAATATTGGATCGATTTCCTTGCTACCGGATCAGATTCTTAAGACTTGAAGCATGATCCTTGGGGTTCTTTATATTTATTTTTTCCTTATTTACTTGCATAGTGTTGGCTAGTCTAAACACGATCTTGGCTAGTGTTTTAATTCGAAAGATCTGAATGTCTACCACCATATTTGAGAGGAGTTTAGTGTCCGAATTCCAAAGAATAGTGGTACTTATTTACCTACTGTGATGTGATAGTATAACTTTTCCTTTATCGGTTCATATGTAGTTAAAAATGTAATGATTGGTGTACAAAGGTCTCCCTTTTTTTTATATTTGATTGAAAGACAATCTATGGAATATTTTTCCTTTTCCAGACGTTCCAGTTTAGAGATTTTCTCCATTAGACACTGTCCGCTTCAGCCCATAGATATGGATTTCTCTCTGGATCTGGTTTATTCTTATGTAGGCAGTTTCAAAGATCCACAAGTTGGCACACTGGGGTTGATTTACTAAAACAGGAGAGTGCAAAATCTGGTGCATTGTAGCCGATCTGCTTCTAACTTCAGCTTGTTCAATTAAGCTTTGGTCAAAAAAAAATGGAAGCTCATTGGTTTCTATGCAGAGCTGCACCAGATGTTGAACGCCAATTTACGTAACCCCCTCCCCACTATGTTGAATAGCTATTAAAGGGTTTTCTGAAACCAATAAGTAAGCACACTGTTGTTGAATCGTTATAAAAAAAGGATCAACACTGAGTTGAGATTCATTACCCTTGTTTACTAATGTGTAGTGTTTATTCTAGGCCACAGTGCAGTTTTATGGGCATGGTGATCTCTCATGATATGCTGTTGGGTCGATGGAGGTTGTCACTTGAGCTTTTCGGCAGAGTGTTCATGGAGGATGTTGGAGCAGAGCCGGGATCAGTAAGTTTTCATTGTTCTTCAGAGCTCTTCTTTATATATTGTTTGTGTAGTAGATGGTTGATAGCTCTACTCATTTAAACAGATATTGACGGAGTTGGGTGGCTTTGAAGTGAAAGAATCTAAATTCCGCAGAGAGATGGAAAAACTGCGAAATCAGCAATCTAGAGATTTAACCTTGGAGGTAAGATTCCACAAGAAATTCTCATCATTTGACTATTCTAATACTCTTCACAATTTTTGTGACATCCACTTCCTCTTTGTGGGTGTTTAGAGGTCACCTTTGAATCGTTAAACAAGATGCATCGATCAGTCTTGACTGGCACTGTTTTTTTAAATCAATTTTAGGCATTAATTGTAGACTTGATACCGAAGGTTTTTTAAAAATGAGATTATATTTAAAAACTGCTCTGTGCAACAATATTGCACAGAGCAGTCCCTTACCTCTTCTTTGATGTACCCCCCACCCCTTCTTCCTCCAGGTGCCCCTTTAGCAATCCGGGTGCTAAGAGGGCACCCATTTACACACACGCTCTGTGTATGTGTGAACACAGCCCAGCACCACAGTGCTAGAAAGCATAGCCCCTGCTACCTCCTCAAAAGAAGCCTATGGCTCCTGCTGCTGTTTATCCTGTGAGACCAGGAGGTGAGAGGCAGTGGTGATGTAGCAGAGAGTGTGCTGGAGGGTAGAGATGGTAAATTTTTAGTTGTAGTGATGAATGTCTTTATATTTAGCTTATCTTTTTTGTTAAAATTATAAATCAAACATATTGCTTAATTATAAATGTAATAAAAGGCAGGGATCCATTTTAACTTTTTTTTTTTGCTTGGACTTTAGGTTGACAGAGACCGAGACCTCCTTATTCAGCAGACAATGAGGCAGTTGAATAACCATTTTGGACGTAGGTGTGCCACAACACCAATGGCTGTGCACAGGGTAAAGGTCACTTTTAAAGACGAGCCAGGAGAGGGCAGCGGAGTAGCCCGAAGCTTCTATACTGCTATTGCTCAAGCATTTCTGTCAAATGAAAAATTGCCAAGTCTAGACTGCATTCAGAACACCAACAAAGGAACACATACAAGTAAGCCTCTTGTAGGATGTGATGTTTTTACAATATTCTACCAGTACAACTTTGGGAAACTGTAAAAAAGCAATGGTTTCAAAGTAGAATAAAGGCAAAGTGTGTGTGTGGTTTTTTTTTTCTCTTATTGTGGCTACAGTAAGGAAAAGATTTTGCCATCTGTGTTCCATAGTGAAGATTTTGTTTCACTTCCTGTTCCATAGCCAAAACAGGAAATCACAATGTGAAAGAATAGAGGTGTCATTGGAAGATTTCCTATCTCTGCTGTCAACCCAAAATTTGGCCTTTTTTTTCTTTTTACTTTCACGGTAAACAGGACAATAAAGAGGGTGAATATTCCCAACGGGCGTAGGCAGCAAAATAACCGGACTGGTTCTTATCCCTCTCCAGTTTATCCAAAACTTTAAATGTAATTATTATTATTTTTATTACTTTAGTTTCCTTAGAAATAAGAATGGCAGCTTCTTTCTAAATCGCGTCCTTAACCTCCCTGGGGTATGATGATTCTCTCAGATTTTAGGTGCTGAAAGCGGTACCATTATTTTACATGGAAATTTGGCGTTATATATTGTAGGCCTGCAATTCTTAGGAATAACTCGCTTAAATCTGTCCAAACAAAAGTGTAGTAGACATCCCGGGTATGATAAAGTTTAAAAAACAAAATCATAAATTATAATATTACAAATAATATAATAAAAATTACTTTCAGTGTTTGGTGACGAATTTCCCCACAAATCACTATCGCTCAATTCTGCAAGTGATTCTAATTTATTATCGCACTTTTTTAGCTGGTCTAAAATCACTTTGTCCATATCAACCAAAAAGTGTCCTTGTATGTCAAATCTACAGTTTCCAGGCAGAAAGAACAGTCTTTATTATATAAAAGTGTATGCAGGCCACTAGGGACAAAGGGATGTGTAATTATTTTATACAGCACTGTAATCTGTAAGATTACAGTATACTGTAGGTGTACTGTTTTTTTATTTGGCGCCGATCTCCGCCCCCGCGTTGTAAAGTTGCAGGGAACGGAGCTCGGCGGCACACGGGCACTGTATGAATCGAGCGAGGAGACGGCTCGATCAAACAGCGGGGAGACATTGCAGGATCCAGGGGGCAAGGTAAGTTATCTCCGCCTAGATACTGCGATGCAATCACGAGTCTGGCTGGGGGATACCGCTTATGGTACTGGATTTCCACCCCGAGCCAGACTCGGGAATGCCACCAGAGTGGTTAAGGCTGTGTTTAAACATGATGCCGCTCACAGCAGGGGGTCCGATGTTTCCTTGTATCGGAACCAAAGACTCACAGGACCCTTTCCAAATGCTTACCTTAGGCTTCCTCTCAGTAGTGTGAGCCGGGCACACTCTCCTGTCAGATGGATTGGATACGGAGAAATTCGCACTAGTGTGATCCCAGTCTAAAATGACTCTAAAGGATGTTTTTTTTTGTTTTTTTTTCATACTTCACTGCTCTGTGTAAAGGTTTTGCACAAAGCGGCCTTGATCCTTTTCTGGAGTCCCCTGCCGGAGCGCCTTCCCATTGCCAAGTGCCCCCATAGAAAGCTGCTTGCTATGGGGCCACTTGTGTGGACTCGATCTTGAGCCGCACTGTGTCTTCATTGACACACAAAGTGTAGCTTG